>NC_134851.1:1200000-2400000 GCF_965363235.1 Mytilus galloprovincialis
TATTTTCATTATGCATGATAATTAAAGCTGAGTTGTATCATCATTTAAAGTAACATTCTTTACTAGTTTCTTTTTCAAGAGATTTTTCTGTTTCCCATTGAGAAATATCCTCATAGCTTCTCGTTCCTTTCTTGTTAAATGACCAAACTGTCGAAGATTGTCATCATTTTGTTTAATTTTATTGTTCGGACCATCAATCTCATCGTAAACTGGAATAGCCTCTAAACGTTCTCTGACTACTTGATCGAGATGGAGTAATCTCCCTTTATTGTGCCTCTCCTTTGTGATCATACGTTGTATTTCCTTCTTTTTCTTTTCTTCGAATACATATTGATAGTCTTCTGTCCTGGAGGATATTCTGCTATCTACTGAACTTGATCTTTGCAAAACTTCAATCGCTAGAAGCAGATTTGCTGTCTCATCAGATTTTTCTTTAATAGATGTAGTCGCGGTAATATGTATCAATGTCGACATCCGATGGAATAGCATACAAATGAATTGAACACATAGAAGAATTCCAAAGACAATGGTGAAAGTCACAGATATCGGTTCAATTGACATGCATTCGATCTTAATTGATAAAGTATCACTATATGCTGACGTCTGTGTCAAAGCATAAATCAAAGTAACCAAAAAGGCGTTAATTAGAAAGAAAAACAAGCAACATTTGTTTCGGAGTGCTATAAGTTCTTCTTTTATCATCTTCTCCTTTACATCATTCTTCTCTAGTGGTTTTAAATACTTTTCAATTAGCTGTTCCCAAAACCTTTCTTCTTCTTTGGTTAATGGCTTCGCGGTCTTGAAATTTACAGTTTGCGTAACTTCTTTTATTTTGTCACTATGAATTGTTATACTGACGTCAGTGATAGCTACTTTCGTTTCCTCTAAGTGTGTGGCATTTACTACTGTAAAGGGAAGGTTTTATATAAAAAAAGTTGACATTAAACATGAATCAGGTATTTTGATTGGTAAATAGATTTGTGTAATAATGTTTTTTAGCTTGATGAAACTCATATTTGGACCAGACCACATTTACGAGACTACTTTTGATCGATCTCTTTCCTTTTTTATTTATTATTATCTTCATTTATGCTTTAAGATGTTATGGGTATAGCCCTTATAAGAAAACAACGCAATTAACGTGCATTTTGCCTAGAGTTGTAACAAAACCAAAATATGTGCTTGTAGGTTAAGTGATTATTACTCAGCATATTTTTTCTCCTTTACATAAGTTGGTTGAAGAATTGAACTACGTGTAGATATTTGAGAACACAAACCCATTACTGTATTTTTTGCTGATTCACATTTTTCCGTTTTGAAAATATTTAAAGTAGTGCATGGACTTCACACTTATCTATCCCCTTATTTTGTGGGAGTATATCAAGTAGTTGGAATAGAGAAAGCAATTTACTTGGCAGACTGTATAGTCTTATTCGTAACGTGCAACTTCATCTTAGGGATTTACCACTGGACGTTAGGAAGCCATCGATTAATCAACCAATTACTCAAATGTTTTGAAAAAAATGCTTCAATTTTTGGTTATCTGTGATGTGGTTTGTTGACTTTCGTTTGTTTGATTGGTATTTTTCGGAGCGTTTGGGTGTGTGGTTTTTGATGATATGTTTTACTTTAATAGTTCAAGATGTTATGTGTTGTTATTGATTTGTTTGTTTTGGTTCCCCTCCTTTTATCTTCTTTTATCTTCTTTTTCATTTCGATCAAAACGTTAACTTCATCAAATATGAATAAAAATACCGTCTTTATCAATGTTTGATTGCAGCTTATGTTCATTAGCTGAATTCCTTTTGATTTCATGTTCAAGCGACTTTATTCTGTCTAGTATTGTCTGGTACACACTGTCCTGTTTTTGTAATCCCCCAGTTGGACACCAAATACACCTGAAAAATGAACTTCATTCTTTGTTATGTTTTAAAAAAATGAATAAATGGGGATGATGATGCGACACACATTTGTACAATAAAAATGTGTCCATAGTACACGGATGCCCAACTCGCACTATCATTTTCAATGATCATTGGATCGTGAGAATGGGATTCAAACTCTTATTTTTCATTAAAATTAGAAAGATCATATCATCAGAAAATGTGTACTAATTTTCAAGTTGATTGGACTTTAACGTCATTTAAAACAACCATGACATAAAATTTTAACCCGGAGCAGGACAGACGGACGGACAAACGAGCGAACGGACGCGCAGACCAAAATAACATAATGTCCCAAACTATCGTACGCTTGAGAACAACTCACACTCTCTCCAGATGTCAATGTCCGCACGCCACCAATATATAAATTCAATCGTTCAATCGTTTCGAATTTAATAATGTTAAGGTAAATCAAACAGAGTTTTTCAATGAAAAACAACAGGACAATATACCATTTACAAAATGGTGAAAGAAAGACCAGTGTCAAAAACAGGGAATTTGGAATAGTATATTATATCTATTTGTCTTCTTCGTTGAAATCCTAAACCAAATAGGGAATTTTGTAAATTGAGATTGTTTAATAATATCAAGATGCAACTGTTGATAAAGCGTTTAAAATAAATCATATATTAAAAAAAAAATGATAAATAGACCATGGTAGGTAAACAATATAAACATCGTCATACTGAAAAGTAGAAACAGTTGGTACTAGAACAACACTTATATAGGATACAACATCTCTTGTTTTCGCGTAAATGTACCATGGCCATTGACGTGTTAAACATGTTTTATATCTTACAATGTCGTGAAAGTGACCAGTCTTCATGACGAATGCCTATATTTATGACTCCGTATAATGCAGATCTTATCATACCTAAATATTTTCCCAAGAGACAGTGTGTATCCTGATTCTGTGTCTTTTATTTGGTTCGACGCTTTATTTTCTTGTGTCACTGGCTGTTTAACCTCTCTTGTCCCCCAAGAAACCACGTGTAGGTTGCCAAGGGAATATAGAACTAACAACATAGACATTGATGGAATGGAAACAAAATATAAAATTCCATGCATGATGCACGAGAATTCCTGAAAAAAAACAATACTAGAAATCATAAAGCATTACTTGAGATGAGGCTTTATAGATGCCACACAAAGCTTCCTAAAACAAAATGTAACAAAATATCTAATCAAACGAAGGGTAATATATGAAGAAGGAACATAGTAAATTTTATGTTCTACTAGTCTGGATTGTAATTAATATAAATATGGCATAGGTCTAACTGAATGATCAAAAAGCTATGTATGTTTTAACTATGAAGTTTAAATACTTGTATCAACTATTTTTCATTGGTGTTCATTTTGTTTTAAAAAGTAAAAACACAAAAATACTGAACTCCGAGGAAAATTCAAAAAGGAAAATCCAAAATCAAAAGGCAAAATCAACAGTCAAAACACATCAAACGAATGGATAACAACTGTCATATTCCTGACTTGGTACAGGCATTTTCTAATGTAGAAAATGGTGGATTGAACCTGGTTTTATAGCTAGCTAAACCTCTCACTTGTATGACAGTCGCATCAAATTCCATTACATTGTCAACGATGCATGAACAAAACAAACATACTCAAAGAGTAAAAATGTGAAAAATAGGGGTACAGCAGTCAATATTGTGTTATCATCTTAATATCACTATAAAAACAACAAATGTAACGAAGAAGCACAAAAAGGCATACATCAAATTTAACTCATACTCATATTGCTTTTCTTGTACGACTTAATTTATCTATGTAAAGTCTACCCGTAAAGGATTTAAATTGATCTACATTATTTTTCGTCATTTCTTCACTGTTTGATCTTTGGTTTGAATGTCAGTAGGTTACAAGTTTTTAAGATAGTTTTTGTCTATTGTTGCATCTTTATTTTGACCAATGTGTTCTAAAGATCATGTAATGTTTAAGATGATAATACCTTTGGGTGTAAAACTGCAGAGATGATAAATACTCCTGCCACGAAGCATAAGAAAACTGTAGTGACAGAACAGAATTCTTCTTCTGCCGCTTCTTTGATGATTCCTACCAATACCAGCAACATTACAATGGAGTAGATCGCTGACAAAATCCCAGCAAACAGTAACTGAAAATGATATGTTTATCTCAATACAAGTGTGGACACAGATCGGTGTGGATAGGATTTTGTTTAATTTGTGTAAAAATGTTTGACAATTTTATCAAATAATTCGTTTCTATGTTTGTTGCTGTTTGTTTTTGCATTTAACTTCAATGTTTTTGTTGTTGCATTGTTATCCTCTTATAGTTTTCTATAAATCAATAATTGACTTTTGAACAGCGGTATACTACTGTTGCCTTTATTTATCTCCACTGAATTTTTGTATTGGTCTTGCCACATAAACCGTTAGAAACATATGTAGAGTCTCTCTAGAAGATCCTCTGAATAGGAGCATGATTCAACGATTCAATAATAAAAGAATAAAATAATCAGATCAGTTAGCTCATCAAAACATGGAAACCTTAAAGTTAAGACAGGTCCCATTGATTCACACGGAAATGGATGTAAACAAGGCTATAAGGAACCCGATTCTTATTGCTGAGGAACTCTAAACTACGTTAACTCTAATGATCCATTTAGAACAGATTGGGTAAAAACAAGTCTGATTTAATCTTTAACAGCATTTTTTATACAAAAGTCTGACCATAAACACGTTAAATCTTCAGATATTTTTCTATTGTTAATTCTGTATTGTTAAGACATTGTGAGAATAGATAATCCAGTACTGTTAGTAGATTGTAGACAGTTCATTATCATATGTTGTTGTTTTTCACTGATAAACATCTACTGAATAATTTGAAGAAAGAACGCACTGATGTTTTTTTTTTACTGCAAGCAAAGTGTCTAAGCAGTATGGATTAACAGCAATGGGTGTCCGAAAAGTTACTGAAAGATCGGACATAGCTCCTTATTTATCATTCTGTTCTGTCTTTTGTCACATGTTCAGATCAAAATTACTGTTCCGGTTCAAAAACGATTTATAAGTGGTAAGAAATGAAACAAAAACCTTAACTCTAACTTCTGTAGTTTGTTTATCCTTTACCAAGCAAAAAGGCCATTTACAGTAAACACAAATGTGTTTGAATGATCAAGGTGAACTAAACTGCACCAAAATCGAATGCAAACCATACCTAACATAACAACTAAAATAATGTTGTTTTAAAGAAATATAATAAAGTGAAAGTGCCTATATGTATTAATCTATAATCGAGCGTTCCATAATGACTGGCTCTTCTTTGCAAATCATCCTTCTTTTTCGTAATTATATACGAAATTCACGTCTGCAGTAGGAAGATCAAAAGGACATTTTAAACAAAAATTTGATTATACAATCATAAGTTATAATTAACATGTTTGGTCTTGAAAATACACGACAAAAAAAAAAGTCATTTAGATTTATGCATAAACTTACTTGTGTTTCTGATTTTGTGAATATACAAGACAACATAAACAATCCAACAGGAATAAGGTTCAAAGTCAATGACAACCATGGTGGAACAGACGGAAACCCTACTATAATGGCGCCCACGATCATCAAAAATATAGTTCCGGGGGTAAGCAATGATGATATAAATAGAAACAGCTGGTAGGCCATATAAAGGGTTGAGATACTTTGATTCTGTGTCACTGTAGCGCGACAATCTGTTAACAAATCTAAGATGTTGGCCATTGTTGACGGAGTCCAGCGCCGACGTTGGTTATAAAACTCATTGAATCCTTCCGGAGCATAGGTCAGTGCATCACTTTCAGCACAGTATTCAACACGGTGTCCTTGTTTTAATAGTAATGTGCACAGCCATCGGTCTTCACCTGAAAATGATTTTTCAACACGTTTTGATTTTTAAATTGAAATTCATTTCTTGAAAAAAAAAAATTACTTTAGGTTTATAAATACAGATAGAACACTTTATACCAGAATTTAAAGAAGGAGGACAGAACAAAGTCCGCCATTTTGTCAGGTTATGTTGCGTTTGTTTTATACCTTATAGTTGGAAACACGTAAAATCACAAAAATATTGAACTCCAAGGAAGATTCAAAACAGAAAGTCTTTAAACTGCTAAGCATTTATTAATATCTTCCTGCTTCATTTTATCTTTCTTATAGAGTTAATGTAACCGTACCTTGATCGTACTGTATAAAATGCCTAGCTTCAGATGGTTCAGTTGTATACGTTCTCAAGACGTCCATTACTGCAGAGCCTCTGAACAAACTAAAGCATCCAGGACTACATAGTACACACCCAATAACATGTTCTGTCGCCTTTTGAAGCCAGTGGCTAACTGCATACTCAAACTTTTGATACCACACAAGTGGACCTACGTTGGAGAAAAATAAAATATGATGACTGTGGCCTTTTGAAGCCAGTGGCTCACTGCATACTCAAACTTTTGATACCACACAAGTGGACCTACGTTGGAGAAAAATAAAATATGATGACTGTGGCCTTTTGAAGCCAGTGGCTAACTGCATACTCAAACTTTTGATACCACACAAGTGGACCTACGTTGGAGAAAAATAAAATATGATGACTGTGGCCTTTTGAAGCCAGTGGCTCACTGCATACTCAAACTTTTGATACCACACAAGTGGACCTACGTTGGAGAAAAATAAAATATGATGACTGTGGCCTTTTGAAGCCAGTGGCTAACTGCATACTCAAACTTTTGATACCACACAAGTGGACCTACGTTGGAGAAAAATAAAATATGATGACTGTGGCCTTTTGAAGCCAGTGGCTAACTGCATACTCAAACTTTTGATACCACACAAGTGGACCTACGTTGGAGAAAAATAAAATATGATGACTGTGGCCTTTTGAAGCCAGTGGCTAACTGCATACTCAAACTTTTGATACCACACAAGTGGACCTACGTTGGAGAAAAATAAAATATGATGATAAATATTCTTACAGTATACATTCAAATGAGGTATAAGTAGGGATAGCATGTTCTTATCTAAAAAGTATTGTAAATAAAAAAAATGAATTGACAGAACTGAGTAATGTAATATACACGGGGAACTAATGTTAGGATAAAGTATTCAAAATGTAATTTGCATATACATTGAAGAAATTTGAATACTGTGGATTCTTTATTATTCGTAGATACATGTACCTATGAATTTACATAGTGAAATTTGTGGGTATACGTAAACCATGAATTTAAATATTCATTGAAGTACACATTTCTTAAACGTGCGTATAAAGACTTGGTATAAACACGAATCAAATATCCACAAACGTTTTTCTTGATCCACAAAAATTGGTATCCACAAAAACGTACATTAATCTACAGTATATAAATTATAAATCTAACCGTGGCCAATAGGATGAATTCTTCCACATGCAGCGCCAACCATTGGATTCTTTTTCATTCGACGGACAAGATGCATAACCGCTTCCGGTTGAAAATCTACATCGCCATCTAGTGCCAGTAAGAACGTGTTGTAAGAATTATCAACAATTCTGTCGATTTTATTGGGAAGCCGATGACTGAGGAAGTAGTACATATACATCACCTTTAAAATAGTAAATTACAAGTAAAGCTCAGAAAAACATAGCTAAGACAAAATTGCAAGAGCAAAGACTATATATGGGAATACTACAAAAATCACTGTGCTAAAGTGACATAATTGAACTATGAAGTGCAAGCCATTCGAAACTTTAGAAGTATCATAATTATACTATGTATATTATTATTTGTGATTTTTCATGAACAGAAATTCTGTTTTCTGAACATCAGAGAATAAAAACTGCTTTAAAATGTGTGTGTGTGTGTGTTTTTTTTTTTTTTTGTGTTTCTCTTGGACATTTACGATCGATATCACGAAATGCGCTCGTCGCATATTCAATGCCACTTATTTTTGTTATCTCTTATTGCCATTATAGTTGTGATATTTACCATATCTTTATATAATGTTATCCCTGATATATGATTTGTTGTAAGGGTCTATCTCTGCGATGTTGAGAAATTTGTTCCAAAGAGTTATACATCATGCGGACATTTTAACAATTGGTATTAAATAGGTCTCTCTATAATTATGAACTATTGCTCCTGTCAATTTAAATTTATATTCAATGAAAACAAGTAAGAGGTCGTCCATAACATTATATCAAGTGGTCTTAACTTCGTCGGACTATGGTATATGTTGTTGGGTTATCATAATGGTAAGGGAGCTACCATTTGATTTTTAGTGGGGGGGCAAGGATGAAAAATTTTGTCCTGCTTTTTTTTAGTTGTAATATCTGTCCTGCCTTTTATTTTTTACTCTAATCGGTCCTGCCTTTTTTTTTTACTAGTTTCTCATCCTGCCTTTTTGTTTTACTCAAAACTCCTGTCCTGCCTATTTTTTTCAAATTTCATCCTAGCCCCCCCCCCCCCCCATAAAAATCAAATGGTAGCTCCCTAAGCTCTTCTACAAAACATTCTTTGCTGCAATGTGACCAAATGTTTCACAAGTTACCTGACTCCATCGTTTTTTGTGTCGTATTTTCGTTTTGTCTTTCAGATGACAAACAAGAGAATTTCCTCCCAACAATTTCCATGTAAGTCTTCCTCCGTACGGCGTCCTAACCATTTCATAGTCTTCAAGCTGTATAACGGTTCGATGCACGGCACTTCAGGAAATGAAACAAAATTTTATAATTTTAAAATATGATTTGTCAAGGTCTCCATGTATATAGAAAAATGTAATATAAGAAAAGAAGATACAGACTAATCCATGAAATTACTTTAAGCTTACATCTTAACAAAAATGAACAAAGTATCCTATAGTGCATTATGATCATCGTTTTTTTTTATCATTACCTTGTAAAAAGTAAAATCACAAAAATACTGAACTTAGAGGAAAATCGATTCGGAAAGTCCATAATAACATGGCAAAATCAAATAACAAAACACATCAAAAAAGAATGGACAAGAACTGTCATATTTCTGACTTGGTACAGGCATTTTCAAATGTAGAAAATGGTGGATTAAACCTTGTTTTATAGCGCTAACCCTCTCACTTTGATGACAGTCTCATCAAATTCCGTGACTTAATGCAAATAAGGGACGCTTTTGAGGGTCAAACAAAATTGATGATACAAGTTAAATATGTATAAAACAAAAACTATCTTTAAATTTTATAAACAATTAAATTATATCACTGTTTATATAAAGTACCTTCCACATGATACCATGGGTTGATGTATAATCGATCACTAATCGTATACGAGGGTGTGGATGGGGGGGGGGGGGGGGGTCCTTCATTTCTATATTATTTTTTTTTAATTTTTTGGTCGTTTTTGTCCATTCTTTATATTTTTTCCCCATTATTCTACCTTTTAATATCATAGCATCCATCAATTCGCTGTTCTTTATTTTTGGTCCATTTTCAATATTCTTTATTTCTTTTTATCCTTATTCGGAACTTCTTGTCAATTATTCTCTATTCTGTATACCTTATCCAGATCCTCTTGTACTAATATCCAATACATTAATGACACAACCTTCATTACTTTTACCTTTGTTCATTCGTTTGGAGTGTTTTATCATTTGATTTTGTCATGTGATTAGGGACTTTCCGGAGAGAATTTTCCTCGCAGTTCAGTATTTTTGTGATTATACTTTATGCTAAATTAATAACCAATACATTAATGACGCAACCTTCATTACTTTAACCTTTGATATAATAACTTACCTCGCAGCTGTATCCATTACCTTGATCAGAATTTTCACATACTCATTTACATCCGGGAAATCTTCATCTGTCCTCGGGCTCTCAAAGGCGTCGTCAAAAAAGATATGAGCTACAAATACAATAGTGAAAAGTACACATGCATATTACAATAAGTAAGCCAGCTAGTGTAACATCTATCCCCCAGAGTTCACTGAAGTTAAATGGATGATTTACCAAAGCACATGACTATTATTCCTTGTTTTATTGAGAAGAGTAAAATATGTGGTATGATTGTCAACGAGGAAAATAAACTCTCCACTCCGCCAGAGACAAAATGATGTAGAAAATAACAAATAGGTGCTTATCCGAAATTTAGAAAAAAAACATACTAGTTATATAATTTTATTTTTTTCAACATACACGTCGTCTTGATCGTGTCTTATTGTCATATATACTAGTATTGCGCATTATTTCCTAATTTCCCTCCAAGTCGAAGTCTTTGTTGTTGTTTTTTGTATTGCCGATTTTGCTTTGATGTACAAATGTCTTCATGGTTATTATTCATTGGCCCATAGTTGGTGTTTTGGCCTTCGTGTATGCAGTTTTAATGGGTAGGGTTTTCATCTATTTCTTATTTACTAACCTTCAAAATCGTAGTCAAGTAAGTTGCTTTTTTCTACATTGGATTGTCTAGCAGTTTTTATCATGTGATGGTGTTTATCCATTCTACAATACAAATTTTATCTTAAAGGACATTTCATCAGCATATTTGAAAATAAAACACAAAATTTACCTGACATACAAATAACAACAAATATGCCTATTTGATTCGATTCGCAATATGCACCTTCGAAATATTATTTCTTGTCACACTATGTTTCAATTTAAACCTATTTTAAAATAATAGAATTTATGTAATATACATAAATTCGGTTATTCTAGTGGAAAGTTTTAATCTCGGCCGTTGCAGTGCTTTCCTTTATAAATTCATGTGAAGTCGATAAGATGTATAGTGGTGACGTCAATTTGACGTTAGCGTTCTTTTTAACTTTGAGCTGCAAGTGAACAGACGTGTATAATTACAAAGAGAAGTATTTTGAAAATACCCACCCTCCCTCCACTATATATAGTTAAACCATGTAGTTTTGGTTGGGTACTGCTCTTTTGTTCGTTTTATTTTCAGGTACATGTATATACGAGTAGTTAGAGTTCCAGTATGGAAAATTCTTCTCCATTGATGATTTGCCATGTGATGTCAAAAATTGCAGTAGTCAGTTAGATGTTGGTTGTATAGAAACATTTGATCGTTAAAAAGTGAAAAATGTGTTTGGCAACTTCGCTGCGTGTGATAAACTACAGTTACAGTTGTCTATATTTTAGTGATATTAAAAGTACATTTTGTGGATCGCTGTATCCCAGGACCATACATCTATCTATCTATATATATCTATCTAGTTATCTGTAGGTTGCCAGAGGTAACCAAAAAATGATCTATACATCTATGAATCTAGTTATCTATGAATCTATCTAGTTGAACAATATATATCGTTGAATCTATATATGTGTACATATTTAAATTTGTGTTTGATAATAAAAAGCTGTGGTCAATACTGCCAATAAATCTTAGTTTTACAAGCCATCTCGAATAACTATTCCTATAATTTCAAGTGCAGTTCAAAAGCTGAATTAAGGGTGCGGCCTCCAACAATAGAACTTGACATTACGTGCCACTCCTAACATCCCCCCGCCCTATTTCCCCATTGTTATAACCCTGGATTCGCAAATACAGGTTATTCGTCTCAAAGGGAAGGGGATACAAATAGGTAAGATTCTCTTTCTTATCCTTCTTTGATGCGTTAAAAAAGACAGGAAGATACCAAAGAAATATTCAAACTCATAAGTCGAAGACAAACTTACAATGCCATGGGAAAAAACGAAAAAAGAACAAAACACAGTCTACAAAACACAACATACAAAACTAGAGTGAGCGAAACGACCGATACTAAATCGTTGATGATCCAGTCAGGTACTCCGGAAGGATAAACAGGTCCTGCTTCACATTTAGCATCTATATCATATGTCGTGTCGGTCATTAAGTCCAACTTCGGTTATTTTATATTCGAGGTGAGAAAAAAAAAAACGGAAAGTGGTTCATACTGTTTTTATTGTCCAGAACAATACTAACCTGAATATTGATTTCAATAGTTGCGTCATTTCCATTTCAGTTTCATGCCACATTGTGGCACAAGCATAAATCTTTGAACGTTCGTCTACTTTATTGCATTTGTCATGTTTTTGGTTGGTTCTTTTTTTCTCTTTTTCAATTCTTTTGTTTCTCTCCTAAAACAGTCTTATTCTTTAAATAAATGTTTCAATTGATAGATCCTAGATATCATTCGCGTGGCATGACATATTTATAAAATGGAATTAAGAATTAAATTATAAAGAATGACTGTATTTTTTTTCTTTCTATCTATTCGAAATAACCTAACAAATGTGGTACACGCTTTTAAGTAACACGCTACTCAGGTTGTTCGGTGTGTTCCACATTTCTTAGATCATTTCATCATCATGATTAAACAGAAAAACATATTACTGTCATTTCTTAAAATAGAATACATTATTAAAGACTACTCGAGCTCATCATACCAACAAAACATATAGACACAACTGAAAGCTAGATTTAAGTCGTATTCTGATGGTTATGACAAATACAAATCCTAGTATTGAAAACCTCTTTTTTTTAGGTTTTAATTGGATGATTAAGCGTTCATCTTGAGCACATTTTTAGTATGAAGCCCGAATAAATCATCGCTTTTACATCCCAATAAAGGTATGTTTAGCGCTTAATATTGAGTAAGTGAGAACGATCTTAAAGTTTTTATAAAATATAAAAAAAAAAATAGCGTACATTTTTTAAACTAAGGCCACAATTAGAAATATTTTAGTTTGCCCAAACCCTACCCAAAGGTTGAGACAGTGGGTAGGTAGGTAGGCATTTTCTTTTTTTTTCAACAAAAAGAAATTGTAGTATCTATGGTTTATAAGTCTTCATGGCTATCTGATTAAAAAAAAACTTCTTCAAATCAGGACAATAAAAGATTTTGAGTAGGCAGCTTTTTTCTGGGTAGGCAGCGTTTGGGCAAACAAACCTATTTTTTGTTATGGCCTAAAATGACGCGATTAAATCTTTGCTATTATATCCAAGATTAAACAAAATGGGTACGAGTTTTGAACAGCGGTATACTACGGTTGCCTTTATTTATATGCATCATACATTTTTCAATGCAAAACAAATGTGTCTCTGGCATCTCCCGCTTTTACCATATACAATCTAATAAGTGATAGCAATTTTGTTAATATTAACTTGCTTGATAATGAATCGAGTTTGCTAATGGTAGTTTAATATATTATTCAACTTTTTCAATATAATTCTAAATTGGCCCCTTTACTATTATATCCATCGAATCTTGATGCACTCCAAAGCGCTCAAAATAATCATTTACTTGAATATATAACATATAAATTGTGTGTGAACAATGGGTTGAAATTGCATAAAACAATTTAATTGTTTATATTACATACCATGTCTCTGATGAAGTCGAACTCTTTGTCATTTTGACTTCTGTTCAGTAGTAACGACATGTCTGTATGTATACCACAATACATACGTATTATAAACATTCTGTGAAAATATAACGGGCTTTTAGAAAAAAATGCAGGTGTGCTGTATGATTTTTTTCACAACATCCAATACCAAATAAAATGTTATAATTAAGCCTACGTGGTTGATTAAAAATTTCAAATAGTTAAAATACACCTACACCTATATTATTTCACCGTATAAAACGCTACATGCGGATGGTTGCTATGGGTATTACGGGGTGGAGACGTCGACGCGTAGAAAAATACGATTGAGGAAGTAAAAGAATATATATCGAGTTTTTTTTATCATTAGCACCAAAAGGATTTTGCACGGAAGATACAGATCAATTATCTATTTTAAACAAAAAGTAAAATCACAAAAATACAGAACTCCGAGGAAAATTCAAAACGTGAATTCCTTAATCAAGAGGTAGCATACTTTCCGTTTTGATACATCAAATGCTAGTTTTTCGATAAAAATTTTAATTCGGTGAAATGTTTTGCAAGATTCATTTATAAACGAAATCATATCACAGATACCAAGACTAAAATAGTGTACGCAAGACGCGAGTTTGGTAAAAAAAAACTCCTCGAATAAAGAGACAAAAGTACGAAGTTGAAGATCATCGAGTATCCACCGTTTTGAAAATAATAAAGTTTAAGGCCCAGTTGAAGTTCTTGTAGTCTTACCTTTGAGTTTTTCCTAATATAAAGCCATTGGTCGTCCATATGAAGCTTGTAACAAATAGTAAAGATATATACAACAGTAACCCACCAACAACAAGAGGCCAACTATCAGACATATTCTCCATAGATTCAAGGTTCCAGCGGGAGATAAACATATCGCAGTCTTTGAAATCTAAAATATCTGGATATGATACTAGTCCTTGTAGAGCAAATGGTGTTAAGAAAGGCGCCAGTATAAGTGGTATTGAGAAACACAATATTTGACTTCCGGTCACACATGCTGTCTTTGCAGCCTTTGCGCATATGTAACCACTGCATATGTTAACAACAGCAACAACGTATGGAACATATGTCTTACATATGTCAGTCGTACCAAGAAAATGGCCGCCGAAATCATGTTTTAATTTAGTATCGCCCAAATTGAAAATAGCTTTGACACCATCTAAAGCGCTTTCAGCTTGTATTGCGTATACAACAATGATTGTTATAAAAGATATTATGGTTTTCCAGAAGCTAACAATACACATCATTTTTGTACGTCTTGTTTGGTAGATCCATTTCAAATGTGACAGCCAGTTGCTTTTGTCAGCAGACGATTTTACAAAATTTTCCCAGTACTTCAACGAAATGAATAATGCTGATACTGCGAAAATGATAACCAATATAGTGTTGTCTTCATTAAGTTTCTTCCTAAACATGTAAACACATAGTAAAGCAATGCCACCAATCTGTAGTAGCACTCCAAATACTGTTACAAAATACCTACATGTATCGCATTTTCTATCACTATTGACTGATCCACTTCTTGTACTTACTAATTCGATTAATGGTAATATAACTAATACTGCCAAATACACTACAGATGCGGCTGGGGCATTGAAGGTCGGTAAAACTATAAACACCATGCACATCAAACCGATACTGTGAAAACTCTCTAATATCAATATCTGCAAAACAGTGTATATCATTATTTTACTTAAGTGTTAATAATAGAAATGTTTTGGTTTTTAAATACCGTAGTTATAGTACGAATCTTAAAATAACTAGTCTTTTTTAAGATTTGTGCTTTTGATTAAGGAGATAGAAGTAGGTTGACTTGCAAAATGTTTTAATATACAAGACCTTGAAATAAAGGATACCACATATAGTAAAGTTTGCTTTGTATCTTGACTTATATCTATAATTTGAACTAAATTTTACGATGAAAGAAATTATACGATTTTCTCATTGTGAAATTTCCTTTTCTATGTAGGTACATTTCGGCATCATATGCAAGTGGAGTATATATCTCGAGGTTGATACAATATTCCAGGGCTTGTGTTTCCTGTGATGACGTCCTTGATTGAGGGTTATTTACTGCTGACAAGAATGGTTCTAATTGGCAAAGTTAAAGTAGTCCCTTAGAAAGTTTTACGGATGCCATGATGATCTAATTAACCGTTGTAGAATAACTGTGTCACATATTACAACGGATGTATTCCACTTGTTGTAACCACAATCCCTCCGTTTTCCCCTCGATCGGTACATTACAGAATGAAACTTATCACTACATGTCTACTTTCAATAAGCAACACAGCGGGTGTCTATACTGGAGCAGGAACTGCTTACATTTCCGAAGCACCTTAGTTCACCCTGGTTTTGGTTAAATAGGTCGGTGTTGCTCATTATTATATTTTTTCGGTGTAGTTTATTGTAATTGTAAGTTGAATATGAAAATAATGGGTTTTTTTTCTCATGTTTTATTAATGATTTACGATTTGCCATTACAGTGCTAATTAAGATTCCCTCCAATCAATAGATTCCAACACCCTACATCGTTAGATTGCAGAGGTAAGCTGAATTGGAATCCTCTGTATCTTTTGAAATGTGATTTTATACTTACCACAAACAAACTTTTATAATGAATCTTGCGAGTTTTTTTTAAACACATTGTTTTTAGAGATGAACACATAGTAAAGCCATAAGGAGTCACTAATGTGATAAGCAATGCCCATATCCAAGTTTCATCCACAACATGATAGAGAGACTGTTTAGTTTGGAACGTGGCATTGGTATCATTGTTTCGTGGCAGTTCGGGTGGCTTAATGTGCCACACAAGGATATGTATTGTTATACGTGATAATAAGGCTGTACCGAAAACGACAAGGAAAAGAAAACAAACAAAAATCACTGTCAAGATCTTTTCAGAAGTTTTCCAGAATTCTTCAGACTTCACATACTTAGCAGCGCTCCTGTTTTCTTGGAAAATATCCCAATCACTAAAACAAAAAATATCCCAATCACCCAAACAGAAAACGACAATTTTGATATTTGTTTAATTTATTGTAGTATTAATTCTCATTACACTCATTTCAACTTGGTTTATAACGTTCTTTGCCTATTAAATAGATTGTTTATATCCATTAGACCTCGCCGTTTTTGTTGTTTTTGTTGTTTTTTTTTGTAACGGAATTGTTTTCATTTGCCCAATAGGGACAAATGCTATTTTAAATGGTACTTTTTAGTTGACATTATCAAGTCGTGAAATTCGGTTTTGTTCAAGGGTTGCTGTCTATTCGACTACAGTATACCTTTCACATATTAAGACATAAGACATAAGATATAAAGCTTTATTTAAAGTCGGTATATGCAACACAAGTACAAACATAAGCTCTGAAGAGCTTTTAAAACCTATTATATTATTCCAACATATGTTAAAGTTCTTACAGTCTAAATAAAATATAGATGCTCGTAAGACGAGTACATGAGTTACGATATATATACGTATGTATCTGAATTTTAATGCGATTTGTAGCTGTAATTGTCCATCGCCGCTCTCGCCACGGGATATATATAGTAATGGTATTCGTCCGTTCGTCCAAAACACAGCAATACAGAGATTGTTTGATAGAACTAAATAATTAGACTTTTGTATTTGTATTGTGAACTCATCTGACACCTTTTGACAGAAATTAAGTATCCGTATTTGGACGAATTCTTTGCCATCATGTGCATCGGATTATATTGTTCCGTCATTTTGATTCCACCGGAGTTATGGGACTGACTGTTTGGACAATCCTATCACAATGCCACCTTGTGAACGCTACTCTTCTGAGACCTTTTGACAATCCTACCACAATGCCACCTTGTGAACGCTACTCTTCTGAGACCTTTTGACAATTCTACCACAATGCCACCTTGTGAACGCTACTCTTCACAGACCTTTTGAACAATCCTACCACAATGCCACCTTGTGAACGCTACTCTTCTGAGACCTTTTGACAATCCTACCACAATGCCACCTTGTGAACGCTACTCTTCTGAGACCTTTTGACAATCCTACCACAATGCCATCTTGTGAACGCTACTCTTCTGAGACCTCTTGGCAATCCTACCACAATGCCACCTTGTGAACGCTACTCTTCTGAGACCTTTTGACAATCCTACCACAATGCCACCTTGTGAACGCTACTCTTCTGAGACCTTTTGACAATCCTACCACAATGCCACCTTGTAAACGCTACTCTTCTGAAACCTTTTGGACAATCCTACCACAATGCCACCTTGTGAACGCTACTCTTCTGAGACCTTTTGGACAATCCTACCACAATACCACCTTGTAAACGCTACTCTTCTGAGACCTTTTGACAATCCTACCACAATGCCACCTTGTGAACGCTACTCTTCTGAGACCTTTTGACAATCCTACCACAATGCCACCTTGTGAACGCTACTCTTCTCAGACCTTTTGACAATCCTACCACAATGCCACCTTGTGAACGCTACTCTTCTGAGACCTTTTGACAATCCTACCACAATGCCACCTTGTGAACGCTACTCTTCTCAGACCTTTTGACAATCCTACCACAATGCCACCTTGTGAACGCTGCGCTACTCTTCTGAGACCTTTTGACAATCCTACCACAATGCCACCTTGTGAACGCTACTCTTCTGAGACCTTTTGACAATCCTACTACAATGCCACCTTGTGAACGCTACTCTTTTGAGACCTTTTGACAATCGTTCCACAATGCCACCTTGTGAACGCTACTCTTCTGAGACCTTTTGACAATCCTATCACAATGCCACCTTGTGAACGCTACTCTTCTGAGACCTTTTGGACAATCCTACCACAATGCCACCTTGTAAACGCTACTCTTCTGAGACCTTTTTGACAATCCTACCACAATGCCACCTTGTGAACGCTACTCTTCTCAGACCTTTTGACAATCCTATCACAATGCCACCTTGTGAACGCTACTCTTCTGAGACCTTTTGGACAATCCTACCACAATGCCACCTTGTGAACGCTACTCTTCTGAGACCTTTTGACAATCCTACTACAATGCCACCTTGTGAACGCTACTCTTCTGAGACCTTTTGAAAATCCTACCACAATGCCACCTTGTGAACGCTACTCTTCTGAAACCTTTTGGACAATCCTACCACAATGCCACCTTGTGAACGCTACTCTTCTGAGACCTTTTGACAATCCTACCACAATGCCACCTTGTGAACGCTACTCTTCTGAGACCTTTTGGACAATCCTACCACAATGCCACCTTGTGAACGCTACTCTTCTGAGACCTTTTGACAATCCTACCACAATGCCACCTTGTGAACGCTACTCTTCTGAGACCTTTTGGACAATCCTACCACAATGCCAACTTGTGAACGCTACTCTTCTGAGACCTTTTGACAATCCTACCACAATGCCACCTTGTGAACGCTACTCTTCTGAGACCTTTTGACAATCCTACCACAATGCCACCTTGTGAACGCTACTCTTCTGAGACCTTTTGACAATCCTACCACAATGCCACCTTGTGAACGCTACTCTTCTGAGACCTTTTGGACAATCCTACCACAATGCCACCTTGTGAACGCTACTCTTCTGAGACCTTTTGACAATCCTACCACAAAGCCACCTTGTGAACGCTACTCTTCTCAGACCTTTTGACAATCCTACCACAATGCCACCTTGTGAACGCTACTCTTCTCAGACCTTTTGACAATCCTACCACAATGCCACCTTGTGAACGCTACTCTTCTGAGACCTTTTGACAATCCTACCACAATGCCACCTTGTGAACGCTACTCTTCTGAGACCTTTTGACAATCCTACCACAATGCCACCGTGTGAACGCTACTCTTCTGAGACCTTTTGACAATCCTACCACAATGCCACCTTGTGAACGCTACTCTTCTGAGACCTTTTGACATTAAACCCAATGTTTTTCTCATGTTTTTTTTGCTTATTTCCTTTCTTATGTTGTATACAGAAATCAAATATAATAACTATTGTCTAACTTGCAGAAACAACACATTTACCTTGACATGACTCTTTTACATAACTTTTGATTTTATAACCCTGCATACCACCATCTCCATGTGAAATTATAATTGTTTGGATAGACATTGAACGACTAAATTTCTTTTTTGTGACGTTTGTATTTCTGACGCCCAACACGCGAAACAAGAATTTGATAGATGGTTTTTGTGTTTTTTGTATATGTTTGTTTGTCTTGAGATTGTAACACAGTGATTACTGATGTAACTATATTTTGACTATTTTACCGATTATGTCTGTTTTGTTCACGCATCGTTGTAAAAATAACGGAATTTGATGCGACTGTCATAAAAGTGAGAGGTTTAGCGCTATAAAACCAGGTTCAATCCACCATTTTCTACATTTGAAAATGCCTGTAACAAGTCAGGAATATAACAGTTGTTTTCCATTTGTTTTTGATGTGATTTGTCATTTGATTTTGCCATGTGATTAGGGACTTTCCGATTGAATTTTCCTCGGAGTTAAGTATTTTTGTGATTTTACTTTTTGGACGTTTTTTTTTTCGCTTTGACACATTCCCCATTTCCATTCTCAATTTTATGACAATATGATAACAGCAACAAATACAAAAGCTAGGAATACACTTTACAAAATTAAAAAAAGATACATTAATATTGTGAGTAATATTAAACGAGACCCATAAAAATGTGTAGGCCATTAAGATGTGAAATAAGGCACATGTCATTGAATAAGTTGTGTTTTTTAAATGTCAACCCTACCACTTTACTCACATGGTTTCGTGGTCTTGTCTTGGTTCTTCTGTTTCAGTATTACTTGATGCTATGTTGTCCTCATTGTCACGATTGAACCCTTTATTATCATATGTTGCCATCTTAACAAGCTACATCGTTGAAGAAAAATTTAAACCAAAGACTTAGAATCAAAACCGCTACTGGATATTTCTTTTAGTGTCTTTATAACTAGACTGACATTAACATATTTTTTTCTTCAGTTGTATTTGTCTATAGTAAATATTGTGTTTGTCTCTATTTAACCTTTTCGCTGTCACATTTTTCTAAAGGCAAAGCGAGGTTTTGTTTAGGGCGTTGATAAATATACTTGCCATCGTATCAAGCTACACATTATAATGTAAAAAATTAAAACCAAAGACTTAGAATTTAAAGCGCTACTGGATATTTCTTTGCGTCTCTTTATTTATTTATGTTTCGTTCATAATACATAAACTAGGTCGTTATTTTTCTCGTTTGAATTGTTTTATATTTGTCATTTCGGAGCCTATTATAGCTGACTATACGGTATGAGCTTTGCTCATTGTTGAAGGCCTTACGGTGATCTATAGTTGTTAATTTTTGTGTCATATGGTCAATTGTGGAGAGTTGTCTCATTAGCAATCATACCGCATCTTCTTTTTATAATTACTTCTGTTTTGTGTATAACTAGATGAAGCAAAATTCAACATCGCTTGTCTTGGTATAAACTATGTTTGTCTTTTTTTTTTGTAAGAAAAAAAACTTTCTCAAATAGTTTCCTTTTATAATAAAGACTAACCGTCTTTTTTTTTAACACGCGAGAGCTCGAATTAAAGTTACTTTATTTAGTTTATCACTATATAAATTTAGGAGTGAGTTTTCGTGGAAATTAACAAAAGCATTTATCAACTTAAAGAACTTAAATATAAAAGAAATAAATGGTGTTTTTAAAATAATGTGTGTTAACAAAATGACTAAAAGATGAATTGATTTCTAGACAGAACATAACTTTCCCAAATCAGTGCGAAATTTCACCGAAATTTTTATCTATTAAAAGCTACTTCACATGATTATGATCGAGTTTGTAGAATAGAGCATAAACAAAATAGATAATAGAGAAAATTGGACAAATAATAATGAATAAAGAACAATGGGGGTGGTTAAAATATAAAAAGATAAAGAATGCTGGGCCAAAAAATAGAAAATGAAAAACATTTCATTGATCCTACCTATTAGATTTATTGTTAATTTAATATTGTCTTCAATTGGCCGTTTCAGAATCTAAAGCATCATGGGTAATTTCATTGTTCGTACCCCAAAGTGAAAATAACGTTACGTCATTGGTTGAATTTCCATTGTTTATAACGTTTTAAACCAATCAAAACGCTTTGGTGTACGCTTTTGAAAATATTACCCAGGATGCATTAGATTCTGAAACGGCGAATTTGTATGAAATACTTGCCTTGTAAATTAATTAAAACACAGCAAATAATCGATAAATGTGCGGAAAGTGCAGATATACGACATCTGAACGAACCAACAATCGAATATCCTACCAAATACTAGTAGTCAAACGCAATGTGGCAATTGGTTTCAATAAAGATAACAAAACGACTAAGAAGTATTCTGATTTCTATAGACATAACATAACTTTCCCAAATACAAGAAAGTGCATGCGAGACTTCATCGAAAAGGCCATATATCACAGGATGTGGATTGGGTTTACAGAATAGAGCATAAAAGACAAACACAATTAAGAATAGAGGATGTGCTAAATTATACATGTTATATATTTCTACTTTTTTGCTCATTATTCTCTAGCAGTTCTTTGTATTTTTGCACCCCATTATTATCTTTTCCACCTTAGTTCTATATTCTGTAAATCCAATCCCGATCCTCGTATACTAAATTGGAATTTTTGAAACGACCTTAGTTTGTCTATTCTATACAGATAGATTGACCAGTCAAAATCTCCTACATAAAAAAATATAATGGAACAGGGGTAGTTGTCCATTTCACAATTGAATTGTTCTCAGATAATTTTTCTGGTATTTACTTATTAATAAGCAGAAGAAACAAACATAACAATTAAACAAAATTCAAAGGACAAGGCAGACAACACGATAGTAAAAAAGGAAAACTGACAAAATCAAAAAACAAGTCCAGAAAATCACTTTGCATGGATGCAGAAAACTTAGTTTTTAATAACAGGAGCCCCAGAAAAAAATCGGGGTTGAACACATGCGCTTTGGAAGTGTCAGCAGTTCCTGCTCCACTGATGACATCTACCGTGCATGTTACTCCTGTTAAAATACGTTGATGGACCATATCCGTTTATTTATATGAAGAACAGATAATCTAAACTAGGACACCACCATATTATTAAACAAGTAAATTGTCCCTTTAGCCAAATTTTGATGTTAGAAATAAACGCGGAACAAAGGAAATAAAAGAGTGTCACCGGCAGAAACAATAGACATATCAAACTTAGATTGGAAACATACAAATATGGAAATAAAGCAAGAACTACACTACATAAATCATCTTTAAAACTTAGTAAGGTGTAACTCCAGTGCTCCGGGAGGACCTATTATACCAGTAAAAAGTAGGTTATACGTCGAATTCAGTGATGTTACAATCAAGGAAAAGCATAGAATATATCGTATGTCGACACTTGCTTAATATTTATTTTTGAAAATGTTTCACTTTATCATGTTAATTGTGCTACAGATGTGTTTTGGTTTGATTTTGGTATGAAAAGTAAGACAAAAAAGAAACCAAGCTATATTCCAAAACATGTTTTCAAATACCTAGTGTCTCTAACTTTGATTGTCAATCAAAATAAACAATGTTTTCAAATACTTTTCTATGATATTAAAGACTTACCGACTTTGAGTTCACATACGGTTTGAATTATATTGTGTGATTCCAAATTCTGCTGTTATTAATATATAAATTACGGATAATTAGAAATAAAGGCGCGGTTTTACTTAGAAGTTTATAAAACCATTTATTCATGTGTAAATCTATTTATAACTATTGTGGATTTTTTAAAACAATCTGTTAAAACACAATGACCCAGAAGAGTATTGGTTTCACGACAAAATAAAGTATGTTGCATGACCATGACTTTGAATAGAGAAGCTACACAAATGCCTTTGTTAAAGGATTGATAGATAACTTTAGGTTCAAACATTTGATACTACTGTATGAGGGTCTAGATTTGGGAAGGGGGGGTTCTATTCTTTATCTTTATCTGTTTCCTTTATTCTGCACTTTTTGACCATTATTCTCGAATCAATTAACACCACCCAAACCCTCCTGTATACTACAAATGAATCATTTAAATGCCAGATAATAATCCAAAGTATTGTCTTGTTGTATATTGCTCATTTATTAGGTTTTATATATAAATACTTTGCAACGCAAGCGGAATGTCATACATGACGATCAGATATTAATAGAAAATTAATAATGGTAGTAATTAATTTTAAAAAAAGGAGGCGAACTCCAATAGATTCAGAACAAGAGGCTGTCACAACGACAGCAAACCGGATTTATTAATATTTATTTGTGTCCTGGCAATATCACAAGAACCATTACTGATGAATGGTGAAAGTGAAAATCGTCAATATCAAATTTGTCATCAGAATCAACATCTTAAAATTTGAAAAGCTTAGATTGCATGGTTCATGAGTAAATGCAACAAAGTGAATGGAAACGCCATTTCACAATCTTTCAAGAACCATAACTCCTGAACAATAAAAGTCAAAATCGTCATTATTGAACTTGACTTCTAATTTGCCATCAGTAACAACATATTAAAATTTGGGAAGCTTTAATAGAACAGTTCATGCGTAAATGCACGGACACGACTGGAAACACCATTTTTCAATCTTTCCAGAACCATAACTCCTGAACGGTAAGAGTCAACAGGGGCGTAGCTAGGTATCCATTCAACTGTAGGCACAAATCGGCAGGGGGTCTGGGGGCCGCTGAAGGCCTCCAGCAGGTCCAGGACAGAGCCCTGGTAGGGGGTTCAGGGGGAGGGGGGTTCGCCCCCGACGGAAAATGTATTTTAGCGTTTTGGTTGCAAAATTTTATGCACAAAAATATTAAAATTTCTGGTTATTTAATCATGATAATTATAATATACATGATGAAAAGTTCGAAGAATTATGAGTAATTTACCATGACATCTGAATGGTGAATTAAATAACGCAGTACAATTGGAAAATCAAATATTAAAAAAATATATATTTACAATATGTACTGCCCTGCATAGATCCGCGTATACCTTTAATTAAGCAGTACACCCTCTTTGGTATTTGCAAATCTATTTCGTTATGATCAATACATACGTTTAACTTAATAGACAACTTTCGAGTTCGATGCATTTCCGTCAAAAACTCTGGTTTTAGTGAACGTCATTTGTGCGTTTAGGGGCGTCGTCACTTCCATTCCAATGTTGAGCGAGTGGTTGGAAAACTATAATTCTATATTGTACGAATTATTCGGCAAATTGAATTCTCAAAATTGACAATCAGCATTGCTGTCATTAGGGAATTGTCATTAAGTAAATACAGAACAACCATTATTTCTAGTTTATCCTGCACAATGACGATCACTAAGACGCATGATGAACGTAAATAGTGCAGGGATACAGGCGACCCCCTCTATCTGGTAAATAACGTCATAAAGGCGCGTATAATTGACGAGTTTTTTCCGGTGACGGATGAACTCGAAAGTGGTCTATTGATAGTACATATTGACGATCCTTCATTAAAAAAAATAGACACGTGCACGTAAACACTGATATTACCATATAATAAATAACACTCTCCTTTTGGCTAGAAAGACATCAACCATCAATCTTTTGATTCTTAAACTTTCACCATAGCCACACATACACATACATACATAGTCGATGCCAAATGCAAATGTTCTGTTCTGTTCATACTAACGTGACAAAATTCAAGAAATTCGTATTTCTTTATATCCCGCTCTACTGTAAAATCCCTACGTGCTTATGAATTTGAATAATTGTGGTCAATACACGTAGATCTGAGAGTACTCAAAACTACTGGAAGCTAGTTGATAGATTGATTTTTAAACATCCAGTGTAAAATATTTATGCAAGTTTAGAACAACAACAAAAAATTGATTATTTACAATAAACACAACAGGGAGCTTAGTCCTGTAATAGGTGTTATACAGGACGAAGGTCTGGAAATTTGAAAATGCCATGCATGGAAAATGAGGGATTATTGGATAGGAGCAGAAACTTTGCCTTTCAGTAGACCAACTACGAACTCCTCAAAGAGTGGCATTCTCTCTACAACTATACATAAGATTAAATGTCCCCATTCTGACCAGACGTGACTACGTATTCATACATCCTGCACAGCCAAAGCGACGACCAAGCGACGACCAAGTCGGGTGAAGATAAAGTGGAAAGCTAGTTGAAAACTAACAACAACTAATTAAAAATTCATGTGTCTAAGTTGAGGTTCATTCAAGTTTTTGTTGATAGAATTGAAATGATCTAACTGACCAAAGTTCTAGTTTATAGTTTCTATATAAGGTACACACATAAAAAACATTCAATTCTATCCAACATTCCATTCGCTAAGGACGAGAGACGAGTGTACACATGACATTCGATAATTAGAGTTGTGACAACTTCACTAGTGTTCATCTACATATAACTTTGTTTATTATTTTTTTTAACAAAAAAAAACATTTGTGAAAAAATAATGTGTAGGCACGTGCCTATAGTGCCTAACGGCAGCTACGCCCCTGGTCAAAATCGTCATTATTGAACTTGACCTCCGTTTTGTCATCAGTAACAACATATTAAAATTTGGGAAGCATAGGTAGAACAGTTCATGCGTAAATGCACGGACACGACTGGAAACTCCATTTTTCAATCTTTCAAGAACCATAACTCCTGAACGGTAGAAGTCAAAATCGCCATTATTGAACTTGACCTCCATTTTGTCATCAGTAACACCATATTAAAATTTGGGAAGCTTAGGTAGAACAGTTCATGCGTAAATGCACGGACACGACTGGAAACTCCATTTTTCAATCTTTCAAGAACCATAACTCCTGAACGGTAAAAGTCAAAATCGCCATTATTGAACTTGACCTCCATTTAGTTGTCAGTAACAACATATTAAAATTTGGGAAGCTTAGGTAGAACAGTTCATGCGTAAATGCACGGACACGACTGGAAACACCATTTTTCAATCTTTCAAGAACCATAACTCCTGAACGGTAAAAGTCAAAATCGTCATTATTGAACTTGACCTCTATTTTGTCATCAGTAACAACATATTAAAATTTGGGAAGCTTTGGTAGAACAGTTCATGCGTAAATGCACGGACACGACTGGAAACACCATTTTTCAATCTTTCCAGAACCATAACTCCTGAACGGTAAAAGTCAAAATCGTCATTATTGAACTTGACCTCTATTTTGTCATCAGTAACATCATATTAAAATTTGGGAAGCATAGGTAGAACAGTTCATGCGTAAATGCACGGACACGACTGGAAACTCCATTTTTCAATCTTTCAAGAACCATAACTCCTGAACGGTAAAAGTCAAAATCGCCATTATTGAACTTGACCTCCATTTTGTCATCAGTAACACCATATTAAAATTTGGGAAGCTTAGGTAGAACAGTTCATGCGTAAATGCACGGACACGACTGGAACCTCCATTTTTCAATCTTTCAAGAACCATAACTCCTGAACGGTAAAAGTCAAAATCGCCATTATTGAACTTGACCTCCATTTTGTCATCAGTAACACCATATTAAAATTTGGGAAGCTTAGGTAGAACAGTTCATGCGTAAATGCACGGACACGACTGGAAACTCCATTTTTCAATCTTTCAAGAACCATAACTCCTGAACGGTAAAAGTCAAAATCGCCATTATTGAACTTGACCTCCATTTAGTTGTCAGTAACAACATATTAAAATTTGGGAAGCTTAGGTAGAACAGTTCATGCGTAAATGCACGGACACGACTGGAAACTCCATTTTTCAATCTTTCAAGAACCATAACTCCTGAACGGTAAAATTCAAAATCGCCATTATTGAACTTGACCTTCATTTAGTTGTCAGTAACAACATATTAAAATTTTAAAAGCTTTGGTTGAACGGTTCATGAGTTCATGCACGGACAACATTTGATTGCCGCCCGCCCGCCGTACATCCCCAAATCAATAACCGACATTTTTGTCACAAAAATCCGGTTAAAAATGTAGAATTTATAGTCTTCATATTTCAAAAAATAATTCTTGTGAATATCATTCATGTCACCACTGCAAGAGATATTTTGAATCCTGTTTTATTGTTTTCAATTCAATTTTATAATACCATTCTTACAAGCATACATCGAAATGGTCAGAATCAAACTTGCGGTATATATATATGAATTTAGAAAGAATCACGATCTACTCTAAAAACAAGTGATGTGCAGATTCGATGATATCAGATAATCTGTGTTTTTATCCAATTTCCGTTGATACTTACTATCTGTGTATGCCTCATGTGAGTAAAGTAAAATGTCGATGAAAAGAGGAGCACAGTTGGTTCTTATAGGAATGTCGTCTTTTGTTGAAAACAAGACAAATATGTTGTTAAAAATTAAATCAAGCAAGATGTGAGTTTCTCAATAGTTCTGACCCGGTAAAGATGGTTCCAAACATTTGAATGCATGCGACTCTCTATATCATTTCCTGGTCGGATTTTTTCGGAAATTCATTCATGAAGGGCAGAGTGAAATACTATGTCAAACTGTGTTTCGTAAGAAATTCACAATGCATAACTACGTAGAGGGTGACCTAGGGGTCCCTGTATAAAGGACCCCCAAAATGATGGGGTCCCTGTATAAAAGGACCCCCAAAATGACAGGGTTCATATATCATGTATATTAATTATACATACATGGAAGAGTCCAATATAGAGTATTTGGAAGAGTCCAATATAGAGTATTCTGAGCTTAAACTATGGAAGGGTCCAAAATCAAGAATGAGTCAGGCACCCTTAAAAATAAAAAAAACCTAGTATATAGACGTTATTTGGAAGTCAAGTAGGCATGACGCATAGAAGGGGGTCTATTGATATATGAAAGGTATTTTAAAAGAATGGTATGGATGAATAATTTTGAGAATTTCATAATAGCGTCATCGTTATTACATGAGGAATTGATACAAAGGACGTGTCCAATGAATACATTGTGGTACTGTGGCATCTTATGCTACATATATATAAAGTAGAATCCAAGTAAATACTAATATTTATTATACAACTCAAACGATCGAACTACAGTTACAGAATTATTATAATCCTAATAAAAGCCTTATTAAACTATGTGCAGATAATGTACCCGTGTGTGGTCGAAATGATAGATACATAGAAACTGTCACAGTATCAATTATCAGCGGATGTAACTGTTTATATTAATGTCACTAAACACCTCCATCCTTATATTTCACATAACCTTAATGTTTATAGTTCATTTATCACTGAATGAATGAAAACACAATCAGCTGTTTTTACTTTAAATTTATGAATGAAATTCTGCACATATATTTATCTATTGAATTTTAAACTGAATGAACTTTTACAATTATAGTGTATTTCCTAAATCCTACTAGAAATTGAAAATAAGCAATATGTAAATCTATTTTTGCATGCAAAACAAAGAATAGGTAGACTGCCTTATTTCTTTGCATAAAATGGTTATAAGGGATTATTCTGCCCTTTAACATTTTAACCATTGCCTTAACCAAAGTTCGTTCAATTTTAATTATACACAAAATCTCCATATCTATTTGGCGGTTTCCGTGTTCTGGTTAGTCTCGGAGTCTCAACGGTAGGTTTTACAACGGATTTTGAATTGTCACTTGTGTCACTAGAACCAGACGGTGTTTCTACATCTGCTTGATTGTCGGATACGACTGGAATCGGAATATCTGGAATCTCAGATATGTCTGGTAATTTATTGTCACTATACTGATCATATTTGTGTCTGATCTGATTCTGATGTCGTTTAATAGTTCTGCCATCGTTTAATCCAATGACAAACGAAACTGGTCCTGTTCTTTTAATTAAAGTTCCTGTAATCCATTTAGCTTCACGATTGTGACTCAAAATGTACACACTATCTCCTACATTAAAATTTCTCACTTGAGCTGTCTTATCATGAGATTCTTTTTGTCTTTGTTGTTTCTGTTGAACACGACTGTTAATGTTCGGATATGTTAAGTCTAGCAACGATCTTGGTCTCCGTCCCATTAAGATTTCAGCTGGAGCAATAGCGGTTGTGGCATGTTGTGTTAGTCTATACGTAAATAAGAATTTCGCCATTCTTGTTTCTATACTTCCCTCGGTTACCTTCTTCATCCCCTCTTTAAATGTCTGAACAGCACGCTCGGCCAACCCATTTGTGCTAGGTTGATATGGTGAAGCACGAATGTGCTTAATTCCGTTTCTTTGAACAAAATCCTGGAATTCCTGACTAGCAAACGGTGTTCCATTATCACTCACGATGCTTTCTGGTAATCCATGAATTGCAAACATAGTGCGCAATTTCTCGATAGTGTTAGCACTGGTTGCAGAGTTCACTACATGTACATCCAAATATTTTGAGTGTGCATCAACACATACTAAGAACATTTTCCCGTACAGTGGCCCTGCATAATCAATATGTATCCTTGACCATGGGTTTGACGGCCATTCCCAAGGATGCATTGGAGCTTCAGGTGGAGCACGTCGATTGACTTGACATTTGTGACATGCACGAACTGTCTGTTCAATTTCTGCGTCCATATTTGGCCACCAGACATAACCTCTAGCAAGTACTTTCATACGTGAAATTCCTTGATGACCCTCGTGTAGTTCTTGAAGAATAATGGCTCTTCCGGGGTTTGGAATAACAACTCTATTTCCCCACAATAGACAACTGTCAAAAATACACTTAACTCTGTTTTTCGACTAAAATATGGCTTCATTTCATAATTGTCTCTGTAATTTGGCCGACCTTTCAAAACATAGCTAGTTATTTGTCCCAATATCGGATCCTTGCGTGTCCATGCTTTAATTTGCTGGGCAGTAACCGGCGTAGAATCCATGTGATATAAAGTAGCATGATCATTTCTGCGGGTACTTCCGTTTTCCCTACTCGGTTTAACGGTAGACGGCTTAGTGCGTCAGGGTTAGAATTCTTCTTTCCTTTTTTGTAAAATATCTTATATTCATATGTGGACAGTGTCCAAGCCCAACGCTGAATTCTTGCGGCTGCTATTGGTGGAATACACTTATTTTCGTTAAATAATCCTATCAATGGCTTATGATCTGTATAAACGGTGAATTTTCTATCAAACAAATATTGATGAAATTTCTTTAGTGCGAATATAACGGCTAATCCCTCCTTCTCAAGAACACTATAGTTCCTCTCGGCGGGTGCTAGCGTGCGCGAAACATATCCAACCGGTCTGTCACATCCATCTTCCATTTTGTGCGACAGGACGGCCCCTATTCCATACGTTGAAGCATCACACGATAGAATAATGTCCTTGTTCGGGTCATAATGTACCAACACTTTAGAAGACTTTAGTAAAGTGTTTGATAGTTCAAATGCCTCTTGTTGTGATTTGTCCCATTCCCATTGTTTTTCCTTTTTCAACAGTTCATGCAACGGTGCTAGTTTTGAAGATAAATCCGGCAGAAATCAGTTGTAGTAGTTAAGCATTCCTAAGTACGATTTTAACTCGGTAACATTTTAAGGTTCCGGTGCCTCTGTGATCGCTTTGACTTTGCTTTCAATAGGATATATTCCATATTGATCAATTGTATGACCTAAATACACTACACCATGTGCTAGAAATACGCATTTGTCCTTGTTGAGTCTCATACCTGCTTCCTGTATCTTGGCTAATACAGTTTCTAAATTGTTTAAATGTTCACTCTTTGAACTTCCAGTGATAAGAATGTCGTCTACTCTCGCAACAACTCTCGGGATTCCTTGCAACAAATTTTCCATTGTTCTTTGAAATATTCCCGGTGCGGATGAAACTCCAAACGGCAAACAATTATACTGATACAATCCTTTATGCGTGTTGATTGTTACATATGTACGTGACTCCTCGTCGAGTACAATTTGTTGATAGGCCTGGCTCAGATCTAGCTTGGAAAAAGCTTGTCCCCCACTTAATGTTGCATAGAGATCATCGGTGTTAGGGATCGGATAATTGTCAAGTTTAGACACTTGGTTAATAGTTACTTTGTAGTCCCCACAAATCCTTACTGATTTGTCCGGTTTTACTATTGGCACTATGGGAGCAGCCCATTGGAAAATTCAACCTTTTCGATATTTCCCCCTTTTCCAATCTATCAAGTTCTTTTTCAATTTTTTCTTTGAGTGCGTACGGCACTGGCCTTGCTTTGGAATATTTAGGTGTAGCGTCTTTATCTACATAAATCCTTGCTTTAGTCCCTTTTAACGTGCCTAGTCCTTCTTTAAATACTTGAGGGTACTTACATAACAAGTCTTGTAACTCCTTGTCTCTTTCCGGTTCCTGATTGTGTGACAATTGCTCAATTTTGAATATTGATTTCCAGTTGAGTTGTAGTTTATGAAGCCAATCGCGCCCCATTAAACTCGGTCCCGTTCCCTTAGCCACGGTGATCGGTAAATTCACACTTTGTTGTATATAACGGTAACATTCCGTTTTCCTAACACATCAATTTTTTCTCCTATGTATGTACACAAACTACACGGTGATTTTTCTAATGAATGGTCACTTCCAAATACTTGTTTACATGTCTCCTGACTTATCACTGAAACTGATGCACCTGTATCGATTTCCATATTTATTTCAGTGTTGTTGAGTTTAACTGACACTAGATACGGTTTCCTTTTTGTATCTTCCAATTGATACATTGTATAGGTATCCTCCTTATCGTCACTATCCTCCTCAACAAAATGTGTTTTAGTCGGACGCTGCTTAGGGTACACTTTCCCTTGTTGTGTTTGTTGCTTAAATTTCGGTTTTTCTTTAGCATTTTGCTTCCCCTTATTTCGGCATTTTTTTCGCTAAATGTCCCTTCTTATCACACACATAACACTTTGCGTCTTTCCATTTACAATCCGTTGCATTATGAGATCCTCCACATCTGTAACATTCCTCATTACGAATTGTAACTTTGTGCACTTGCTTAGGTTCCTGAACTTGCAGATCGTGTGCGTTCTTAGCTGCCATTTCCATTGCTGTTGCAACTTCCATTGCTTTTTTTAATGTCAATCCAGGTTCAGCTAACAAACGTCTCTGAATACGGTCTTCTTTTATTCCACAGACAAGTCTATGTCTCAACAAATAATCAAGAGTAGCTTTGTAATCACAATGTTCAGATATCTGTCTAAGCTCTGCTACAAACTGGCTCACCGATTCGTTTGGCTGTCTCAATCTACTGTTAAACTTGCACCTCTGTACGATAGATGACGGTTTTGGATGTTGGTGTTCTTTTCATATAGTTGATTGAATAAAAGTGAATGTAATAATCAATTGACCATGAAAAAAAAGTATATAAGAGAAATCAAATTCATGTTGGAAATGGGTTTCTTATGTTGTACTGTTATACCACTGTCCCAGGTGAGGGGAGGGTTGGGATCCCGCTAACATGTTTAACCCCGCCACATTATTTATGTATGTGTCTGTCCCAAGTCAGGAGCCTGTAATTCAGTAGTTGTCGTTTGTTTATGGGTTACATATTTGTTTTTCGTTAATCTTTTTACATAAATAAGGCCGTTAGTTTTCTCTTTTGAATTGTTTTACATTGTCTTATCGGGGCATATTATAGCTGACTATGCGGTATGGGCTTTGCTCATTGTTGAAGGCCGTACGGTGACCTATAGTTGTTAATGACTGTGTCATTTTGGTCTTTTGTGGATATTTGTCTCATTGGCAATCATACCACATCTTCTTTTTTATATTTGATAAGGATATTGTAAAACAAGATTGTGGTTGTTACACAAAATACTGGTCCAACGATTCATACTTTTGTTAAGGCAAAAATATTTGTTGACAACAAATGACGAGGAGAGACTGGTGAAAATTGCAGATCAAAGGGAAAAGACAACAGAACTTTTATTAACACTTTACAAACCTGATTTCAATCCTTTGTCACAATTAAAATTAGCAAGTAGTTGATATCCAGTTGGGCACCTTACTATCATTACCTTCGATTTCAAGGTGTCCATGTGGACACTACGAGTAATTAAACAAATATATGATAGTGTCCATTAAATATTTATACAGTAATGTTTAACATATACAAGATCGCATACATTACAAAGTACATACAGGAAGAGTCAAATAGTCATTTTGCATAGCGGGGAGTTCGATTGATATATGAAAGGAATTTAAAAGAATGGTACGGATGAACAAAATTCACGCTGAGAATTTTATAGGATGATATATTTGTTAAAATAACACATAAATATTTGTATTTGTAAATAGAGTCACGGTTTAATAAAAAGGGAGCGTTAATGAACACATTGTTAAGTCCGATGGTGTTCTTTTGTTTTAAAAGGATTAGTAATATACAGAAAAAAACCAATGGCGTTGACCTTGTGTCCAGGAGAAAATATACCTCAGGATAAAAATGATACATTATTGAATAAACCTGGTGTTCAAGTTATGGAGGTTCACTAGAAATCACGTTGGGTTATTATAAAGCATACTGTACTAATGATGTAAAGAATTACTGATTGTGAAGATTTATATCCATCCTTTCTAAATCGACACCGTAGGAATTTAAATCTAGAATTTTAATAATGTAAAACAACAACCTTAAACTAATGTTGTCAATATGGACAAATGACAAGACAGTTGTGAGCATGATCTAATTGAGGGTTGAATGTGAAATGAAATGGACTTTTACCTTTTTACAGCGTCATAAATGTGGAATCATGCAATTGAAGTCGATATTGGATTTGATTAACGAATATCATTGTGGTTGCAATTTTTTACAGAATATATCACACACGACTACGTAAAACATGGTCATTTTTATAACGTGCGTGAAAATTAAAACACAATTTGGCTAGAGAAGCAATAACACCTCAACAGAAACAACATGATTGGAATACTTCATTAAGAAGGTAATTGGAAATTATATTTCAGAAAATAAAATTGAAATAGGATGATTCAAAATTATGGATAAAAAAGTAGGCAGATCAAAAGTAACGAATACTCAAATCATTAATAACAAAAAAGAAAAAACAGGGAAATATTAGTCACTCTTAGACTAATAAAAGTCGGATATATCATTCAACAGTCGCTTTGATTAAATATGGGCAATCGTTAATGTTGCAGTATCTGGTGAAGAGAACAAATGAAATAGAAGTAATTCGAGAATTTGTTCATGAATTTGATAAGGCCTACGTATGTGCAAAATCAAACCCATGTGAAAGTGAAAGATTTGCTTGTAAAGAATGTTATCCATTTGAAATGCAGGAAGTAGACAGTGGAGATTGGAAAAATTATGAAATCAGTCTCAATCAAATCTAAAAATAACAAGGTTTTGATAAATACTAAAAAAAATAACTATTTCTTTTTTTGCAATACACACGTATTACTATAGTGTAACACATATGTACATGCAAATAAAGATTGATTGATTGATTGATGGTTGCTTAACGTCCAGTGGCAAATATTTCATGCATATTCAGGACGAGAACAAGTTTACAATAAATACAATAGGTAGGTTGATACAATAGAGGCCATCTGGGATGATGGTCGGAGAAATTTGAACTGCCACCGGAAAAGGAGGGTATATTGGATAGGGACAGAAATTTTGCCTTGCAACAGGCCACCTACGGACCCCTCAAAGAGTTGTTGCAAGGGTTCTTAACGTGCAAAGAGCGTGGCACTCTCTTTACACGAGGCATCGGATTTAACGTCCCCCTTCTGACCGGACGTGACTGCGAACTTGATACATCCCGCACAGCCAAACGGACGCCCCACTTTGGCAAGCGTTTTACTGCCGGTCGGGAGAAGACCAAGTGACCATATTTCTATACCCCAGTCACCCTTGGGGATGCAAATAAAGAAGAAAAACATATGAGTGTGTTGTGTTATTTTGTATCATTACAATTTGAAGAAAATAGAAATACCCAGTACTTGAAGTTTTGGGGTTTTGATGTTTCTTTATTCGTCATTTGTTTTGTTTCTGTTCTTCTTATTTTTTTTACATTTCAATTTCATGTTTTTTTTTTCTTTTTTTTCTTTTTTTTTTTGTTGTACTTATTTTTTTTATGATTTACTCTTGTTTAAAAAAAATAATTATTGACATACCGTAATATTTTGTTTCTGTTGTTAATGTAACCAAAATGGTTTTGATGAATAAAAAAAAACACTGAACAATTTTGATAAAGTATCCTGAATCTGTTAAACATTCTCATATTGAGAATTAAATATATTCCTTTTCGTTTAGTTGGTATTCTTATGAATATAGTTTTGACGAAACGCTAGTAATGTATTTAAACGAATGTTCTTCACTGTTATTCTTTAAAAAGTCTAACAGTACCAATAAACTTGAATCAGTATGCTAACAAATAATGTCACATCTTATATTGTTCTGGCGTAATAAAAAAATATAAGCCTGGTACTTTTGATAAGAATTTATATTCCAAGCAAATTTTTTACGTGGGCATAACTCCTACAGTAAAACACTCATTTGATACGTTTTAAGGCAAGTTATTAAAAATTAGCACAATGTGGTATCCCGTCAGTATGATATTGTTCTATTATATGTCATTATGATATATTTCTATTATGAATTACAATATACGTTGAACCACAAACGTCAAAATCATTCAATCGCGTAGTGGAATTAACTATTTTTGGATTCTTATAAATTCTATATATAACTTTTGGACTAGTTTAAATCTCGGTCTATTTCTTAAATTTATTCTTACATACTTTTGATTTTTTAACCCTGTATGCTAACATTCCCATGAAAATTTTAAAATTGTTTGTACGCACATTGAACGACAAATTTATGTGACGTATAAAATTTTCTGACGTCAGACACTCAAATCAATAAATGTGTTCGTAGATAGTAGATGTTTTTGTGTTCTGTTAAATTGTTCCTTTTAAAATTGTTAAACGATGATGACTGATGTACCCATATTTTGACTATTATATTTATTGTGTCTGTTTATTTAACGCATCAATGTAAAAATATCGGAAATTGATGAGACTGTCATTAAAGTGAGAGGGTTAGCGCTATAGAACCAGGTTTAATCCACCATTTTCTGCATTTGAAAATGCCTGTGCCAAGTCAGGATATGACAGTTTTTGTCCATTCGTTTTTGATGCGTTTTGTTATTTGATTTTGTCATGTGATTATGGACTTTCCCAATTGATCTTCCTCTAAGTTCAGTATTTTTGTGATTTTACTTTTTAGTCATTCATTATGTTATAGTCTGGAATTATCCATAATGTTCTTGTCGGTCAAGAAAATATGAATGATTTTAAGGATTTTGTACATATTGATATTAATGATTGATATGCATGGCGCGTTTGTTCCAGTGTCATATACAATAATATGCTCGGGGTACTAATTGTGATCAACCGTATAATCATCCGTGCTTGTCCAGGCTAATGCATCTGCTAATTCTAAAAAGCGATGAGTATACATATGGCTGCTGATAATCCAACATAATTGAACTCGACCGATAACCTACAGTCGCACCATGTCTCTACGGGGATCCGTGTTTCCAATTTGTCTTAACTTTTTAGTGTTGAGTGTTTATTTCTTGTCGTTCTGAGTCTTTCCTGACCCCGGGATTCCTGACTTTGGCTTCCGTTGCATGCCCTTCCTGGTAAAATGTTTCCCCAACGAATACTGATGCATTACAATATGTGCGTTTCGTGTATGAAACAATGGCCGAAACTTTGAAAATAAATAAACTCAAAGAAATATTGATGACCAGTGACACCTTACTTAATTAAGGACCACTGTAGACAAACACAGACAAGTCCGAGCTTCACTATAGGAAATTAGTTTACTAAAACAATCTTTAAATGTTATGACAACAAAATGAATGCAACAGTAATAAACATAAACTTTTAGCCACCGCTTTACAAGCAGAGCCAAATACAATGAAAGTCCCAACTATGTATTGGCTTCCGAAGCTACACAAAAGCCCTAAAAATATAGATTATTTCGTCTTCAAGCCATTGTTCAACTACTAAATTGTCTATTCTTCTTACCAGCACACTTGGTACAATTAAAAACCTGATAATAAATTGTTCAAATAAGGCCTTCGAAAATAGTGGAATAAATTACTTTTGGAGTGTCAAGAACTCGTTGGAAGTACTTGATAAATTGCATGCTTATATTGGTGATTTTGAATCTGTTCAAAGTTTTGATTTTTCTACCCTGTATACCACATTGCCTCACATTCTCATTAAGAAAAAATTCACACACCTAATTAAATGGGCATTCAAAAAATCAGAATGTGAATATATATGTTCAAACTCTTTTAGGTCATTTTTTAGTAGCAATAAACAAAAAAAAACTATGTTAATTGGACATGCTTTGATACTATATATGCCCTTGAATTTTTACTAGATAACATTTTTGTTAGCTTTGGAGATTCCGTATATCGTCAGATTATCGGAATTCCAATGGGGACTTACTGTGCACCACTTATTGCGGACCTGTTTTTGTATTGTTATGAGTTACAATTTATGACAAAAATAAGCAAAGACCCATCGAAACAACATCTGATAAACAAATTTAATAATACTTTTAGATATTTGGATGATATTTTGGCTCTCAATAATGACGACTTCAGTATGTATATTAATGAAATTTATCCTGTTGAACTTACTTTAAATAAAGCTAATACTAACAATACCCACTGCCCTTTTCTCGATCTTGATATCTATATCACTAATGGAAAGCTGAATACTAAAATTTATGATAAAAGGGAGTATTTTTCATTTCCTATCGTTAATTACCCGTTTTTAGATGGTGACATTCCCTTGTCACCATCTTACGGTGTTTATATATCTCATCTTGTACGATTCGCTCGTGTATGTAACAATGTTTTAGATTTTAACGAGAGAAATTTATGTATTACTGAAAAATTATTACACCAGGGTTTTCGATATCACAAACTAGTCAAAACATTTACTAAATTTTATCATCGGTATAAAGACATCATTCGTAAATATAGCTCAACATGCAGACTTCTAATACGTTCAGGTATTTCACATCCAATTTTTTATGGAAATATTCTTTATAAAGCACAAAGGTGTCAGTATTCACCTCAGAAACTTACAAAACCTTTGAATAGACTTATTAAGAAGGGATATAATTACGATACTGTTGTCAAGTCATTAAAGATTGCATATTTTGGCGTTAATATTGAGTCACTGATAAGGTTTTTGCATCAGAACTAAACACATTTATTCTAAAAAACAGTTGTTGGCATGACACGGGTTATGTTCTTCTCATATATGTTATGATGGTATGATACTAAACCCCTAACGGGAAAGATTGTGCCTGATGTTCATATGATGAAATCATAATCTTTCAGTCAGTTTAATTGAAGTCTGGAGCTGGCATGTCAGTTAACTGCTAGTAGTCTGTTGTTATTTATGTATTATTGTCATTTTGTTTATTTTCTTTGGTTACATCTTCTGACATCAGACTCGGACTTCTCTTGAACTGAATTTTAATGTGCGTATTGTTATGCGTTTACTTTTCTACATTGGTTAGAGGTATAGGGGGAGGGTTGAGATCTCACAAACATGTTTAACCCCGCCGCATTTTTGCGCCTGTCCCAAGTCAGGAGCCTCTGGCCTTTGTTAGTCTTGTATTATTTTAATTTTAGTTTCTTGTGTACAATTTGGAAATTAGTATGGCGTTTATTATCACTGGACTAGTATATATTTGTTTAGGGGCCAGCTGAAGGACGCCTCCGGGTGCGGGAATTTCTCGCTACATTGAAGACCTGTTGGTGACCCTCTGCTGTTGTTTTTTATTTGGTCGGGTTGTTGTCTCTTTGACACATTCCCCATTTCCATTCTCAATTTTAAACATTCAAATCGGGTTGAAGCATATTTAACACAAGTGCAAGTATAAGTGTCAAAAGTACTAGGCTTCTATGTTGTTGATGGTGCCATTTTGAGACTTATCATCCACTTCATCGGTAATTCTAGTAAAAACTAATCCAATTGCTTTGCCGTATCGTTACCGTTACCAGTTCCATTTAGGAGATAGCGCTTATAAGACTATCATAATATATAGAACTACTGTTCCAGTCTTATATGATAAAAAAGGCCAGGATTCATATCAGAATAAAATGACTTCATACAACCTTCATACTTATATTTGATTTACTGAAATAAAAAGTGAAAAAAATGATTGAAATTACACATATCTCACAAAAATATTCTTATCAATAGTACATGTATCTATTCATTACAATCGAATTATGAAATATGCATGCTCTTTTATTTTGTAAATGAGATTGCACTTATAAAACTATCGTTATCTGGAACCGCTATTTCTGTTTTTTTATGATAAAGAATAGTAAAGGCACAAGCCCAGGATTCATTTGCGAAAACAACGTACTCAAAATACTTCATACTTGCATGTGAAAAAAAAAGGTGATAAAATTGGTCCATTCCATTCTATTTTGCTTGACCAATTGGTCATATGAACATGTGTTGTTGTGACTACGAAAAATGAGTTGTTGTGACTTCGAAAACGTTAAGAGGGGCAGTGGAAATGACAAATGTTTTGTATAAAAAAAGCCCCAAAACATCCAAAGACATATGTTGACAATCTAAAATATTTTAAAACTATACGTTTTGAGTACCGAAGAGTTGTTAAACTTGTACATATAAAAACAATATATTGTTGTTTCAAAGAAACAAAAGTTTTACTTTTTAATATACAAATTCGCAATTAAAATAAACCGTCATGTTTGAGAGTAAAACTAATAATATTGTTTTTATATGTACAAGTTTAGCAACTCCAAAAATTCAGCTATGTATTTTTATCGCTTTTTGGTACTCTAACTTTGCAATACATATTTCTTTGGATGTTTTTGTGCTTTTTTGATAAGTGTTTTTAGTACATTTTGTTCTGATACAAATCATGGGCTTTTGCCTTTACTATTATTTTTTTTTGTCATCATTGAAGACAGAAACAATTATTCTAGATTACGATAGTGTTAGAAGAGCAATCTCCTGTACCACATTGGTAACGTTAAAGCGTAGGGGGAAAATGAATTAGTTTTTAACTCCCACTACCATTAGTGGATAATTAATTTCAAAATGGTTTCATTAATATAGCGACCTAGTACATCGACACTGGCGTTACGGATTATTCTTTGAGATTTGATTTCTTATGCTATAATTTGCTGTCATAACATTTGAAGTTACCTTAGAAAACATATTTCCTATACTGAAGTTCGATCTTGTCTAAATTTGTCTATAGTGTTGGTCCTTAAATCTTTGATTTATCTTATATTCTTCCTCGGCCATAATAACCTCCCATCATTACCGGACTGAACAAAGAACTAACACGATGGGTGCCTTATTTGGTGCAGGAAATGCTTACCCTTCCGAAGCACCTGATTTCACTCTTGGTTTTTAGTGGAGTTCGTGTTGATTCTTATTTTTTTTTACTGTTGTTGTAAATGTCTTTTGGTTTTATGAGTCTTTGTTTACTTCTTGGTTTTGATTGTTATTGTCTTAATTAAGTTGACTCTGGTCATCAATGTTTCTTTGTTTTAATTTATTTTTAAATGTTCCGATGAGTCTTTCGTATATGAAACGTACATAGTGTAATGCATCAACTTTTGTTGCGCAAATATGTTACCCCGATAAAAACAAGAATCACATATCACAAAGGAGTATTAATGTATAAGTGTGTAAATAGTCTTGCACCTGATTATCTTTATCAATTTTTTAACAATAACCAAAATGTTAAAGCAAGATATTATTTGCGTTTATCGGACAACAATTGTCTTTTCATACCACGTCCAAGAACAAATTTTATGGAAAAAAAAACATTTCAATATTCCGGTACATTTCTTTGGAATAGTATACCTGTTGAAATCAAAAAGATAGAAAGGATAAAACAGTTCAAAAAAAGTTTTTATAATTTCTTGTTTCTAAACAAAAAATGTAATTATCAGATGAAATTTATCTATTATATAAAAGTCCATATATTTATCTTGTATATCTGGCATTAACAAAATATGTTCATGAACCGATTCTGTATGTTTTTCGCCTTTTGATTTGCATAAAAAGTATGTATGTAAATGTATATATTATATTATTGTATATTTTGAATTATTCAGAGGGCATCAGGGGAGATTAGTATTGTACTAACTGATTTTATTATTATTTATTATTATTGCGTTGTCAATGTAAGAAGTTCCCGCGCAAATGTCATGTGTTACCGAAACGGGAAACACAAAAAGGAATTGTAGGTGTATGTTGTCATTCGCATAACGATCAATTTACACAGTTCAATAAAATATATATGTTAACTGTATCTATATTGGTTTTGAATTTAGTTACTTCATCGGAAAAATTATTTGTTTCTCGCAGACAACGCAAAATAATATACATTAACTCCAGACTTAATCTAAACACCCCTACAACAAAATGGGACGACCAAACAGATTTCAAAACTTTGAAAAAGGCGAAATACGTAGAATAAGAATTGTGCACACTGGAATAAGATCAGAGATAAGCCCTATATAAAGTGTAAACCAAAACAAAATAATGTGTGAAATCATTGTTTATTAAATCTCCTTATAATATTGAAGTTGAAACTAACAACGATTACGTGCAACCTGTCAACCCTTGAAAAAAGTAATATTGTCTTCTTGACTACTTCAGCAAACCGTGATCTGATAAAATGATATATTCTTATAGTGTATGTTAACAACACAAAGCCACACTCATCTGTACCTTTTTTTTTCTTTTTTTTTTACTTTTTCGGATATTCTGAAACTCAATAATTTTGTAAGATGTTTGATATATTCAATTCTTCCCCCCTCAAGTGTGATCTTCGTAATGTTAAATATGGGTTTTTTTTCTGAGACCACCGCCATGAACTTGTTGATAGATATGATGTGTATTGTAAATAATATTAGTGTTCCTCTCTAACATAATATTCTTCAATTAAATTGCGATTCTGAATATAAAAAAGCAAAAAAAAAAATTGTTTCGTTAGTAACAACAACGTATAGTTTTTAAAATATTTTAGATTGTCAACATATGTCTTTGTATGTTTTGGGGCTTTTTTTACACAAAACATTTGTCATTTCCACTGCCCCTCTTAACGTTTTCGTAGTCACAACAACACATTTTCATATGACCAAATGGTCAAGCAAAATAGAATGGAATGGACCAATTTTATCACCTTTTTCTTTCACATGCAAGTATGAAGTATTTTGAGTACGTTGTTTTCGGAAATGAATCCTGGGCTTGTGCCTTTACTATTTTTTATCATAGAAAACAGGAACAGCGGTTCCAGATAACGATAGTTTTATAAGTGCAATCTCATTTACGAAATAAAAGAGCATGCGTGTTTCATGATTCGATTGTAATGAATAGATACTATTGATAAGAATATTTTTGTGATATTTGTGTAATTTCAATAAATTGTTTTCACTTTTTATTTCAGTAAATCAAATATAAGTATGAAGGTTGTACGAAGTCATTTTATTCTGATATGAATCCTGGCCTTTTTTTATCATATAAGACTGGAACAGTAGTTCTATATTATGATAGTCTTATAAGCGCAATCTCCTAAATGGAACTGGTAACGGTAACGATACGGCAAAGCAATTGGATTAGTTTTTACTAGAATTACCGATGCAAGTGGATGATAAGTCTCAAAATGGCACCATCAACAACAAAGAAGCCTAGTACTTTTGACACTTATACTTGCACTTGTGTTAAATATGCTTCAACCCGATTTGAATGTTAGCCTTCATTTTTTTGTCATAAAATTTAAAGATTGTATTAGTAAACTAATTTCCTATAGTGAAGCTCGGACTTGTCTGTGTTTGTCTACAGTGGTCCTTAATTAAGTAAGGTACCAGACTTATATTTTTTTCTACGTCAGAACAATATAAGATGTGGCATTATTTGTTAGCATAATGATTCCAGTTTATTGGTATTGTGTTAGACTTTTTAAAGAATAACAGTGAAGAACATTCGTTTAAATACATTTCTAGCGTTTCGTCAAAAATATATTTATAAGAATGCCAACTAAACGAAAAGGAATATATTTAATTCTCAATATGAGAATGTTTAACAGATTCAGGATACTTTATCAAAATTGTTCAGTGTTGTTTTTATTTATCCAAACCATTTTGGTTACATTAACAACAATATTACGGTATGTCAATAATTATTTTTTTTAAACAAGAGAATTATAAAAAAAATAAGTACAATAAAAACAAAAATGAAAAAAAGAAAAAAACCCATGAAATTGAAATGTAAAAAAAAATAAGAAGACCAGAAACAAAACAAATGACGAATAAAGAAACATCAAAACCCCAAAACTTCAAGTATTGGGTATTTCTTTTTTCTTCAAATTGTAATGATACAAAATAACACAACACACTCATATGTTTTTCTTTTTATTTGCATGTACATATGTGTTACACTAAAGTGAAACGTGTGTATTGCTTGCAAAAAAACCAGATATATGTTTTAGTATTTATCAAAACCTTGTTATTTTTAGATTTGATTGAGACTGATTTCATAATTTTTCAAATCTCCACTGTCTTCTTCCTGCATTTCAAATGGATAACATTCTTTACAAGCAAATCTTACACGTTCACTCGGGTTTGATTTTGCACATACGTAGGCCTTATCAAATTCAGGAACACATTCTCGAATAAATTCTATTTCATTTGTTCTCTTCACCAGATACTGCAACATTAACGATTGTCCATAGTTAATCAAAGCGACTGTTGAATGATATATCCGACTTTTATAAGAGTGACTAATATTTCCCTCTTTTTTCATTTTTGTTTTTAATGATTTGAGAATTCGTTATTTTTGATCTGCCTACTTTTTTATCCATAATTTTGAATCATCCTATTTCAATTTCATTTTCTAAAATATAATTTCCATTTACCTTCTTAATGAAGTATTCCAATCATGTTGTTTCTGTTGAGGTGTTATTGCTTCTCTAGACAAATTGTGTTTTAATTTCCATGCGCGTTATAAAAATGACCATGTTTTACGTAATCGTGTGTGATATATTCTGTAAAAAATTGCAACCACAAGGATATTCGTTAATCAAATCCAATAACGACTTCAATTGCATGATTCCACATTTTTGACGCTGTAAAAAGGTAAAAGTCCATTTCATTTCACATTCAACCCTCAATTAGATCATGCTCACAACTGTCTTGTCCGTTTGTCCATATTGACAACATTAGTTTAAGGTTGTTTTTTTTACATTATTTAAATTTGAGATTTAAATTCCTACGGTGTCGATTTAGAAAGGATGGATATAAATCTTCACAATCAGTAATTTTTTTGTTAAGGTACATCATTAGTACAGTATGCTTTATAATAACCCAACGTGATTCCTAGTGAACCTCCATAACTTGAACACTAGGTTTATTCAATGATATCTCATTTTTTATATTACGCTCACTTCATAACATGAACCCCTGAGGTATATTTTCTCCTGGACACAAGGTCAACGCCATTGTTTTGTTTCTGTATATTACTAATCCTTTTAAAACAAAACAACACCATCGGACTTAACAATGTGTTCATTAACGCTCCCTTTTTATTAAACCGTGACTCTATTTACAAATACAAATATTTATGTGTTATTTTAACAAATATATCATCCTGTAAAATTCTCAGCGTGAATTTTGTTCATCCGTACCATTCTTTTAAATTCCTTTCATATATCAATCGAACTCCCCGCTATGAAAAATGATTATTTGACTCTTCCTGTATGTACTCTGTAATGTATGCGATCTTTTATATGTTAAACATTACTGTATGAATATTTAATGGACACTATCATATATTTGTTTAATTACTCGTAGTGTCCATATGGACACCTTGAAATCGAAAGTTATGATAGTAAGGTGCCCAACTGGATATCAACTACTTGCTAATTTTAATTGTGGCAAAGGGTTGAAATCAAGTTTTTCAAGGGTTAATAAAAGTTCTGTTGTCTTTTCCCTTTGATCTGAAATTTTCACCAGTCTCTCCTCGCCATTTGTTGTCAACAAATATTTTTGCCTTAAGAAAGGTATGATCTTTTCTGATTTCATCTTCCCTCTCAAATCATCGGCACATCGTTCTAACGAGCTCTGCCATTCTGTAAAATTCATTTGTTAAGCGCTGTTTTGCATTTTATGTTTCAGGCAAACTGTGAAATGATCTGACTCTGAATAATTAAACAAATCGTGGGACCAGTATTTTGTATAACAAACACAATCTTCTTTTACAATATCCTTATCAAAACCCATTTCCAACATGAATAATTTGATTTCTCTTATATACTTTTTTTTCATAGTCAATTGATTATTACATAAAGGCAACAGTAGTATACCGCTGTTCAAAACTCATAAATCCATGGACAAAAAACAAAATCGGGGTAACAAACTAAAACCGAGGGAAACGCATTAAATATAAGTGGAGAACAACGACATAACACTAAAATGTAACACTCATAGACAAAATCCTACGAGAATAACAAATATAACATATATATATAACATCAAAACCAAATACATGAATTTGGGATAGACAAGTACCGTGACACGTCTTATCGCAATGTGAATTTACACTCAAAAATAAGAGAAAACAAACGACACAACGTTATAATGTAATACACACAGAAACGAACTATAATATAACAATGGCCATATTCCTGACTTGGTACAGGGCATTTTTAAAGGAAAAATGGTGGGTTGAACCTGGTTTTGTGGCATGCCAAACCTCGCACTTTTATGGCCATGTGAAATATAACATCAAAATGACAACACAGGACTACAATATAAATAAATTGGAGAACACAATTGACAAAGAATCACACGAACAACAGCCAACAAAAGGCAACAAGTTCAAAATTTTAATACGCCGGATACAAACGTTTGAAAGCCGAAACGAGTACAAAGTTGAACAGCATCGAGGACCAAAAGATCAAAAAGGTTGTGCCAAAAACGGCAAGGGTTTTCTGTTAGTTACCAGAAAATCCCTATAATTTAGAATAATTTATACTTTTGCAAACAGTAAATTTTATAAAATGAATATTCAAAAGATGTACATGATAAAACTGAAGTATTAACTAATTACAGGAAACAACTGAAATACATTTACATAACCAGACATTTACTTTTATTCTATATTGATGTTCAATCAACTAAATGAAAAGAACACGATCGTACCAGAATGTATTCATTGGACACGTCCTTTGTATCAATTCCTCATGTAATAACGGTGACGCTATTGAAAAATTCTCAAAATTATTCATCCCATATCATTCTTTTAAAATACCTTTCATATATCAATAGACCCTCCTTCTATGCGTCATGCCTACTTGACTCTTCCTGAATGTAATTTTTCATTTGATTCTTCTCTTTTCTAAACACTATGTATAAAGGACCCCGTAATGATTTTGATAAACATATATTAGATGATAAGGACACCGTCCAAATAACGTCTATATAATTTTTATTTTTTTTTATTTTTAAGGGTCCCTGACTCATTCTTGATTTTGAACCCTTCCATAGTTAAAATCAGAATACTCTATATTGGACCCTTCCAAATACTCTATATTGGACTCTTCCATGTATGTATAATTAATATATGAACCCTATCATTTTGGGGGTCCTTTTATACAGGGACCCCATCATTTTCGGGGTCCTTTATACAGGGACCCCTAGGTCACCCTCTATGTAGTGACATACATAAATATCTTTTTTTTATAGCGAACAAACTATATTGTGTGCAAAAAAACCTCTATTCTCTATTCCTTATTTTTTTTACTCATTGTTCTTTATTTCTTTTGTCCATCATTCTCTTTCCAATATATGTTTAACACCATACTTTTTCTCTTTTCTTTATTTTTCGGCCTATTTTCCTATCGTTTAAGTAAAGTAAGTATATTGAAATTCAGATAATCATGACAGGCAGAGTGTTTTCGTTTAATTTCGGCGAATTCGTTTCGTTTCGTTCCGTTCCATTTTAATTTGTTGTATTTTATTACGGTTTTTTTTATATCTCTTTCCGCACTTTACACTGAGGTAACCGGCTTAAGCCAGTCACCATTTAACATACTTGCACAAAAAAAGGTGATCATATCCAACTAAGTTAGACATCACGTGACTTTTGTGAGGTATACTAGCCGCCATTTTGTATTATATTGCCCCATATAAATGCATAGGTGCTTCAATAAAGTTTAATTTTCTCATTAATCTGACCCGTTTTCTAACTTTTGCAAATCGATCCTTGATATTCAAACATATTTCTATCAAAAAATGTCGGTCCTGACAGTTTAATTTTTTATTAAATTCTGTCACTGGCAAATCGTAAAAACATGCAATTTTCTCGTCATTTCTCTGTTTACTTTATATAGACAGGTTTTTCCAATTATCTGCCTTGGTTTATGATGCGACTCCTAGGCGTCGTCGTAATAGCGACCGCCATTACAACCGTGAAAAAAATGTAAACAAGATATACATCTATTTCCCAGACCGCATAAAATTAACGTAAACACCACATGAATTTGAAGCGTACTTGACCTCGGCAAAATTACAGAATAAATAATAAAATAATTAGATGGACATTAAAATTATAAGTCTATTGCCGGCCAGGTGATATGTCCTTAAAATATAACTCACGGTATTTGCCCGAAGAATGCCCTCAGATTTCAGGGAATCTCAAATTTCACAACTGATTACCTTCACAGTTTGAAGTCCTTGTAATTTATATATCACTCTTCCCAATAAACTGACCACAGATGTTACACATAGATTATCTGATAAGCAAGTCAACATTTTGGCATTTACTTGAAAAATAAATATTTTTACTACATGTAACATTACCTATAAAATTGAGAAAGGAAATGGTGAATATGTCAAAGCGACAACCACCCGACCATAGAGCAAACAACAGCCGAAGGCAACCAATGGGTCTTCAATGCAGCGAGAATTCCCGCACCCGTAGGTGTCCCTCAGCCGGCCCCTAAAATATGCATAATAGTACAGTGACAATGGACGCCATACTAAACTCCGAATTATACACAAGAAACCAAAATTTAAAATCATACAAGACTAACAAAGGCCAGAGGCTCCTGACTTGGGACAGGCGCAAAATTGCGGCGGGGTTAAACATGTTTATGAGATCTCAACCCTCCCCCTATACCTCTAGCCAATGTAGAAAAGTAAAAGAATAACAATACGCACATTAAAATTCAGTTCAAGAGAAGTCCGAGTCTGATGTCAAAAGATGTAACAAAAGAAAATAAATAAAATGACAATAATACATAAATAACAACAGACTACTAGCAGTTAACTGACATGCCAGCTCCAGACCTCAATTAAACTGAGGTATGAATATTCTTCATAAGATTTTGACAATCAAGTCACTGTTTTTATCAATCATGTCCAAATACAGTTAAAGGAATATACATGTGAAATAAAGTTATGAATCTTTTTTTCTTAATTTTCATTTTTTTAAAATGTTAAATAGATTGATAATTATTGTCATTTTGAAGATTAATTTTGATAAGAAATAAATATTCTTTGTAATTTTCAATTTTTTTTTATAAATTTGATTTAATGATAAAACAAAATCTCCTCAATATTTAAACATTTTTTTTTATAAAATATTCATGAAGCAAAGACAATTTGGGATAAGAACACCCCTCCCCCTTTTTATACGCCTGATTAAAGGAAGTCTTATGGTATATCTTTGTCCGTCTGTCTTTAACATGTCAGACATTAAAATTTTCAAGTATTTGGAGAAAAACTCAAAAATGCTTTCAGCAGTTCTCATGAAACTTTGGTGAATTGTTTATATCTATTTATTTAAGTTCTCTTTTAATTTGCTTTTTATAAATTTTAGATTTCACATTTCCGAGTTATGGGGTTTTATTCATAAAAAGGGGTGATTCTCCAGTTTTCTGACAATAACCTTAAAGTACTTTGACCATTTTTCAGTATTAAGATACCCCCCCCCCTCTTTTCATGACATTGAGAAGTTATTGAACTGTATTCTTGAAAACCGTTAGGCGTATCATGCGCTCTAGCTCATGGCGCAGCTGTTAATTATTAGTATGCCCCACCTACAATAGTAGAGGGGCTTTATGTTTTCTGGTTGTAGCGTCCGTTTGTCCGTTCGTTCAATGTCCGTTCGTTTGTCCGTCCTTGTGTCTGTTCCGCTTCAGGTTAAAGTTTTTGGTCAAGGTAGTTTTTGATGAAGTTGGAGTAAGATCAACTTGAAACTTAGTCATGTTCATTATGATATGATCTTTCTAATTTAAATGCCAAATTAGAATTTTTACCCCAATTTCATGGTCCACTGAACATAGAAAAATATAGTGCGAGTGGGGCATCCGTGTACTGTGGACACATTCTTGTTGTGTTTAATTTTCATTTTAAAACATCTCCAAGTGCTGGATTTTTTCCTTGTGTTGAAGGTCAATTGGTGGCCTTCATCTGTTTTCTGCTCTGTTGTCGGGTTGTTGTCTCATTGACACATTACCCATTTCCATTCTCAATTTTATTTAATATTTCAACTCATTTTCTCTTATTTTAAGCATTTGATCTCACTCATTTCAATGTGATACTATAACAATAAAAGTGGTTTACATACATATTGCCCCTCTTTTCAATGGAAAATAAAAAGGGGGGTGTCCACTCCACATTTGTACGTGAATAGAATTAGGTAATATTTTAACCTTAAAATGAAGAATATATGGCTTGGCCCAGTGGACCCGATGGATTTTAATATAGTTATTTGAATATCCCCATAAGTGAAACCAAATTGAACCATTCTAAGTATTACAAGAAGGGAAACATATAGGTTAGGGATACCTGATGAGGATAGGTCTAGGTCTAGGTCTACATGACCGTAACCAAAACACCTCCTTTAGTATTAGAAACACAGACCAGATTTTATTCTATATATACACACACGATACATATACTACAAGCTTGCAAGAGGGAATTTAAAAAAAATATCAAAATAAATGCTAAAAAAAAGTATTCCATAATAACGTTTTTAACAAGAAATATTTATCCTTCATTGAATATACCAGCTTCAAATATATGCACATGAAAAATGGAATTAATTACGAAGGACTATAATAAAATAGACTTGATTGGTCCTGAACTCGTTTGATTAAAATATAATATTACATGTAAAACATATCAAATTTGCTAAATTTAAAATATTTATCATAGCATTTCCAAATTAGCTGCAGAAATCCTAAAGAAAAATTTAATTTATATATTATTTAAATGAATTTTTGAAGTAAACATTTTTTTCATTAAAAAATACCTTGACTATCAGAATATTTTGTAGACAAGAATATAAAATGTATTTAGTGCAGAGGATATGGAAATTAAATAATCTTGACCAGCTTACAATCTGTGTTCGTTTGATAACATCAGTGGACACCAACTGTGAAAGAAGCACTTAACCTAATCATTTATATTAATTGCTTGTATAAACAATCAATTACATGGTTTCAATGTTTAATATCAGCGAAAATCCGGGCGGTTCTCTAAAGCACGTTGACTCAATGCTAAATTACCGATACCTATGTCTACTTGTATGTAACAAATAAAGAAATTCCGTAAATAAAAATCAAACTTTGCAAATCGATTAAGTATATTTAAACATCATCATCGCCTGTATGAAATATTCCACACAGAATGTACACAGAATATAGGAGGAATATTGCATTGAATTCCTACCAGAAAAGAGTGATATTCTAGTCAGACAGTAGTAGGAATCCACATGGAAAATAGCCGAAAAAATTAAATTAGCAGGAATTTCTTAGTAGGAATATTGCATATTGCATATTCCTACCAGGAATATTTAAATTAGCAGGAATGATTTGGCGGGAAAATAAAATTCCTACTAAAAAACCTGGTAGGAATTTTTCAAAATTCCACATAGAAAAAAATATTTTCTAATAGGAATCTAAAAATTTACAGAATGTAAGTGTATATTCACAAATACACAACTGGGTCAATCATTTAAGTTTGAATCTCAACAACAAACAACAAAGGAAATGCATGGAATATATTCATTTAAAAAAAGTTGACTTTTGAAATGTATGCGGGAGCTGTGATATATATCCAAGCTATAAATTGTGTTATATAAGTATATGGGCAAAAATGTTGATTACATGAAATTAAAGAGTATATAATGAACAAATATTGAGTATATTATGCACTATTGTTGAATTAACTGATTAATAAATGTATTGGCAAACATGCAAATCAAACATTTCATTTAAAAGTATAAAAATTACCTTTAATCTACATGAGCCATATACATTTTCTCATATTTCAATATTGTAGTTGTTTGACCCTTGCAGCATTGTGTTAATTCCAACACAACTTTTCGTTCTTCTATCCTCAAACTTTTGAATTTGTGAACTGAAACTTGGTTGCATTTAACACAGCAAAATGTATGTCATTAGCAAACAGGACTCCAGTTTAAGATAATTAAAAAGATTCCATGTAGAAAGATTTTCTAGTAGGAATAATATAATTCTGGTAGGAATCTAGTCTAGTAGTAGGAAAATGAACAATTTAATAAGATTTTCTGTTCAAATTCCCACTTTATATTTTCAAAACAGAAAAAAATCCATACAGACTTTTAAAATTCCAGCTGGATGGAGGGATTTTGCTAGTGAAAAAATAAAAAATCCAGTCAGAATTTTGTTCATTTTCCCTGTCCGCCTACTTTCTATATAAAATTTTTGATTCTAGGTAGATTCCTAATACATTCCTACTAGTGTCTAGGTGGAATCCTACTACTTATTTCGTATGGGTTTATCTGCATAAGAATACTACTCAAAACAGTTTACTTTCAGGGCAAATTCTGTCAAACATCGATTTAAAAAAGTGATTTTTGGTGATTTTTCAAAATGGCGGATGATGTTTATGGAAATGAAGTATTTGTATAGTAAGACTTTCCTTGATTAAATTAATTTTCTTTCATGCAGAATCTCTGATGTTTCTGTTGTTTTCTTTGGTGATATTTCGATATGAATGATTTCAAAATTTCTTGATAAAAAAATATTATTCTTAGTGTGACACGGGAACATTTATTTTGACGGATATCTAGGATATACTGTTACCAGAAAATAGTTAAATCTGTAATAAAACAATTTCTCTTCTTTTTTAAAGGTGTTTTGCCTAATTTCTGTGTAATTTATCTTTTTTTAGAAATATATTTATACATTGCTTTTAGAACAAAAAAATGTTTTCGTCCCAAGAGAAAAAAAGATAATGCCCAACAATTATTATAGATAAATATTCTATACCTGAATAGGTGAAATCTGACGAGTTATATTGTTACATAATATATTGTCAGGTAGACGTGAAAACCAGGTGACATTGAACATCCTGTGTACACATGTATTACCAGAGTTTAAATTTTGTGATATACAAAGTTTTCATAAATGTACAAATAAACATCTTCTCTTCCCCGTGTCAAATCAGAAGAAGTATGTAATAATAAACTTAAGAAAATATGAATATTATAAAAATTACTTTAAAAAAATAATGTTTGCTTAAAAAGATAATCAAATATTTATGTTTCCATAATTATTTTAAAGAAATATTCTGATTCAAATTTTAATTTATTATAAATGGATTTTTTTTTTAATTCAAAGAAAATAAAACGCGATTTCATTGCATACAATTTTATTATTCATTCTTTTAAATTCAATATTTTAAGCAAAATCCAGGCATTCAATAATTCGATATTGAAAGTCTTACGTAAAAAAAAAAATTGTTATTGTATACATTTCAACAGAGACATATAATACAATTGCTCTGATTTCAACAACATTGTAAATTCGACAATATTTAACGACAGAATTATCGGTCCTGAATAGTATAATTGATTGATTAGTGTTTAACGCAACGTTCTGCACTATTGACTATTTCGTGGTGTCAGTTTTCATTGGTGTAGGAAGCCGGACGCCCGAAGATATCCACCGAACTTCGGTCACAGTAGGAATAAAATTTAGAATGGAAATAGGGAAAGTGCCAAAGAGACAACAACCCGACCATAGAAAAAAAACAACAGCAGAAGGTCACCAACAGGTCTTCAATGTAGCGAGAAACTAGCAATCCTCAATTTTGCACGACTTGTGACTTGAAATATAGCCGCTGGGTGACCCACACTTTTTAGTTTAATTTAAAAAAAAAAAGCATTTTAAGTACTTAATTTTGTCAAGGTTCACATAATTTACATACAAATAGAAGGGGGGGGTCCAAACCCGTAACAACCCTCCGCTCTTGGATCTGTCAATGCTTTTACCGACTTGAAATTAATTTGATATGCTAGCTTTAGCTTATGGTAGTGGCATCGTTTTGGAACAAAGAACGATAACTCTCTCTACACGACCCATCTGAATTAATCATTAATTATGACACATATCTACCTTATACAGTCCCAGGAAATGGAAGCTATTTTTTTCACTCTCTAAGTTTAATCATAAAATGAGACTTGTGTCTTCAATAATTTATGGCACATATCTATCTTATACAGTCCCAGGAATCACGAGATGGAAACTTTTTTTTTCGCTCTCTTAGTTTAATCATAAAAGGAGACTTGAGTGATACATTTAGGTATATACATGTATTGTATGCTCCCATATTGTCCAAAATTGGATTTTATGGGAGGATGGATTTATGATAACCCATGATAATACCATGACTTTAGATAGGTATAGAACATGTTACTTGGAAGTATGTGGGCTACATCCTTTGAAATTCAAGCTACCGACACATTATTTGGATGCAATATAAATAATTGCCTCTCACAGTCGCCTGTATATTTATCACCAAGGAAAAATGAGGTATTTTTCCTTGGCAATAATTTTGAATAGTTTTATATAAATAAATCAATATTTTCTTTATTACTTTAAAGTCATATGAAACGAGTGAGTGGTGAAAAATAATGTTTGTCCAATTCTTGAAGCAATTCATGTATACATCATAAACTTAGTCCTCTGTGCACGATTTTATCATTATTTTCGCAAATATATCATATAATCGTCATTTTTTTTCTCTCTGTTTGTTATGATTTAACAAATATGGCTGCTCATTAAATGCCGTGTTTTTAAGCCGAGTTTTACCGATTGTCACCTTATAGTAAACAAATCACAAAAAGCATGGGTATTGAGCACGTGTTTAACATGTATAATCAGATATTTGTTTATTTCGATGACAGATCCATGCGTATTGTGGTCACCGGATTTTTACGAGGAGGGTTACGCTCGGGTCACTATGAATACGGAAAATATGTCGGCGAATTGCTTCCTGGAAGCAAGCAATTAAAAATAAGTAAACTTCTTCTAAATGTGGACAAATTAAAGAATTTCCTTAGAAAAAAGTATATGTACATAAGTTATATAATGAAAACTATCCATTTAGTTATAAAAAACATATGCATAATTTTTTTTAATTTGAGGTTTCTTATGACTTTAAGGTTGAATGAAAGTGTTAGGATATCAACATGTCAAAACTGAGTAAGGGCTTATTGCAAATATTTCACATCTTAAAGAGAATATAATTAGACTGTCTTTCTTAATTCTGGATTAGGGATTAAAGTAAACTTGAGGTAAAGCTATTGGCACCTTCAAAATATTACAATAAGACTAATTAGCTATTTCCTATTTAAGATAAAATACAATAGAAGTGTTATATTTTAGTTACATAATTTATACTTAAATCATACATTGTAATTGATAAAAAGTAGTGTTGTCAACGGTTAACCGGTTAACCGGTTAACCGTTCGAACGACCGAATACCGAATACCAAAAACGCTAACCGGTTAACCTGACTTTTTTCAATCTTGATAGAAATGATATAAATTTGTATTGGGATCATTTATAGTTAGGTTTTATTTAAAAATTGTCGTCGTGGTAATTAATTTGACCAGTAAATTGATTGCTATTGTTAATCCTAATAACATAAAATTAATTAGAACTTGTCTCTCAGCTCGGGGCATGATCTTAAAGACACATAATTAGTTTACATGTTTTTTTAACAGTAACTCTAAATCAGTAATGCAATTTAATTTTTCGACTTACTTCTGTATTTCGTTTCTGATCTATATTGTGTAAACCTACATCTAAATGTGCAAACTCCGTCGTGAAGGGCTTAGTCTTACTTTAAAACGAAATGCTAACTCAAAAATTGTAAAATGAAAACCAATGTGAATGTACACAATGTATACGTGATAGTACGAGTAACATGCAAACAAAGTAAAGAAACAGGCCGTACAGTGATCTAATAATAGTTGTTAATTTCTGTGTCATTTTGATCTCTTGTGGAGAATTGTCTCATTGGCAATCATACCACATCTTCTTTTTATTTTATGTAATTCATCATTCAAATTGAAACACTCCACATCATTCTCGGTGACAACAAGTGAAAAGGAAAGAATAACCAGTTTCAGACATATTCAATTCTACGAGATCAAGAAGTTTTTTTTATTTTTCAATCTGAAGCTGGTAGACACGCTATAGTTGATACGGTGTAGTTGATTATTAAAAGTCAAACTTCGCCAGGAACTCACACAGACAAACCTTAAAATGCCAAAGGACAAACTTCAATTCTAAAAGCGTAAATCTATGACTTGGATGAAAGATTTTCAAATTGAAACTCATACCACATCTTTTATCTATATGTAGGGTACTATTGATAAGGGCTTTCAAGCACCAATTCAAACTACCGGTTAACCGGTTAATCGGTCGAACGATTATCCGAGTAACCGGTTACTCAAAAGTGTACGATTTGACAACACTAATAAAAAGGTATCTAAGGGACCATATGTTAAAAAAGTAAGAATTAAAATAATTACCCTTCCCTTTTTGGGAGTTATGTATTTTGATTAACTATGATATACATTAAATGATTATTGAAATTTAAGGAGAATGAGTTAAGAAAGGGACTTGGATATATTAACTTTGTGTAATTTAGAGGATTGTAGAATTTCAGGTTTGGTCGCATCATGGTGACTTAATCGCAATATAATGTAAATGAAGACCATAGAGGACAAGTCTTAGGCCCTGATGCTATCAACAACAACGATACTGTTCGGTACAACTTTCCGCCGCCTATGTATAATGCTCACCAGAATACAGGACAAATGACACCTATCATCATAACCCAGATGCCATTCGTACATAATACTGCCCCACAGGAAAGACCCACTATACCATCATTGCCGCAAAAATTAACATCAATCAACAGGCCTCAGTACATACAACCGAATAATAAAAAACATGTTACGGTACAAGACCGGAGACGTAACGAGCAAAGCAGAAACAATAGTGCTAGAACCGATGTTTCTGACATAGAGTCAACTAATCTCAATCAACAAGTCTTAGTTGCCAACCCGTTAATTCCAAATCACCAACAGCATTTGTTAGGCCAACAAAGCCTCCAATGGCAGATCAGGTAGCACAACCGACAGAAGCCTCAAATACTACACTGCAAATAGTATCATTCAACTGTAAAAGTATTAAATCATGCAGTGCAACGGTTAGGGATCTGATTAGACAAAATGACTTTGTACTTATTCAAGAACATTGGCTATTTGAAGGACAATTAAATCTGATAGGAGAAATCGATGCAAATGTGAACTATGCCGCTAAAGGTGTGGATAAGTATGATCCACTCCCACCGATATATTTGCCAAGAGGTTATGGAGGAGTAGCTATAATATGGAAAATGAATCTGGATAGTATAATTAAAACATTAGATGACGGAATAGAGCGTATACAATGCGTGGAAGTCTTAGGAAAAGATAATAACAATTTGATATTAATATCTATTTATTTGCCATCAACTGGAAGTCGAGATCCTTATGAGGAATTTAAAGACACTATAGACCAACTTAATGAAATAGTGCTAAAATATCAAGATACACATTACATAATAATTGGAGGAGATCTAAACGAAGACTTAGGAAGAATCGATAGATTAAATAAGAGAAAGGACTATCTGGAAAAATTTGTGAAAGAGACTGGACTTAAATACGACAATGAAGGAAAGACATTCGTAAAGGTCAATGGAGAAGAATGCTCAGAATTGGACTACTTCCTACATAAACTTGGAAAAATCAAGCCAACACACAAGCAAGTGCTGAACAGCGTTATGAACAACACGTCGGACCATCATCCTATAAAAATGAAAACATTATATGGAATCTCGAATGATGCTGATTGCAAAAATCTAACTAAGGACTGTACAAACCGAGCTGTCAAATGGGATAAAGTTGATATTGACCTATATGTAGCCATTACAAATGAACAGTCAGATTCTATACTGAACATGCCGCTAGAAACATTAGAACAAGCTACGTCTTAGAGCAGGTACATGGATTTCTAAATGATGCTGCCTCTACATGTGCCGCAAACAAGCCTAGGTACAACGCAAAACCTAAATTGAATGTATGGTCTCCAGATATAAAGTTAGCCCTAGACGAGATGCGTAAATATTATGCGCAGTGGGTCAAGCAAGGAAAAATAAAAGACCCTGAAAATAATATATACCAACAAAGATTAAGAACTAAAAAGGAATTCAGGCGACAGGTGCGAATTGAAAATGCTAAAGTCAAAGATACTGAGAAACAACGCATAATGGAAACAAGAACAAAGGATACAAAACTTGTCCATCAACTTGTAAAGATCAATAGAAAGAACAGGGGTAATGCTATCATGGATCTGCACGTAGGAGACATATGTATGTCTGGTGAGCAAAATGTTATGGAAGGCTTCAAACAGCACTTTAGAAACCTAGCAACTCCAGAGGAATCTACAGTCTTAGAGAATAGACAATATCACCAGCAAGTAGAATATGAAATAGGATTAATTACAGAGATGGTGAAAGATAAGAATATACCACCGGCCACACTAGAAGAACTACAAAAGGCCATCAAATCAATTAATAAAGGAAAATCAGCTGATATCTATGGAATCACTGTCGAACATATATTGCATGCAGGAAAAAATTTGGAAATGTTGCTGCTGAACCTCATAAACATAATATTCAAAGAAGGCAAGGTGCCAGACATGCTAAAGGAGGGATTACTCACCCCCGTGTTTAAGAACAAAGGCGAGAAAAACATGGCAACAAATTACAGAGGAATCACTGTATTACCGGTACTAAACAAAGTGATAGAAACAATTGTGAAATTAAGGATCAACCCAGCAGTACTTACAACACAAAATGTAACTCAACGAGGATTTACAGCAGGCTCAGGACCGGCAAATGCAGCATTACCAGTCGAAGAAATATACCGTGAAGCCAAAGACAACAATCAAGAATATGAACTTGTACTGCTGGACGCAAAATCAGCCTTTGATGTAGTTATACATTCCCATCTAATGAAGCGACTCTATCATGCTGGAATTGATGATAAACACTGGACAATCATTCAGAGTATGCACACAAATGCAACAAGTGCAGTTAAATGGAATGGCATAACTTCAGAGCTATTTAATGTACTACAAGGAGTACGCCAGGGAGGGATCCTAAGTACGGATCTATACAAGCTTTACATCAATCCTCTACTTAACATGTTGGAAACATCAAATTTAGGATGTAGAATTGGAAATATACTCTGCAATACTAGCGCATGTGCAGATGATGTCGCACTAATGAGCAAAAAGACAACCGATATGCAAGTACAAATCAATATGGCAAACACCTTTGCTGGCATGGAAGGATATAAACTACAGCCAAAAAAAGCGTCGCTATTAACATCAAACCTAAGCCAACAAAGAAAGAAACGCTACTGGAAGAATATACATTGAATGAAGCTATTATGCCAAGAGTTGACTCAGCTATGCATTTAGGAATAATCCGAACGAACTCTATGAAGCAAAATATCATAGCAAATATTGAGGAGAATATAAAAAAACCAAGAAGAAGTGCTTATGCTCTACTTGGCAGTGGCTTCCATGGTGAAAATGGACTGGATATGGAAACTATAATACACCTGTTTAAAATCTACATCTTGCCGGTGTTATTATATGGAATGGATCTACTAACACCACAATCTCTGGATCTAGAGAAATTGGAAAAATTTCAAAAGAAAATGCTCAAGCAACTGATGTCACTACCAACCAATACACCAGATCCGGCAATTAACATCTTGACGGGAATACTACCAGTAGAAGCGCAAATACACTTAAAGGTCATGACCCTATTCATAAATGTATGTACCCAACCCAACGAAAGTTTAGAAAAACAACTAGCAAGGAGGCAATTGTGCATCAAGTCAATGAATAGTAACAGCTGGTTTATTCAAGTAAAAACAATCATGCTAAAATACGACCTAGGAAATGCAAGTGAGTGGCTAGATATTCAGATGAAAAAGGATGAACTGTTAAATAAAGCTAAAAAAGGTATCAATGCCTACTGGATTGAACGAACAACATCTTTAGCTAAGCTCTATACCGGCCTTCGATACCTTAACAGTGATATATTCATGCCAGGAAAAATACATCCAATATTGCGAATCAAGCACCAATCTCCAAGAGACAGCAAGAGAGTACCTACCAAGATCAAACTATTAACTGGAACTTATATTCTACAACCTCTAAGATATAAGATATACAAAGAAGGAACTGAAGATCACTGTATAGCCTGTGAGTGTAAAGAAGAGACATTAGAACATTTGCTTATAGAATGTGAAGCGTGGAATTACCTGCGAGATCCAATATTACAAACAATTAAGAACCTACTAACCACAAACGGGAATGTGCGAGTAGAAGATCTCACATGTGAAATGACAATTCAAGTATTAATGGACATTACAAAAATACAAAAGATATACAGAATCACATCTGACCTGATATCTCAAATAGAATTCCAATCAAGAAGACTAGTGTTTCTCATACACAACGCACGATATCAACTGGTGATGAAAGACCAAGCAAAGAAAAAGGCTGCCTAAGAGTGGGGGCAAGGATGGGAGGACAGCAATGTAAAATTTAAACAAAACATTTTGAAAATTTAGTCTACTTAATACTATTATTAACAGTATAATCATTCTCATTAAATCTTAAGAGTTTCAGTTCATAAATATTCTGTGAATTAACTGTAAATAGTTGTAAAAACATAATCTTTCTAATTGTTCTCATAATACACAGTGAATAAATTAATGTCAAATTATCTTTAAAGATATAAAGGCGAATTCCTAAAGATCAAAGACCAAAATCTTGTCTTTTTTCATTTTGTAAATTATCTAAAAAGTGAATTATCTAAAAAGTGAATATGTGACCTAATCTGTAAATATTATATTAAATATTGATCAGTAAACCAAAAATAAAAAAATATATGAAAAATAACTGCTAAAAGTAAAAAATCATAATTTTTCCTTTAATTGTATGTTAAAAGACTTAAACTGTAAACTTCCTATGTAAAGGTCAAAATAAAACCTGTAAACCTCCTTTATAAAAACACATAAAGACTTTAAAAAATGTATATAGTGTATATAATGTTGTTGTGTTACGATTGTTAATTTATTCTTCAATTATTTTTTTGGTGGTGGAACTGTTCGACATACAATTTCGTATGGTTACCCTATAAAGGGTGTAAAGATCCAGAGAAGAAGAAGAAGAAGCATATTCGTTCGTATACATGTATGACTTGTGTTGTAAATATGAATGCTTTATCTATTTGAGAATAACTAATATACAATCATCGAACTTAGTGTTTTATTGACTTCTTGTGCGTTATATAAAGAAAACCAGACAATGCGTTACCTATGCTCTACCATCACTATTCAGAGTTAGTTACCCTACAAAATAATATGATCAGAACTGGGTCGCAGAATGTCAGCTAGTTCCCCCACTTATTGACATGCGATCCAGTCCGGTTATAGAGTGGTTCGAGGACCCGGCTTTGTTTCCGTGAAGAAGTTTTTTCTGAATTTTAAGGACTAGTGCCATAATATAGAAGACCTCCAGGACAGGAAACCGTATAGGAATTAACTGTTTATACCTATTCCTTGGTAACTGCAAAGGGTGAGTACAGCCTACTTTTAAATCACATGTGACACTTTTATATATAATAATAATTATTTAATTTATTGAACATATAATTAAGTCTGATAAGTGATAAGGCTTATAATTTTCATCCCTCCTGAAGTCTAATATTATATTTTTTTTAAATGGAAAGTCTTTTGAGTTCAAGAACAACTTCATGGCTAATGCAGAAACAGCCATTGTAAATAGTAATAAAGTAAGGGTTAAGTTAGGTAACATTTACATCAATGCTCTTGTAGACTCTGGTGCTACAATTTCTGTTATTAATGAGCAACTGCTTAGAAGGGCATTTTATATATAAGAAAGAATTACCAGTCACAAGTAATACAGATTTACATGAAATTCGTGGAGTATGCAATACTGTACATAATGTTCAAGGGGAAATTGATTTGGACATAGATGTCAATGAATTAGTTATGCCCTTTTCTTTTTATATTTTAATTGGATTTCACTTAATCCTTGGTCAAGATTTTTTGACTACTCATAAGGCAAACACTAATTTTTCAAATGGTTGTGTTTCATTTCATAATGATTTTACTATTGCTGCCTTAGAGTCTGAAAAGAATTTAGAAAGATATTTCATAGCAAAAACAAACAAAACGCTCACTTTAAAGGCATATATACAGAAAATGATATACAACTTTCTATCAATAAATTCTCAACAAATACAACAGTGCTGTTAGAGCCACACGATAATTTGATAAACAGACAAATATTAGGTTCAAATTGTCTCAGTGTAGTTAAAGATGCAAAAGTTTACTACAGAGTGTTAAATCCAACAAATGAAGACATTGTTATAAAGGCAAATTCACCAATTTCAAAAGTTTGGAAATCACCCACAAAACCAATCTGTGCCTTAGATAACAATTCAAAATCTGATGTTCAATTTTCAGACCCCATTAAAGAGGCATTAAATCTTAAGGTTCAAATTGATTCAGCGAACATAACAAAAACACAGCATCAAAAACTTCTGATGTTAATAGGAACAAATAGGAATGTTTTCGCAAAAGATGCATCTGAATTAGGCAAAACAGACTTGCATTATCACAATATTGAAACGACAAATGAAGCACCAGTAAGGTCTAAACGGTTTCAATATTCACCGAAAATGCAAGAAGTTATAGAGACACAAATAAAAAATCTCAAAGAAAATGACATCATAGAAGAATCAATGTCTCCTTACCATAGTAGTGTAATCTTAGTGAAAAAACCAAACAATACATACAGATTCGTTTTAGACTTTCGAAAATTGAATGAGGTCACTAAAAAAGTTTCTTTCTCAATTCCTAAAATAGAAGAGGTTGTTGATACAGTTGGTTATTCAAGAGCTAAAATGTTCAGTTCGCTTGGTCTTGCTACATGTGCTAGTGGATTTCATCAGGTGCCACTTGATGAACAGTCAAAACACAAAACAACATTCATGACACCACAAGGTCAATACCAATTTAAAAGATTGTGTTTTGGTTTAACAAATGCACCTGCAACATTTCAAATGTTAATGACTAAAGTCTTACAAGAACTAAATTGGAAGGTTGCACTTATATACATAGATGACATATTAGTGTTTTCCAAAAACTTTGATGAACATCTTGAACATTTAAATCTGGTATTTCAAAAATTAAAACAAGCAAAGTTAACTTTACAACCCTCCAAATGTCATTTTGCGGCAAAACAAGTAAAATATTTAGGACACATTATCTCTGAACATGGCATACAGGTTGACAAATCTAAAACAGTTGCAGTTTCTGAATATCCTATACCAAAAACAGTCAAACAATTACGTAGCTTTCTGGGTATGTGCAACTATTAAAGAAAATTTATTCAAAACTACAGTAAAATTTGTTCCTCTCTTACAACACTATTAAAGAAAGATGTAAAATTTGATTGGACAACAAAACAAGATGATGCATTCAATACATTAAAACAAAAACTGACAACTGCACCAATTCTTGCATTTCCTGACTTTGAAAAAGAGTTTTTCCTGTCAATAGATGCGTCAGATTCAGCAATTGATTATGTATTAGGTCAAAAAGATCATGAAGGACTAGAAAAAGTTATTGCATATGGAGGTAGAGGTTTAAGGGATCAGGAAAACGTTGGCATATCAATCACAAAGAAGGGTTAGCTCTAATTGAAGCTATAAAAACTTTCAAACCGTATATAGCAAACAATCAGTTTACAGTTTACACTGATAGTATAACCGTGCGATGGCTTAATAATTCAAAATATGCTACTGGACGACTTGGGCGGTGGTCATTGTTTCTTCAGCAGTACACTTTCGACATTGTTCATAGACCAGGTACCCAGAACCAAAATGCTGATGCATTGTCACGAAGAGATTATCCGGTAGATGGCCAAGACAAGGAATATCAATCTTATGATGACCTTCCAGAGATTGGTTCATTACAAGCTGAAAGGAAGGAACATATAGCAGTCACCTTTGAGTTTGGATGGGAAAACAGCATCCGGATTCCTGAAGTTCTAGCTAGTGATGAGGCCCAAGTAAGAGATCCTGATGAGATGTTACCAACACGTCAAACTTTGTACCAGCTGCAAAGAAACTGTCCAGACTTCAAACCAATTTTTGATTATAAACTAAAGGGACTTGTTCCAGATGAGGTTCAGAAGGCAAGATCTCTTGTTGCAAAGGCATATCATTACGAAATTATTGAAGGCATTTTGTACCATATGGTTTCCGAGAATTCAAGAAAACTTCCCCCAGGCCACAATTTCATAAAACAACTTTGTGTTCCAGCTGTCCGACGCCATGACGTGATGTAATGTTACCATGATAGTAAAATGGCAGCTCATCCAGGTGTTGAGAGAAATCATGCTTCTTTACGATTAAAATACTATTGGCCAAATATGTATTCCGACATAGACAAGTATGTAAGAACATATGAGCAGTGCCAGAAATCAAAGAACTCTAAACATCAGAGACCAGTACCCCTTACTCCTTTGCCAATTGAAAATTTGTTCGAAAGAATGCATATGGACTTTTTAGAACTATCAACAACACCTGACAAACACAGATACTTGCTACTAGTGGTTGACAGTTACTCGAAATGGTGTGAGGCGTTTCCTTTAAAATCAATGGAAGCTAAGGTGGTTGCTAAAGTATTATTCAATGAGATAATTTGCCGCTGGGGAAGTCCTCGTTGTATCATATCTGACCGTGGTGCCAATTTCATGTCCAAGCTTGTTCAAGCTCTTTGCGAGCTATGTGATGTTACCAGACATTATACTAGTAGTTACCATCCGCAAACCAATACTGCCTGTGAGAGAATGAATTCTTATATCATTCAATCCCTTCGTTCCTATTGTAACAAAGAACAGACAGATTGGTGGACGACGACGGCGTGCTGACTTCTATGCTCAGCACACGATCCAGAGACCTTAAGCAGCCAAGCGAGTTCCCCAGACAAGTAGCGTGAACAATATTCAGTGATGGAGTACAGCTTTCGACCACAATGGAGACCATGGAACATCCAGTCAGGTTACAGTCCAGCATGTGGGAGATGTGGTAAATTTCATAAACATTATATTTGTAACTCTATCAGTCAAAGGTGCTTTTCGTGTAGAAAATTCGGACATTACTCAAGTAAGTGTTTTTCAATTGGCAAAGGAGTAAGGGGTACTGGTCTCTGATGTTTAGAGTTCTTTGATTTCTGGCACTGCTCACATGTTCTTACAAAAGCAACAAAAGACAGACAAAGTACACCAGTTCATGTGAAATCTAGAAAGCAAAAAGAGCGTGATACAGCTAGAATACACAGCTTTATTCAGCGTAAAAACATCATCCGATCCTTACCGTTCTCTGGTATGAGGAATTAAGCTTTCGTTCATTATTTGGATATTTCAAATGTGCTCAAAACAGAATTAAAAAGTGTGAAGCAGAAAAATTTTCAAGGAAAAGAATACAAATCTAGAACAGCAAAAGTGCATCGAGGCACTCAAAATTCAATTAAAGAATCAGCAAATCATCGAATCAGAGAGAGACCAGTTTAAGAAAGAACTTGAAAACCTTCGTCAACAGAAAGAAGAAAGTGCTTCGCGTATAAACGTACAGGAATATGTGAATCAAATTCAAGAATTAAAGGACCAAGTAATTGAAAAAGACAAGACTGTGAAAATGGTGCAAGATCTTTACTATATGCGTTCAACCGAGTTTACGGACGAAATAGAAACATTGAAAAATGAAAAATCAGATCTCAATTCAAAACTTCAATGTCATGAAAATGCTATTAAACAGCTGACAGAAGAACTTCAAAGCCTTCGCCATGAGAACTATATGTTGTTTTCTAGCCAAAATCAACAGCGACCCAACTATAACAACAGACACTTTAACAACCACAGAGGAGGTCGATTTAGATAGTGCTAAGTCCGAGGACGGACTTAATTGGGAGGAGAGGCATATGTGACCAGGGGAAAAACAGCTGCATTTATTATTTTGGACTTTGATATAAAATTCTCGATTTTGATATTTTAGACTTTAATTCTCTGTGTTTTATAATTCACTATATTTTATAATTTCGTTTCTATTTACATTTCGTATCCAGGACTTCAAATCAACATGCTTTGATATGCATTTAATTCTCAGTTTGGACATTGAGTGATATTTTTCACTTCGTTAGCTAATTAGTGACATTTTACCTTATTCATAATGTATGTTCTTAATTGTCATAATCAGATTATCATTTAATATTTATTCTTCAAGTTCTAAAAATAGTTTAATCTTTGTCAGTGAACAATATCACTCAAATTAATTGTTAATTGTTATGTCTATACTTGTCAATTCAATTTTGTATAAATACTTGTTTATAATTTCTATAAGCAAGATTCGGACTCGGGACTTTACACTGAACACAGTCCATCTGTAATAAAAGTATTAGTATTCCATGCTGAATTATTGGTTTATTCATCGCTAGTTCCAGAGTCTCAGTAGTTAGTTTTCACCAGAGTTTCAGTGTCAGAGTTCTCATTGCTATTCACAGCAATCGTTTGTTGTGTGATCAGGTGCATCACACAGTTTCAGTAACAAGAGGCCATTCAGTCAGGCTCTTGTTAAACACACCCGACAAGTCAACCAGTTTCCCCGGTGACAGATAAGAAGGGAGAGTATATCACCAAGGAAAAATGAGGTATTTTTCCTTGGCAATAATTTTGAATAGTTTTATATAAATAAAATCTATATTTTCTTTATTACTTTAAGGTTGAATTAAAGTGTTAGGATATCAACATGTCAAAACTGAGGAAGGGCTTATTGCAAATATTTCACATCCTAAAGAGAATATAATTAGACTGTCTTTCTTAATTCTGGATTAGGGATTAAAGTAAACTTGAGGTAAAGCAATTATCACCTTCAAAATATTACAATAAGACTGTAACTAGCTATTTCCTATTTAAGATAAAATACAATAGAATAGTTATATTTTAGTTACATAATTTATACTTAAATCATACATTGTAATTGATAAAAAGGTATCTAAGAGACCATATGTTAAAAAAGTAAGAATTTTAAAAATGATTACCCTCCCCTTTTTGGGAGTTATGTATTTTGATTGGTCAAGTAACGATGATATACATTAAATGATTATTGAAATTTAAGGAGAATGAGTTTAGAAAGGGACTTGGATATATAAACTTTGTGTGATTTAGAGGATTGTAGAATTTCAGGCTTGGTCACATCATGGTGACTTAATCGCATATTCGTATAAATGTATGACTTGTGTTGTAAATATGCATGCTTTATCTATTTGGGAATAACTAATATACAATCATCGAACTTAGTGTTTTATTGACTTCTTGTGCGTTATATAAAGAAAACCAGACAATGCGTTACCTATGCTCTACCATCACTATTCAGAGTTAGTTCCCCTACAAAATAATATGATCAGAACTAGGTCGCAGAATGTCAGCTAGTTCCCCCACTTATTGACATGCGATCCAGTCCTGTCATATATTCAATGCGTCAGTTTAAACCTGATCAAAACATTTTCACTCTACCGAATACTTTTATCAAGTGCACATTTCAACCTATTAAAGCAATAAACACTTATGGCTATAACGTCACAGCACCTTCACACCTACAAAATAATTTTTATGACCAAAATAAAAAATAAAAAAAAGTAAAACCAAAAAGCATTGAAATGCTTCGCCAAGTGCAGCCTGATACAACCGCAGATGTAGATGTAGCATATAAAAAACACCATAGTTTTTTTTGTCAGTTGAAATCAAACATATTTTAATTTTGGACCCTTCAAACTTTAAGATGGAATTTTGGTTAACCCTAACCCTAACCCTAACCCTAATCGAAAACCGGTATCAGATGAGCCCGAATATTTCTATTAAGCAGCAGTCTCCAACTACAAATTTCCTTAATTTTATATGATAGTCCCACAAAAATGTTGAAAATGTGTACATTTCATTTTTTTTTTCTAGCTTCTCTCATGTAAAGTAGTACCTTTTTGGTCACTATTTATGTGTTGCGTCTAAATATGAATTGGAACACTTTATAGTGACTGACCAGGTCAAACAAATACTTCTCAAGAAACATGCAGAAAAAGCAGACAACTTGGAACAGCACCAGCCATGCCAGACTATATATGAATAAAAACTCAGATTGGAATAGAATGAACGATATGTTAGTTATATGTCCTTATGAATAGTAAGGCAATAATTCTGCAGATAACACAATTTTATCAGGTTTATCGTACTTTTCTGTTTAAATTTTCACACAATCAGTGAATCGTCCAAAAAAGGCTTAACTAACTTTTTATTACTGAAAGTTGCAAACAATGACTATAGCTAGTGTTTCATTCACCAAATAACTCGTGCGTTTCTCCGAAAAAAAAAATGTGCAATTTTGTGAATTAAAGGGAAAGAAGGTCCTTTTGCGGTGCACTCGCGCATGTCAATTGCTAACTGACCCAATATATATTTTTTATCATGACCAGTCCACTGATACTGATGTCGACATTAACAAATAGCACAAATCAAAGGAAAAATGCATAAATTACTGATAAAATAATTTACACACCCTGTTTCGTGTGTATCTCCTGCCAAATCAGTATTTGTTGCATTTATATATAGATGAGAAATAATCAATGTACAAATGGTGAATTTTTGGAGAAAAATCCCAAAACTTATGAAAAAAAAACAACCCCAAAAATGTTGTTTTTGACCCCCGACTCCTAAACTGTTGGCACCATAACCCCCAAAATCAATTCTAACCTTCCTTTGTGTATTGAACCTTCTGGTATAATTTCATAGAGATGATCATTCAGTGATTCACTTAAACTAAAGTTATTGTCCGGAAACCAAATGTGTCTTCGGAATACAACGACGACATGATAACATTACTCGAAAGCAAATTTTTGACATACATGTATTCCCCATTTCCATTCTCAATTTTATTTTGCCGTCGTACTATAAAAACTTGAAAAGTAAGCTAATAAAACAAAATGCAAGAAATGACATAAAACTGACTCTGAATTAGTACATGAAATTGATGTAGAAACCCACAAACAAAAGATGATCAGGAATACATTTATACTGCAGAGCAGTGTTCTCCCCTCAAATTTTAAATAACATCCTAGAAAATAGCAAAATCTTTAGATTATCAACTTAACAATCCTATTTATGGTTCCTTAGGCTCAGATGAAAATGTAAAACCTGATCAAAACATTATTCTAAACAGGCTCACTGTAAATTCAAACTCTTCTTTTAACAACCAGAATTATCCTCTGCAATGCTGATCACATATATATGAGATGCAGGAAACTGGGAATACAATATGTTGGAACAGGAACAATTAGATATACTGTTCCCAGGTTGGAAGTAAAAATAATTCAACAAACAGAAAGCGTTGTTTGCAATACAAAATAATAAAAAAACAGCTACAACTTTTAAATATTGATGAAAAAGATATTACAAATCCTCCACCTTTTCATGAAAATCAACAAACCGTTAATTTAATAAAGTTATGGATTGTATACATGGTATAAGAGTATTCATAGTTTTGAAATTAAACAAATGTCTTATTGTTTTAAATTTTGTAAAATTTGCAAAGAAAGAAAAATGGATATGAAAATAGCACAAGATAATGCATGTAAGCATTGTCATTTATAAATTATTGTCACCAATAAATTCATTTTCAGCAGAAAACAATAAGGGAGCAACCATTAAGCTTCAAAGGGGGGAGGTATGGTTTTTTGTTTGAGTCAGAATTTTTTCACCAAAGTGCATCAACGCTATCAACATTATTTGGTCAACATTTAACACTAGAAGGTATGGTGAAGATCTGGATTCAGAATATTTTTTTTGTCCTCTGCTTGAACAGAATTTTTTTTCCCATCAATTTGGGAATCAGAATATTTTTAAAGAAAAAAACCATACCCCCCTCCTGCCTTTTGAAGTTCAATGATCGTTCCCTTAACATTTTCCATCTGAACCTGAGACTACTATGTGTTATAGTAGTCTCAGTCTGAACTTATTATTTTATTTTAGACAAAAACTATATGTTAATGTAGGGAATGCTAGTCAATTCGTTCCAAGTCCGATTCGTTCCATAGAAATGTGCACAAATCAGTCCCATGACTTTCACATATTCAAAAGTGGTCATTGGTGTTAAAACTTGGATGAAATCGATGTAGGGTTGTAACATAAGTAAGACAATATCAAAATAAAAGCACTGCAACCCCTAAATTGAGAGTTTTATCACTTTTTAAAATGTTGTTGGTAATGTCATTTTTGACGGACAATTTGACGGAAAATCAATGACGTTAGGTACAAGAAAATCATTGTTTTCCTTGAAAAGACAGATTGAATTAAGTAGTAAATTATAAAATATGAGTTCAAGAACAAATAATAATCTAATTGTCGAGTCTATTTAAGTCACGATTTCATAAGATTACGTCTAATTCTGTTTGAAATGTTCTAACGTAAAAAAATTGACGGACAAAACTGTGTCAAGTGTAAAATATTGACGGACAGTTGTGTTGCAAACGTCATTGTTTGACAGCCGAAAATGTTGCTAATGTCAATATTTGACGGATTATTTGTTGCAAATGTTCGAAGATGACGGACAAATGTAGCAGACGTCATATTTTGACAGAATGAATCAAATAATGTTCATGGAGATACTATTTATTATTTAATAAAAATGTTTTTCATGGGGAAAAGAAGCCGCATCATGTTCTCAGAAGAAATTCTTTCAAATGTCAACAACCAGTTGAAACTACATCTAGATCTGAAAAAGACAAAAAAAAAAAAAAAACAATGAATCAATAAAATCAAAAAAAGTTTTTTATAATCGTAGTTTTATAATTACGATTTCAAAGTGGGACTTTAAATCTTTACTTGCAATATAAAAGTCTATTTATGATACCTTATAAAAGTCATTTCAGAGATGAATTCGCAAATAGTTCTATACATACAAAAGGCTTTTCATAGTACATCAAAAACCGTATTATGAACAAAAGAGCATAAGAACTTTGTTGATTTAATGTTACGTAATTTAAATATAGGATACTATTATTTTGTTCAGGCCTACCTACGAACACACATTTTGAAGGTTATAAATTCTAAAAAAAATCTTCATGTGTAGAACTTTTGGTTTAGAACTATGCTATTACCGTGAAATACGTAGAAAATCCTATGTTGACCGCATTTGACAATTTCTGGATTCTGGATTTTTCCTAGTACATCTTCCTCCTCAATTTCAAAGCAGATATCATTAATTACCCACCAATCTTTAGATTTCTTTTTGTTTGTAAAATATCTAATTGATGGCCAACTGGTAACCTGAAATAAAAAAAATAAAATAAAGTATTATATTAATATGAAACAAAAAGACTGAATACAGAATATTTCAAGATATATAGCTTTTATACGTGTATATTTACAAGGTAAAATGTCTTGTCTTCATGTAATTTAACGCTTTAAGTTTGTTGTTATACGTGGTGACGTGATCAATGAAAATGGATACTATGACAAATTAAGTGAAAGAAAGTAAGCTGAAATTGCGGAAATGATTGAAACAATAACGGGAGGTAGCAATACAAAATGCAAGAGGTAGCACTATATTTTGAACAAGTATTAATTGATAAAAGACATAGCAGCAAGAATATTATGAGCGTCACATGCTTAACAATTCAATCATGCAATTGACAAGAATAAATTAAATGAGGTAAAGGAAAGTTAAATTATGATGCATTTTGTTATATTAAATTGATCCTACTGATCCTGAATAAATTTTTCCATGCCTCATTCTTCAAACTTACAACTGCTGGATAATTTTTGCTTCCATGTGAAACAAGAATGTATTCTCCTTTTTTTATAGCTGTCACAAATCAAGAAACTAGAAATCAACACTTATAACTATATGAACATAGTTTTATAAAACTAACGCTTAAAAAGACGTCAATCTAGACACCAACATTACTAAAACTTACTAGCATGCAACAAACTGAAAAAATTAATTTGAAGTTGGTGATGATTGTGATATATAATACTAAATGATTGTTTTAATTATAAAAGTTACTTGATTCCCATTCCGATGAACCTTGTACTTCACAGTATACGTCTCTAAACATTTACCATTATTTGCTTCTCTAGAATTTAAAATATAAATCAAATTGGGTCGGCTTGTAAATGTATACGACTGCGTTATATATTAAATTTTGTCACATTGAGTTTACCTTTCAGGATTCTGCTGCAGTTTCATGCCATCTACCATGTCTCCAATATCATCATCCTTTTTGTCCTTCTTGCCTTCCAACATGTCTCCAATATCATCATCCTTTTGGTCTTTCTTGCCTTCCAACATGTCTCAAATATTATCATCCTTTTGGTCCTTCTTGCCTTCCAACATGTCTCCAATATCATCATCATTTTGGTCCATCTTGCCTTCCAACATGTCTCCATTATCAGCATCCTTTTGGTCCATCTTGCCTTCCAACATGTCTCCAATATCATCATCCTTTTGGTCCATCTTGCCTTCCAACATGTCTCTAATATCATCATCCTTTTGGTCCTTCTTGCCTCTAAACAAGTCTCTAATATAAACATCCTCTTCATCTTTCGCATCTTCCATCATGTCATCATTTTCATCCTTCGTGACTTCTACCATGTCTCCTATGACATCATGGTTTTTACCCTTCGTGTCGTCCACTAAGTTTACAGTATTATTATTTGTTTCGTTCTTCGTGCCTTTCACTATGTCTCCAACATAATCATCCTTTTGGTCCTCTGTGCCTTCAAATACGTAATTAATATAAACATCCTCTTCATCCCTCTTGCCTTCCATCCCATCTTCCATATCATCATTCTGTTCATCTTCAGCGCCTTCCATCATGTCACCATTTATGACTTCTACTGTGTCTCCAATAATATCATCGTTTTGATCAGTCCTGTCTTCCACCACGTCTGCAGTATTATGTTTTTCATCCTGTGAGCCTTCAGTCATGTCATTGTTTTCGTCCTTCGTGCTTTCCATCATGACCTCAGTATTATTATTCTGTTTGTCCTTCGAGATTTCAACCATGTCTCCAATGTTATTATTTCTTTCATCGTTTGTGCTTTCAACAATGTCTACTATATTAGCCTCCTGTTCAGCTTTCATGCCTTCAACCATGTCTACTATATTAACATCCTTTTCATTCGTCATGTCTTCAAACATGTTTACTATAAAAGCATCCCTTTCAGCCCTTGTACCATCTACCAAATCAACTTTATTATCATCATTTTGCGTCGTAAAAAGAGCAGACTCGATGGCATCTATAAAAGCTTTATCATCTACAATATCAGACCAATCATCGAATTCCATTATTATTTCCGTATCCTTCTCCTTTTCCAGAGGTTTTATGTTTAACAAAGGAACAAAATGATTGGGAATCCAGTTGTGACTGGTCATGTCATTTCTGTTTGAAGTCCACATGATATACACAAAGTTATTGGCATTATCTTGTTCAAACCTCGGCAGAATCTTTCTGTTTAAATGAAGTCTTGGTATATTGTCCCCCTATCTGGGTAGAGAGATTGGATGGCAGTATTTAGAACAGAGCTTAATGCATGTAGATGCCAAATACTCATGTGTGTACCTAGCGTACACGAATCAACTACTTCCTGTTGAAACAATTTTCTTATTACCGCATGTGTCAAAACATCATTAGGAACATATTTTTCAGAAAACATAGCATACGTTTTTGAGATATGCTTTGCCTCTTTGCTGGGAAACTGGGCTCCCCTGTTTAGGAAACTGTTTTGAGTGTACCTTTGCTCATTTAAAGCCATTTCAACTATTATTCTGGTCCTAATTTCTTCATGTTCTAGTTCGTTGCCAAATGCCAATTTGCTGCCACTTCTCGGTAGACAATTTCCATCACCTACAATGTTAATCGGCATCTTCTTCCCTTGCAGTTCTGTTGTCAGATAGCATGGCATTAGAGATAATGCTATTCTGTCAATTGAATCATTGAAAGATGTCATCTAGTTCTTAAGCGTTGTTAATTACAACTTGTCGACCAATAATGGCCCTGTCTACATTACGATTGAGTATTCCGATTTCTGCATCACAATCACTCTTACCGTGTTCTGATCCAAAGAAGTTACGGTTGATTCACAATGATGATTGTAACGACAGATCAGCAAAGGGACCTTTTGATTTATACTGAGCACTACATCCATCACTAAACACGATTTTATGTTGTGGCTTTTTATTCAACCGATCAGCAATGTGAAGATCCACTAGGTTTTCAAAATGTGCTACAGCATGATAATCATAGTTGTTATCTTCGGATATAACAATGTTAGACTCTTTTACTAAAGAACTATTTTCTCCCCTGTAATATGTAACTATTGGATGTAATGTCACTTGTTGATTGGTGAAGAAGGCAGCTTTTATTTCATCTTGATACATGATATCTCTGTTTTTCGCAAAGTCCATCACTTGCAAAATCCATCCATCAGGCAGGTTGTTCTTTATATTAGAGAATTGCATGTTCTGCCAATTCGCCGTATGTATATGTCTTAAAAATGTTGTGCCTTGAGATGGTTTCAATATATCTTCATTCACTAGTTCATTTATTCTATCATGTTTGCATCCGGACTTTGTAACAACAATTTTCTTACTGAATCCGTTCCCATCTACAAATTTCTCCCATCTGTTCCATGTCATGTTTTGCTTCCCATCAAGTTCAAGATAAAATTGTTTAAGAGTCGATGTATAGTCGGAACATTTTTTACATTTTCCGCTGAGGCAGTCGACACTGTGAAATCTTTCACTATCCCCTTTGGGACATAATAGTATTTGGAGTATTTCTTGTTCATTATGAAACTTCTTAGCTTTGTCAGACATATATCTGCTCAGCGTCAACAGTTTATATCGGACGTTTACACAGTAAATAAATTCACAGTATTCTCTGTGAACAACCGATAGAAGTGTGACATTTTTGGGTCTCAAAGATGCAAATTTAGACTTACTAATCTGTTTTGAAGGATATTCCTTTTAAAATTTGCTATATGCAGCGGCTACAGACACTTGCATAAGATATCCAGCTCCAAGTTTTGTCGCGTATCTTTTCTGAGGCAGCACTCGAGAAACGTCGTGTCTGAAATAAAATCTTTTAACTGTCTTTTCATCGATCTTTGAACTTGTTTTCTTTTGTTTTCCAGCTACAGCTTTTATAACTGTTCTTCTGTTTAAGTGTAAAGTTTTGGAGAGTAGACTTGTATTTTTGTATTTTTCAGAAAGTGTCTTTGCAAATTCTGTGATGGCCCGTTTCCCCTTTTTGGTCGACTTTAATTTGAGCAAAGATTGTTTGTCCAAACAAGTATCTTTTCTGTCTATAATCTTCCTCAGTGCTTTTTTTCTTTTTGGTGTTGAGTTTTCTATTAGATTGTTCATGACGGTTGCAAATTTTTCATTTGCATGTGCAAACGCCATTTGTATCGAACGTAAAATAATTTGACAGACATCAATATTACTTTCATATTACCTGATTTGTCAATATTCATTCGTTGTTAAAATAGACTTTCGCAAACGTCAGCTAAAATGCTTGACAGATTTTACGATCGCTTAACAAAAAAGATAGGATATCAGGTAAAAGTTATTTTTACCATGATCTGCTGATACATTTGATACGATCTCAGTAAAAATAGGCTTTTAATCATTTCAAAGCACGCGCACACAGAATGATTTAAAATATATGTCGGACATTCGTCCTGAACTAGTCCAAATAATTATGACGTCTTGAAAGGCTATTATATTTTTTTTCTTTGACGCCTTACAGTCGATGTAAGGCGTCAAAGAAAAAAATTATAATAGCCTTTCAAGACGTCATAATTATTTGGACTAGTCCTGAACATGCATGAAATGTTTGCCACTGGACGTTAAGCAACCAACAATCAATCAATATATAGGACATAGTATAAAGCTGGCATTTAAGGGAGCTACCATTTGATTTTTTTTGGGGGGGGGGGGGGGGGGCTAGGATGAAAATTTTGTCCTGCTTTTTTTTTTTTTTTTTTTTAGTTGTAATCTCTGTCCTGCCTTTTTATTTTTTACTCTATTCGGTCCTGCCTTTTTTTTTAATAGTTTATCCTGACTTTTTTTTACAAAAATTGTCATCCTGCCTTTTTTTTTTAACAAGTTTCTCATCCTGCCTTTTTTTTTTACTCAAAACTCCTGTCCTGCCTATTTTTTTCAAATTTCACCCTAGCCCCCCCTTCCCCCCCCCCCCCCAGAAAAATCAAATGGTAGCTCCCTAAGGTAGCGCCTTCCTCAAATTCACTGCTCATATTATGATATGATTTGATTTGTTACATGTTACTTTTCTTTGTCGGAAAATGTTTATTCCGTATCCGGAATCGGTCCACAATTTAGATACCGGAAGTAAGTTTACCCAGAATGCAATGAATGCCACGTCGAGGCCATCTTGTTTATAACGTCAACCGGCTTCTAAATTTATTTGAGAAACCGAGTCAATGGGTGCAGCCTTTAGTACAGAGATTCCAGGTGGAGGAACGGAGGGCTACCATGTTCTAAGGGTAAAACTTTGAAAGTGATGTCATTTTTCAGAACTAATGAAAACCCATAGAAACATCCACAAAACATGCATGACATTTCATTTGACTTGTAAGTTGTAGTCAACGGGTCGGGAGTCATGCGTAGCTACGACGTGTTGCCAATTTCATTATTTTATTCCTCAATGCGACATTAGTTTTGCACTACAACACCATTACCGGCTTCCGAAAGTTGAAATTATCTGCCATTTTTGTGATCGGACAGATGCCGAAATGGTTTGTGTTCAACAATCAAAGTTAGTATGGAAAAATATGGCTGTGTTTACACCCAGAAATTAGCTATTGAGTACACACAAACCCTTCACCTGGAGAAGCTTTAAGGTGACTTGATCTCGTTTATTCAAAATGATTATGTGACTTTGATTGCTTGCTTGGATGCCTTTCTATACACATGATCTTATTGCTATTTGACCACAATTACTGGACATTATACAAGTTCCTGTAAAATTTTGACGTCATAAATAATACAAAATATCTGACGCCACAATGGAAAAATGATTGTTGTATGACATCGATACATTTTATAGTTCAAAGGGGGCAGATTCTTTGGTCAGCTTGGAATATCGATAAGGTGTATGCTATTAGGATTATGGATATCTGTTTCGCTTGACCTAAGAATCTGTGCTGGTTGAACTTAATTTGACATCATACAACAATCACTTTTCCATTGCGGCTTCAGATATTTTATATTGTGAAGTTAGAATTTTATGGGAACCTTTGCGATGATTAATATGGCAGACATAAAGCAACAAGGTGTATAGTTCATGCCTATCATCCTATAGGAAGCAAACATCTTATTTGCATACACCTTATTGCTATTTGTCTGCCATTATTAAACATCTCAAAGGTTCCCGTAAAATTTTGACTTCATAATACAAAATATTGAATGCCACAATGTTAAATTGATTGTTGTATGGCGTCAATAATTCAACTCCATTAAACTTTTCAAAGAAACATTATTAATCCATTGTAACACTTCAAACAAAGAAATGTTACTGATGACCTGTTTTGGGGAAGTTGGTGTTTTTCCTAGTTTGTCCAAATAGTTAAAACATACATGACAGTTGTATCATTTTGTACAATGAAATCAACAAGTGTAATGTGTAGCTCAGCTAGGAGTATACAATTTCAAGATATCCTTCCAAAATACAACATTTTTTTGGCACAAAATAAACATTGTCCTCTTCCTAAAGTTGAATTTGTTTAGTAATTTCAATGGACCAATGGTTGGACATATATAGTTTAGGTTCACAACAGTATTGAAAAATATGCCCATGATTACATGATGAACCTGTCTAAATAAAAGACTACTCAGACCTGTATAAAAAACCAGACCACTTATGAAAAGTTTGGAAGACAACTCTGGTCACTTATCAATTATTGAATTTATTGCGTTGTGTTTAGCTATAAATGTAAATAAGTTTGTTTATTTGATGATCTTTTCATATGATTGCCTGAATATGCATGAAATATTTACCACTGTATCATGTTAAGCAATCAGCAATCAATGAAGGTGACTGTGTTTTCTCATAAATTTAAAATGCAATTAAGCAACCCTATTAGATTTGTAAAAATCATGATCAGCATCAGATAAATTTCAGTTAAACTATTTCAAACACATCATCACATGTTACAATCAGTTAACTATGCATTCATGTACATGCTTGTTACAGTGTACATGTATATTACATGTGTGACACTAGGATTACATGATGTAGATTTTACACATCAACTGGTACAAGATTAATTCCTTTGATTAGATGATATAATACAAAGAGAACATGCATTCAGTTCATGGTATGCATAAGAAACACATGATACATTACTGAATCACTAACACATGATCCAGGTGCAGATCTACTGTACACAGGATACATTACTGAATCACTAACACATGAGCCAGGTGCAGATCTACTGTACACAGGATACATTACTGAATCACTAACACATGATCCAGGTGCAGATCTACTGTACACAGAGGATACATTACTGAATCACTAACACCATCAAGAAATGAAAGTCTTGCTTAATAATAGTACTTTATAATCTGCCAATTTTCATTTTAGTAATCTTATTTTGTAGGTACAACCAGGATCCCCTGGACATAAGGCAGGGTTAGAGGCTTTCTTTGACTTCATTGTTGCTATTGGAAATACAAGACTGGTAGGTATAGAGTGATTACATCATGTACATGTAGTATTAGCAAAGTGCTTTGATAGAAAAAATGACAATTTATATAATTTGATCTGGCGTAACTTATATTTTCTATGTCACAAATTATTCAGTACTAGCAGCTTGTCTAGTCAATTTGATTGCCTTGTTAATAGTTTAAATACAAAAAAGACAGAGAAAAAAAAATTTAAATGGAAATCATGTAGATTTTTGTCCCCCCTGCAATGGTTAAAGGGGACATAGAAATGCAAGGCGTCCATACAATCAGTCTTGTTGGTGCTAGCTCTGACATGTACAGTTCTTGCCAGATTTTTATAAAATTAATATTATAATACAATATTTTTATTTTCCAAATTAAAGGGCCCATTAAGAGCATAACATTAATTACAACATGACATAAACATTACAGAGTGATTAAAGAAACATAAAATAATAATTGAAATTCAAATGCATGAAGAAAGGATCAGTGGTCAAGGGGAGATAATTTTGATATATTTTAGAGTATCTAACTAATTTTCTGATTTTCTTAGTTGCAGGCCTTTATCCAGGTATGCACATAAAATAGATAGAAATCTGCTATCTTCATTAATCATGATCCATGAAAAAAGATCATTTATATTTAAACTATCTAAACTGGGGTATTTTTTTATATAATCAGTGATATCTCTTCTGAGGTTATTGTAAATAGAGCATTCCAGAAGAAAGTGCATTTCATTTTCAATACAATTTGTATTACAATATAAACATATCCTCTCATGTCGAGGTAATATTTCATATTTACCACATACATTGGTAATTCGTTCATGTCTGCCAGTTTCTATTCTTAAACAGTGATTGCTAAGTCTGTATTTTGTTAATAAATGTTTTTGTGGGTGCTTTAAATCTAAATAATTTTCATAGTCAAATGACTTTTTGAATGAAAAATAAGTGTCCAATTTGCCTTGATTCTGTAAATAAAAATCTCGCATTTTCTCCCAATCATTTTGAAAATTTGATTTGAGCTGTTTTTTCAATAAGTTTTTAAATTTATTTTTTCCTAGATTTTTACATATATTTAGGTCAATACCCAATTTTTCACTGTAGAAAATGATATTAGAGAGCCATGAATTATTGGAACTGGTTTGACCTTTACTTTCTATCATTTTTAACTCAGCATAAGCATTTTTCAATAAATCAGATGGAGAATTCTCTAGTCTATGCCAATACATAAACATATGTGTTAGCAAATTTATATAAAGAGGATATCTACCCAATTCAGACAGGACTGCTACATTTGTGCACATCTTTGTAACACCAATAATATACTTACAAAATTTTAAATTTAGCTTCTCAAACTCCCAATCTTTAAATATGTCATAAAGGGACAAATTTTTCCTTTTAGAAGTAATGTTAATAACACCCCAATTTTCACAACCATAAGTTACAATTGGCTGTATACAGTGATCAAATAAATGCAAAAGAGTTTTAATAGGAGGATTAGATGATTTCAAATCTTTATAAAGTTTAAAACTGGCCTTTTGACCTTTTTGGAATAATTGTTTCCTGGCTTCATTAAAGTTTCCAGTATTTTGGATGACTATGCCAAGATATTTGTATTGTTTAACACATTCAATAGAATTATTTCCTACATTAAAATTTTCATTAAGGAGTCTACCACTCCTATTGAATATTATAATCTTGGTTTTCTTCACATTTATTTCCATAGGTTTATATTACATGTAGTAGCTGTATCTTGGACAAGCATGACAAGTGGGAAAATCAGTGCGGCTCAATAATTTTAAAATTAGTTATGCCCCTTGGAAACATTAAATATATGGAAAATTGCATCGTTAGCACTCTAATGTGGTTAGTTCTAAAAATTTCCAGATTGTTTCCTTTAACCAAATGTAATGAAACTTATACACAATGCTTATTACCACAAAAAAAAAACCTATGGTCAGGTTGCAGTGTTCTCCCCAGGATTTTTGGATAGCACCAGGGTAACGCGTGACGAAATGAATTTTACAGTATTTTGTGTCGCTTTGCGTCGCTTATTTTTTTTCTTGTTATTTTTTGTCATTACCTGTTTGCCTTTGTTTTGTTTACTGTGGAACTGTGTTGTAGGACTTTGGGTCAGAAAATTATTGGTAGAAAAAGTAAATTAATAAACAGTTTGTATACTTTAATATCTTTGAAGAATAAATAAAAGAAAGCACAATTAGTCTTTAAGCTAAAGTCACTTCTTATATTTTGATCAAGCCATTTTGTCCCGATACTTGTAGTTACACTACACATTCCCCATAACAATGAACTTTAAACAAGATTTTTGATACAGAACCTTCAGTAAATTAAAAGCTATTTTCCATAGTTTTAGATCTGATTCTTTTAGACAACAACAAATTTGTTTTTATGATTAATACTTTGTTACAGACATGGAGAGGTTCATCCCTAGCTTTAGTCATGCATGGGAATGTATTAGAGTTGTGGCAGTAGGCTTTTTAGACCTGTTATAGTCAAATAATGTTGACACTGTATAAATTACCCATCTATTATAATATGTCTGTGCATCAATAATGGTATGATTCTCAAAAATAATTTGCAAAACATTTTTGTTGGTATGTTCTAAGAATGTTTTCATCCTTAATGTAACATTCTAATATAATTTTGCATTCAATTTGTACTTTATTTTTATTTGCAATGAGAAATTATATGTTAGGAGCATTTATTTGTAATTAGCAAAATCAGGGGAAGTAACTCCACAATTAATTCCTAAAAGGCAAATTATTTTGACTTGAGACTGGCGTAATAGGGTTCATTAACAAATGTCTGCTTGTCCCTCACAAGTCTGTTATTTAAATTATGATCTCTTAATTAATTAAAACACAAAAGAATCATGTACATCGATTAAATCCAATCATCAAGGTTAACCTCAACAGGTAAATCGATCACGTGGTGTAAACAATCATCTTGTCAATGGTAAGAACTGGTCAATTTTGATGTAAAGTTTAAGTCATCTGAAACTTTACCGATTTTAATACGATTTTTTTACCGAAAACTTTAGCACCACGGAAAAAAATTATACATCGCGGCAAGAACGATACCACCGCGGCAGAAAATTATACATCGTGGGCCCGTGGTCCTTTAAGGGCCTGGGGAGAACACTGGGTTGTTGTCTCTTTGACACAGTCCCCATTTCCATTCTCAATTTTATACAATATGCTCACCAACACAAAACTCGATCAAGTATAAAGTTTTGTAGCCTCACTTTCACTGTTCTTAAGCTATGTCCCTTTATAACATTATATGTAAGTCAGGTGTCTATCATATGTATCCCATAGACACATTCCCCATTTAATTCTGGAGCTGTTAGAGATGTGCTTTATGTATTTGAAATCCTTTGAATTACAAGTATTTCTCTACATTTTAGCTTGATTGTCACTTTAAACAATTTACATTTCAGAATCAAGATGATGATACTTTGAAAAGTTTATTGAGAGCAAACATTGAGAAAGAAGTCAAAATGGTTGTATACAGCAGTAAAACCCAATCCGTTAGAGAAGCCACAATTATACCTAGTCATAACTGGGGTGGGGAAGGACTACTTGGTGTTAGTATCAGGTAAGAGTTGTATTTCATATAAAAATATAGTGGTTTCAACATTGTTCAATGTAGAGTTATTGTTTTCTATATTGGCCACTGACATGTTAACCCAGACATGTATAAATGATACTCCTGGCCAATAGAATCAATAGAAAATTGAAAAAAATATTCTACTGTTAAAGGTTATTATGTTAAATATGCTGGCATAATGTGTATGAATCTGTTCTGAAGAAATAAATGAAGTGATATTTGAAATTGGAGTTATCTTTCTTTGTCCATAATCACAGTTGAACCATAGAACTATAATTAAAGCAGGTAATCTGTAATGCATTATATAATGTTATGTTAAATGAAAACAGTCTTTACCTTTTAATGCTAAAATTTCAAAAAAATGATTTAAAAAGACATTAAAGATCTATTAAATGAAAACATACTTTTTCATTATATAATTAGCAAACATATTTGAAATCTTAACTTGTTTTCTTGGAAATATTCTCACATACTCCCTGTGAGGATCCCAAACGACATAATCATGATGATAGTGCATTGGGTTTTTGAAGATGAATAGATTATTTTATTCTATTTCAGATTCTGTTCCTTTGAAGGAGCCAATGAGAATGTTTGGCATGTGTTGGTAGGTAGAAATTATTGATACATCAAATAGATCTAAGAAATTGGAGATGTGGTATGATTGCCAATTAATTCAGCAGAGACAAAACTACATGGATGTTAGCAACTGCAGTTTAACAATGAGCAAAACTAATACTGTATTGTAAGCTTTATAGATATACATACTTAAACAAGTGAAACAATTAATAAAAGGGGGACGATAAATGACTGACCCGTGTTAAGAGAGAGCCATATCTCTTGCACGTTAAAGACGCCCTTGTAAATTTCGAAAAAGAGCAGGCTAATGCCGCTACAAGGTAGCACTCGCACCTGCAAAGTGGAAAGGGATTTATATAAGTTGCAAAACTTGTTTCCCAATCCACTATAAATAAATATGTTTAAACTAATTAATAAAAGATATTAATGGCATGACTTATGACCCCAAACGAATGTTTAATAGCACAACTTTAGAACAAACTAAATACCAGTTGGAATGGGTTTTACTCATTAGAATGACATGCAACACAAAAATCAACTAACAAAAAGAAAAAGTCATATTTTATTAACATTTCTGGCAAAATTGATAGTTTGAAAGAATTATATAAGTATGGTTTATTTTCTGTGATTATCTGTATTTGATAAAACATCATTCTGAGTGTCATTTGTAGGAAGTTAATCCGAATTCACCAGCTGATTTGGCAGGACTCAAATCCCATACAGATTATATCATTGGAGCAGATTCAGTATTACATGAGGTAATTAATTCTATATAGGTCTTATTGTATCTCTAACTCAGACTTTTGAAATATGTACAAATCTCATAGAATTGGGAAAAGTTTAACACATTTCATTACTAAAACTTATTTCTAATAATATTTTGATTACTAGCTGCAGCCTAAATTTGATGCATAAAATGAATAAGAGGTAACTTCGCCACCTTTATTAACTGAGATGTGTATTTTCTAGTTAATTTCCCTTATTTTTATGATTGTAGTTTCCCCCGGTACTATTTAATGATAATGACAGAAAGGTAAAATGCAACCATAACAAAAAAATACATAGTGTACTATTTATAACACAACCTGTCCAATGGGTATCTAAATCATATATATAACAACTTAATTTTGACTTTTGGCCATTAAAAACTTATATAATCACAAGTACCGCCAAAAATAATGTTTTATCATTCTGATTATTTGAATAAAAATAGCCTGCATGACTTACCACAAGCCATATATGGTCCTAAGGCTAGTGAAACTGTATTCTGAGGAGTAAAATTTTCTTGATCAGCCAAATGAATTGGAAAAAAGTTTTGCATATTGAATTTTAGATGTAGAAGTCATGCAGTTTTTGTAGAGACGTATAATATTAATCTATGCTCAAATTAAAACATATATATATATTTTACATATGAACAAAACACAATCCATGTTAAATGTAAGCTGAGTAATATTTCCCTCTATCACTTTATTGAATTAATTCATGTATGAAGATATGCATGTAATCTTTATATATTGTTTGTATAGATATAGATATATGGATAGATGTTCTATACATAGCTAAATAAGGGGAAATAACTCTGTATGAATTTAATGGAACTTGCCTTTACTGCATATTTTTATCAATATTTGATGTTATAATGATTCTTGATCAGTAGAAATTGACCCTAAGATATGATATAGACACTCAGGTGGACTAGGATTTGCTTAGATATATCTTTGAATATCTTTACATAGCAGTTTGAGCTGAAATTATACTACTAGATGTGAAATTACTATTTTTAGATTTGGTTTTATCATGTATATGATTCTCTCAGAAGAAACAATATCAATAGGATTTTCTGTTTTAACATATAGCGTTTAATTTTTAACAAACCAAATTATGATAAATTTTTTTTTTTAATTTTTATATTAGAATTTCACTTGCACTTTATATAAAATGAAAAACTACCAAAGTGTAGAAAAAGATAAATGACAACAACTCACAAGATAATCTTTTTGGAATAATATTTGTCAGGAAATGTGTCCATACAATTCCTGTTTTGGTTTCAATGTCACTCCACACTTTAATGACTATAGCTACATGTAGTTACACATATCCTTTCATTGTATAAAGCTCATATTTTTTTCATATTGACATAGCTTTAATAGTAATATTTATATATTTTAAATTATTTTAGTATATTTAATGTACAGTGAACCAATTTAATTTTGAAGATAATTAATTCTGCTTTTACCTTTACTCCTCCATTTCACAGCAATTCATTTTCACAATTTTTACTAGATATTGTCAAAAAGGAAAAATCCAAGTTCAAGAAATATACCATGTATACATTGATATACAAGATGATTTATAATCACATTATTTTTCTACAAGCTAAAGTTGTGATAATAAACGACTGGCTATAAATTAGTTGGATTACAATAATTGATATGTTCCTCAATGAGTATTTAGCTTTTTGTTTTTTCTCAAGCTTCGTTTATACAAACATGAAAATAATCAAAACAAACTATGATACACCTTATCAATTAACAATCGAGATTTCCATGATCAAAACAAACTATGATACACCTTATCAATTAACAATCGAGATTTCCATGATCAAAACAAACTATGATACACCTTATCAATTAACAATCATGATTACCATGATCAAAACAAACTATGATACACCTTATCAATTAACAATCATGATTTCCATGATCAAAACAAACTATGATACACCTTATCAATTAACAATCATGATTTCCATGATCAAAACAAACTATGATACACCTTATCAATTAACAATCGAGATTTCCATGATCAAAACAAACTATGATACACCTTATCAATTAACAATCATGATTACCATGATCAAAACAAACTATGATACACCTTATCAATTAACAATCATGATTTCCATGATCAAAACAAACTATGATACACCTTATCAATTAACAATCATGATTTCCATGATCAAAACAAACTATGATACACCTTATCAATTAACAATCGAGATTTCCATGATCAAAACAAACTATGATACACCTTATCAATTAACAATCGAGATCAAAACAAACTATGATACACCTTATCAATTAACAATCATGATTTCCATGATCAAAACAAACTATGATACACCTTATCAATTAACAATCATGATTTCCATGATCAAAACAAACTATGATACACCTTATCAATTAACAATCATGATTTCCATGATCAAAACAAACTATGATACACCTTATCAATTAACAATCGAGATTTCCATGATCAAAACAAACTATGATACACCTTATCAATCTGTTTGTAGAATTCATTCACTGGAAACATATCTAGCTCACATACTCAAAAACCATCTTTTGTACCACCCAAATCATTAAAATCTGATGCTATGGTGTGTCAACTCACAGACAGTATACCTTATGTCTGCAGAGTGGAGGTACTGAAATATATATAAATAAGAAGATGTGGTACGATTACCCATGAGACATACCTCCATCAGAGACCTAATGAAGTGCCTTATTGCCTTTTCTCCTACACTATGATTACTTATAAATGTATGGCAGTGAAATTCCCATTTGAGACTATCAATTCCCCAATTGATGGTTGCAAATCTTCAATAACAGTTCTATTATTCCAAAATGAAAGTGTCAAGAAATGCTATGGACATTATTTTAAATTAACTTAGACCTAAGCAATATTCATTTTATTTTCATCTATGTTTTTACTTATTTTACAGACAGAGGATTTATTCACCTTGATAGAAAACCATGAAGGGAAGCCATTGAGATTATATGTGTACAACACAGACAGTGATGCATGTAGGGAAGTTACAATTACACCCAATGGAGCTTGGGGAGGCGAGGGAAGGTAGGTCAAGTATTAGAGTTATATGTGTATCTTATGATAATGCTTATTGCCTTTCTAAAAACCATATAAATGTCACCCTTTTTCATGGCATAATTCACAATTGATGTATGACAAATTTTAAATTTATGATTTGATGTTGTTTTCTGTCAGTTTCATTAGAATGGAGATGACAATATACACTTTGCCAGTAAACTTAATTTGCAACCATCAAATCACCAATTGATGTCATCAGAGCTTAATATAAAATACAGTTTTTTTGTATTTATTTTAATTTGAATATTGTGTAGAACATTTAAATGTGCCACTAGACAGCACAGAACTTTATGAATAAAATTAAAAATAACATAGTATTATGTGTTTAATTATTAGACATGTGTCTTTTTCAGCCTTGGCTGTGGGATAGGATATGGATATTTACACAGAATACCTAAAAGACAGTTTCCAAGTTCAAATCCTCTAAAATCATTAAATGAAGCAGTAATAGTACCTAATCCACAGAAGACACCTGATGGTTTTGCTGAGGTAAACCTTTAAAGTATACAGCATTCTGATTAAAAATCAGACCGTTCATTCTTCCATTTTCAGTTCATTTGTACATGTCTTGTCAGAGCAACTTCTAATGAAGTTTTTCAGCAATTGTAGAACACTTCCATGGCTACACCAGGATGTTCACAGAGGGAAATAGTTAATTCAACATATTGAAAGGGAGATAATCAATTTTTACTTTCTTAAATAATTATCATCTAGCTATCCAAAGCACAACTCAAAGATTAGATGGGTATTAACGAAAATTTACACAATTGAAGAATACTACATAAATATGAGGATGTGAACAAAGAAATGTAATTTAGCATGTGAAAGGGGAGATAATTAAATTAACTTATTGTAATCTTGCAATTTTTTTGGATATTCTGTTCTAAGCACAACTCCTCCTTACTGGCTTGACTGGTGTTATTGTAGACTCAGGATGTGCATAGTGGGATATCATACTCCTAGAAAACTCCTATATCCTTTTTTATACGACCGCAAAAATTTTAATTTTTTGGTCGTATATTGCTATCACGTTGGCGTCGTCGTCCTGCGTTGTCGTCGTCGTACGAATACTTTTAGTTTTTGCACTCTAACTTTAGTAAAAGTGAATAGAAATCAATGAAATTTTAACACAAGGTTTATGACCACAAAAGGAAGGTTGGGATTGATTTTGGGAGTTTTGGTCCCAACATTTTAGGAATTAGGGGCCAAAAAGGGCCCAAATAAGCATTTTCTTGGTTTTCGCACTATAACTTTAGTTTAAGTGAATAGAAATCTATGAAATTTTGACACAAGGTTTATGACCACAAAAGGACGGTTGGGATTGATTTTGGGAGTTTTGGTTCCAACAGTTTAGGAATTAAGGGCCAAAAAAGGGCCCAAATAAGCATTATTCTTGGTTTTTGCACAATAACTTTAGTATAAGTAAATAGAAATCAATGAAATTCAAACACAAGGTTTATGACCACAAAAGGAAGGTCGGGATTGATTTTTGGAGTTGAGGTCACAACAGTTTATGAATTAGGGGCCAAAAAGGGGCCCAAATAAACATTATTTTTGGTTTTTGCACAATAACTTTAATATAAGTAAATAGAAATCTATGAAATTTAAACACAAGGTTTATGACCATAAAAGGAAGGTTGGGTTTGATTTTGGGAGTTTTGGTCCCAACAGTTTAGGAATAAGGGGCCCAAAGGGTCCAAAATTGAACTTTGTGTGATTTCATCAAAAAATGAATAATTGGGGTTCTTTGATATGCCGAATCTAACTATGTATGTAGATTCTTAATTTTTGGTCCCGTTTTCAAATTGGTCTACATTAAGGTCCAAAGGGTCCAAAATTAAACTTTGTTTGATTTAAACAAAAATTGAATCCTTGGGGTTCTTTGATATGCTGAATTTAAAAATGTACTTAGATTTTTAATTATTGGCCTAGTTTTCAAGTTGGTCCAAATGGGGGTCCAAAATTAAACTTTGTTTGATTTCATCAAAAATTGAATATGGGTTCTTTATATGCCAAATCTAACTGTGTATGTAGATTCTTAATTTTTGGTCCAGTTTTCAAATTGGTCTACATTAAGGTCCAAAGGGTCCAAAATTAAACTAAGTTTAATTTTAACAAAAATTAAATTATTGGGCTTATTTGATATGCTTTATCTAAACATGTACTTTGATTTTTGATTATGGGCCCAGTTTTCAAGTTGGTCCAAATCAGGATTCCATATCAAGTATTGTGCAATAGCAAGAAATTTTCAATTGTACAGTATTGCACAATAGCAAGAAATATCTAATTGCACAATATTGTGCAATAGCAATTAATTTTCAATCGAAGTTATCTTTCTTTGTATAGAATAGTAGTTGATAATATATGTTGGAAATTTGCCAGACATGACTATGATGTCATTTTCTATTTTTATTTGCCAATAACTTTATGTAAATAACTTCATTGGAAATTTGCCAATATAGAATGTTGCTGATGAAGCTTTTTTTCCTTATCTTATCTACAATGTTTTTAAATAATGTATGTTGGACATTTGCCAGACATGACTATGATGTCATTTTCTATTTTTATTTGCCAATAACTTTATGTAAATAACTTCATTGGAAATTTGCCAATATAAAATGTTGCTGATGAAGTTTTTTTTCCCTTATCTTATCTAAAATATTTTTAGCTTAAAAGTTGTGTCCATACTTGTTCTCATTTCAGATTTCATAAATAAAAAGAAAATTTCTTCAAACATTTTTTTGAAAGGATTAATATTCAACAGCATAGTGAATTGCTCAAAGGCAAACAAATTTTTAAGTTCATTAGACCACATTCATTCTGTGTCAGAAACCTATGCTGTGTCAACTATTTAATTTTAGCTTTAAATAAGTTTAAAGAAGAAATCTTTAATTGATTTGTAAAATCTTGACATTTGTTTTGTGTAAAAAACCCATATAATGTCAAAAATTTGATCACAATCCAAATTCAGAGCTGTATCACGCTTAAATGTTTTGTCCATACCTGCCCCAACTGTTCAGAGTTTGACCTCTGCGGTCGTATAAAGCTGCGCCCTGCGGAGCACCTGGTTGTAATATTTTATGGACTTAAACATTTATAGTCTTTAAGGATGTATAGCTATGTGTGTTTACTTAATGTTCTAGTTTGTAGTTATTGTCGTTTAAAAACTTTTGATTTTTGTTTCAAAGATTGTAAAGGAATTATATTCTGGTCTATTCATAATGAGGAAAAAGGTTTGATATTGAATCATATTTATTTACAATTGTTCATTTATTTGGTCTATTTCAGGTAAATTTATCAAGTTCACCTTTACAAGGTACAGATTTAACAGCTGGGATAACAAATATATCATTAAATACAGGTAAATATTGTTCTTCAGCCTAGAGTAGATTTATTATAACGCTGGTTGAAGCTACAGGCTTATATAGATGAAAGAATTGTTTTAAAATACTACATACTTTTACTTACCATTGAATTGTTTGGTTTTTGTACTACTGCTAAATCCATTTCAAATTTTAAATATCTGTCATCACATTTATTTTGTGTCATGAAACTTTTAATTGTCAAAAATTTGTTCACAATCCAAATTCAGGCAGTATCAAGGTTGAATATTGTTTCCAAATGGTACCAACTGTTCATGGCTCGACCTCTCCGTCGTATTAGACTGCACCCAGGGAGGCATTTTATTTAGTTACATACTTTTATTTTCAATTGAATTGTCTCAAAAGTTTAAACAACACTAGTACTATAGCAGTTGATAGGTTCTCTTATATCTGGTAAATTTCGATAACAGCAAATCAAAAAGACACAGGGTAATATATGGTCTCCAATTGTAAATCATCTCTGCATCTCAAACCATTTTAAACAAACTAAATATTAAAAATATTGAAAAATATTGCTGGTGAAATACCTGTTAACAAAACAAATTTCATTTATTTTTTAAATATTGTTTCTTAATAATAAATGTTTGGACAAATTATGATTTTTTTTATTTCTAGGAACACCAACAATACCTGTATTACCAACATCAGTAGGAACAGCAGGTCAAAATCAAGTGGGCGGTGTTCCGTTACAACCTTTCCCAAACTTTACAGCAAGTGGTGCAGCCATTCCATCAAGTAAGTTTAATTTGACCTTGACCTCAAAATCAAAGTGGACCGGGTTCCATTACAACATTTCCTGAACTTTACAGCAAGTGGTGCAGCCATTCCATCAAGTAAGTATTATCTGACCTTCACCTCAAAATCAAGTGGGCCTGGTACCATTTCAATCTTTCCCTTACTTTAAGCAGGCAGTGCAGCTATTCCATCAAGTAGGCATAATCTCACTTTGACCTCATATTTTTAGGTTTGACATGTTTGAGGTAACTATCTGATTTGTAAGTTTAGTCATGGGTAATTTACTTTGAATGTCTTGAATATTTTACATGTTAAAGTATTGTTATTTTAATTTCCCCATTTGCATTTCACTTTCAAAATTTAATTCAGGTGAGACATATATCTGTGTCAACTTTTTATTAAGCCCCATTCATGGGCATTATGTTTTCTGGTGTGTGCATCCGTCTGTTTGTTCGTTCGTCTGTCTGTCCGTCTGTCCCGCTCCAGGTTAATTTTTTGGTTGAGGTCGTTTTTGATGAAGTTGAAGTCCAATCAACTTGAAACTTAGTACACATGTTCCCTTTGATATGATCTTTCTTATTTTAATGCTAAATTAGAGATTTTACCCAGTTTTCACAGTCCACTGAACATAGAAAGTGACAGTGCATATGTGGCATAGATCTGTGTTCTCTGAACACATTCTTGTTAGTTATGAGTCAGTTATACTCCTGTAATACACAAGTTTGTTTGTCTATCTATTGTCTGCATTATAAACAAATACAATGTTATACACTTGTATTGGCTCATGTTTATAGAATTGAACTTTAACACTATTGGAATGGAAAAAAGTAGGATGTCTATAAATAAATTTGTTAAATTTCTTAATTAATGGAATTTAACTGTTAAAATTTATGGTAATTTTTTGCAAGATTAATTATATATGTATGTTCTCTTTTGTAAATAAGATTATTTTGATATTTCAGATTTTCCACTACCAACCATGCCTAATTTAGGGAATATGTCGATGCCACCATTAACAACACCTATCTCTATAGCGGGGATGCCGCCTGGGCAGTTACCTCCCCTATCGTCATTTTCAAGTACATTACCAGGTATTATATTCTTGTAACCATATAAACTGAATTTAGATTAATGAACATCTTTTTGTCATGTATAACTGGAGCTGAATTAAAACTTCAAAATTAAACAGATGTCAATGCTTCATGTATGTCAAAATATCTACAAAGTTGTAAAAAAAGAATATCAAGGAACTGTCATGGATCATTAAAAAAGAAAAAGAAAATATTAATAATAGTTAATGATGCTTGAAAAATTATGTTTTGGGCTTTTCTTGTACCTGGTTTAGAGTTCAAACTCATTGTGCATATGTAATTGATTTATTGTAATAGCAAATTAATGAATATATCCCTTCTCACTTTTAAGTAGATTTTTGTGTAGTTTTCCTTTGATTACTTGGTTTTGTATATATAAGAATGAAAACTTGACTTTACTGCCTTTACAGCACTTTTGCACTTTGATTTTTTTTAGGAGGAACAGCCAGCGGTGTAACATTACCAGCAGGTTTCCCCATGCCAGCCCCAGCACCGTTACCTAACATGCCTACAAACTTTACTCTACCAACAACATCACAAGGTGATTCTACGTTACCCAACGATGCAGGATCTGCTGGTGGCAATATGTTAGGAAGTGATGTGGCACAGTCCACAGTGGCTGCTACTGGACAAAATGTACCTGTTGCTGAAGCAGCAGCTACATCATAGTGCTAATTTGTGTTAATTTATATTTATATGTGCATCATGCTTCAAATTTATATCCATGTACAATATATGAAGGAAAGAAGAAAGAAAGAAAACTGATTTTTTCAGGATTTCGGCACAATTTGGGACCACAGAAAAAAACCAATTGATATTATTTGCATAATATATTTTATTTTGAACTGTCATTACACTAAAATTATGGATTTATTTTGTTATAACTGAGAAGCAAGATATTAGAAATTTTAAACCATTGTTTACTGTTAATCTTATGTGAAATATTGTGCATGTTCACATATCATGTAAGCTTGTGGCAGACATGGTGCATAACTTACTAAAGACATAAGGACAAAAAACCAAAACTGTGTTTAAGACATTTCTAAATTTTTCAGCAAATGTCCTTCCAAAAAAATAAAAATTATGAAAATATGTGAAATGCTATGTTTGATCTCTATAGATAAGTTTTGAGTGATATTGTATATTGGTGTGTTTGGTTAGTATGTATATGAAGGTGTGTTTGACATTAAGAAATATGAAATGTAATAAAAACATCTATCTGACTGATTTTATATCCATGCAAGTTGTAACTAGATATTTTCCGTGGACTTGATTATTGACTGATGGTTAGTGTTTAAAACCACGTTTAGCAAACTTAGCTAAATCATAGAGTATGTGGGGAGAACTACTGTCCTTTCCCTTGGATTAGGAGCGAATTCAATGAAGTATTTCATATAGTAACACACACAACGTAGATGGGGTAAATGAAAGAGTAGTTATTTATTTAGCAGTCATACATTTCCCTTCAACCTTTGAAGCAATAAGAACAGAAAAAATATATTTCTGTTTGGAATGGAATTAAATCAAAAGATCTGTTTGCAACCACTAGTTTTGCTAATGTGCCATTCTTAGTGATTGGTTTACAATAAATGTATGTAGAACATGTAGAATTTTGTCAATTGTACATATTTGCTTATTTATACTAAGACTAAAAATAAAAATAACACTTTAGCAAAATGTTTAGAAAGTTCTTGTCCAATGTGACCATATTAATTTTTATGAAGAATAAGAATAATTTTCACCATTTGTTTAGAAATGGTTTCTTCTAAAAACATGCATGACTTGTTTCTGGACAAAAAAAAATAATGAGGATCATTCTGCATTATTTATGTTATTTTATTTATTTCTTTGGTATTAGAGTTTAAAATTATCTAATTTTGTTAAGACTTTGTTTATTTTTTTTTTTATTTTTCTGTATTCTGGGGTTGTTGTCTGATAAATACACAATACATTTTTTGAGATTAAATATGATCATTCTACGACTTATTCATCAGTGGTCTCTATGTAGCATGATTGAAGGATTCTCATTAGGGCCTTTTAGCACCATGGTAAAGTGATGCTATCTGAATTGGTTTTCCTATCGATTATATATTGGATGTGATGTTATAAATTTTAGAAAGAAGATGGGAGTTCAAATGTCCATGTTAACCAAGATGCTATATGAAATATCTAGAGATAATATTGCTGATGGAAACTAGTTCATAGGTTTGATATCTGGCACGGTAACACTTATTAAAAATTGGCATATGCTGCTCCCGCTTAGCATTACGGAACAACAGAAAAAAGGTAACAGAATAACTTGTCTTAAAAAGGTGACATGTCTGTCTTCCTGTTGAATGTAACCATATATCATGCATGTGATCTTGAACCAAAAAAAACTACCTCATCATGCAGTTATAATAAAAAGCAAGCTTCATAGTATATGTTTTTGTTTGCCATTGCACTTTAGCTGCCTAACGTCATCTTCTTAAGGTAATAACTGCTTTTTTTACTTCATCCCTATTTGATTCATTCCCTTTGGTATATTTGGCCCTTCTTTTTTGATTCGGACAAATTCAATTGTTTAAATGTGAAAACAAATAATTTGGCAAATCTAACTTTGTGAGATAAAAGTTAAGTACTAGCCTCTTACATTTGGTGAGTAAATGATGAGATATTGAAGAGTACAGTTGTAAGCAGACAAAAAGATGAGTAAAAGAGTTGATTCACTTCATTTTGCATATTTGAAAAAGGTCAAGATGTTAAGTTGGGCTGTCAGATAGTGTGTATTAAAGTCCGTCATAGCATCTCGATGGTTTTTAATGGGGCAGTAACAATAACATTAGTATTCAATAGTGGTCATACCAATCGGATGGCACCATTACCTGTAACACTTTGAATTGCTACATGATTAGCTTGATTGTGTAATAACATTTATAGTTCTGATTTTATCACTCCAGATGGACGTCCTCTTCAGTTTGTATAATCCACCACTGTATTGGTGCACACAAAGTTTGTGAAAGTTCATTGTACCAATGTATAGTCACAGTAAGGGATAATCTGACCAATAAATATTTACAGAAAAGATAGCGATAAAAACTCAAATTTTTGACATCAACAATAAATGTCACTTCAGTGGAAATGACGAGATTTGAAACCAAAAGAGTCAAATATAGACCGACAAAGAATATACGTAACCAGAAGTGGCAGAACAGATGGACATCTGATCAGATATAAAGACTATGTAAATAAAAAAAGTGAGTCGAGATTGGATAGTGCCGACGTGTCACAAATCCTTGCATGCACATATATAAGAGAAGGAAGGCAGAGCAATATTCGCTGATAGTAAAATCAGTTCACCAAGGCTTTATATCTGTTATTTTAAAAATGTGTCTGATTATTGTTACATTACTATGAACGCAAACATCAATAGCAATGAATCGTTTGTTTTGTAAATACTATACATTTAACTTTATGATTTCTTATCGCTTCACTGAATGAACATTTTATTGCTCTAACAGATTCCTCACATACATTATCTTTATACGTGCATATAATCCTAATATATCCTACCTGATTGAGTTTCAGTTTAACTGATAAGATGTATTATTGTATCTTGGTGAGTTACAGTTTAACTGATTAGATGTATTATTGTATCTTGGGGATTTCAACCGGATTTGTTGCAGTTGTTAGTTCAAGTTGTTATGCTCATGTCTTAGTCTATTATTCAAGTTATTAAAAGAGGGACGAAAGATACAAAAGGGGACAGTCAAACTCATAAATCTTAAACAAACTGACAACGCCATGGCTAAAAATGAAAAAAGACAAACAGAAAAACAATAGTACACTAGACACAACATAGAAAACTAAAGAATAAACAACACGAACTCCACCAAAAACTAGGGGTGATCTCAGGTGCTCCGGAAGGGTTAGCAGATCCTGCTCCACATGTGGCACCCGTCGTGTTGCTTATGTGATAACAAATCTGGTAAATAGTCTAATTCGGTAGGTCACATTCATGAAAGGGAAGATGATTGTAGTTACGACGTAAGGAACATATCCGATATCATTTGTGAAACGGTTATTCCATAACGGTCATCCAACTCGTGAAGGCGTCCGTAAAATTTACGAAGGGATCATTTCAACTTCACCATTTGGAACTCTTGGTTTTATAGCTTCCTTGTGAGCAGCAAACCTCTATCAAGAAAATCATGATAGGAAATGCAAGCACGGGTATATCGTATCAATTGGGAGATATATACCCCGTATGCAGGTGCTGCTGGAATGTTGCTACTTAGAAATGGAAAGTTCACAATTGGAAAGCTGAAATCATCTCTTTTGTCGTAAAGTTTTGTTTTCAACCGACCCTCATTGTCAATTTATAGATGTAAGTCAAGATATGAAGCCGACTGTACTGTATCTGTAGTATCATTTATCTCTAGTTCGATGGGATAGATGCGTTCCACATAGTCACCAAATTTTGAATTGTTTAGTGAAAGAACATCATCTATGTAGCGGAAAGTAGAGTTAAAGGAAATTGCTAACTTCTTATCTCTCTTCCTAAGAAGTTCCTTCATGAAGTCAGCCTCATAATAATAAAGAAACACGTCGGCAAGTAGAGGGGCACAGGTTGTTCCCATTGGAATGCTGACAGTCTGTTCCTCCGAACGTAACAAATATTTTGTCAATCAAGAAATCAAGCATCTTAATAATATCAGTTTCAGAGAATTTTTTGTAAGAATCAGAGTGATTCTTTACAAAGTAGGGTTTATTCCTCCCTAAAACAAGATACTTGTATCTACGTTAGCCATTCTTTTTTATGAAGCAAAGTAATACTAACTCTTTCAATTTGTCTTTTAGTTTGGAATTTGGAATACTTGTGTAAAGAGTAGAAAAGTCAAATGTTTTAATACTGTTACAAGATGAAAGAGAGTTAGATTGTATGTACTCTAAAAGATCTTTGGAATTTTTAAGTATCCACATCTGATTCACGCCACCTCTAGAATAGGCAGTTTCACAATAAATTTAAAGCCCGTCTTTGATTGCTGATAAAATAGATGTTAATAATTTAGAAAGATGTTTCGTGGAGCACTTGGAAGACCCAGTAATATACCGTTGTTTGTAAAGACACTTATGTAGTTAAGGTATCCAATGCAGTGATGGAAGATCCAGTTCTTCATCTTTGGTTGAAATTCCGAAGGAACATAGAACAGACCTATGATTATCCAGGATTTCCTCTTTGGTAAGTGTCGTGAGGGTATATGTTGAGTTTCCAGGTGAATTGTCAATACCTAATTCGAATTTGAAAATTTGTTAAAGTATTAGATTTTACACGGATTTAGTTATCAGTAGAAACTGAATAATATGACAGTGTGTGATTATAATATAAACATTCTTCGATTTTTTAGATACCAGAATAGTCAGCAAATCGATTATTTTACCTGTTGTGCCACATTCCCTATAGGTACACACTATACTTATATATAACAATAAATATATCAAACACAATTTATAATTGCCGATCGCCCACAAAACTAGAAGGACACCGGATTTTATTATAATCTATCATAACAAACATAATATTTATGCAAATAATATCTATATACATATATATAAACAATGCTTTCAATACGAATTGAAAACATTGACTCCGTCATAAACGAACCCGCCGGCCAGGAAAAACCAACAATCAAGTTACCTTAGTCGATATGGAAACCTGTGTCCAAACCCTAATGCTCGGAAGATCGTCTCGAGAGTTGTACTTGGACAATACTGAAAGTTAGCTTATGTTTACATAAATACAAAATACCATCAAAATGTGTAATAGCAAACAAAAATACCAATATATAGTACAAAAAACAAGAAAAAATCAAACATTAATGAACCAACATTAAATCTTAACTTGACCAGTTCGAAGTTGGAGAGAGAATAGTCTGATAGGGAAATAAACCCGTCAAAATGACCATTCACGTGATACTACAATTAATATCACGTGTCCATACATATATTGGAAGAACCGTTAGTACAATAATTTTCCTCTATACTTCGAAACGCGGAAAATTATAATTATAGTTTTAATGAATAGGGATACGCATTAATGCTGATGTATGCATATTTGGCGAGTTCCTTCATTTTTTTTTATTATTACTTTGATTTGACTTCTTAATTGATTTATTGGAATATTTGAAATCGATACATTACTGTAATCAAGAAATATGTTAGGTATATTATTAAAACCAAGTAAACCAAACGTCTTTCCATTATGTCTAATGAACCTGAACTGCAATAAAATGCCTTTTTAAAGGTAATGATCGAAGGAGAACGAAGTTTAAATAAAGAATCAATGAAGAAAAGATAATTTCTATTCAAAACCATGTGGTTTACTTTACAAATATCTTATGATATTTATTAGTATATAGTATTAAAGAACTTAGCAGATTTTAACAAAGGAGGAACAAATATTATGTAAGTCACTTTCGAATCATAATCTGATGAATAGTTAATATACAAAGAATGTTTCTGCAAAATTTATCCAATCATACATTTGCTTTGAGTATTTTGTTATTCGTTATACATTAAAGTAGCTTTCAAACTAAGCCTTTTGAAAAATTCCAAGCACATTTGTTAAAATCATGTCTTTTTTTGGGGTTGAGCTCGAGGTTAAGATATTTTATGTACATTCTCCACCGTATCTCAAACTGCCCATATTTTTACGTTCACAATGAGTTTGTAACCTACATTTACAATGTATCCCAAATTCGCAGGTAGCGGGGGCTATACATTTAAACAATTCTTTTGACATGTCACTTTAGGGGTACTTGTTAAAGGTGAATACACAGGTGTCATCCAGTATTTTGAGAAAAAAAGATCGCAAAAAAATATCTAATGGTGGTCAAGTATTGCGATTGAATCGTGAAAGCTCTGATAAAAGATCATAAGGGAAATCTTATAGAAGACATAATATGCAAAATCTAATTTAATGCAATATACGGACAAAAATAAAACTGTCTGTCAAAAAGGTTAAACAATTTGATCAGTATCTGAGAAAATTAAGGTTCAAAAGTAAACCGTTTTTACAAAACTACAAAATGCAAATTGTTCCTCGACATAACAATCCTAATCATACTAGTCCATCAGCTAGTAGGGTAAAATTTCAGTTCTGTGTTACACCCCAGAATACCGCATTTTTTAGTATAAATCTAAAGAGTAAAGAGTAATGTCTGAAGAATGTTTTAAGAGGTGTAATACTTTTGAAAAATTGTCCAAAAGGAGTTAAAAGGGATCTCATTTAAGAGTATACCAACAATTTTGTTTCCCACATATATACAGAAATGTGAAAAAATAACTAAGTATTCGGTACTATTTGTTTTTATTAATGGAACAAATCATATCTTATTAAAACGCAGGCTAATTTTTATTTAATTTTTCAATCACACAGGCCAAGAAAAAAGAGGGAGGGTAATTAAAAAAAAATCATGGTTTTGAATGAAAAAAAGCATACGTACTAGTTTTCTTGATAAAAAGGTATGTGTACATGTTCTACATTGAAACATAGAGTATCAGGTAACTAAAGGCTGTTGAAAAACATTCAAAGGTTAGAAAACAAATACATAGAATCAACACAAACATAATCAACCAGATATTCACGATTCTGTCACGTATTTATACATCAAATTAAAAAACAAACCTCGCATATTAATAAAAATATAAATGACCGACAGGATTTCTAGATATATATATTTAAATTTTTTTTAACAAAAGAATCCCTAGAATTTAAGGTCACGAAGAAGTTTTAACACTGTCTCTTTTGTTGGGGGCAGTGGACGACAATGAATTTTTTTTTGCATTTAAAAAAAGTCTGAATCTTAATTCATTGATGTTATTTTAAAATTTCTTAGCCATATATAGAACACAAACACCGGTACCTCTCGAGTGTTTTTGACAACTCTTCGCCTTCAAAGGTTTTACCAGGACGGGATACCCCTTCTGAAAACTCAACAGAACGTGTCAAAACGCCAAATGCTTTGCTTTTTTCTTTACCACACAAAACACTTACTGAATCACAACCATAGTTAAGGCGTAAAATCCTGGCAGTGCTCTACAAAAATTCTCCCCCAATTTCGCACACATTGATTGCACATTTAATAATCTGCATTTGGAAAAAGTACCTGTCAGAATAATAGTATTAGAACTGATGCTACTCTAAAAAAAAAGCAGGCCAATACTTCCACATAAGTGTTAGATTTTATAACAATGGAATCGTAACATTTGTCAGCTGCGTGTTTTTGCATTAGGAAACATTTTTGCGTCGGCTTCTTCCTGTTTGCTTAGAAGCTCAGTGCATTCTACACTTGTCACTATTTCATTTAAAATATATATTTTGTTGCACATACTAGCATGTGATACAAATAAATCAAAACCTTAAAGTGTCAGTTTATAGGATTGTTTACTTCATTCCGATACAAAGAATTTAACAAGAGCAATTTTGTTTCTACCAACTGACAAACATTTTTCCATTGCCGAGGACACGATTGTGTCGATTTGTCCTCCCTAGGAACTGCCGTTCTTAATATTTTATGGATATTGTGGGATACTTATCAGTGACAAAATCAATGTGGGGAGCTTATTTTTAAACTAAAAACTGGTTTTTAAAACAACAATTGCCAAATCAGAAAAAGAACTTGGTATCCTAGTAATGAATTGAATGACTGCCTTGCCATCCAATATCTACAGGCTTTCCTCAGGAATGGCTCTTTTCTAAAAGACCACCCAGGACAGATTTATTTGTCTTTACAGGTGTACTATCAATGTTTGCAAGAGACTATGGAAGACGACTTAATTCAAACTGGATTGCCTCTCGCATATCCAACTGTCTTGTCTGGGATATGACAAGCAGGTGACTAAACAGATTTCTATCTGCATTTAATGTTTTGTTGCTCTTATCAGCCATAAACTGCTTGTCTTTAAGTTTTATTTCCTTTTTAAAATGTAAACAATGATTGTCTTTTGATTGGTTTGAAGATATTGGTTGACTTTTGAATAAGCCGTTCAGTAATGACATTTTCTGATGCCAAAGTTCTCTTTCATACGCATTTAGAAGGTCGCACATTAATTTCCAAAGAAGCAACAGTACCCAAGGACAAGCCAGATAACTGCTCATATATGTTTCAAATGAATTTGTCTAGCTTTTCAGTGTCTGAAACATTTCAAAACATCAGTTTCCTCTCGCTTCATTCGAGTTTTTCCAAGTTCTTTTTGTGCGGATGTTAACAGGGTTAACCATTCCTGCTAAATCTCGACATTTAATTAATATTGAAGCTCTTTCATGTGCATTTAACAACCAAAATTTTAACAGAAACTTTATTTAAACTAAAACAAACAATGCCAGCTCTAAGTCTGAAAGCGATGTTTGTCGATTGAATGACTTAACAATGTTGACTCAATCAACACATAGCTAAAACACAAAATGTAATCAAGCACACCTTTATTGAGTTCGAAAGAGTGTACCCTTTGTAGAACGCCAAAAAAATAACATTAATAATTTTTCATAAATATTTCGTTACACATTTACTTTATAAAATAATTTGTTTCACAAAAAAAACCTGAAATCGACAATCTTAGTTTGTTTTCAGTTGCAAATTTATCAGCTTAAAGAGCTAATGTGTGAATATTTCGGCGACTGAATCGAAGACGGTAATGTGATGATTTCCTGTATTTCACGAGTATTTGCACGTACATATGTTTTATTGAATAATTCATATTTTAGGCGATATATAAATACTGCAAATAGTTCAAACATTGCATACTGATCAATTATAGATTTAATTTACAAAAAAGGGTAATTGTTCAACGATTTTCTTTAGGAAATGAGAAAATATGCCTTAATTTTAACCCCAAAAATCGAATTGTTTTTAATGTAAATAAAAAAAAGTCGTAATTGTTACATTAAATATGATTGTTTTATATCTTTTTGGTTCTTTATGCCTATACTTTTTTTTTTATTGCTTTATATAAAAGTAATAATAATAAAATACTAAAATTCTTTATTTAGCGAAGGTAACACATTTAACAATTACATGTTAATCTTCCATGAGGCCTCCAAAAACTATTAATACAAATAGAAAACGGACAAAAATACATACAAAATAAAATACATAATACAGGTAAATAAAATATATATATTTTTTTATATGAAAATTACTAAGGTGTGATTCATAAATGAGGAGACTATTGAAAGGGACGTTTTTAAACCTCTTTTGGACACTTTTGGTTTATTATAAAAACACCCGGAAAAACATTACTCAATTTAATGATCAACATATTTCATGTATTTGTTACGTTTTGTAAGACGTGTTTTTCCTCAAACAATCGTCATTCTCATTACATGGGAACCAACTGTGTCCCTCTTCTTGCCGACTTGTTTCTTTATTCGTATTGGTCTGACTTTATACATAAACTTCTTAGAAAGAAAAAAAGAAGATAGTAGTATCCTTTTTACCTACTTGTGATACTAGAATATTACAATTACCAGACACTTTTCTCTTTTTTTTTACTAAACACTGGTTGAAATAGTTATGAAAATGTTTGCACCCTTAATAATGGCCTTTTATTGTATCGATAGATCAACTGAACGTCTCATGATTTTTTGTCAAAGTTGTGAACTGAAAATTAAAGAAGTTTTCTGCAAATTCAGTCTAATAAATTGATGAAATGTTTGTTTCTGCCTGACACTGTCAACAAATATTAAAGACGAAAAATTGTACAAAAGTAACAAATTGAGCGATCAAACCCTCAAATATCGTTTCATAAAATACTCTAAAGACAAGCTTAGTACATTATAACATGAACATGATGAACGGAAACTAATTAAATTAACAACCATTGTTCAGAGAACAATCTGAAATACTAAAATACGGTTTAAAATGTCCTTTACAGTGTCTATACATACCTTAATTGACAATGATTTCAAAAATATATGGTTTCTAAACAATTTTGTTGAAATTAGGGAGAAAATTTGTTACTTACGGACTGAAACATGTCACTTCCGATAATTTTTGATAGTTAACTTGACATTTATTCCAAAAATATATGATTCTATATACTTGTACATATATGCGGTAGGATTTTCAAGGTCATGTAAAATTGAAACCCCCCCCCCCCCCCCCCCAAAAAAAAAAATTGGCTTTATCGTGCTTTAAAAATATGAAGTTAAAGTAAATGTCAAAATCTAGAACGTCAAAACAACTTTGACATTAAGCTCAATTTCAAGGTCATAAACCAAGAACCTTTAATCAGATAACCCTGGGTCTTTATTATACTTGGTAAATGAGTTATACCAACACACACATTATTTTATATATAAAAAGGGAAAAACTCTTCTTTACGGTCCACGTTCCCTCGTAATCAAAATTTACCTGTTACAAACAATTTAGTATATTACCTTTTTCATATTTTATATTGACCGAATGAGAATATGTTTATATTCAAGGAAACATTGGGTACACTATCAAGTTAATATAGGTGGTTTTTATTTATCTTGGTATTGAATTAAAGAAATTTGAAAATACTATTGCGTGTCTGGTATAAAGTAGACTTGTTGACTATTACCGTAGAAATAATATGCCCTATACTGAAGAATATGAATGCAAAGGAACAAGATATAAAGCACATCGATCTTCCAGCCGGGAGCGTCTACATACTCGACCTTATTTTCATTTTTTAGACCAAGGATCTCAAATTAAATGACCTTAGACCTCTTTCACTTATAGTTTTTCAGTTACAAACAGATTTCGCTTTTTCAAACACAAACGGAGAAATAGCTCTCCTTATATGGAGTCTTCGTAAAGCTTCGGTCAAAATAAAACCTAACATTCTGAGGATATAACGATCGAGCAATTTGGAAAAATAAATTTGTCGCTTTCTTTAACGGTTGTGGAGGAGATCTCATAACAAGATTGATGAATTGCTGGTTGCTTTACACCGCATTAGAACAACATGGCTATATCGCATCGACCTCTCACAACAAGAAAAACAGTGTTTGGTGAGATATCTCTTACAAAGAAAAATGTTCGGTTAAACAGGGTCAGTTTCAAAAGCGTATATACTGTGTTGTAAATGTTTTTGGTCTGTTGTGGATAGTTGTCTCATTGGCAATCATACCACATCTTCTTTTTTTATATGAAATCATATACAATAACTAAGCAACATCTTTAGAAACAAAAATAAAGCGCCAGAAAAAATTATGCGGAAGAAAAATATAAAAATAATCAGAACTAAACCAATAGGTCTTTCCGCGGAAAGGTGGAAAGACATAATAATGCGTTATTTGAGAAGATGGCAGATGCAGTATCGTTTACTGATTTTGGACTGAAAATTATGTTTCTGGTTTGAAACCAAATCGACAGCTTCCTACTATTTGAATGCGACATCAGAAAAAAAAATACAACATTTCATTTTATTATTTTGACAGGGAAAGAAGAAAGAGTAGAAACAAAAAGACTCTCCGGGAAAATGGAATTCTCCAACTTCAGACAGCTAAATTAGAAATCCCTGTATGTGCTTAAATTTTTTTATTAGTATTGAATGACTTGTTGATATTGAAAGAAAAATTAAAACTATGCGTTATATCGTTCAGAATAAAAAAAAAAGGGTCAGCACAGCAACATGTTTATGATTCCGGAGATACAATAAAATTGTGGTTAGTCTCTTTATGTGTAAATGCTCTCACAAAGTTTGGCCGTAACCTCACACTGACACTAGCCCTAACCATGACACCTTATTCTAACATTGAATAAATTCTAAATACCCCTTAACACTCATAGACAAGGACCACTTGATTATATTGATATATATTATATTTGAATTAACTATACACCTGAAAAATGACATGATTTTAGAATTTAGATTTTACCAAATAGCTTACATTTTATCCAATATTAATGCTGCATGGAATGGACATAAAAGCTGCTTGCGATTTTCTTCACTATTTTATTCGGTATAGAAGACAAGACAAAGCTTGAATAACTGTTTCAGTACAGCTCTCATGATGCGTCTATCTAGTCTTAATTTCCCCTGAAATGTAAGTAAATAACACGAATTCAATATTTACAAAACAAAAGGATTAAAGAAATTTGGGATAAACATATTTATTTATAGTGGATTGGGAAACAAGTGTTGCAACTTATATAAATCTCTTTGCGGGTGCAAGTGCTGCCTTGTAGCGCCATTAGCCTGCTCTTTTTCGAAATCTACAAGGGTGTCTTTCTGAGGACCATACTCGCAAATGGTATCAAGGGAGAGCCGAGAATTCAGTCCCTGAAATTTTCATCCCGGAACTGGAATCGAACCAGGAACCTTTGTGTTAGTAGTCCGATGCCCTAACTTCACCACGACTCTCTTGTTTGGTAAAACCCGAATTATACACATTCTACAATTATGTCATTTTACCTTGTTTTCAATGGAAGTGATGTAATACTTTTTTCCAGGTGTATATATTAATGTCTACCTAATACATATTTTATCAGCACGTGCCATGCAAAATGAAATATAGGCGTCTTGATTATATTGCGATTGCAGATGTAGAATATTTAACTTATATATTTATATGCAGATATTAAAAATCAAAACATAAATTCAGTACTAAAATTATCCGGAAAAGTACCAGCACCAGATATACTTTTACATTAATGGATCAATAGACAATCTGCTTTAGATTTAACATTTCTATTTTACCAAACAGTTTATTAGAGTGTCTAATATCATAGAGTGTCAATGGCTATATCACATTTTGAAAAACTGGATTCCTGTCAAAGAAGAACCAGAGGCAGTCCTTCTCTTTAAAGGAGGATCCCCAGACTTCCTTACAAGCAAATCAATTTCCCGACGATTGACAAGTGGTTTACTTGAATTCATCACCACTTCACGTAGGTCACCAACTAGTTATTATTATATCTATTATGACGTTTAAAGTCACATTTAATGTAAAATAGAATTTAAAAAAATACATTTAGGTTAAACATTTACTATCCATATAATATATAATTGACTTTATGAAAAAGCCAAAACATCTAAGTATTACAACAAAAAGTCAACACGCAAGGTTCGTATGATTGAAATTATAAGTCTCACTGAAAAAAAAGAAGATGTCAATTCGGTGCAACAGAAGTTTACTCGATGTTCAAAAGTAATTTATCCATTTCGAAAATACCTATCAAGGCTCTGTAAGAACTCCAAATGGGGCGAAACTGCACGATGTAACACGGTGAACGTGTTCTATTATCCAAGCATCATCCGCCATTTCAAATCATTCTCACTAAAAATGTGACACCTGGTAATAGGATATAAACGGTAAATTTACTATGAATTACAATTTGAGACTACTAAAATATTCAGCTTTTGAGTTAAGACACATGACCGTTATTTATTCATGCGTTCCTCTGTGATGTGTGTTACTTGGTTTGTTTTCACTATATTCCTTTCGTGTAGTGTTGTCATTTTAGCGTTATTTTTCAAACATTCGCATAGACACGAGGATTTGGCTAGCAATAAAACCAGGTTCCACCCACAATTATTTGTTTTAAATGTCCTGTATCAAATTAGTAACATGGCAGTTCTTATCAAATCGTCGTCCGTTTCTATGTATGTATGCGTTCGGTTTTTTTTTGCAGTTGAGGTTGTTTCGATGTACATGTATTCTTCTAAAAGTGATTGTGGTTCCTTCATTTTAATTTTGAACCCGGATTTTTTTTTCTTAATCTATATATGGCATTTGAACAGCGGTATTTCATTGTTGCTTTTATTTATTATACTGAAATATTTTAAATTTTTTATTTGGCAGGGTTATGGTTTTTTTCTGAAGCAAAGAACGACGCCATCACTGCTCTCATAGGAGAAGTAGTCAAAGATTACATGGTAGAATATAAAGAAAGTGGTCACATCCAGTCATTTGGTTTTACACCATGGGGCGAAGTAAGTATCGTAGATTTAATTTATCAAAAACGAACTATGGTTTAGTAAGTCGTCGTGTTGTAATGATATAAGAATTGAAAAGTTAGTTACATCACAACATCGGTTATGTCGAAGATATAAGAAGATGTAGTATGAGTGCCAATGAGACAACTCTCCATCCAAGTCACAATATGTATCCATATAGAACGGTAACACAACTATCTCATGTGTGTAGCCCCAAACATTCTGTGGGCGCAAACTTGAGTTAAATTACTTTGTCATTATCTATATGTGCTTTGTCTGTATGCCTTTTTGTGTTTCTTTGTTACATACTTGTTTGTTTTGTAGTAATTAAGATATTTACACAATGATGACTGTTTTATCCCACCTTTGACATTTTTTACTATTGTATCTGCTTGTATTGTTCACACTTCGTTGTCAGTATAGTTATCAAAGGTAGTAGGATTATAATTTAATACGTCAGACGCGCGTTTCGTCTACATAAGACTCATCAATGACGCTTATATATCAAAATAGTACAAAGTTGAAGAGCACATAATGAAATTGTGAGCAACTATCATACAAGTGAGAGTTTAAGCTGGCTATATATAAAACCAGGTTTTATCCACTGTTTTCTGCATAAGAAAATGCCTATACCAAATTAGGAATATGCCAGTTACTATCCATTCGTTTGATGTGTTTAAGCTTTTGATTTTGACATTTGATAATGGATTTACCGTTTTGAATTTTCCTTGGAAATGTGTATTTACTTTTTACAATACAATGAAAATAAAGTAAGAAATATTCACTTTAAATACCTATCTCTGATAAACATAAAATTTTTCCATGAACAACTGTCTCTGACAAATAGAAAACTTTAAATACCTGTTAGGTGTCAGACCACCAAATCACTCCCTCCATTTTATAACTTATATAAAAGTTGCCCTTCTCAGACACACACTAGTTTAAGAAATGGGTCGAAATTTCCCATGTAGACAGGTGATACATTTAAAATTCAGGATATTCTTGGTTTCTTAGAATTTGAAGTTAAGGTGAAATATTAAGAAAGCTGTGTAAATTGCAAAATTTGGTTGAATAGATATGGATTTTCAATTTTTTTAATTTGTAATCTGACACATATATTGCCTTTTATCATACATACGAATACAGTCATAATGATCTTCTCAGTCTACAAAAAGTACGATTAAATTCATTATGCATAGTTAGCAGTCCATAGAATTCTTATAAAAATTTCGCAATAACTCGACGATATCCTTTGGACAAAATTTCCTCTTTTCTTTCGTATTGGTCTTTGTTCGTCTCGTGGATAATATTTCAATATTTCACAATGACCTGTGTATTAATTAGATGTTTCAGAATATGTATAGGTTTCATTACGAGTGAGAATTGGATATCGCTTTATATCAAATCGAGTTATAATAATAATATAATAATAAACGGGCTTACGACGAGTTTAGTATCACTTTTTTATTCAAACAACGAGAGTTGATATCAATCGATATCCAGTGATAACAAGTTGTGAAACATATTTTTCATATGTTCAATACTTTTATTGTTTTGAATTTAAAAAACCGCGAATCGTTGATCTAGTCTTTGGCATACACCTGTACTGAAATTATAACCAGTGTTAAATGGGTTTTGTGTTTCGAAAACTTACATTGAGTTTTTCTTCAATCTTGACTTAATTGTGAAACTTGAAAATCAAGTAATAATTTTATAATATTATCTCGTAATATTAATCAATACAAAGATATGTTATATACTATGCTATTCAAATTGTACTTTTTATCCCCCCAAAATACTATAAAGTTAATAAACACGATGCATGTTTTGAACTGAAGTCCACAACTCAAATAACTTAGATCTAAAATAGATTTATGTGTACAGAATCCTAAGTAATTATTTATGAATAATAAAAAGCAATGATCAAGTATTACATCATTTTCATTGAACAAATGGTTGACACTGACAAGATCATGTGCTATGTTTCTTATGGAATTTAAATACACCCTTATTATCCAAAAAGTCTTTTACCATTTTGCATTGTTTTTAAAACCGTTCTTTTCGCAATTTAATCACTAATTGATACCTTTCTAGTGCAAATGAAAAATGGAAATATATAAAATATGCCTTTACATATATTACTTGTGTCGATATGTCCACTACATCGTTAGCTGTCATAAAGTTACTTGAATATCTTTTTCAGAACTTTAACGATGCGTACCAACCTTTCAATAAGGAAGATTTAGAGCCAAATCATACACACTTTATTATGGTAGATGGCAGCCTTGAAAAAACATTGGACCTAATAAAAAAATTAGCCATTTATATTGCAAGTATGGACGAAACTTTCACAGTCATATAGCATTATAGAATATAATGTCTTTTAAATTGTACACTAAAGTGTAAAATGATACATATACAAAGTGTAAAAAATCATATACATGTCCCAATTTAATTTTTTATCTTGAAAAGTTTGTGTTGAAGGCTACTCTTTTACTCTCTTATTTTTCATTTGTTTAAAGACATGGGAGGGTAAAGAGTTGAAGATATTTCAAATACTTGTTATAAGACTAAAACGTGCACCAACACCGATATGAAAACGGAAACAACAAATAGAAGTATTATATGAATATTTTTGATATCAGATATCCTTCATCAATCTGATGATGATGATAGTAGATCAATTCATATTTCAAAGTTGACTTAGTTAAAGTAATAACACAGATGTTGTGTATTTTATACATCTCAAATTGCACTGTTTGACTTGGACCGCTATAATACTCAATTTCAGAGTAGACGAAAGTAAAGTAATTACAACAGAGAATGTAGTTTTACAACCTAAAGAAATAGAACTTCGTCATCAGAACTTCATATTTTCATTTATCCCATTTGGCGCCAACGTCTTAACTTTCTCATCCATAATATATCGCAAGTGATGTGTTTTTTCTTAACTCAAACAGTGGTAGGGTCTACGATGGTAATAGTCAGTTGAATGAAGATGAAGATCATTAAGATGTAAGTGTTGCAAGGGAATCTCAAACCTTAGAAGAAGTTCTTGCTTTCATTGATAGTTACTACGATTGTCGTTCAAAACTAATGTTAACTTGAACAAAATTAAAGTGTAGTATACAATATGAAGGACACTTAGGACGGCAAGTTTTAAAATGAACATTGGAACATATATACAGCTTCCAGAAAACTTAGAAAATTAAAAGCATAATTTACCAACATATTTTGTAAACACAACTGCAATATTGAATTGATAAGATACCACAACTCGAAACAATCAAGAAACAACAAGGGCAATCGCATAAACAATGTGAAGATTCTCGAACAATTTCGAACTGTCTTGGATAAACTTGAAATATGATCCATATGGCCATGTTGTTACGGGGAACCTCAAAATCGTCCAAGACAGAGAGGTTAAAAAGTTTAGAAAAAAGGACCAAAATATTGTTCTTCATCTAAAATATATTGGAAACATTGTCGTCAGGTCACAAAGACGCTCCACCCTCATATTGTAAATATTGGTGTAAACGGGGAAAATCTGTTAAAAAAAACTTCTTGTAGCCAACAATGTGGCGGTGAAATGTCGTAAATACTACACGAACTTTCTAAGAAAGGAAATTGTTAACTCATCTAATATCAATTCCATGGGCTGCATTTAGAGTCATAAGCTTATATCGCCTGCATGTGAGAAAAACACAGCACTTGTCTCAGTAAGAGTATTGAATATGCAGCCTTTTAACTTTTTGTTTGATTCAAATGTCACTGATGAGTCTTTAATAGCAAAACGCGCGTCTGGAGTAAATACAAAATTTCATTCCGGGAATCTATGATGAGTTTATTTGCATGAATACCGTTATGATTTTTTCAGAGACAATTAACTGGAGAAAAAAGTCTATACAAAAATAAAGCGTTAAACTACTTTGCAAAATCTACGTTTAAACAGTGACTGCGTCAAGAACTCTGTATTCTTTTGCACGAATCAAAGTTATTAAAAAAATACAATTTCCTACCATTAAATTGATATTATAGTGTGTCCGTTCTTGTCCACATGTCTATATTGGATCTGAATAAACATAAAAGGTCTTTCTTTAATTACACTTTGGAGTAAGCCTTTCTTCGTTTAATGGCCTTATCCAAACTTTAAAATGCATAGCAACAGCATTAAACTTTGTCCCATATCCTTCCACTCATTATTTAAACCTTGATTATTTCTATATTTATTTGGTCAAGTAAGATAAGACTTGATTCCATATTTTCTCTCTCAATTTTTAAAAACGTATTCACTTCTACATTACTTTTAAAACTTTTTATCGTTCATACATATTTTCCTATTGATTTGCGCTAACTCGACGTTCTGAAAACCATGGTGATTCTGACAGCTGGTACTGAATTAAACAAACAATGCCAGTGACGCCATAAAGGCAGTGCTACTCGCAGTTTACAATTCGTTTTTTATCCTACTTCGCAATGATACGTGATAAATACAATGTTCTTGTCAAATAAGCATTGTAGAATCGTAGCAAATGTTTTAAATGACATTGCGATAGACATGTATTGCATCCACAACTGATAACAAAGACCACAATTAAGAAGACACGGGTTCTTTGCTGGCCTTTGCATGGTAAAATATGTGGTTCTATCCTAAATACCCAAATGTTTGTTTGAATGGGATCCAACCTTCCCAATCTTTCTTCCGACTATACCTATTTTGCAGGACTTTACTTAACCATTGATTGAATACCCATTTACCTGCTGTAGCAGCATGTGTCCTACTTTTTTAGAGGCTGACACTGTGTACATTCTTAAATTATGCATGCTGTTTATAAAGATTCAGGTCTAATCTCATTTGCAAACAACGATGATGCAGTTTACCTTATCAAAAGAACGCAAGAGGCTTTCAAGATTAATGTTATCATACGATTACACAACATTATTTCAAACGATATCGAGGTGGAGTTTGTCTGTTTTTCATGTCGATGTGTGCATATTTAAATAATAGAAGAAACTACTGCTCTATCCGATATAGATTCACTTCGCCACTTCATAGCAAATTGCTTTTAAATTGAACGTAAGGTACCTCTGTAAACAGTGGATGAAGGATCGCAGCAGTTCTTTTTTTAATTCAAAAGATCATATTCCTTTTTTTTTTTTTAGCGTACTTGGATTTTGGAATTGAGCTCATCCGTAACTCTTTTAAAATAGGCATTGTGGCACATATTGACAAAATCTGTAATCAGCACATGAAGGATCGCAGAGGTCCTTACAAAATGAAAGAAAGAAATCTAATGCATTTTTATGAATTGTCTGCATGTGTTGATCTTCAGGTTTTCATTACATAAAAAAAAAAACAGAATTTCTGTTAAAATATTTAGGAAAACGGACTAACTCAGCCGCTGAAACTAAATGAATAAATACAAGTTAGAAATTATAAAAGAATGTTGGAAATGCTTTTTTTTTTATTATTTTGAAAGTATGTAGATTGACATCAAAGCGGCGAACTCAGAAGTACGTAATCGTCCAGTCAAATGATTAATGATCTCGTTCATTATTCCCATTTCAACTTGAATATCGAATTACAAAATTAATGTACTTGATTAATTAAATTGTTTGAACGATTCTGAAAGATATCATTTCCGCTGTGCAGCTTATACGCCAGTATGAGGATCACACTGTAAAAATTACGATGACAAAATAAATAAATAAAATAAAACAAATACTCTTCACCGTTTATAGCAAGTACTATCAATAAAAACACGATGTAAGCAAAGGAAGGAGCGAAAAAAATATATATTTGGATTGATTCTGTCGGTATTGTATTATTTTCTCAATCGCTCCTAAAAGAGAAAACTTTAGTTGAAGTTGATTAAAAATGTCAGAACACAATGATCTAAAACGATTATGAAATAAATAGTCAATAAATCATTTTATGAATAAAACTATTCATAAATTAAAAGTATTTTTTTTTGACAATTGACAGGTATATTTTCGTTTTGGGTCGAATTCAGAAAACTAATATGATAGCTAAATATCTGTTCCGGACCATATGAGTATTTGGACCATACGTGTATGGTCATGACCATATGTGTATACTCATATGGTCCGACCATAAGCGCATGGTTCGACCGTACGCATATTGTCGGACCATATGAGTATGATACTCGTTTGGTTATTAACGGGCCGGACCATCTGAGTATTTGGACCATATAGGTAATTTTTTTTTAAATTACATTATAAAAGTTTCAATAATTTAGATGGTGACGTTCCCTTTTCACCATCTTACGGTGTTTATATATCTCAACTTGTACGATTCGCTCGTGTATGTAACAATGTTTTAGATTTTAACGAGAGAAATTTATGTATTACTGAAAAATTATTACACCAGGGTTTTTGATATCACAAACTAGTCAAAACATTTACTAAATTTTATCTTCGGTATAGTGACATCATTCGTAAATGTAGATCAACATGCAGACTTCTAATACGTTCAGGTATTTCACATCCAATTTTGTATGGAAATATTCTTTATAAAGCACAAAGGTGTCAGTATTCACCTCAGAAACTTACAAAACCTTTGAATAGACTTATTAAGAAGGGATATAATTACGATACTGTTGTCAAGTCATTAAAGATTGCATATTTTGGCGTTAATATTGAGTCACTGATAAGGTCTTTGCATCGGAACTAAACACATTTATTCTAAAAACAGTTGTTGGCATGACATGTAACACGGGTTATGTTCTTCTCATATATGTTATGATGGTATGATACTAAACCCCAAACGGGAAGGATTGTGCCTGATGTTCATATGATGAAATCATAATCTTTCAGTCAGTTTAATTGAAGCCTGGAGCTGGCATGTCAGTTAACTGCTAGTAGTCTGTTGTTATTTATGTATTATTGTCATTTTGTTTATTTTCTTTGGTTACATCTTCTGACATCAGACTCGGACTTCTCTTGAACTGAATTTTAATGTGCGTATTGTTATGCGTTTACTTACATTGGTTAGAGGTATAGGGGGAGGGTTGAGATCTCACAAACATGTTTAACCCCGCCGCATTTTTGCGCCTGTCCCAAGTCAGGAGCCTCTGGCCTTTGTTAGTCTTGTATTATTTTAATTTTAGTTTCTTGTGTATAATTTGGAAATTAGTATGGCGTTCATTATCACTGGACTAGTATATATTTGTTCAGGGGCCAGCTGAAGGACGCCTCCGGGTGCGGGAATTTCTCGCTACATTGAAGACCTGTTGGTGACCCTCTGCTGTTGTTTTTTATTTGGTCGGGTTGTTGTCTCTTTGACACATTCCCCATTTCCATTCTCAATTTTATTTATCTAAAAAAACTGATGGTTACATGACAATGTATTATTTTTATAATTCAAATACTATGTAAAAATAAAATATTGATGCCATATGATAGTTTTTGTCGCTAATTACATTCTTGAATGTAGGCTAGGGGTGACATTTACTTCCACGTGGTATTATAGCTTTTTTGAATTTGCAGTTCTTGGTTGTGCACGATTCTTTTCATTTACACCTTTTTTGCGAGTGAAAAGCTAACTTTTTTGTAGCTGCGTATAGTGATACCGAGTTTTTGGGCCATTCTGATATTTATACGGTGTTTTTAAGAAGCTCTTGATCTGAAATATCGTTACATGACTGCAATACACCATATTCACAAGACAACTTAAATAAACTATGTTACTTTCTAGTGACTTCTTGTGTAACAGTTTATTAAGAAATATGTCGAATTTAAGTCGACATATTGCCATTCACTCGTTATAATTTTGATTTAGTTGATCTTTGTATTATGTTAATAATAAACTTACCTATATGATAGCATCTTTTTAATGAACGGTCATACCATATGAAGAGTTTAAAAGTATTAAAAGTAAACTGTAACAGGGTGTTAATTACCCCGACCATACGCGTATATACCTATATGGTCATGACCATACTCGTATGGTCCAAATACTCATATAGTCCGGAACATATCCAATGAGGAGAAATATGGAGTTTCAGAATGAAACGCGTTAGTTTACACAGAATAGACTGATCGTTCGTTCAAAAAAGACTTTGAGTCGAGACATTCGATTTTCTTACTCATTACATCATTCGTTTTCCTTTAATCCGTTCTCGAGTTCCTTTCGTTTCAATTTGTGTAAAAAGGAAATTTGAGTTAACTGTAGTTGTAATATTATCTTAATGTTTCATTATCCACATCGGTTTGACTTTTCAAACGAAATTCAATAATCGAAATAAGTGCTCACACACGTTTATGATTAAGTTAAATCGTTTAATCTTGATCATTCAATTCTCCTGTATGTTTCGTTTACATTCCGTGTAAGACAGAATTTGGCGCTTTACAGTAGATGTGCTTTTAAAATATTTCATTATCGACATTGGGTTGAATATTAAATCTGTGTTTTAATGTTATAAAGTAATCCAAAAACAAGAAAAAGCCTTTTACTTCCGTAATGGATTGAATTTTGTTTATTTGTGTAGCAAAGAGGAACATTCCAGTGATAGAATTGATTCTAGAAGATGAACCAACGATAGAAGAAAAACGAACGGGAGGAATAAACATTCCTGCGTTGATAATATTTGATACCTTTAAAGAAAAAGGTTCCAAATACAAAAATCAGAGCTACGATATGATGGGTAACATCTATAGAGAAGATGAATACAATACACGGTATGACCATCAACGATTAAATTTTGATTGTGGATTTCATTTTTAATATCACTATCTACACCTTTTTTTATTGCATCTTTTTTAGTGATTATTTGTATCTTGGTTTGAATTGTTTTAGACATATTTGACAGATGTGTTGTGTGTATTTGGTGCGTTTCTACATAGTTGTGTCTGCTGTTTTCGGGTAATGCCTGTACCAAGTCAATGATATAACTGTTGCGATTCACTTGTTCCGTTTATTACATGCGTTTAATTTGAATTTTACGTATTTTTGAAAAGTTGCCTTTGAGTTCGGTATTTTTGTTTTGCTTTTTTAACGAGGTGTAAACAACTGTAGTTTAATTTTGATAATAAGGTTGTTTTCTTTTTTTTTTTTTTTTTGTTGTATTCTTATTTAAAAGAACACGTATAGGGTTTGTTATGAATATTTCTTTTTAACAACCACCTTTTTTTTATTTATGTTTTTTTTGGTCGCAAGATTTCGCATATATACTGGGAATAAAAAGTTGAATAGTTTATAGCCGTTTGAAAAAAGTAAAATCACAAAAATACTGAACTCAATGAGAAATTCAAAAAATCCCTTATCAAATGGCAAAATTAAAGTCAAACGAATCACTTTTCTTTGTGAGAGTTATCTTTCCGAGAAGTTTTATTTGTGATGCCTTCTCTCTTTTGCTACCGTACAATATTATATCAATTTTTCTTCTCAGGTTGCTCAAACATGATATTGACAGAAACGACTTGCGGACTTCATACGAGAGTTATTTACACTTAGTTATTCGACATATGTAAAATTAAACTGTAACTCGTATACCCTGAGTAGTGAAGACATATAACCTTTTGATTTGAGGTCGTTTGTTCAATTAAGCGACAATGAGGTCATGGTCAAGGGTGTAGGAGATGTTCTAATTATTAACTCTTGTTAATATCAATACTTCTGCAGAAACACGCACAATTAGTGTTAAATGCTCAATAAAGACTTGTCATAACAAAAAAAATTTAAAACAACACGTTGTAGATTTAATACGTCCAAAGCTCTATTCTTACTTAACATTCATTAGAAACACTCAATAGTTATCAAAAGTACCAGTATTATAATTTTATACGCCAGACGCGCGTTTCGTCTACATAAGACTCATCAGTGACGCTCAGATCAAAATAGTTAAAAAGCCAAACAAATACAAAGTTGAAGAGCATTGAGGACCCAAAATTCCAAAAAGTTGTGCCAAATACGGCTAAGGTAATCTACTCCTGGGGTAAGAAAATCCTTAGTTTTTCGAATAATTCAAAGTTTTGTAAACAGAAAATTTATAAAATGACCATATAATTGATATTCATGTCAACACCGAAGTGCTGACTACTGGGCTGGTGATACCCTCGGGGACGAAACGTCCACCAGCAGTGGCATCGACCCAGTGGTGTAAATAGTTATCAAAAGTACCAGTATTATAATTTTATACGCCAGACGCGCGTTTCGTCTACATAAGACTCATCAGTGACGCTCAGATCAAAATAGTTAAAAAGCCAAACAAATACAAAGTTGAAGAGCATTGAGGACCCAAAATTCCAAAAAGTTGTGCCAAATACGGCTAAGGTAATCTACTCCTGGGGTAAGAAAATCCTTAGTTTTTCGAATAATTCAAAGTTTTGTAAACAGAAAATTTATAAAATGACCATATAATTGATATTCATGTCAACACCGAAGTGCTGACTACTGGGCTGGTGATACCCTCGGGGACGAAACGTCCACCAGCATATTCAAAAACGAATATTTGATAGCAAAGGAAGTAAAAGAGCAAAAACAGTTGAAGAACTATATATATCAAAGTACCTTAAACAAGGACAAATCCATTGCGAACGGATAATTATAGAAATGTGTGTTATAAATCATATCAGTACCGAAGTTCTGACTACTGAGTTGATGATACCTCTAGAACTTATATTCCACAGGGAAAGTTGTAGACGCAGTGCCGTAAAAATTAATACAACATGTTTGTAAATTAAATGCGTTCGAAGCGTTTTCCTTCATTTACTTTCATCAGAAATATGAATATTTGAAAACCAAGGATATATAAGAAACGAAACAGATGAAGGAGTGGTGGCAACATATCATACGCCATACGTATGACTCAATCCATTTACATTACTAAAAGGACTAGTATATACTTTTTTTCATTTTTCATTTCTATTACTTCTACTTTCTGTCGATGTGTATATAAATATATATATCTTGTATGATCACGTTTTTCATTAATTGTAGACCATATGGTCAGCACAACAGATCCAAAGAAGATATATCGCCTCACCATTCAGCGAAAGAAATATATAGAATAATCATTGCAACAAAACCTGATGAGATCATACAAAGGTTTGTGTTGAATATTTTTGAATACCTTATTAGTCGATATGGATTGTTCATTGAATATTTACTTTACTAATGTAATAAATGTATAATTTGATTTTAAGATACGAATAATTGTTGAGCGTATTGTAGATGTGTAAATCTGCTTCTTTTATTTTGGCATGGCTTGATATTGCAGCAATATGATCATCCTTACAAATCAGAAAATATTCTTTCATTCATAATTTGAGGAAAGAAATGTTAAGTCGTTAGCGTTTTACAAATTAAACACCAAACCATGCTTGTATAAATCTAAAATTTCAAACTTGTTGCAAGTTAAGCTATTAAGTTGTTACAATCATAAATAGCACTGTACGATTTGAACTGTTGTAGTTTTTTTTCAAGTTAGCTATGGCTGAGAAATTACAAAAGGGGCTACGTATTTACACATCCCAAATGGATAATCCTGTTCGATTTGAACAGGTATAAATCTAGAATTTCAGAATTGATGATGGCAATAAATTACAAAAGAAACTGCGTACGTATACAACTCATAAAGATAGGCCTGCACGATTAAAACTGCACTTTCCATTGATTTTATCTGGTGCTAACATGTATAGTTTACTTATTCAAATTCTTTCCCAATTGAATTTCTCCTCTCTTAAAGTAAAATCACAAATTTTCCGTACTCCTCGGAACATGACACTTGTTCTCCATTCCATTTTAAGCTTTTAATCTTGCCATTTTATTATTCCTATTTAAATTTTCATTGGAGTTCTTTAATTTTTTACAAGGGTTTTCATTTGGAAATATGGCTCACTATTGTCAGTCAAGTCCTGACAGTTGGAAGGCGAGATAAGATATAAATTTAAATGCATTGAAAACTCTAAATGTTTAAATGATAAGTAAACTATTATTGTGACAAGCGCCCTTGACTACTAGAAACCTATATATATTAAAAATACTTTTTCACTTTGTTGGTCTTTCGAAAATGTTGTTTGTGCTGTATTTAGACCCTTCTACAACGAAATTTGTTTTACATGCACACGTATAAAATTGCGGTTTTTATCCAACGCAATCATAGGTTTGAACGGAGGTAAATTTATACTTGTTTATATTTTTTCGTTTGGGCTTGTATCATATTTTCCCTCCGGTTTATATGATCCGTTCATCCTATTTTGACTCTTTAAATGCAAGAGTCTATCCTAAATTGAGGTAAATAAAGGCAACAGTAGTATACCACTGTTCAAACTCACAAATCCATGGACAAAAAACAAAATCGGGGTAACAAACTAAAACTGACGGAAACGCATAAATATAAGAGAACAACGACATAACACTACAATGTAACTAAAACACACAGAAACGGACCAAGCATCAGACAAAATCCCACGAGAATAACAAATATAACATCAAAACCAAATACATGAATTTGGGATAGACAAGTACCGTGACACGTCTTATCGCAATGTCAATTTACACTAAAAAATAAGAGAAAACAAACGACGTAACGTTAAATTGTAACACACACAGAAACGAACTATAATATAACAATGGCCATATTCCTGACTTGGTACAGGACATTTTAAAGGAAAAAATGGTGGGTTGAACCTGGTTTTGTGGCATGCCAAACCTCGTACTTTAATGGCAATATTAGAAATGACAACATAATATTACAGGACTACAATACAAATAAATAGGAAAACATGTTAGACAAAGAAACACATGATTAATGAATAACAAAAAAGCAGCAGGTTTAAAATTTAATACGCCAAAAACGCGCCTCGTCCACACAAGACTAACCAGTGACGCCCAGATATAAAAGATCGAAAGCGAAAAAAAGTACAAAGTTGTACAGCACTGATGATCAAAAGTTGAAAAAGGTTGTGTCAAATACGGCTAAGTTTGTATGCTTGGGATAAGAACATCCTAATTATTTAGAACAATTAAATAACATGGCCTTCCAAAAACCATTTCAATTCCTAACATCACTGAAGAGACATTTATTATCGAAATCCGCATCTGGTGTACACATTTTTCGCACCTCATGTTTGTGGTATAAGAACGGGTGTTACCTTTCCTCGTCAGTTTTAATCTATCGTCGTAATACAGTACATGATACATAAGGCATGAAGATGGAATTGTTACAGATCAGCAGACATATCTATAGTAAAGGATCCTTCAAATAAATGTAAGATACAGTCACAGAAATATTTATATCTATAAGTACGTCTGAACCAGTGACAACTCTACAACAGATTTGTCCATCGGATCACCAGCAGTGATATATGTATAAGTCTAAATTGAAAACTACATTATATGAAATGACTGAATAATAGTCAACGATAAATCTTACCAGCAATGATGGTTATACATGACTGTGTACATTCTGTATATACAACTCGTCTGAACATCAACCCAACAATGATAGATATGTAAATTTGCTTTCGCAATTTTTTTGTTCTTCCGTCGCCGGGATTCAAACTTAAGCTACTGCGATATCGTGACACCAAATCGGCTTCACTGTATCCGGCTCTCTAGACCCCTCAACCACCTGGGTTTCACAAAAATAAAGCTTTCGGTTGCCGGGCGTTACCTTTCCTCGTCATCTTAACTCTAGCGTCGTAATATAGTACATGATATATAAGGCATGAAGATTGATTAGTTACAGATCAGCTGAAATATCTATAGTTAAGGATCCTTCAAATAAATGTAAGATACAGTCACAGAAATATTTATATCTATAAGTACGTCTGAACCAGTGACAACTCTACAACAGATTTATCCATCGGATCACCAGCAGTGATATATGTATAAGTCTAAATTGAAAACTACATTATATGAAATGACTGAATAATAGTCAAAGATAAATCTTACGGGGCGATGGATCATATAATTATGATACAGTTCACTACAAAATATAAAATATAACAAGTCTAAAAGGGTACAGCAACACCAAAAGTAACAATAAAACGAACAATATGTTAAATATTTCAGATAACAGATATCCTTCATCAGTATGATCACGATGTAAAATGAATCATATAAATCTATTCAGATTATACTATCACAATCTTGAAATTTATACAACAAAACAGTTAAAGCGAACATCAGAAACCTGGTACAATTTTAAATTTTCCAAACACGACGCAAAGACCGCAAATATATGCTAAAATAAAAATAGTTATTTGCGATATGAATTGGCACAACTCTAAAATTCCACAGGTGATGACAGTTAAGATGCTAGAACAACTGCGTGGAAAAAGAGTCCCAATAAAAGCCCTGACCAGTGTAAGCTGGTATAATATTTTTGCAACAGAGACTGCGTATTTAAACATCCCAAATATATAGTAATTAGATGATTAGAAAGATGAGAAATACATTTTTATCGAGGTTAAATAATTGAACGTGGCTGCGTACGTATACATCCCTGCCAACCTAGTATAATTCAAAAGTTCCTGAAATATGTATGAGTCAAGTACAGAAGCCATATATATAAATAAGTCTAAATTCAAAACAACGTTCAAACTTATGATTGCGTTGGATAAAAACCGGAATTTTTATACGTGTGCATGTAAAACAAATTTCGTTGTAGAGAGGTCTAAATACAGCAAATACAACATTTTCTAAAAGAACAAAAAAGTGAAAAAGTCCATTTGACTAACAGGTCGAAAAACTGACGTTTTTAATCCCTGCAGACTGCCATTGACGATTGCCAAATAAATTGATCACAAGATGTAACAAAATGATTTTTTTTATCAATTGAATACCAAACAGAAAACAATAAATATATATATATATATATATATATAGATATTCTTGATACGTTTACAAAATTTGTTGTTTCGAGAAATTTATTACAATCTCGATATACATTTATACCAAAATACTCGAAAATATATATAAGCAGTCAAATTAGATCCTGCGGGACAGATCTAACACTATAATTCAATATTTACGATATACAAATTTCGTCTTACATTAATTGACACCGACTCTTTCACAAACAACGACTATCTCTGATGATTGAAAATTAAACTAATAGGATAATGGAAGTTATTGGTAAATTTGAAAACTTTTATTATGCAATTAACAATATTAAATATCGGCTTTTTACAAATCTTAATATAAGTTGTATATACCTTTGTGGAATTTAATATATGTATAAATATTTAAATATGTTCCAGTAAAAAGTGATGTTTACAATTGTAGGACAACTACGATTTCGGAATCACAAACGCTATCTAAAAAGAAAGAACAACGACAGGAAGTTGGGGTAATATAAACTCTCTGTTGTGTAGATTATGTCTTCTTTTCTTCTCAAGAACTTTTATGTACTTTTTTTTGACAAAACAGTGTTATCTTTCTTACTTTTTTCTTATCTGTGTGCTGGTTTCATTGGAAAATACCCATGAGAAAAAACCCAAATAGTAAATACCAAACTCGTTCAAAGAGTATGTAGTACACGTCTCAATTATTCAAATCGCTTGTCTATAAATACTACAATCGCTAATATTTTTAATGATAAAAATCATGGGTACACCTTTTATCCTTAAGTGGAAGACTTAGAGTATCACCAGCCTAGTAGTCAGTAGGCGAGTGTAATATTTGAAAAAGACGTCTAGTTAAGGACTTAAATGCACCCACCTAACACACGGCTAATTTTTTTTTTAAATGAAAGAATAATGATTAAACTTTGATTTTTGCCCGGTCGTCACAAAATCGTACGGTGCAGGTTTTGTAAAATTGACGTTTATTTCAGAAATTAGTTGAAAATTATATAATTACGACATGTTTTTCAAGCAAAGGAAATTAGTCGTATCTCTTCTTTTAGACAGAATAATTAAGTGAATTAGATTCTTAAAATAATGAAAAACAATATTTACAACTGTAAGTCCGCATGCTTTTGCATTCCTTCTAAATATTTGACATTTTGTACGTAAATATTCATAATCCCGACCTTTTCGGATCTACAATAAATTTTTTATTAAATGTTTTTGCAATCTATCCGTTTTAGTTCACACCAAATTACTCATCAGTTATCGTTTTTTCATTTAAGATCAAGACTTTATCTCAACATTTCTTAAAATCACGAATTTCTGTAATTTTATGATGTTGGGTAAAATCACTATAATTTCCGGAATCCCTTATCTATTTCGTTATCGTTTTTTACTGAATATATTAGTCGATTTCCGTGTACTTAATAGTGCTATTAGAGTACGATAAATCATATTTAAACGGTTCTATTTCTATCTTTAACTTCAGTGTAGCTTAAATAGATATAAAATCGTCCAAAATAAAGATCAAATCAAAGTAAAACATAGTTTTTGAGTTCTGTAGAATTCACCCCTTTCAAAATAAGGAATCGTATCGGAAAATTGTAGAAAATCTTCCGAGTCGTGTCCAATTTTCACAGTCCAGTTCACAATGAAACCCTTCCTTTGCTAAAAAGCAAAAAAACTATCCATTTATTGACACAGATGCATAGTCTGTCATATATTTACTACATAGAAACTATGTAGTTAACACTTAAATGAAGATACAGTTGTATCCGCAGTGGGAACACGAAAAGATGAAGTTTACAGAAGACTGGTCGATGAATATGAAAAAAATGAAAACATCCCATTTGAAAATACAAAATATCATAAGAGTTGCTATAAATATTTCAAAAGTAAGCACAACCTATCAACTTCTGTTTTGTCTGTACAAAAACTTTGTACTACATGTACCAATTTTACCGACCAGTAGATCTTCTCATATATCAACGAGAACAGTAGATCTACAACTCATTCTGATTTGTCTGTTTGTATATCTTGCAAATGTATAAAGCCTATAAGCAAGTTACACAACGTCATAAGGTATCCTCTGAGGAGCAAACTCAAGCTGTATTGAGTGTTACTACATATATCTCCTACAATGATCTGATTTACAAAATAACTCATGATAATTTTACTATTAAATCTTTATACCATCGAGCTTGCATCGCTAAATATTTGCTACAAAATTTGAAATTAAAGAGCTATTTAGTTCTTAACATAAAACAGCTTTTACTAACATTTCGACGATTAAAGATGACGTGCCTGTACACAAGGAAGTATTCTGGTTAACAACTTTAATTACTTGATCAGTTAACCGGGCTTAATTTCTGCCCGAGGATCGCCGCCGAGAAAACTACACAACATATTATCAGCTTCAACAAAAACTAAAAAAACATGGTCAATTTATAGTTACATGTATACAGCTTCAACAAGGCCAAGGTACATCCAATATTGTATACAGTAGCTCTATAATTTTGTCTTATGCGGTAAAGATGGAAAATTACCCGTTTAAAATGACTGTGATAATCGGTCTGTACAATTTAAAGATCTGAGCAGTGACTGCGAAACTGGTTGCAAGCACTTAGTGCAGCTACTTTACGGAAGCAGATATAGGGTAAAGTTGTAATCCAATCAGATGAATATCCATTATCTAAAAACATTTCACTGGATTATTCAATTGAAATTATGCCACCTGCTTTAAAAACATTTCTGTGTTGTCTTTTGGGTGATGGCACATCTGCGGCAGTTAATAAAGCGTACGATATTCCTATTGACAAAGTTCTTAGATGTATGGCTTTAGTAGAATGTATACTATCTATAAATATTTTTTTTACTCTTTTTCATTTAGGTTTATCACTACCAATGCACCGTGTTTATGGACACACCTTTGATAACTATTAACAAGTTTGACTGATCAGGAGATTAGAAACAATGAAAATGGGGCATACATTCTACATGGCATTATTTTTCTTCTGGGGGTTAAAATTTTATCCAAGACAATGTCGATCCAACTACAGAAACAATAAAAGATCTCCGTATGACTTTGGTTGGCTAAAAGGCAACATCGGTCCGGTATGATGTCATCCAACTTTCTACAAGATTTGATCTGTTCACGCATTGGTATAGGTATAGGGGGAGGGTTGAGATTTCCAAAAACATGTTTAACACCGCCGCAATTTTGCGCCTGTCCCAAGTGAGGAGCATCGTGCCTTTCTTAGTTTTGTATGATTTTTTATTTTAACTTCTTGAGTATATTTCGAAGCTTAGTATGACGTCCATTATCGTTTCAAAGTAGTTCATTTTTGTTTAGGGGCCAGCCGAAGAACACCTCCGGGTTTTGGAAGTTTCTTGCTGCATTGACGACCCATTGGTGGTTTTTGGCCGTTGCCTGCTTTTTAGCAGGTTGGTGTCTCCTCTATATAGATGATGTTCTTTCACTAAACAATTCAAAATTTGGTGACTATGTGGAACGCATCTATCCAATCGAACTAGAGATAAAGGATACTACAGATACAGTTAAGTCGGCTTCATATCTTGACTTGCATCTAGAAATTGACAATGAGGGTCGGTTGAAAACAAAACTTTACGACAAAAGAGATGATTTCAGCTTTCCAATTGTGAACTTTCCATTTCTAAGTAGCAACATTCCAGCAGCACCTGCATACGGGGTATATATCTCCCAATTGATACGATATTCCCGTGCTTGAATTTCCTATCATGATTTTCTTGATGAGGTTTGCTGCTCACAAGGAAGCTATTAAACCAAGAGTTCCAAATGGTGAAGTTGAAATCATCCCTTCGTAAATTTTACGGACGCCACCACGAGTTGGTTGACCGTTATGGAATAACCGTTTCACAAATGATATCGGATATGTTCCTTACGTCGTAACTACAATCCCCTTCCCTTTCATGAATATGACCTACCGAATTAGACTATTTACCGGATTTGTAATCACATAAGCAACACGACGGGTGCCACATGTGGAGCAGGATCTGCTTACCCTTCCGGAGCACCTGAGATCACCCCTAGTTTTTGGTGGGGTTCGTGTTGTTTATTCTTTAGTTTTCTATGTTGTGTCGTGTGTACTATTGTTTTTCTGTTTTTCTTTTTCATTTTTAGCCATGGCGTTGTCAGTTTGTTTTAGATTTATGAGTTTGACTGTCCCTTTGGTATCTTTCGTCCCTCTTTTTTTGACAAATCCCTCATGACTGTTCCAAATTTTTAATTCAATCTGTATATAGTAGATCTTGTGTCCGCTTTGAGCAAAACCTCTGCTGTACTGATATATGCCCATGCCAAGGAAGTTGTCTTTGTATGGATATGTTGACTGATAAGAATGATGAGATTACAAGTTAAAATGAAGCTATAATATTCCGATATCGCAATATTCCGACACCTAAATGGTCCAAAATCCCATTGGTCCGACGTTTCGATCACGGGATTTTAACGGGGTTGTCAGGCTTTCAAACTAACAGGAGACCATACGCTTCCTCAATTTTAATAAACAGCTCATCATGGGACTTTTCTAAACAATTAAAAATACGTCATATGTTATATTTTCCCCTTGCTTCAAATATTTTGTTTCGGATTATTTATATCAAATTTGCAGATATATATGTTTGTAAATACGTGCAATCAAATGATATGGAGGTATTATATGATTTAGATAATGCAAGGGCGACTACAGATACATTTGTGTGACTTAAATGTTGATTTTCAAAGACTCCGAGAGAAAACGTTATGTAACATGCGTTACCGTTAAAATCAACCAAAATTAATTAATATTATGATAGAAATATATTTTCCCAACAGTAATACAGCATTCCTATACAATAAAATTAATGGTACCAATTACTTGCACCAGATGCGCATTTCGACAATACATGTCTCTTCAGTGATGCTCGTGGCCAAAATATTTGAAATCCAAAGCTTGTATAAAAGATGAAGAGCTATAATCCAAAAGGTCCAAAAAGTATAGCCAAATCCGTGAAAGGAATCAGAACTTTGCATGAGGGAGATACATTCCTTAATTTATGATAATTTCTAATATTTTTTAACAGCAAATTTTAATAACACAAAGAATCCGTATGTTTATGCCAGTACCGAAGTACTGGCTACTGGGCTGGTGATACCCTCGGGGACTAATAGTCCACCAGCAGAGGCATCGACCCAGTGGTAGTAATAAAATTAATGGTACCAATTTTCTTATACCAGATGCGCATTTCGACAATACATGTCTCTTCAGTGATGCTCGTGGCCAAAATATTTGAAATCCAAAGCTTGTATAAAAGATGAAGAGCTATAATCCAAAAGGTCCAAAAAGTATAGCCAAATCCGTGAAAGGAATTAGAGTTTTGCATGAGGGAGATACATTCCTTAATTTATGATAATTTCTAATATTTTTTAACAGCAAATTTTAATAACACAAAGAATCCGTATGTTCATGCCAGTACCGAAGTACTGGCTACTGGGCTGGTGATACCCTCGGGGACTAATAGTCCACCAGCAGAGGCATCGACCCAGTGGTTGTAATAAAATTAATGGTACCAATTTTCTTGCACCACTTGTTTCGTTTTTGCATTTGTTTTGACTCGATTTTACAACTGGAAGTATCCGTGAATTGAAATTGCACCCATGACCTTTGACCTCGATTAAAAAAAAGCACCATAATTTCTTTTGACGACCGGGATATTTAGAAAGTACACATTGTTAGCTTTCTAGTGATATATAATTTAGCAGTGTGTTAGGTAGGTGCATTAAAAATGTAAATTTGGCCCTTATATCACTCGCCTACAGCACTTCGGTGTTGACATGAATATCAATTATATGGTAATTTTTATAAATTTCCTGTTACAAAGTTTTGATTTTTTTGAAAAACTTAGGATGTTTTTTTTATCCCAGAAAGGATTTTCTTATCCCAGGAATAGATTACCTTAGGGTATTTGGCACAACCTTTTGGAATTTCGGATACTCAATGCTCTTCAACCTTGTACTTGTTTGGCTTTATAACTGTTTTGATCTGAGCATCACTGGTGAGTCTTATGTAGACGAAACGCGCGTCTGGCGTAAAAAAATATAATCCTGGTACCTTTGATTATTAAAAATGACGCACTTGTGTCTGCACAAACAAAACGTTAAAGTCCAGTTAAAATTTTGAAACTGATATCAGTTGAACATATAATAGTATGATGTATTTTCTCACATGAAGCAAACTGGGATGCAGTATTCAGTACGTTAGTGATCTGGACGATATTTATCTAAATGCACGCAAGAACACCTTTATTATGTTCGACCTTTAAAAGACCCCATCAATTCAAAAGTATTACGTTTCAATAGTTTAAGAAGCACACAATCCTATTAAATATTTTACAATCTTTAAAGGTAGTTAATAAGCAGCATTGTGAATCTCATTGACAATGTGTACAATTACGGAAAATAATTGAATTAAATTGGGTTACAAAATTACAGACAATATATCCTCTTGGTCCTAAAGAAAATATCATGAGGATGTGTAATATGTCTATTAGATTTTTTTCAATATTTTTGATATATTTTCTAAAACAGTTCGTAAAAAACGTTGTCATGGGCGTAGAAAACATTGCAATCAAAGAAAATATCGTACCAACAAAAAAAATATTTCGGACCTAATTCAAAACAACGATAGACATTATCTGTTAGCCATGTTCTTTTATTTACCTGTAAATAAATAACATCAAATCTAAGAGGAATGCAACACAATTCTGTAGTACAGTCAAAAGTATGAAATCGTCCAAATTATAATTGCAAATTGGTCCATGGAGACTAGCTGTGCATCACTATTTATGGACCTGTTCGTTATTGTTTTGAGCTACAATCAATGACTAAAATCAACAAAGGTCGAAACAACATCTGATTAAAAAAATTAATGATACTTTTATATATGTTGGTGATATATTGGCTGTCAATAATGACGACTTCAGTACAAAAGTTATCATGCCATACTGACTTTAAATAAAGATCATTATAACGGTACATTCTTGATTCCTTTATCTTTAACGGGAAGCTTATAACCAGAATTCCTGACAAAAGAGATGATTTTTCATTTCCTATTGTTGATTATCAATTAGTAGATGGTGACGTTCCCTTATCACCAGCTTTTGATATATCTCAACTTGTACGTCTCGCTCGTGTAGGTAACAACGTATTAGATTTTAATGAAAGAAATCTCTGTATTAGAAAGTATTACAATAATGTTTTCGATATCACAAATTAGGTTAAACATGTACTGAAATTTCTCTTCGGTACAAGGACATCATTCGTATAATAAATCAACATGTAGACATCTTATACGTTTAGATATTTCACCTCCAATCTTTTATGGTAGAATTATTTACAAAGCACACCATGTCGGCAATACTTAAACCAAACCAAACCAAACAGACTTATTCAAAAGGGATACAGTAACGATACTGTTGACGGGTCATTTATTATTGCATATTTTGGTGTTAATATAGGGTCTTTGCATCGGACATAAAAAGTTATCAAAGGTACCAGTTTTCTTATCTTTTTATAGTTATCGAATATGTAGATTTTTAGCTCACCTGGCCCAAAGGGCCAAGTGAGCTTTTTTCATCACTTGGCGTCCGGCGTCCGGCGTCTGTCGTCGTCCGTCGTCGTCGTCGTCGTCGTCGTCCGTCGTCGTCCTGCGTTAACTTTTACAAAAATCTTCTCCTCTGAAATTACTGGGCCAAATTTAACCAAACTTGGCCACAATCATCATTGGGGTATCTAGTTTAAAAAATGTGTCCGGTGACCCGGCCAACCAACCAAGATGGCCGCCATGGCTAAAAATAGAACACAGGGGTAAAATGAAGTTTTTGGCTTATAACTCAAAAACCAATTTAGCATTTAGAGCAAATCTGACGGGGTAATATTGTTCAACAGGTCAAGATCTATCTGCCCTAAAATTTTCAGATGAATCGGACATTTCGTTGTTGGGTTGCTGCCCCTGAAATGGTAATTTTAAGGAAATTTTGCTGTTTTTGGTTATTATCTTGAATATTATTATAGATAGAGATAAACTGTAAACAGCAATAATGTTCAGCAAAGTAAGATCTACAAATAAGTCAACAAGATCAAAATGGTCAGTTGACACTTTAGGAGTTATTGCCCTTTATAGTCAATTTTTAACCATTTTTCGTAAATCTTAGTAATATTTTAGAAACATCTTCTCCTCTGAAACTACTGGGTCAAATTTAACCAAACTTGGCCATCATCATCATTGGGGTATCTAGTTTAAAAAATGTGTCCAGTGCCCCGCCCAAGCAACCAAGATGGCCGCCATGGCTAAAAATAGAACATAGGGGTAAAATGCAGTTTTTGGCTTATAACTCAAAAACCAAAGCATTTAGAGCAAATCTAACACACAGTAAAATTGTTCATCAGGTCAAGATCTATCTGCCCTGAAATTTTCAGATGAATCTGACATTCCGTTGTTGGGTTGCTGCCCCTGAAATGGTAATTTTAAGGAAATTTTGCTGTTTTTGGTTATTATCTTGAATATTATTATAGATAGAGATAAACTGTAAACAGCAATAATGTTTAGCAAAGTAAGATCTACAAATAAGTCAACATGACCAAAATGGTCAGTTGACCACTTAGGAGTTATTGCCCTTTATAGTCAATTTTTTAACCATTTTTCGTAAATCTTAGTAATCTTTTAGAAAAATCTTCTCCTCTGAAACTACTGGGCCAAATTTAACCAAACTTGGCCATAATCATCATTGTGGTATCTAGATTTAAAAATGTGTCCGGTGACCCGGCCAACCAACCAAGATGGCCGCCATGGCTAAAAATAGAACATAGGGGTAAAATGCAGTTTTTGGCTTATAACTCAAAAACCAAAGCATTTAGAGCAAATCTGCTACAAATAAAATTGTTCATCAGGTCAAGATCTGTCTGCCCTGAAATTTTCAGATGAATCGGACATTCCGTTGTTGGGTTGCTGCCCCTGAAATGGTAATTTTAAGGAAATTTTGCTGTTTTTGGTTATTATCTTGAATATTATTATAGATAGAGATAAACTGTAAACAGCAATAATGTTTAGCAAAGTAAGATCTACAAATAAGTCAACATGACCAAAATGGTCAGTTGACCACTTTAGGAGTTATTGCCCTTTATAGTCAATTTTTTAACCATTTTTCGTAAATCTTAGTAATCTTTTAGAAAAATCTTCTCCTCTGAAACTACTGGGCCAAATTTAACCAAACTTGGCCATAATCATCATTGTGGTATCTAGATTTAAAAATGTGTCCGGTGACCCGGCCAACCAACCAAGATGGCCGCCATGGCTAAAAATAGAACATAGGGGTAAAATGCAGTTTTTGGCTTATAACTCAAAAACCAAAGCATTTAGAGCAAATCTGACACAAATGAAATTGTTCATCAGGTCAAGATCTGTCTGCCCTGAAATTTTCAGATGAATCGGACATTCCGTTGTTGGGTTGCTGCCCCTGAAATGGTAATTTTAAGGAAATTTTGCTGTTTTGGTTATTATCTTGAATATTATTATAGATAGAGATAAACTGTAAACAGCAATAATGTACAGCAAAGTAAGAACTAAAAATAAGTCAGTCTGACCAAAATAGTCAATTGACCCCCTAAGGAGTTATTGCCCTTCATAGTCAATTTTTAACAATTTTCTTAAAATTTGAAGATTTTCAATAACATTTTCCACAGAAAGTACTGTTATAGATAGAGATAATTGTAAGCAGCAAGAATGTTTAGTAAAGTAAGATCTACAAACACATCACCATCACCAAAACACAATTTTGTCATGAATCCATCTGTGTCCATTGTTTAATATTCACATGGACCAAGGTGAGCGACACAGGCTCTTTAGAGCCTCTAGTTATCAAATCAACTAAACAATGTGAATATCAAACCTACTGCTAGCAGCCGGTTGGATATCGAATATCGATTAACGAACAAAAAACCCCGTTAATACACCGGCTTAGCGAGTAAGTCCAACACACACAAAGGTTAACATTTACATCACATTAATATATTATCGCCTGATATCACTTGAAAATTCCTACTTAATAACTCTCTATCCAAATCACAATTTGTAAAAGTAAACCATTATAGATAACAGTACGGCTTTCTAAACAGAGACTTGGCTCACACCAAACAGCAAGCTATAAAGTGTCTCAAAGTATTTAGTTTAAACCACTCAAGAAGAAACAGCAACGGTGTAATCTATATAAAGAAAAAAAATACTAATGAACCACATCAACAACTGACAACCACTGCACAGCGGGTTCCTGACTTAGGTCAGTCATAGTAAACATATTTTAATAGGCAATAACCTTCACCCATCCAGAAATAATAGTGTAACATCACAACTTAGAAAGACACACTATTATAGAAAGACACACTATTATAGAAAGACACACTGCCTAATGGTGAGTTGAAGCAGGTTTATATTTGTCTAAAATCACTTCCTGTTTACTGATATTAGATTGAAAGTTTCTTATTAATATTGTTCTAGGAGAAAACAGGCCAAATAATATATATATCAAAGGGCTAGAAAATCATAAGTTGAAAACAAACTGACAAATGTGCAAGTTATGGCAAAAAAAAAACAACCCAAAAAAAAAAACCCCAGATAACATGACAATATATTATTGTTTAACTATTATTTGCAGTATCAAATATATATAATTTGATATGTTTTATTTTGATGTAATTTGTAGGATGTTGCATCAGATACATTCTTCTCTGTGCATGAGTCAAACTTCAGTTTGGATATAAGTATTCAGGATATGATTTTCATGATAAAAAATAGAGGTAGATAGTCAAATACTAATTTTAAAATAACTTAGGCTTATTGTCCTCTATTTGTTTTGTAGACACATATGATACGATCTTACACTTTAAATCCTATAGTTGATTGTTGTCGTTTGTTGCTGTATATCATATTTAATTTTCGTTTATTGTTTTGTACATTAATCAGGCCGTTAGTATTTTCGTTTGAATTGTTTTTCATTGTCATTTCAGGGATTTTTTAAAATGTTTATATATATCAGTTTTGCTTATTGTTGAAGGCGTTTCGATGCCATATATTTGTTTACTTCTATATAAATTTGTCTCTGCTGGAAAGGGTTCAAATTGGAAAAAATAAAGCATCTTCTTATTTTTATATTTTTATATAACTATTGTTCTACATCAATTTTACAAATGTCTGTTCTTAGTCTGAAATATAGCAGTAGTTTACCACTTTTTTGTTCGTTGATATAGTTTGATGTTGTCGGTATTTAGGGATATTTCAATTTTAGAATTTATCTTGGATTTCGAGTTTTTATCATGCTTTTTTCCAGGTAAAAATATGAAGCTTAAACAGAAAATAGAGTTGATCAATCGATGGATCAGACTTGATTTAGCGGAGATTGAGATTTTCAAGGAGCAAAATAAAAACGCTGCATTGGCAGAGGTACATAATGTAACCACTAAACAAAGATAGTATTCATAGAGAGGATAAAGGAACAAAAAAACAAAAACAATGTCAACATACCACATTCAACATACACGGTGCACAACAAACCAAGCAATAACCAAAGTAAAACAAAAAAAAAAACAATTGGATCAATCTTACGTGGTCTGGATGGATGAGCAGATTCATCTCACAAAAATGTTCCATCCTGATAACTCATAGTTCGTTTTCATAAGTTAAAAAAAACCAACAAAGGATCTTCATTAACCACGCTGGATATTACTTTACATAATTTAACAAATATCCGCTTTACTTAATTTTACAAATATTCACTTTATCAACAAACTATCGTCATTCCCATTGAAACCAATTGTGCCCCACTGTTTGCCGACAAGTTCCTTGATCACTATGAGGCAGACGTCATGCAGGAACTTCTTAGGAAGAAAGATAAGCAATCAGTAATATCCTTCAATTTTACTTTCTCCTTTATAGATGATGTTCTCTTACTAAATAATTCAAAATGGGTGACTATGTTGAACGCATCTATCCCATCGAACTAGAGAAAAAGGATACAAAAATACAGTTAAGTTAGCCTCTTCTCTACATCTAGAAATTGACAATCAGGTTCGGTTGAAAACAAAACTTTACGACAATGAGATGATTCAAGCTTCCCAATTGTGAACTTTCCACTTCTATGTAGCATCATACCAGCAGTGTCTGCATACGGAGTATATATCTCCCAATTGATAGGATATTCCCGGGCTTGTATTTACTGTCATAATATCATTAGCAGAGGGTTGCTGACCACAAGGAAGCTATTAAACCGCGCGTTCCAAAGGATGATGTTGAAATCACCCCTTCGTAAATTTTACGCACGCCATCACGAGCTGGTTGACCATTATGCCATATCCGTTTCACAGATGATATCGGATATGTTCATTTTGTCGTAACTACAATCCCGTTCCCTTTTCACGAATGTTACCTACCGAATCAGACTATTTACCGACGGGTTCCACGTGTAAAGCAGGATCTGCCTTCCCTGTTGGAGCACCTGAGATCATTTCCAGTTTGTGGTGTGTTGCTTAGTCTTTAGTTTTCTATGTCGTGTCGTGTGTACTATTATTTGCCTTTTTCCTTTTTCGCCATGGCATTGTCAGTTTATTTTCTATGTATGAGTTTGACTTTCCCTCTAGTAGCTTTTGCCTCTCTTTTATATAATTTTACAAATAATCAACACCAAAAATCTATGGAAAATGCTTATTAAATATATGAATGCTATCTTATCTACCAATAACGTTTGCGTATAAATAAGGAACGTTTATCATTAGGGGAAGTAATTTCATCAAACGTTTTACAGGCGCCATCTACAATTTGTGGATATCTTAATCACACATTCCCGGGGGAATGTGACAGTTGCTATAAATAAAATCACATTTTTTTTGTTTCTATATGGTATCATTTTTGAAGTTATACTTGCTTGTAACACACGACTAAGTGATGCCACATTGGATTATGTTCGGTCTCTCCCTTCGGAACACATTTTTAAAATTGTTTGTGTTGCTCGATTTATAGTTATCTAGGTAATATTGGGATACTTATCTAATGGAATTTTTTTAAGGAGACATTAAATATTTTTTGAACTCATCTTTTTTACCATGTCATATCAGCGTCAAATTTACAAGTTTACCACATCTCTCCTATTTTCAATTTTCACAGTTGTTATTTTATAGTTCGTTTCTGTGTGTGTTTTAGTTTTTTTTAACCTTGATTTGTTTTCTCTCAATCGATTTATGACTTTCGAACAGCGGTATACTACTAATAACTTTAGTAATATAAAATGACAATGAATCAGTATATTTTGATTATTTAGAATGTTGCATTACAGGTTTCAGTGGAAGAAATATCAAATCTCCTAAAAAAGTCACTGGTCGACAATGAGGTTGATTTTGTTAAACTTGTTCTCAGTTACTTTGGACAGGGTTACAAACAATTTTTAACAGAAAACCTGTATTTGCTGTTTCAAGAGGTATGTTTTATAAGCAATCAGATTTTTTAATCAACGATTATTTTTATAGTTTTCATATGATTTGATAGTAAGATATGTATACAGTATGTCTATTTGCCAATACTTCTGTTTTGAAATGTATGCTTTACCAAGACCTTGTTAATAGAGATCCAGATACTTACGCTAATTATCAGTTTCGTTAACTGTTCTAGCGTTCTTTCTAGTTGTCATTGTGTACGTCTTTTATTAACTGATTAGATTTTTTTTTGTAATATCCTTTTTGGCATGGCTCGGTATGTTTACATATCGCTATTGGCGTTATTGTACTAAGTTGATATTTTGCATTCTTGTTCTCATGTCTGCTTATGAGCATTGTTTATATGCCAATTTAAAACAAAATACCTCTTTATGTCTGTTTATTTTACTCAGACAATGTTGTTAATATAATGAATGCTATACGACAGTCAAACAATTGAGAACTTTTGATACTATAAACCCAAATTTTTTTACAAAAATACATGCGGGTACCAGGTCCGGGAAATGATATTTTTTCTATCCGTTTAAGGTGTTTGAGCATTGATTTTGCCACTTTTTAACGGAATTTCAGTTTTTGAATTTTCCTTGGAGTACAGTAATTTGTTATTAGTTTTTTTTTATTGTGAGGAAAGACCATACTGTTTCATTTTTTTGCCACACTTTGACGAATGTATCAGCCTTCAGTGTAGGACTCGACGCTTTTAGGTTCACACTTTATATGGGAGTTACATGTACATATGACTTTCCCAAAAATTTGGTTGGTTTGGAGTTATCTGCCCGAAACCGTTTTATCCTTTAAAAACCATAACTAAAATAGGTACAAGGATCTAAAGATAGCACATGTATATTTGTTATACACACAATAAACTCCAGTGCGTTATATTTTTTTTATTTCCTGTCACTTCCTGGAATTCTGCAAGAGACGTGCCATTACGTATGTATTGGCTTAATGAAACTGTACTTTGTTGATTATATCTTCATATTCAAGATTCTTTTACAGCCACAGAGCTTGTGACTTCAGTGTTGACATTAAATGTCATTTAGGACTTGTATGTTTCAATTTTTTTTATGTGTCAGTTATTTATGTGTGTTGCTTTGTCATTACTGTTGTGTATGTATGGTATGACAACACTTTGTGTAAATGTGAGAGTAATATAATAAACCTTCTTACAAATGGGAAGTTTATCTAGGTGTAAATACAGGTTTATTAAGAAGATTTCAGCAGTATTGTAGCAAGATCTGCTTACTCTTCCGGAGCACATAACATCACCCCAGTTTTTGGTGAGGTTCGTGATGCTTAATCTTTAGTTTTCTATGTTGTGTCTTGTTAAGTATTATTTGTCTTTTTATCTTTTTTCGTTTTTCGCCATGGCGTTGTCAGTTTGCTTTTGATCTATGAGTTTGAATGTCCCACTGGTATCTTTCGCCACTTTTTAAATCTCTGTTTCTCTTCGGAAAATGCTAAATCAGGAATGTGACAATTGTTTTCATTTAATCTTTCGTTGTGATTAAGCGTTAGGTATTGACTTTTTTTTTGGTGTTCGTATTTTTGATTTTACACAAGAGTTTTGTTTTCTGTTTGTATGGGTATACCTGATTTATAAAGTTCAGATAGCAAAAAGATGCAAAATATGCAAAAAAAAAAAAAATAGATGTATCTTCCATTGTAGTTATTTAAAATCAATAACGTATTATGTTATAGATAATGAATAATCCTGACATACCGAGGTGTGTTATACGACAAGACAAACCTTTAAATATGCATTTTCTGACTTATATACCGTGCAAAATATTAATAAGTAAAATCACAAAAATACTTAACTTAGAGGAAAATTAATTCGGAAAGTCAATAATCACATGGCAAAATCAAATAACAAAACGCATTAAAAACAAATGGACAAGAACTGTCATATTCCTGACTTGGTACAGGCATTTTCAAATGTAGAAAATGGTGGATTTAACCTGGTTTTATAGCGCTAACCCTCTCACTTTGATGACAGTCTCATCAAATTCCGTTATATTTACATTGATGCGTTAACTAAACAGACACAATAAATAAAATAGTAAAAATATGGGTACATCAGTCATCATCGTATAACAATTTTAAAAGTAACAATTAACAGAACAAAAAAACATCTATCTACAAACACATTCATTGATTTGTGTGTCTAACGTCAGAAAATGTTATACGTCACATAGATTTGTCGTTCAATGTGTATACAAACAATTGTTAAATTTACATAGGCAATGTTAGCATACAGGGTTAAAAAATCAAAAGTATGGAAGAATAAATTTCAGAAATAGACCCGAGATTTAATTGGTTATCAAAAGTACCAGGATTATAATTTTGAACGCCAGACGCGCGTTTCGTCTACATAAGACTCATCAGTGACGCTCAGATCAAAATAGTTCAAAAAGCCAAATAAATACAAAGTTGAAGAGCATTAGGACCCAAAATTCCAAAAAGTTGTGCCAAATACGGCTAAGGTAATCTACTCCTGGGGTAAGAAAATGTTCAAAATTTATATATAGAATTTATAAGAATCCACAAATAGTTAATGCCACTACGCCTTGAATGATTTTGACGTTTGTGGTTCAACGTATTTTGTAATTCATAATAGAACAATATCATAATGACATAAAATAGAACAATATCATACTGACGGGATCTTTTAAAGTACAGAGTCACGTTATAAGAACCAAAGAAATACAAAAAGTCGCATATACAAAACACACCACAAAAAAATGAAAGACAATACAAACACATTGACGAGATGTATAAGTACCGAGCCCCTTCAAACGGATATCACATAAAACCATTCAACAGTAAAAGTAATATTAATAATAGAAAAAAGACAAATGAAAAAACTACAAAACACGTTTTTAAGATGATAAACAACATCAATACGCACAATCTATACATCAAGACCATCGTGTATTATTTGTGAAATTTATACGGAATATCTATCAACAAGGTCTTGGTACCTTCCGATGAACTATTTTTGAAAAAGGACGAGATTTTCTTTGACATACCCCGGTAATGTTCTTTGACATACCTCGGTAATATTTGCAAAGATTTGCAGCATTTGCATCCTATTTGACCAACCACACTAAAGTAGAAACTTCTTTTCTGATGCGTCCAACTTTTATTATGCCATACGTCTTTTTTTAATGTGAAATAAAAACACCTTATAAATCTAGATTATTTTAAAGTTTAGAAATATTTATCCACGCCAAATTAAAATATATTTGCACAACATGAAGTAAGTAACCGCCCGATAGTGGTGTATGAAAACTACAAGTAAATTTGAAAGTCATTTATTGTACCAAACTAGTTGTGGTTTCTTTCTATGTCTTAATGTCTTGAAGTGCATGGATTCAGAGATGGGGAGCAGTTGTGTTGCTGGACATTCACTATACGAATTTATACAGTCACTAAAGGTAATTTAAATTGTGCTGAATAATTTCGATTCTATTTACGTTCAATGGAATCATATGCGTGACATTCAATGTTTGACTGTCAATGTTTCACTGTCAATAATGAGAGGTTTAGTTAGCTTAAAAACCAGGTTTGATGATAAATTTTGTCTATAAGAAAATGCCTGTACCCAGTAGCAATTGAAAAGATAGCTAGATGTATAGGTATTACAGTGACACCATAATGTAAAGCTTGTCAGGACCCAAAATGCAAACCAATTTTTTACGTAGGGTCAATATCTAAGAACCATTTGGAAACGAAAACATACGTGGACAAAGTAATTTATTTATTATCTATAATATCGCCAAATCATAGTAGATCAAATCCGGTTGCATATGAAATAAGATTGAAGAAATCATACTCTTGAATAAATTATGGGGTCATTAACATAAATCTTGGGTGGTTAGGAGCACTATTTTATTTATGTTTCTATAGAATAAAACTTAAGGTTACAAGCTTTAACACAAGTAAGAGAAGATTTTGATTGGTTAACTACATGTGATGTTTTTTGTATATGCAATGAAATGTTATGTGATTTTGTTTCTATAGTACTGGACAGGATAAAACTGTACTCATACCAATTTCTTTTCTATTTTAATCATTTTTTTTCAATGCAAATTTAACAAAAACTAATAGTAGGAAATCAATGGTTATATTACACCTTCAATCCTCCCAAAATGAATGTAAAGTTTCATTGAAAATTTCGGGATGGGATTTAACATGTTTAATATTTGACAGTACCAGTTTTTAATTTTTGCCTTAGAAAAGTTGAATTAACCAGTCTGCTGAGCAAATAATAATGCTTGAAAGTATTATATAATCAATATAATCAACGACAAAACCAAATTATTTAAATTTAAAACACTCATTGGATGCATGTTCATTCGTTATTTATTTCTATAGCAAACAATGTGGAAGAAAGGTGGCAACAAAGTATGTCTCATTGACTCACAATATCTGGACGATATCAATAAAGGTGTTAGTGTACTACTTGGTAATCGAAAACTAAAGGCTTTTGAAAAGGAAGGTAATTAAATCAATTGTGTTGTTGCTCTGGGACAAATTTTATTATCATTGAACCACGTTAGTTCAGATGTTATTTAAACAGTTTTTCATGTGCATAATAAGATGTTGTATCATAGCCAATGAGGTTTTAGCAATAGCATACGTCACCTTGCGAACTTACACAATCAGCATGTAGAGAAAGCTATTAAAAACTCTGACATGACAAAATATATTATCCTGAATTACAGTAATTTCTCGCAATTCGATTGGCTGATATTGTTTTTATAAATTTCAGTCCAATTTTTTATTAACTCAATTGGAATTATTTCCATTATTTATAACATCAATTGGAATTATCACCCTTATACCATTGACCTAATAAAAAAATATTTAGTTGCTTTATAGTCCTAATATCTATAAAGGCAACAGTAGTATACCGCTGTTCAAAACTCGTAAATCTATGGACAAAAAAACAAAATTAGGGGTAACAAACTTAAACAGAGGGAAACGCATTAAATATAAGAGGAGAACAACGACACAACATTAAAATGTAACATACATAGAAACGGAATAAGCATTAGACAAAATACGATGAGAATAACAAATATAACATCAAAACCAAATACATGAATTTGGGATAGAAAAGTACCGTGACACGTCTTATAGTAATGTGAATTCACACTCAAATATAAGAGAAAACAAACGACACAACGGAAACACAACGTTAAAATGTTACACACACAGACACGAACTATAATATTACAATGGCCATTTTCCTGACTTGACATTTTTAAAGATAAAAATGGTGTGTTGAACCTGGTTTTGTGGCATGCCAAACCTCGCACTTTAATGGCAATGTTAAATATAACATTGAAATGACAACTTAATTTTACAGGACTACAATACAAAAAATAGGAGAACGTATTAGACAAAGAAACACATGATTAATAGATAACAAAAGGCATGAGGTTTAAAATTCAATACTCCAAAAACGCGCCTCGTCTACACAAGACTCACCTGTGACGCCCAGATACAAAAGATCGAAAGTGAAAAAAAAAGAAATTTAATTTTTAAAGTTTATTAATCAAAACAACAATATGTTTGAGTGCAAATTTCAGTTATTCTTCTAAAACAATATATGAGGTGCCTTTTTGTCAGAATCACAACCCTTTCAATTAGAAATAAAGAAAACATGAACAAGCGTTCTGTAGTATCCTTATTCAATATCACAGTAACAAAGCAGACAAACAAGTGTCCGTAATATCCTTATTTCAAATTTACTACGATACATGATAACCTAAAATGTACATGATTACGTAACAGGACATTAATTTATCTTAAGGTAAAAATTCTTGAAAATTTTTATCAAGAAGTGGATGGAGAGTTGTCTCATGAAATAGCCATATTAACACAAAGGTTTGATACGTGTTTTTGCTATCAATTTCCAGTGCGCCAACAGTTTACAAGTGTACATCCTTTTAAAGAATTGTTTATCTGGGCAGTGCTTTTGAATAGAAAGGAGATGGCGGAGATTTTTTGGCAAAAAGACAGTGATTTTGTATGTGAGTACGGCGCGCATTTATCAAATTTATGATTTGTGAACCTTTCCTGGGCTCATAACACAATATCCGTTTCTAAACAATAAAATAGTAATCAAAGGTACCAGGATTATAATTTAGTACGCCAGACGCGCGTTTCGTCTACATAAGACTCATCAGTGACGCTCATATCAAAATATGTATTAAGCCAAACCAGTAAAAAGTTGAAGAGCATTGAGGATCCAAAATTCCAAAAAGTTGTGCCTAATACGGTTAAAGTAATCTATGCCTGGAATAAGAAAATGCTTAGTTTTTCGAAAAATTTAAAGTTTTGTTAACAGGAAATTTGTAAAAATAACCACATTATTGATATTCATGTCAACACCGAAGTGTTGACTACTGGGCTGGTGATACCCTCGGGGACGAAACGTCCACCAGCAGTGGCATCGACCCAGGAGGGTAAAAAGTTATCAAAGGTACCAGGATTATAATTTAGTGCGCGTTTCGTCTACATAAGACTCATCATAAAAACCATACATATACTGTTAAAGTAGTTTTATTTCTGGAGAACCAATTTTCGTGGTTTTAGTGGATGACTTTATCCACGAGTTTAAGTCTCTAACGAAATAAATCAATCGTTGTCCGAATCAAGACATGGATTTGTAGATTTGATTTAATCTGTTAATCACTCTATCGCGGGTTAATAAGTATGATCACAACGATTTACACGGGTCAATGTTTACTTTGCAACTCCTTCAATCCAGACAATTTGTACAATAATGAAAACAACACATTAAATAATTTCTTGCGTCCGGAGCGCTTTTCTGGATTTACCTTCATCAGGAACGGTCAAAGCCAAACATTTGAAATCCGAAGATGCATAAGTTCTGAAATCGTTGAAGAGCTTTAAGTCGAAAATACCTAAAATAAATAGCCAAATTCATCTTAAGCTAATTTTGCCTGAGGGAGTTGAAACTCTAGTTTCTAAATAATTTCAATGTTTATAAACGGACAATTTTAGTAAAGTTTGTTACACCATGTCAGTACTGAAGTACTGACTACTGAGTTGATGATACCCTCGGGGACTGTAACTTTTGTTTCTAATTGCTTCAATGTGTCTTATTTATTTTTTATAAAACTAAAATTCACCAATTTAATAACCCACAAACATGTAAATGTTGCTCAAACCACGAAAATTGATACCCACGAATTGAAGTACTTTCGCAGTATGTAAAATAGATGTTTCTTTTATGTAACACATACATTTCGGTTGATAGGGTACTCTACTATTATATTTAAAATTACGCGTACGTTAATATAAATCATTAACCATATATGATAAAATTAATATCTAGTGTATTTTGATTTTGGTCTTAGGTTGATAACCTTGAATCTGAGGTCAAGGTAATAGGTGAATTTGAAGATCAAATTTTGACTTTTGCTTTAATTTCCTATGTTCATGGTGTAGGCATGATAAAGTCATAGACTTTTCATTAGGTTGCAAAGCATATCACCTTAAAAAAGTCAACTGGAAGTAACCTTGTGTACAACGGAAGTAGATATTTTTTAACATAACAGTATATAGAACCATATAAGTTTATGGAACCTATGACAAATGAAATATCAACTGATCTCCTTTATGTAAGACAAAAGTGTATTGAAACAATATATTTTGGGATTCAGTATACAATAATTTAACATTTGAAACTGTCAATGACATTTTATAAACGGGATGTTATTTTTTATCTTTTCCGGTGGAAAGATTTTCAATTGTTCATTGAACAAGTGTTTTTAATTTCTTTGAATTATTCATTGGTGATTTTTTAAATATTCTTTGTGTTATTGTTGTTATTTTCACCGGAAAGGGTTTCAAATACCTCGAAAGATTATTTATAGCTAATATCTGTTTTTGCAGGACTTCCAGTAAAAGACTTGTCAAACTAAGATTAGCACAATTTCAAAACACTAACTCTTTTTCTGCTAGTCAATGTGTTTTCAACTCTAATTAGAATTGAATCATGATAAAAACTATCTGTTAACATCACGGTTTAATTTGTTTGTCCTGCTACACACGTTGGGTATATAGGAACCTGATGTTCAGCGGTTGTCGTTCGTTCATGTGGTTCATAAGTGTTACTCGTTTTTTATATAGATTTGACCGTTGGTGTTCTTGTATGAATGGTTTTACACTAGTAATTTTTGGGACCTTTTATAGCTTACTGTTCGATATGCGACAAGGCTCCTTGTTTTAAGTCGTACTTTGACCTATAATTATTTACTTCAGTAAAATGTGACTTGGTTGAAGAGTTCAATTATTTCAATAGCACTCACACTACATCTTCTTTTATTTATATAGTTTTGCCAACATCTAACATTCGTTCGTTCAAGTAATACGTTTTCCTAATTTTCAGATTATCTTTAATGATGTTTAGAATTTTTTTTCGTTTCAATGGTCAAAAGAAATGCCTGGGGAAAATCAAACTCTTACGTGAAAAACCAAATGACAATGGTAGGACAAAAAAAGCGAAAAACGACAACATGTATAACAGCAGTTTACAAAGATAACTAACGACTAAAAATAATTTAGTGTTTTTGATTGAAGTGTAGTTTTGTCCTTAATAACTAACAACCAATTAAAAACATAGTGATACTTTAAAAACATTTAATTTAGGTGCTGCTTTGTATGCAAGTTCATTGGCCAAGACCCTTGCTGAAAATGCATGCTCAAAGGAATATATGGAGATGAAATCATCTCATACAGAAAATTCAATGTGAGTCGTTTTTAGAAAAATCATACTTTTAGAAGACTTTGTAAATGCAAGGTAAATTTTAAGATCATTCCTTAGCGCTTCAAATGCTCCATTTTAATAGCAGAAAGAATAAGTAAAATTATAAAAAATCGAATCCAAGGAAAATTCAAAACGGAAAGTTCCTAACAAAATATATAGTAAAAGGCTCAAACACAACAAATGAATGGTAAATAATTGTCATAGTCCTGCCTTTTTACAGGCATTTTCTTATGCATTAAAGGTTGTATCTACCTAGTTGTATAGCTAGAAAAACCTCTAACTTGCATCACAGTCGTATAAAAATGCATTTTATCGACAAAGATGTGTGACGACAGACATCATAATTAAAATGTCAAAAATATAGGTACTGCAGTCAACATGGTGTTATAATCTTAATCAGAATAGAAGCAAAAAGATATGTCAACAAAGAAACACATAAAGTCATAGAGATACAACACACCAGCAAAAATGAAATTCAAGAAAACAAAAAATCTCCATAGCACAACACAATGACGGGACTGGAATGACAGTTTATGACCAACCTCAATAAAGTACCGTATAAATTGCACTACATAGAAAAAAATCAACAACTCTTTTGTCACCTTGATCAATATTTATTCGTTTAAAAATCTATAATTGATTCTCAAAACATACTACGGAAATTTCCTGAAAGTAACCAACTGTAAAAAAATCTAAGACAAACGATCATAACTGTCCTTTCTAAATAAAGATACTCCAATTTAACATAAAAAAAAAAAATCACGACAAAAGGGATTTTACTTTTTCTTTTCTTTTGCCACCATCTTACGGTATTTAAATATTATAATTAAAATTAAAAAAAAAAAAAAGATATTCGAAGAATATTCAAAATGTAACAGTCCGTAGTCAAATGGCAAAATCAAAAACTCAAACCTACCGAACTAGACTTATTATTAGGCGTGTACTAACATGATAAACACTACACGTGCAACATATGTAACACATGAGAGCTCTTCCAGATTTTGGTTGACGTTGCTTTTTCTTTAGTTCCCTTTGTTGAATTTTGTGTACTACTGTGGATTCAATATATATGTGTTGGATACCAATTTCCGTGGATTTCGTGAATATAGGTGAACCACAAATGTTCAACGAATAACAAATGTTCCATCGACTTATATGCAGACTTTAGTTAACCACGAATATTCCTCTATCCACGAAATTGTTACTAACAAAAATAGTTGAATACACATTATTGTTGGTCGTTTTGGTCTTTTTTCCTTTTCAGCCTTGGCGCTTGTAGTTCATTTTCAACATATGGGTGTGAATGTTCATCTGGTATCTTTCGACTCTAAACTTTAAGGTTAACAATTCAACACTGAAATTAGACCTTTGAATTTTTACTTTATTGTATAAATATTGATTTTGCTTATACAAATATGAACTTATACGTTTCTTCAATCTGCCTATACAAGTGTTTTGCTTTTTTCTGACTGTATTTAGACTTGAAACATTGGACGTGGATGTGAACTGATTGATAATTTAGTCTTATATACATTCTATTTATTAGTTGCTAATAGATTTAATTTATTCTAGCTGTCAGTAATTGCAAGTACTCTCATAACTTTACTAAGTGTTGTTGTTTTGTTGTGGAGATATATACAAACCCTGCAGCGTCCATTCATTTTTTACTATTATTTGTCTTCCTTCTATCGATCAAACAAGTTCAGCCTTTTCCAACTGATTTGTTTTAGTCACGACATATATTGTCCTTTTAAACCTTTTGTATCGAGTAAAGGGATGGTTTGGCGCAATCTAACATGTTAAACACCGCTACATTCTATATGCGACTGCCCATAGGCAATAATCTATGATTGAGTGGCTGCATTAATTCGTTAAATTGGTCTTTCCACTTTTCTGTGGAAAAACCTATTGTTTTTGTTCTGATTATTAAGGCTTTCCACTTTTCTGTGGAAAGACCTATTGTATTCGTTCTGATTACTTGTAAAAACCTATTGTAATTATTATTACTAGAACACACCCGCGAAATCGCGGGCACATACAGCTTGTGAACTGTTGTAGGATGATTATTTGTAAAAGATATTATGTATGGAGAATTTCATAAAAGGTATCAATAGCTAGCCCTCTTCCTTTTTCCAAAGTCCGATATTTGTTTCCTTTCTGTTAAATTCAATTATTTTCGTGTTTCTGGCCTCAGACCATAATTATTCTTCTCTTTTGCTACAATGCTTCTTTTGGTAAAAGTCAAATCAAATTAAAAATTTGCACCGTTTCAAACATCAAATAAATGTAACTGCTTATATATAGACCATTATAAGTCTAATAAAATATGCTTCAAGGACAATCCATCAGTGCTTTTTCTTTTGAGAACCTTACTAACATGCCAATGGTAGGGTATGAATCTTATATAAATGACTAAGACCGACTAAGGCTAATTTGAGGGGTGGTCGGAGGGGATCAATTCCCAAATCCCGAACTTCAAAACATCCGATCCCGACGCTTCGAAAAAGGTCCTGCCTCCCTCTAATCTCTACCTTACTTTCATTTTTGCCAATTCACTATTTTCACTTTCAACAATAAATTGCCCCATCTAGTCTGTGCATCCGTGCGTTCGTTCGTTCGGTCGTCTGTCTGTCCCGCTTCAGGTTAAAGTTTTTGGTCGAGGTAGTTTTAGATGAAGTTGAGCATGTTTTACTTATTTTAACATATATGCAAGTGGTATGACCCCTTAAATAGTAAACATTTCAAAGAAAACAGTAGACAGAATCAGGGACTTTCTATAATAACATAGAAAATCCCTGACAGAATACAGAGTCTATGTATATTAAAGTAGTATAATCGTAGTTTACATGTAGATAAACGCGAACAATAGTCAATAGTTGTCCTCTCTTAGGACGTATAATAGTTGTGGTTCTTGCGATCTTTACACCATGAAATGAAACGCGAAAAATAATTGTCCTCTCTAAGGAGGTATAATAGTTGTTATTGTTGCTATCTAAACATCATGATATGAGAACGCTCTGAATGGCTTATTCATTTTTCATTTTTGTTATCTATCATACGATTGCTTTTTTTAAAAATGTGTCATATGTTTTTCTTATTTTAATATATGCAACTGGTATGGCCCCTTAAATAGTAAACAATTGAAAGAAACCAGTAGACAGAATACAAAAAGTCTCTATATATTAAAGTAGTATAATCGTAGTTTATATGTAGATAAAGGAGGTATAATAGTTGTGATTCTTGCGATCTAAACACCATGATACGGAGAACGATTTGATTGGCTAATTTATTTTTCATTTTTTGTTATCTATCATACGATAAAAATGATTTACTTAATGTATGAGTAAAACAAATAAAGGAGAAATATGTTGCTTTTTATGATCCGTTGTCCTTTGTCATTAAGTTGTTAAAATCACAGTCGAAGTAAAACATGTGCAATGATTTTTAAGGTGTTGAAAAGAAAAGTCTATGCCTTTTTTACCATCCGTGTTTGTGAACATAGCTGGCATTTAATTCGTTTGAATGATTCGGCAACACAAGTTCTCTATCAACAAATTAAAGTTTAAAATAATGGCATTTGCGATCTTAAATTCCTATCGGGTCACACTTATTACTATTTGAAGTAGACGACAGTAGTTCACCAATGTTTAAAATGTAAATTAAAACAAAAAACTAATATAAATAATTAATGCAAAATAAGTTTTTTTAAATAGTATTTAAGATAATAAAGATGAAAAATACTTAAAAATATTCAAAATAATAAATCGAAATTTGCAATAAATGATAACGGTTGGCATCAACAGGATAATCGTCTTCTACTATATTCGTTTCCACCGCCATACGATACCGTACTAAGTTAAAATGTCACCACTTGGAATATAACCCAAATAGTAAATTACTGGTAAGACGATTCTACTATTATCAAAAGGTAAAAAACGGCTAAAATATTTCAATGAATAGTAGACACCAGTTGTCTTATTTTTTATTTCAAACTTTTTGTATAATGTGAAAGCAATATTAAATGAAGGCAACAGTTGTACACCGCTGTTCAAAAGGCATAAATCTATTAAGAGAAAGCAAATCAGAGTTACAAACTAAAACCAAAGGAAACACATCAAATAAAAGGAAAAGATCGAAACAACAAAAACAAAAGACAATGCAACATTCATAGAGACTAACTATTAAATAACAACTGCCATTTTATTGACTTGGTACGTGATATTGTGAGGACAAAATGGTGGGTTTAACCTGATTTTGTGGCTAGACAAACCTCTGGCTTTTATGGCATTGTTTTATATACCTCTAAAACGACAACATTACATGACAGGAATACAGTACAAGTAAATGCAAGAACATATAGGACAGAGAAATACATAAATAGATCATATAATAGTACATTTATACAAGTTAGCAACAGATTAACAACGAATACGTAAAACAAGTTAGGACAGTACACAAACAAACCATAATAGAATTACGAACTGTCCGTCAAACGAATGTATAAACTTCGAATCTATGCCAAATATAATTATTGTTTGTTAGACAAGTTGATATTGACCTGAATGTGACAAAAAAAATCAATCAACGACAAAAATACGTAATACAAGCTGCTCATTTCCTGCTATTTATATTTAATGAACATGCTAAATGGAAAAAAAAACAAACTGTAAGTTCACTTTTCTTAGATGTATTTTATTATTGTACTAACCCATACGATTTATTTAAGATATTATGAAAACCTTGCCTGTAATGTGATGACCGAACTCTATAGTAAAGGTGAATTAGAAGCCAGACAACTGTTAGTGACAAAATATGAAAGATATGGTTCTACAACAATTTTTGAGTTAGCTGACCGCAACAACCTTAAGAAGTTTATGGGACACACTGCATGCCAAACTAAATTGAATATTATCTGGAAAGGTCAAATCCTACCTTATACATCATCCATGAAGGTATTTTTATGATTTACTTCCTACGGAAAAGTTAACATAATTATAATCTGTTTGATATATTTGCGCCTGGTTAAATTACATTAAAGGCACATTGGTGGCCTTCGGCTGTTGTCTGCTCTATGGTCGGGTTGTTGTCTCTTTGACACATTCCTCATTTCGATTCCCAATTTAACATATTGTAATGCACAAGATGCGCATTTTGACATTTTATAAGAAATAAAAGAAATTAGAGTGTGCAATTGTAATTGAAATTATGTACAAATAAATAAGACATGATGAACATTGAAAATACACCGAACAAATCCAAAAAGTAAGCACGCTTATTTAAGATTATAATACTGACCTTACCACATAGGATAATTCTGAAACTGGTTGAACTTGTCAAATAAGTTCTGTAATTCTAATTCAATTATCTGTAAAATAATCAAAATTAAATATTTCTTGAAACATTGACTTTGATTGCACAACATCTACTACCGCCAAGTATTGATTGGTTATTGATGATCGTACGTGTAGCCTAGCCTATCCTTTTTGCGTTACCTTATCCCATAGTTAAAAAATCATAGTCAGGTGACCCTTTGAAAGCAACTATCAAATAGGGCACAAAATAAAGTATATAACAGACATGATTTAATCTGCCTCATATCGTTACTTATAAAAAAGCACGACTGGAAACTGAGTTTAACAGCAAAATGAGCTTAACTTAGCTACCAAATTATGAACATTCAATGTATACATGGTATATGTAGTAAGAGTCGTGCAACACACTCAAATAATGGATTGATCTCTATGATAAATCGATAATGCAAAGCTTGCGAATACTATTATTATTTCCTTGCTAGTGATATGGTTTACGCTAATCAGTTTTTAGTTGTCAATTCATTTATTTGTTGATTGACGTGCGTGCGTAATATTGTGGTATGATTGCCAATGAGACAACTCTCCGCAAGAGACCATTACACAGGAATTAACAAATATGTGTACCCTTAACTCACGAAAAAGATCATATTTTCTTATTTATTTAATGATTTCGACACTCAGACCTATTCATGAAAATCAAAGTGTCTTTTTCATTTTGAAAATATTTTCGTTTTCTTCTGCCTTGTTTTATCACAAGTGAATACCAACAAAAAAATATACCAATGCAAGGGTTGTGTTGCTGCATATATCTTTAACGTGTATTAATTTAATTTCCATGATGTTGTTTCAATCGTTTTGGTTTTATATACAAATGGGCTTTAGTTGAATTAATCACTTGATGTTTGTATTCTGCTTATTAAAAAAATATTTTTAATTTTCTACAAAACAGATTTCAGTATTCTTTGTATACATGTATTCCTGATCTTTTAAAAAATTTCTTTGAATGAAATGTGTTTCGGTCCTTAATTTGAAATCACCATGTAGGTAGTTGATAATCTGTATCTTTATTTGAAATGTTTGTGGAATTAATAGATATAAGCAAAGGTGCTTATTGTAGATACTTAGAGGCTTTATCCTTCCATTTTTAATACCAAATATGATGAGCAAAGAGGATAGAAAAATATATGTGGCACCAAACCATATGGATGCATCATTGTCGGGCAGAACTTTTCTAAGAAGTATGTCAATGTATAGAAAAGGAATTACATCTGAGGTTCTTCATGAGATGCAACACACAGAAGAAATAAAGCATTCGAATGAGAGAACAATTAATAAAAGGATCAAAAGCATTTATAACTTTTACAACGCACCTGTGACAAAATTTATTTTTAATGTGGTGAGTGTCATTTCCGGTAGATTGATTAGGATAGATATACTTTTTCTACGTAATGGAATCGACCTTCTTTGGTGAGGATTTGCAAATTTGTCTAGATTCCTATCCTCAGACCTGAGTGCAATCTAAATGATATGATAGAAATATCAGAGAAACATTGAATCGTGATCAGCCCTTTTAACGCGTGTTCACACCATGCAGACCTATATAATCAGGGGTGATATCCTTATTAAACGTATTGAAAAAGTACGAACTATTGAAATTAACAATGCATATATATCTTTGTTTCAATGTCAGGATTAATTTGACCATACAATGTATAAACTCACTAGCGACATGTACTTTCAGATTGAAATCGTGAGTTTCAAGAATATATATCCGTCTGATGTCTTAATTGGTCTATTTGTCTATTGTTACATTTTGAATGAGTGTAAATTCTAATGGTAGTGGATCCAGTCGTAACATAAAACCCGTGACTTACGTGAATGCGATTCTTTCAGTTTTTGGTGTTGGTACTACTTGTATCTTCGAAATGAATTCAAGTAATTTTAAAATGAGTATACTTCTGCTGATTCAAAGTTGTACACATATGAATGTATACCAAGTGAACAAAGACCAGTCATTCGGACGATTTAAAAAACACATACTGAAATATATTTTGAGTGCTATCTCATTAAAGCTCACAATTCTTGTATTTACAAATAAAGGCCACAGTAGTATACCGTTGTTCAAAATTTATAAATCGATTGAGAAAAAGACAAATCCGGGTTACTAACTAAAACTGAGGGAAACACATCAAATATAAGAGGACACAACAGAAACACAACATTAAAATGTAACACACACAGAAACCAACCTTAATATAACAATGGCCATTTTCCCGACTTGGTGCAGGACATTTTAAGAAAAAAAGGTGGGTTGAACCTTGTTTCGAAGCATGCCAAAACCTCCTTCTTCTATGGCAATGTCGAATATAACATTAAAAGGACAACATTACATGACAGGATTACAATACAAATAAGAGGGAGAACATATAGAACAGAGAAACACACGAATAATAACTAACAAAGGGAACTAGGTTTTAAATTTAATACGCCAGACGCGCGATTCGTCCACACAAGACTAACCAGTGACGCTCAAATGAATAAGTTCCAAAGCCAAGACAAAAAGTTGTAGACCATTAAGGACTAAGTGTTCCAAAAAGTTGTGCCCAATAAAAGATGTGAAATCTGCTGAATAAATAATTATATAAATAATTATACAATAAGTATTTACTTGAATTCAATATGTAAAGTTTATGTTACAACATAATTTGCATTGTTTTATATTTAGCTGGCATATGTTATATTCCTGATAGTGTTCTCCTTGTTCTTGCTGACGGATTTACATCCCTTGCCTGAGAAAAGCATTTCTTATTTTGAATACCTTACATGGGTATGGGCAGCTTCTATGATGGTAGAAGAACTGCGACAGGTATGGTTCTTCTCCTATTTTTGTTTATCCTTTGACATGTAATCAACCTGTTAACTTGGTATCTACTACTATTTTAACATGCATATAAATTACTTATATTACAGCAATGTCATGTAAAAACGCATACAAGGTGTGACTTCAAAGCAATGCCAGAAAAATGTTACATTTAAATAGGGAGCATCTATTTTATTATCAAAACTAAATTAATGACACCAGAGTTTTATTTCAGAACAGTTATTTAAAATGTTCAAAATTATTTGAAAAGGTATAATTCTGATTAATTTACCAATAAGTGCTAAAATGGAATAAACATTTTCTTAAAGGATTTTATTTTATAATTGGTTGATTATAAAACTGCAAAACATACCAAACCCTCCCAAATAATATGTCAGAGTCATGACAGTTACTTTGTGTAGTTTTATATTAAATATCTAACATGCATTATCCCCCCTAGTTACGCCCGAATTAAAAAACGATACGATACAACATGTCGTACCGTAACTATTGTTTATAAACGGCATGCATAAGACATTTACAGAACAATCGTTGTAGGCACACAAAAGAGGATTTTGATCAGCTAGTGTACGATTGGGAAGCCAAATTGAATATTTCATTAAGCACTCTCAATAATTAATATCAGTTTAATTGAACTCGGTGTCATATGTTTATACACTTAAATTTAAGATTAAGATTTTACCAATCACAAGTTAAATACGTTATTTACAATACCTACCAGCATCAATTTCTTAGGTAATCTCAGATAACAACAGTTTTGTTATCATCTACAGGATGATAACACCATATAGTCTATATTGTATCAATAGTTCAAAAGATGTACTTTTTTTAAAAGTTTTATTATTATTGAGAATCACATTTCAGGCTTTTGTTATACCAAAGTCACTATTGAAGTATAATGCATGGTACAATTTTTGGACACTGTTCGAGGTATTGATATACGGTATGCTTGTAACCTCTGTAATTCTTCGAGTTACCATGAACGATGATAATTTCAGCTACGCACGTACAGTGTATGCAATTACAATGGGATTATTCATTTTGAACAGCATGCAGTATTTTCGTGCTTCAAGGACACTTGGTCCAAAAGTGATTATGATTGGGAAAATGGTAAGTATTTCAGTATTTATTATTATCTTATGTCCTTGGTGCTGTGTGTAATTAATCATAGTTCTATAATGTAGTTAATAGATCAATATGTAAATTCAGAATAATATTAGAAAATGTCCTTCAATATATATGACATTTGCTATTGAATGTACATGTAAGTATATGTGAAAATGCAAAAATGATATAGTGTAATGCCTCATAGTCTTTACAGCGTGCACATGATATGGTGTGATTTACATTGGATTGCCTGTTAAAAGTTTATGCATAATTCATCAAAAATTGATTAAAACTTACTTTCTGAAGTACTGACTTCTATTCGTTCTACAGTGAAAGATCACCTCCAAAAATATTGTCATTAGATATATCCTATTAGTTGTATTTATCAGATGTGTATTCTCAAAAATTCTTTATTACAGCAATAATTTCATTTTTAATAAATAAAAATAAAACCAAACACACATGTCGTTGATAAATAAACCGAATTCTTTAACTACTAACACGACTAACACAACAACGGTTTTAACTGTAATATTTTGTCTGTTTCAGATGTTTGACATCATATTCTTTGTGTTGATATTTGTCGTGTTTTTATTTGGCTTTGGAATCATGTTTCACGCAAATATATACCCAAACTCAGAACCAGGATACAAACTGTTTAAAGAGGTTATATACATACCATATTGGCAGCTATACGGCGAACTGTTTTTAGATATTTTTGAAGGTAATGATTGATATCTTTAGAATAAAAAATATGTAATAGAAATGTTTTGTTTAGAGAATATTTAGATTAGCATTCAAACTGTTTTATAATATTTATGTTACAATTTTTACCATTGGCTAAAATTTGTCGTCAAATCTACAGATGAGGTGTCGCAACTAAGGAGCCTGTAATTCAGTGGGTGTCGTTTGTTTATTTGTTTCATATTTGTTTTACGTTCATTTTATATAAATAAGGCCGTTAGTTTTCTCGTTTGAATTGTTTTACATTGTCATTTCGGGGCCTTTTATAGATGACTATGCGGTATGGGCTTTTCTCATTGTTGGAGGCAGTACGGTGACCTATAGTTGATAATTTCTGTGTCATTTTGTCTCTTGTGGACAGTTGTCGCATTGGCAATCATACCACATCTTCTTTTTTATAAGGAGCTGTCATATTGAAATCATTGAATCAATATAATTTGATATCTCCAATATATTGGAAACCAAAAAAACCTGCCTCAAAACCATCGTTTATTGTGATACTATCGAAATTTGAATCGTTGGATATAAGTTGGATATACGTTGGATCTGTTCTATGTTCCTTTGAAATTTCACACAAAGCTGAAGAACTGGATCTGCCAACACTGTAATGGATACCAAAACTACATAAATGTCCTTACAAACAACGGTATATTGCTGGGTCTTTAAAGTGCTCCACAAACCTCTTTCTAAATTATCAACATCTTATTTAACAGCAATCAAAGCTCGACTTCAAGCTTAAGGTTATTGGGAAACTGCCTATTCTAGTCGTGAATCAGATGTGGATACTAAAAAAAATCCAAAGATCTTTAAGAGTACATACAATCTTATTCTCTTTCGTCTTACAATAGTATTAAAACATTTGACTTTTCTACACTTTACACAAGTATTCCACATTCCAAACTAAAAGACAAATTCTTTATTATTATGAGGCTGACTTCATACAGGAACTTCTTAGGAAGAAAGATTAGTAGTAAGCAATATCCTTTAACTTTCTTTCCGCTATATAGATGATGCTCTCTCACTAAATAATTAAAAATTTGGTGATTATGATCGCATCTATCCAATCGAACTAGAAATAAAGGATACAACCGATACAGTTAAGTCGGCCTCATAATTTGACCTACATCTAGAAATTGACAATGAGGGTCAGTTGAAAACAAAACTTTACGAAAAAAGAGATGATTTCAGCTTTCCAATTGTGAACTTTCCATTTCTAAGTAGTAACATTCCAGCAGCACCTGCATACGGTGTATATATCTCCCAATTAAAACGATATTCCCGTGCTTGCATTTCCTATCATGCTTTTCTTAATAGAGGGTTGCTGCTCACAAGGAAGCTTTTAAACTAAGAGTTCGAAATGGTGAAGTTGAAATCATCCCTTCGTTAATTTTACGGACGCCATCACGAGTTGGTTGACCGTTATGGAATTACCGTTTCACAGATGATATCAGATATGATCCTTACGTCGTAACTACAACCCCCTTCCCTTTCATGAATGTAACCTAACGAGTTAGACTATTTATCGGATTTGTTAAAATATGAGCAACACGACGGGTGACACTTGTGGAGCAGGATCTGCTTACCATTCCGGAGCACCTGAGATCATCCCAAGTTTTTGGTTGGGTTCCTGTTGCTTATTCTTTAGTTTTCTATGTTGTGTTATGTGTACTATTGTTTGTCTGTTTGTCTATTTCATTTTTGGCCATGGCTAAATTTTAAGTAAAAATTATTCAAGACGTAACGCTCTCAATTTTTGAATTGTCATCTTGTCAGCAAAAACAGACAACATACAAAGAAAACTAATGAATGAGCAACAAGAACCAAATCAAACTTTGTGATGATCCTATGTGCTTCAGAAGGGTAAGAAGATACTATGGAACCTGTTGTACTGCTTATGTAAGTACAAATTCGTGATATAGGCTTTTTGTATCCTTCACCTCACGTTTTTAAACCACCGATGTCTGTCGTTCCCTGTCTTGTAAACAAGCACTTTAAAATCCTGACTAAGCGGACTACTCCGTAAAAAGCATGGTTTTTCATCCTCATCCTCATCCTCCTCCTCCTCCTCCTCCTCCTCCTCCTCCTCCTCCTCCTCCTCCTCCTCCTCCTCCTCATCATCATCATCATCATCATCATCATCATCATCATCATCATCATCATCATCATCATCATCCATCATCATCATCATCATCATCATCATCATCATCATCATCATCATCATCATCATCATCATCATCATCATCATCATCATCGACATCATCATCATCATCATCTCATCATCATCATCATCATCTCCTCATCATCATCATCGTCTCCTCATCATCTCATCATCATCATCATCATCATCATCATCATCATCATCATCATCATCATCATCATCATCATCATCATCATCATCATCATCATCATCATCATCATCATCATCATCATCATCATCATCGTCATCGTCGTCATCATCATCGTCGTCGTCATCATCATCATCATCGTCGTCATGATCATCATCATCATCATCATCATCATCATCATCATCATCATCATCATCATCATCATCATCATCATCATCATCATCATCATCATCATCATCATCATCATTATCATCATCATGTTGACATTAGGATACAGTTGAATCACGTTCACGTTTCTGTCCTTGGTCAGCAAATAAATTAATGTTCAAAACAAAAATGAATTAAATCGATTCGTTCTTATTGAAAGGAAAAGAAACAGATTGTACAACTGATCCGACGCTGTATAAAAATGAAACCTTTGCACGATGTCCAGAAGGCGGTGAAATAAATATAGTGTTGCTAGGTATTTACATGGTGCTGACACATATCATTCTCATCAATTTTGTCATAGCGATGTTTACGTAAGTATTTAATTCAAAAGAATAAAACCGTTGCGTTTTGAATATAATCTGATCATTCAATTGCAATGAAAGCATACAAATCATTTTAGCTAAAGCAAACCAGGTCTTTTGGGTTTTAAATGTTTTAACATCGGATTTTTTTAAATCATTGTAGGGAATACATAACCTTAGGAAATCAACATGATTAATGTCAAACGATTTATTCTCACACTTTATTTCATTTCATTAGTTTTTGTTCAAATAAGCATAATCTATCATAATGGACTGTATGTTAAGACGCTAAAAGCATTTACTGGTTTGCCAAAAAACAACAACAACAACCCTCAATTTCAAATTTATTGTACTAATTCATTCTTTGCAGGTATACTTTTCAAAGGTCCCAAGACATTAATGAACTTGTTTGGACATTTCACAGATATTCCCTTGTCGAAGAGTATTATGACCGGTGCTTGTTAGTACCACCACTAATATTTCTAAATCACATCAAGAGAGCTTTCTTTTGTATCTTGTATAAACTCTTTCCTAGTAAACAGACGACGACAATAAATGAATTCAGTAAGTATAAAAACGAATAATGTTTGAACACTTTTAAAATTTAACTTTGTTTTGTATACTTTTGAAGATGTAGAACATTTGTGAACTAAACGATTCCCAGAACTGAATATGGATTTGCAAATGATGCTTGTATAGCAGGAACGATTACCCAGCCGACGCATCTGGTATATTTTGTGTTTTAAGTCTTTGATTTACTTAGTTTTTTTTTGTCATTTCATAGATATCTTCTTAACGCAAATGTGAGGTTTCAGCATAGGTTAACAATTGGTGTCTATACTTTTCACATGGCTACAGCTTTGTTTTCTTCAGATCAATGATTTCTGATGACTAAATTATTCCAGACATGACAAAGGGACTAGACAGGTCTCACAATTCCTACCAGCAACGTTTTAAGCAGTGATCGTAAAACTCAATTTTTTTTATTCGATCTTCCTATATGCATTTGGACAGTTTACGATGGACATATACAATATATGACAAGTAAATAAAAGAAAACTTGAATTAAAACGCATAGCTGAGTAAACAAAAGAAAGACAAATATTAGAGTTAAGGTTCATAATTAAAGACAAAATTAGATAATAGTATACGTCACAATAAAGTTGTCAAATTTCGTATTTAACAAACGATCAGAAATCAAAACGAACATACTAGAAATAAAACACTATATAACTGTCAGTGGTCTAATTTGATCATCTTAGTGGTTTTGTAATTCCTTTTGTCGGAGGGAAATGACAGTTGTTATCCATTCGCTTATGGTGTCTGAGCTTTTGATTATATTATTTGCTTAGTCACCTTCTTTTTAGAATTTTCCGATATTTTTGTTAAGTTACTTTTATAGACACTAATATATTTGTTCACTTTTTTATAGTTGGGACGATTTACTGCTTAGTGCATTGTTTATCATGTTCATAAACCCTTGATTTTATTTTTATCGTTCAATACAGTACGCTAACCTTCAAATGTATTCGAGATGTCTCTGTTGTTGAATTGTTCAACATTGACCTCGTACATCATGTTCTTTAGTTTGATATCTAAATAGAGATAAAGATAATGATATTTCTTCATATCATTTCTGATTTGAATAGAAAGCTAAATGTTACCGTGTTTCAATTTTAGTGTCCACATTTATATTTCTGGTCACTTGTGAAATTTCCATATTGACTTTGCATAAATACTTTGTATCTATAAAGATTAAGGTGAATATCAATAAATTGTGAAAAGGTTCATAGCCTTTTTTATTGCAGTGCTATAATCTAAAACTAATAAAAATAATTAGTAAGAACTAAGTGCTTTCAACGAAAGAATAACACAATTTTCGTTAATATGTCTTCAATGTTGATTTTCTTTTGGGGCCTCGTATTTCAATGTCACAATTTTCAATATATACAAATACATAACAATACTAATCACTAATCAGGTAAAATGTTGCTTATATAAGACAAATCGACAAAACAATGAAAACAAAGCAAACATATTCTTGTGCATTGTAAGGGATTTACTGGATTTACCAGAAAACACTACGAACAAACAGATAAATAAAATATAAATGTCTTCGGTTTATTTTAAACGATAACGGACAAGACGTATTTCAAACAATAAAAATTGTGAATGGAAATGGGGAATGCGTCAAAGTGACAACAAACCGACAAACAAAACCCAGCATATAGCCGAAGGCCACCAATGGGTCTTCAATGCAGCGATTCCCGCACCCTGAGGCGTGCTACAGCTGTCCCCAAACAAAAATGTTTACTAGTTCAGTGATAATGGACGTCATACTACGCTCCGAAATATACACAAGAAGCTAAATTTAAAAATCATACAAGACTAACAAAGGCCAGAGACTCCCGACTTGAGACAGGCGCAAAAATGAGGATTAAAGATTTTTATTGAGATCTCAAACCCCTTGCCCCCAAGTATATCTCTAGCCAATATAGTTATTATATTGTATTGAATGACATATCGTTCTGCAAAAAACCGACCTTCGTTAGATTCGATCTTATTTTGATATAAAAATGAAACTATTCTGAAATTTTAGCTTTATTTGTAAGGTACAACCGTTGAAGGTAACAACAAAAAATTTCTCGATTTGATGGAGGCTTATGCAGTGAAAAGGTATCTTATTTATAATGTGCATTAATGCGTAAATATTATCATAGAAAAAAAACGACAAAGTATTGAAGGGATCCAATTCAATCACTACAACTGGTCAAACAGTGTTCTTCGTCAATTAAACATTGCTTATATAACAATAGAGATTAGTATTTGATCGAGCCACAAAAATTAATATTGGGATAAAACAATAATATTTTAATTTGTTAAATTGTCCCCTGGTTGAAACCGCCGTTGAAGCATCCTTGATAATCAATATCAGAGTAATTCTGATTCAGTAAATTCAACGATGACCGCCACATTTTTTTTTAAATTGCATTAAAAGGGAAACATATATATATAACAGTGTTCAGACTTAGAATAAGAAGTATTGCACTTCCTTCTTCTTATATCTACTCTATATTCATTGATTCCCTTAGGAGCTTTTTTGGTAAAAATCAAACATATATCTTAATATTTGTAATTGCATGAATGAACAAGAACAATGTATGTATCTCCAAACATCGCAAATATATGCCTTAAATTACTTGTGCGGACAATGTTAACATACCTTTAGTTGCATATTAGAACGCACTGGTTCGCTGGAGATGGATACCTCTGATCTGACCAACAGGGCAATTATGCCCTCGTATCACAATTTCATATATTTATTTATTATTAAAGAGAAACATATATCTGTTTATTATTCAAGAGAAACTTATATCTGTTTATTTTTCAAGAGAAACTAATATCTGTTGATTATTCAAGAGAAACTTATATCTGTTTATTATTCAAGAGAATTTTATATCTGTTTTTATTATTCAAGAGAAACTTATATCTGTTTATTATTCAAGAGAAACTTATATCTGTTTATTATTCCAGAGAAACTTATATCTGTTTATTATTCCAGAGAAACATATATCTGTTTATTATTCCAGAGAAACTTAAATCTGTTTATTATTCAAGAGAAACTTATATTTGTTTACTATTCAAGAGAAACTTATATCTGTTTACTACTCAAGAGAAACTTATAATTGCTTATTATTTACGAGAAACTTAAACAAGGGTTCTACAATGATCCCAAAATTCTTCATTTTTAATTTTAATTGAGAGGTTTACCGCTATAAAACCAGGCTCAATCCACCATGTTAAACATTTGAAAATGCCTGTACCAAGTCATGAATATAACAGTTGTTGTCCATTCGTTTGATGTGTTTTATTATTTGATTTTGCTATTTGATAAAGAACTGTCCGTTTTGTATTTCCTCGGAGTTCATTATTTTTGTGATTTTACTTTTTGGTACCATCTTTATCCAAGAATGGTACTTTTTAACAAAGTTACAGAATTCGTAAGGACCATTTTGCTAAAAATAAAATTATTATTGGATCTTCTTTCTTTTCTATACATGATATAACATAAACGGTACTAAATGTAAAGCCCGTCAAGGAATCAGAGCTTTGGACATGAGATAGATATTCCAAAGCCGAAAATGATCTAGAATTTTTTCCAGAAATTTGAATTCAAATCATTTCCGTATTGTCATGACACTACTAAGAACTTGCAACTCGATACCCTCGGGAATTGACGTGCAACGGCTAAGTTATTATGTTAGTGATTTTGTAAAAAAAAGTATTTGTTTCGAAAAAAGGAACGCTGAATGTACGTATATAATCCAAAATTTCAAATTAAATCAGCATTCAAATATTTTTTTGTCAAGTTTTTTAAAACTTAATATTGTTAAATCTCGTTTTTATAGGATGTTAGATAACAGAAAACAAGCTGGCAAAACTTGCTTAAATGAGCAAATTGAGAAGGTAAAAGATGATGTTGGACGAATACAAAATTACCTGACCGATGTGACATCAGATATTAAAGATATCAAAACTACTTTGCAGGTAGTACTTACTAGACTTCATAATCCTATTTCGACGAGACCAAATTCACAAGCTTCGGAATCCTTGTTAGAACCAAATTCTCGAGATGATGTTCCTATCTCTGAAACCAATTAACAAGATTTATATTCTATGACTGAACAAGATAATTATAATAAAATACTGTACATCTATCCTGGTGCATTGTACGTAAGATTTGATTTTTGAGTGAACTAATTTTGTAAAAAAAGTGCTTTTTTTCTCTTGTTTAACATAAACATTGTTTTATAACAAAAAACCAAAATGTTGCAAAATAGTTGCTGGATGCTTCACCAAAGAAATCAACCAGTCCTTGTCATGAATGGTTTGTTGTGTAGTAAATGTTTTACTTTGTGAACGTGGTACACGTGAAAAGTTGCTATATAAATCTGACACAATACATATTTTGATAACAGCACACGTTTAAGCATTTAATAGCCGCGACTATACTGTTTAGGTTATTGTCATTTTTTAGGGGCTTTATGGTTGTCTGTAATTGCTTACATCAACTTCATTTGAACTTTGGTGGATAGTTGTCTTACTGGCATTCGCACCTTATCTCGTCATATTACATGCTATATCTGGCTAAACAGTTTTTGTTTTCAGTTGAAACATATATCATCTATGTAAGCTTATTGAGTATATGAGTTACAAATAGGTGCGGCTAGTTGTTTTTTTATGGCCTAGATGTATGATTTTTTTATATCTTTTCTATGCGTTGATCTAGCTTGCAGAAGCTGATAATGGGTACTGTGAATTTGTTATTAGGTTTGGTTTGTTGTGCATCGAATTCATTCTGATATTGTGTTGTTACACACCTATCCAAGTAATGTGAGGCGGGTATTACAAAATTCTGTATTCGTCTGTTTCTAGTAAAAGCCCCTCAATCACAGGTAGTACTTCGTTTTATTGAATATTGTTACTGTGGGTTGTTTCCAAGAAGGTAAAGAGACTTCTTAATAAGAAAATGGATGGGGAAAAACTGAAAACACCATATCAAAAACAGAACAATTGATTGATTGATAAGTTGTTCATTAATTTATCAAACTGAAATATAAGTTTCCTCTCAAAATGTAAAATCACTAAAATACTGATCTCTAAAGGAAATTCAAACGGAAGTACATAAACAAATGGCAAAATCAAAAGCTCAAACACGTAAAAACGAATGGAGAACAAATGTCATCTTCCTGACTTGGTACAGGAATGTCGTGGCGTTGTGCATTTATTTTCGACTTGAGAGTTTCAATATCACTTTTGGTATCGACTAACTGTTGGCATAAAAGGCTATGCTGCAATACAACAGTATATATTCACCGACCGTTAGAGGGTTGCAAAGCCAGTCAAGGTCGATTAGCACTTCCATCATCATATATAGAAGAAACGACAAACACAGTATATCCACGTAAATGTGTAAATAAAATACGAGAGTTATCACAGATTCTTCAGAATGGTCATTCCTGCCTTTTATGTTGCATCTGAAATACATAACACAATTTTTGGTCACTGAGCAGTTGAAATCAGATTTATCAATGATATGAATGTTAATTTTATCTTTATTTGGTGGACGGGATTTTATATTAAAGAGAAATCATATTGTTATTGCTTCGCGTTTATAGAATTGAAGAGTTTTACTGTGCGTATTGATATGTGCGATAGTTCATTCTACATTATCTAGCAGTATAGGGATATATAACGGATACATTTCAGATTATTTTTCCTTGAACAGAGGGGTTCGTCAAGGGGATACTCTGTCTTCGTATATATTTATTTTAGTGTTGGAATTACCCAGTGCAGCTATTAACAATAATACTGATGTTGCTGATGTAACAATTAATGACTCAGAATTTTTGATTAGTCAATATACTGATGATTTTTCCCTAGTCATGGATGGTGACGAAAATTCTCTAAATCAATGTTTAAATTTGTTTGATAAATTTTCAGAATGTACTGGACTTGGGTGTAATGTTGACAAAACTGAAGCCATATGGATTGGGTCCAAAAAGAGAAGTATGGAAAAACTTTTGCCAGAAAAAAATCTTGTATGGAACCTTTTAGGGAGGTTCAAACTATTAGGTATATGGTTTGAGCTTGCTAAAATGGATAAGACTCTATGTTTTTTTTACAGCCAAGATAAACAGTATCAAGGGTTTTAGTGATTAAAACTTTAGCAATTCACATATTGGTTCAAGTTTGGACTGTACTTCCTACCCCCCCCCCCCACCCTCCCCCCACCCCCTCCAGAAGGGGTTTTGAGGGAGATTCAAAAAACATTTTTCAATTTTTTATGGAAAAGAAAACCGATAAAGTTAACACTGTGATGGTGGTCTTTAGATGCCTAACATTTACTATTTTTGTTATATGGTAAAAATGTCTTGGCTGTATAAATTATTAGACCCGCAAAATTGCTCTCCATGGAATGTTTTGCTGCTTAGCCATATTACAAAATTGGAAGGGGACAAAATTTTATATTTTAGCAAGGAAGGATTGCTTTATTTAGCAGAAAAAGTCAATCCCTTTTGGCATGATATCCTGGTAAATTTTGCAAAGTTGAAGAATAAGTTGAAAGTTGAAAACAATACAGATATTCTTGCCCAATTCATATGGCTAAACCCAAACATCAAAATAGATGGCAAGATAATTTTGAAGGTTAAATATATAGAAAATTCTTTATGTTTTATCAATGATCTGGTGTCAGATAATAATACATTATTCTCATATGAAGAATTTAAAAAAAGTATAATATCAATGTCAATACTAATTTTGTAGAGTTTTATGGTGCTATTCCATATAGTTGGAAAAGTATGAATAAATGTAATTTCTAACTTGATAATCATGATAATACTGAAAATGAATAAGTAGATAAAGTTAAATAAGAACCAAAATCTTGTAAATCTTTCTATAAATTATTTCTGGATGATATAAAAGTCAGTATCGTCCCGTAATAAATGGGAAATATATTTAAATATGCAGATTGAAGATTGGAATTGTATATTTCCATGTCCTTCATTGTAACCAGAGATTCATTTTTACAATATTTCACTTAAAATTGTTCATAGGATTCTACCATGTAATTCTTTTTATGCCCCACCTACGATATGATATAATCTTTTTAATTTTGAAGCCAAATTAGACTTTTGACCCCAATTTCACGGTCCACTAAACATAGAAAATGAAAGTGGGAGTTTCAGGTTAAAGTTTTTGGTCAAGGTAGTTTTTGATGAAATTGAAGTCCAATCAACTTGAAACTTAGTACATATGTTCCCTATAGTATAATCTTTCTAATTTTAATACCAAATTAGATTATTACCCAATTTCACGGTCCATGGAACATGGAAAAGGATAGTGCGAGTGGGGCATCCGTGTACTTTGGACACATTCTTGTTTTTATTGAAATGTAAATTAAAAGAAACTGAACTATGTACATTTTGTTCAGAAATTAGCGAAAATATTTTTCACATATTTTAGGAATGTAATGTAACACAACTTCTGGTTATCCATTATAGATTGGATTAGATGTTATGACATCTTCTTGTCTATCAGTGGAAAAAAGGTCATTTTAGGTGTGTCTAAGGATTTTGTCAACAGTAAAACAGTTAAACTATCTTGTTGTTATTTAAATGCTATATATACAAATGTATATGTAAGAGCATATTGCCCACAAAATATAGTGGGATAGAATATTTAAAGTATTGGGTTAATATAGAAAAATACTCTGTATGTTTCATACCCCCCGCACAAAAAAATAAAAATGGACCAGAAGTGGTAATTGTTAGAATCAGAATTAACAAAATCAATTGGAATATTTATTTCATATAATACCATTATGATTTAATCGATCTTACAAGTGTTACTTAACTTTTTATACTTTGTGTCTAATGCTGTATTATAGAATTTAACATGTTTCATCCTAAATAATAAAATAATTACAAAAACATAAACTAATAGTATAGTATAGGTTTGAGATATGACAAAAGTTGTTAAAGCACGTCGCATGCTTGCACATGTCCAAAGTCAGGAAATCTCGAACCTTTGTAAGTCTTGTCTCTGTTTAGAATTTAAGTTCATTTATTAATTTTGGAGTTGAGTGTGACATTCATTTTCACTGAACTAGGACACATTTCTGTTCAGGTGCTAGTTCAAGATTGCAATGGTGCGGGATTTTTTCGATTGGTGGCCTTGGGTTGTTTTCTACTCTTTATTCGGGTTGTTGTCTCTTCAAAACATTCCCCATTTCTCTTGTCCAGTTTATACATTGATTTAGTGCATCTTCATTGCAACAATATAATATTTTATACAGATATAAGAAGATGTGGTATGAGTGCCAATGAGTCATGTCACAATTCATAAAATAAAACCATTATAGGTCAAAGTACGGTCTGCACCACGGAGCATTGACTCACATCAAACAGCTATAAAGGGTCCCAAAAATTACTAGTGTAAAACCAATCAAACAGGAAAAACCAACGGTCTTATCTGTATAAAAACGAAAAACGAGAAACATTTATGAACCACATCAACAAACGACAACTACTGAACATCAGATTCCTGACTTAGGACATGTGCAGCGGGTTTAAACGACATCCCGAAATTCGAAACAAGAATTTCACGGATAGCTAAAGGATAAATCCCGAAATCCTGAAACTCCCGATCCCGACGTCCCGAAAAAGGTCCTGCCCCCTCTTAGACAACTGTCATATTGGTATAGGCATTTTCGATTGTAGAACATTTTGGATATAGTCTACTACAGGTACTGAAAAATGGAGATACACTACGGATTCATCAATATAACCGTTAGATAACATTTTTCAAGCTTGAATATGCGACGGAGGTACATCTCGAGTTAAGTGTACACATTTCATTTTATTTTCTGATATGAAGAAATATTATTTTTTTCCCGATTTCATGATTACTTGGAGATAAATAAACTCATCATAGATACCAGGATTAAATTTTGAATTTACGCTGACGTGCGTTTCGTCACAAAAGACTCAGTGGTTGTAAAAAAAACTGATCATAGATACCAGGATTAAATTTTGTATTTAGTGTATTTCTATTACATCAATTATTATTATTTTTTCGGGTAATAAAAATCCTTTGATTACGTGTTAGACGCCTAGATAAAAATAAGAATGGAAATTGGGAATATGATAAAGAGACAACAACCCAGACAAAATACAGATAGTAGCTGGAGGCTATTAATGGCTATTCATCGAAGCGAGATGCGCACTTTAAATTTGTGTTATACGCATGGATTTAAACAGATTTGATACGCATTGATACATCACAGATAACCCGAACGATGTCATTGCACAACAAAGTAATTGCATTATCCTGCCTTATTGACCTTTGATCCATGAAGGTATAAACACAATCATACCATTTGGCTGTTACAATCGGGAACAATCTATGTTTCAGTTGTATCATTTGAATTAATGATAGATGTACATGATGGACATACTTGTATTATGACTAAATATTTCACCTGAGATCGTCCCCAGTTTTTGGTAGCGTTAGCGTTGCTCAGTCTATATTTTTTTATGTTATGTTTTGTTTACTTTTGTTTGGCTGTTTCTTTTTCTTCTCTAGCCATGCCGTAGTCACTTTATTTTCGACTTATGGGTTTGCGTTTTACTAAAATTTAATCATATTATCCAGGACATAAAAGAGTAAGATTGCTGTTCATATTTTCATTCAAATAGTTGATTGGAAAGTATAGAAATGTAGTGTAAAGTTGGTGTAAATTTAAGAAAAAATAAAACACGTAAAACATTTAAATCTACTTATATTTTTTATACTTTTTAAAAGTCATAACAATTATTGATAACATGATTTTTGAAAGATATTTTTAGTTTGACTAGGAGTATAAAATAAACGACAATAGAAGTATATAAGGCTGATTAACGTTGTCCAACTAAATGTTTGTTCTTCAAAGATGTCATGGCATTTCTGTATTTCAACCTGAAAAAAAAAGAAAACGGTAGTTTGGTGATCACAGATTCAAATTAAAGACAAAAAGGGAATTTTATAAACTTAAAATCAAACTATCTCCACTAACAAAGAACTGCGTAGAAATAACTGATATAATGAATCACCTGTGACAATATTCGCACAGACGTAAAAGTGGTTCAAAGTGGACATGGCAATGTGACGGGAAAAAAAATATTAATAAAATTAAACAGACTGTCAAGACACAATATTCACAAAATCGGGCGATCAACCAAAACAGACATAATAGGTTAATGTGCCAAATACTGAGACAGCATGTAGACATGCATCCAAACATAGGTACTAGGCGAATAATTTCTGCCTATAAACTGTCGATTCGTCTACTTTAAACGCATCAGTGTCGTTCTTCCAGAAAGGCAAATCGAATACAAAGTACAGATGTGTCAAATAGTTCGAGAAATGCAGTCTTTATCCGAGATCGGAATATTTCAACGGTTACACCAACATCTACTTTACAGAAAATAAGAATACTAGTATGTAAATTGCCCAATTAATGTTTGTGTTAGACCTTATGTAGACATTAGCAAGCTGTATATATAGTATGTCAGTTTTGATGGACTTCTCCGTTATACAAGTCACTTGGAATTCGCTGTATGTATATCTTTTTGTTGTCCGTTTTATGTTTGTTGATGATGTATTCTTAATGCTGAGTATGCTTTGCGTATGTGTATATTCATACTGGTGCCTTTGTTGGTGTCATAATTGCATTTACCCTATTTATGATATATCACTTCGCCTTTGACATTCAAATATTCTACCTTTGAGATTGCCTGATGAATATTCATTCAGACATATTTATAGAAATTTAAGCGCAGCACTTAATTTACCTTGATGTTGAGTTTCCTATACTGTGGTAATCATTTGACATACCTTCATGAACTGCGACTTTCTTTTCTGCAAGTACCACGTTATTTGTGTCATATATTACACATTTAAAGTTCCCATCATATATATCTTTCTTCACTGCGCAGCTGAATTCAGGCTTATCACCGACATGAACGTAATCCTGGTCTTTATTGATAACCAATTCATATTTGTTTGACGGCACTTGCAATAAACAAGAATGTGTCCAAAGTACACGGCTGCCCCACTCGCACTATTATTTTACATGTTCAATGGACCGTGAAATTGGGTAAAAATTCTAATTTGGCATTAAATTAGGAAGATCACACCATAGGGAACATGTGTACTAAGTTTCAAGTTGATTGGACTTCAACTTCATCAAAAACTACCTTGACCAAAAACTTTAACCTGAAACTCACACTTTTATTTTCTATGTTTAGTGGACCGTGAAATTGGGGTCAACAATTTAACTTGACTGTAAAATTAGAAAGATCATATCATAAGGAACATGTGTACTAAGTTTGAAGTTGATTGAACTTCAGCTTCATCAAAAACTACCTCATACTCCAAAATTAACAAATCAAAATGCTTGATTTCATGTTTCGAGCATGATTTTTGTGCTCCAAGCACTGATCAAAGTTTTATGACTTCAGCCCCTGGTATGATTATACGGCCAATACTTGCTTGAAATTAGCAGTTATACAATTTTAGAACTCATCCTATATACTATTACATATCTCATGCTCTAAGTATACGCCGATGTTTGGGTTCTGTTTGGTTTAACTTTAAACTGTTATGATTGTATAAGGTATTTGATTATCAAATAGGTTTGCGTCGAACATCACTTCAGATAAGACATTTAAGTTATAAATGCGTATTACAAATGTAATTTCAACTGATCGGGCGGAGCTTATGTTTTAATTTGCATAAGGACAGTCTATTTGAAGATGTGTGTGATAAGGATGATTGCCGTTATAATTATTATTGAATTCTAATCACCTATCAATGTCACCCAATGCATATACAAAAGAATTGAGTGTATGATATGGGACGAATAATTGGACACTTCAATGATGAGTTTATTCCAAAACTCCTGTCTATAGATGGACCGGTCTTAAGTAAGCATACGTCTAAAACCCCGCCCAGTCAAGTGAAATAAATCAAGTAACATCTGGTGCATCAAAGTTGGAACTATTTATATTTTCAAAAATAATCCATATAGACCCAAAAACAAAATATACCGTACGAATAATAAAATAAATCTTATTAAAATGTAACCATTATCCAAAGTAGAGCAGGAATTGCTTACATACCCGAGACACCAGAGATCAGTCCAATCTTTTGATGTGTATTCTACAATGTGTTTTGATCACTTGTTTGTTATTTCACCGTCGTTCGGATTTTGCATATGTTGTTGTCAATGTATCGCGATTTCTAAGTTTTGAATGCTTGTTTTGTATATCGTTTTTTCCCCATAATAATATAATCATTTCTAGGTTAGTATCAATACTGCAAGACATGTTGTACTCAAATTATTTTAACACTGATCATAATTGAGTCAAACTTGCCGCCACATATAGATAGTTCTTTCTTTGTGTTTCAGCTTACTCCACCACCAAAAACATTTCCCGCAATGTTGTAGCAAAAAGTATAATAACCAAAACTTGGGAAAAAGGGAAATTAAAAAACGGAAAGTCCTTTGTAAAATGGTAAAATCAAAAGTTTAAACACAACTATGATCTAACAAATGAAAAACAACTGTTACATTCCAGGGTTGGCACAGTCATTTCCGTATGTAGAAAATGGCGGATAAGACATACAACAACAGGTACTAACAGTAGGAGGTGTAGTATACAGTAAAGGATAAGCAATTTATCAGTTGGTTGAAATTTTACCAAATTGAACCGCTGGAGGTACATCGCAGTGTAAAGTATACATATTTCACTTCCTATTTCTGATACTGGGAATATTTATCTTCTTCCTGGTTTCATGCTTGATTGGATGATTTCTATTATATTAACTCTGCATTTTCTAGGTTTATATAAGTTGTATGAATACGTGTTATACACCTAGGTGTGTCCATCAAACTTGTGATTTACGCATTAATTCAATCACATTTGCTATGTATTTTTACATCGCACACTACCAGAAGAATGTCATTGCGGAACAAGGTAACTGTACTGTCATGTCTTAGTCACCTTTGTTATAACATTAACTCACAGACCTCTTATTCTTAATAAATAATTCCTAAAACTTTGACAAAAGAGCATTAACACAATTACACCCTTTTGCTGTGACAATGGGGGAACCCTCTCTGTCCCTTTGGATATTCTATTACTTATGTCCGTTTTGTTCACACATTGTTGTAAATATAACGGAATTTGATGAGACTGTCGTACAAGTGAGACGTTTAGCGCTATCAAACCAGGTTTAATACACCATTTTCTACATTTGAAAATGCCTGTACCAAGTCAGGAATATGACAGTTCTTGTCCATTCGTTTTCGATGTGATTTGTCATTTGATATAATTAGGGACTTTCCGATTGAATTTTCCAAGGGGTTCAGAGTTTTTGTGATTTTACTTTTTGATTAGTTGAGTAAATTATACATATTTGATGATGATGATTAAAAATTGCATATGAGATTACCCCCAGTTTTTTTGTAGGGCTCGTGTTGTTCAGTCTTTAGTTTTCTATGTTCTATATTGTGAACTATTGTTTAGCTGCATGTATTTGTCTTTTTAGCTATTGCGTTGTCAATTTATTTTCAATTGATAGGTTAAATGTCCTTGGTGTTTTTCGCCCCTCCTTTAAACAATTAACGAAACGAGATAGGTTAAGGTAATTACCGTGACATTCTCCAAAATTGAATCATACTGCTCAGTAGATTATAAGGTTAGATTGCTGATTAAAATCAATCATTGTGTCAAACGAATAACGTGAAAAGAGTTAATTCAACTAGTTGATTTTGAAAGTTCAAAGACGTAGTGTCAATTAGTTACCAAAATAAAAACCTATCATACTTTTAAATCAAGTATTTACTTTCAAAATTATCTATAGATTAACTAATCGAAGATTTCAAATAAAAAAAAAACCTCAATGATTGACCGTACAACACATTACTTTTGAAAAAATGATGCATTAAACCTGGTTTCAAGATAGCTAACATACATACAAACAAACATACATAATAGGGGTATAACATTCAACAATGTGTTATAATCTAAAATAAATTTATTTGACAATCAGTACATAGTATGCATCTGCATCGGAGAAAGATGTTTTTGTGCTTCCAGATACCAAGGTTTGCTCTTTAAAATGTTCATTACATTTCTGTATTCCAATCTACAAGGGAACACATTATAGAGATGTAACATATATGTTCTTGTCCATTCGTTTTTGATGCGTTTTGTTATTTGATTTTGCCCTGTGATTATGGACTTTCCCAATTGATTTTCCTCTAAGCTCAGTATTTTTGTGATTTTACTTTATACTGATGTTTAAGTATTTGGTATTGTATTGTTATACATATTGTGAATCATCGTATAACAAATGCTCTCTAAATTTCTTTTATTTATCGGTGTCACAAGATAAGTTTGTCATTGGATAATCTTAAAATCTAATTTGAATGATTCCAGATGGAAGACGTTATAGCAACGTCATGTGTGTTGTTCAAACCTTTATTTGTTAAGAACTATATTGTAGACAATATGTTTCTTTCTGTGATTATATTTTTATTTCTAAAATATCTATTTTATGGATTAAGGCATTTGTATAGCTATCTCGCCCTAACAGATTGGTGTTCAGTACAAAAAGCCGTATGCTTTTCATAGATGTTTTCTTTTTAGTCTTTATGCTAATGTTATCTTAAAAAGTTTTTTTGTGACTCATTCTTTCTCCTATTCCAACCAAACTGTTCAACTGACATACACTGGATAATTGCAATTCAATTAAAGGTTTATTTCTATTGAAACATAATTTAGCTAGGAGCAAGTAGACAATTGAGTGGGCAAAGTATTACAACAAATATGTATAAGCTTTTACATGTCATATGGCGCATGACTTAAATATATTATACCTTAAAACCTGTATCAGTGCAGCCAAGAAATATTCCAATTTGATGCGAGAAAGAACCAAACGATGAAACAGGAGCATATAAGGAAATTGTTTGACAGTTTGACACAACCTGAAATAGAAATAAGCTATCGTTATAACAAAATATAAACAATGACCTAATACCTAAACTGAAAGGTCATTTGAAATATCAGAGTTGCAAATCAACGACATGAAAACCTATTATATTAACCCATGGAACGAAAGATATTTTGTCTAATGCTACATAAAGTGCACTTTCACATTTTTCATATTTAGGGTTCACATATTTCCTAAAGCTATAAGTGTTTTACTAGCTGTATTTCGTATTTCGAATATGTGAATTATTACGGAGCGCTTTAATTTCTTTTTACAAAGTTATACGTATCTTTACTAACCACCTGACATGTTGAGTGTCGTTACATTTACACAAACAACGCGGTAAAACTCTATTATTTGAGTATTGATAATACAGTATATTTGCTTATCATATGTTTATGAAGTGCCGACAATAACGGTACAAAAAATAAACACAACAAAATAAGCGTAGTCCGAAAGATAAATGCGGTATTCAAATGATCATTGTAAAACGGTATAACAGAAATGACTTTGTCATAAAGAGCAAAACTGCAATTACACTGATTATAGATATAGGAAGATGTGGTGTGAGTGCCAATGAGACAACTCTCCATCCAAATAACAATTTATAAAAGTAAACCATTATAGGTCAATGTACGGCCTTCAACACCTATAGGTAGGAATACAAATAACAAAGTTTCATTTTGATTTGGTTCACATATAACAATAAACACATGATCTCTTCAGACCTTTTACCAATCATCAAATGGTGTCATTGTTTAGAAATACTACTCTCTTAACTGATAGATAGGCACATATTCACACGTATAACAAATGATAACTTCATTGTGCAAATTAGAACAATTAGTTTTCTTTCTTTTAATTAAGTGGTTTGAATAAATAAAACCACTAATGCATAGTCCCATTGCGTTCCATGTTAAATTCTACAGTTTCCAGCATTAACGGCTACTGTGTCTTAAGTTAAAATAAAAAAGCAGTTATTTTAAGTCATGACTTGTACCGGAATTTGGATTGTACAAAACAGGTACTTATGATGTGAAAAGTGTGAATCCTATTGTAATTGTATGTACTTTTGATTATTCAAAAGAATCCTTTAACAAGGGGGTCTACAGTTATCCTTAGTACCCAAGCTTTCAGTTGAAACCAAACACTACCCAATTTCTCTCCTTTTGACAAAGATACAGCTACGTGAAGGCATATTTTTTTTAAACTACCTTTTTACATTATTTCTCACCAGGTTAAAACTAGTGATTCTTTACCTATTACTTCACAAAAGGACGACGTTTGTCTAAACTAGCTATCATCTAACTGTTTTTGTAAAACTAAAAATAATTCTGACCCAAATGTCCCTACCCGAACGTATAAACGGTCCTACCTGAAGCCCTTTTTGCCACATTTTATCAATTCTCGCATTGCATAGATTAAGGACAACTGAATCTGCATTTGTCTGCGTGCCATCAGAGCAATAATCCCCTGCCGGGTGAGATAACACAGAATGGTTTGACAGAGCAGAATAAGTCATGGTACTGTTGCAGTGATGTCCATCTGAAAACACGTACATTAATTTTACATAGAAGGAACAGTACAGGTATTGGTCCAAGGTAAGAACCGATGAATCAATAGCAATGCTACACGAATCACATTATTGTCTACATAGGAAAATGCATTTGCCCAGTCGGGAATGAAAGAGTTGTTGTCCATTCGTTTGATGTGTTTGGGCTTTTGAATTTTGCATTTGATAACGGACTTTCCGTTTTAAATTTTCCTCGGAGCTCGGCATTTTTATTAATTTACGTTTTATCTATATTTATCAAGAACAAAGAAATTGATAAATGCTAGTAATTGATAGTGACAACCTATATGAAAACTGCAAGATGATATTAAGAATAGTGGAAACGTTTCGATTAAAATGTTTAGAACATTTTAGACGTGGTGATGACAACACTATCTGAATTGTTACACATCATCATAACACATAGTAATGCTACGATATCAATAACAAACAAAAGAAAGTATTTCATATAAGCATAAACAAATATAACTTTTCGGCGCTAAACAAGTGTCGATGCTAGAGATATTTTCTCTATTATCCCAATTTATAAACACATTCTATGTTTTGGTGTGAGCTCTCCTGATAGAGATAAATCTAGAAAGCGCTTCGTACGCAGAGAATTTATAAGAGTTTGTTAATAATTATACTGACCACATATATTACACGATGAAGGACAGATCTGTTTAACTGTTGAGTCATTACATTGATTTGATATCTTGGAACAATCATTTGAACGGTCATCGCAGTACCTGGCTGTATAATCTGAAATACAGGAAATATGTCATACCATTAAATATTGAATGAAGTAGAATAACAAACAATCAATCATATTTCGTGGAAAAGTTTTAAACACATCGGTCCATTCTTATCTAAACAAAATATGCACCAAACTTCTCCAACTAACAAAGATATTTAAGCGGGTAGACCTTGGTTCAGGGAGATAACTCTTTAAATCAGTTATGTGTTTGTTAAAGTCAAGTTTCATCAATGAATTTTAAGCATTTACCTGAAACAGATTGGAAACCTAGAAGCTTAGAATATATTTTTGAAAATGGTTGACACAAACGTACTGATGATTTTAAGAGTTATTTCCCTTAACCTAGGTCTACCTCCTTAAAGGTGTCGTAATTCTTCTCTAATATTTGATGTGTTTCCCTCAGTTTTAGTTTGTACATGGATTTGTTTTTTTTCTCAATCGATTTATGAATTTCGAACAGCGGTATACAACTGTTGCCTTTGTTTAGCTTTACGTTGTTTTAAAAACAGCTTTTCTACACTTTTACTTATAATCAGGACCCTTAGATATTACACGTTGATTGTCAACTATGTTTTAAATGCCTTTTTATAAAAAATCATATAAACATTTCATGAATGTATTTACACCTAATAATATAAATCATTTCACCAGCAATACTTTGTTTGACTGAAAGCGTCTGTCTAGATCTATTTTGTAAAATATTTGTTTTTGCGATCCTGTACTCTACAATTCCATAGTGCTTATAATCAAAATTATTACGAAACTGATGAACTATCAGAATCTTACAATCGTGAAGCTATAAATAAGACCATGAACGGTACCAACTCTACTGTTTTCTCTATGACTCATATATATGCTATATTTATCATTAAAATGCACCTACTACAAATACCACAACTCCTTGGACAAAGGATCATCAGATGTATCCCTGCTTCACATTCACCAGGAAGTAGCTGAGAACATATAACATGTCCATCACGGCAAGTGTTGTTTATAATACTAGATACAGTTGTAGGTACTGCCGTGGTTGTTTTTGCTGAAAATATTAACAGGTTTCTAGAAATCGGGACAAGTGGAGGACTATATAATACACTGTTAACAATTACACATATCAGAAAACAGAATAAAACGGGTACTTTTATCATTTATTCCTATTTTGTATTCATTGACGCTGTGATGCATAGAAATGTACAAACTACTTGTCTATCATCAAATTATCCTCTCAAAACTTTTGTTGTTCTATAAAAGTCTTTTTATGACCTTACATTGTTTGTAGATATTGCTTTAACACCTTCTACTTGTATTTGTACTTGTATTATATCCATCTGATGAGTTAAGCCTTTTTGTCAACTGATTTTTATAGTACGTTCTTATGTTGTACTGTTACACCACTGTCCAAGGTAAGGGAAGGGCGGTGGTCCCGCTCAAATGTTTAACCCCGCCAAATTCCCTTTGCATGTGCTTGTCCCAAGTCAGGAGCCTGTAAGGTTGTGGTTGTCGTTTGTTTATGTGTTACATACTTGTTTTTTGTTCATTTTTTGTACATAATTAAGGCCGTTATTTTTCTCGTTTGAATTGTTTTACATTGTCGTTTCGGGGCTTTTTGTAGCTGACTATGCAGTATGGGCTTGTACGTTGACATATAGTTGTTAATTTCTGTGTCACTTGGTCTCTTGTGGCGATTTGTCTCAGTAGCAATCATACCACAACTTCTTTTTTATATTTGAAAGTGTAATGCAAAAATCATTGGTGATGCGCATAAAATAGATAGCAAGCGTTTGTATTGAAATATTTGGCATATATCAAAAGCATCACACTTTTGATAGGATATCATGATTTCATATCTATCGTGAGTTATGTAATGCACATTACAACATACGGCATTGAATTTGTTTAGTGAGTGGATTAAAAGTTTTATTTATTAAAAAAAATACATTTAAGAATGTGTTTCCCTTAGCACAATAAAGAGATTTGAATTTTGACTTTAATTTGGAATGACCTTGTTGTCAAAATGTGTTTGTTTAATAAAATGTGCAAAATAAGACTTATTTCCTAGCCCCAAAAATGATGATTTATCCTAAATTCTGTTAAGTGGTTATGTTTATTCAATTTAAAACGATTTTTTAGTTGTCTCCGGATCTAACGCAGTTGATTGTGGCAATTGTCGTTACGTTTTAATGTTTTCGCTTAAATATACTTGGAGACTGTAAATAGAGACATGCGTATGTTGATTATTTATGCGCTTAACTTTCATTTAAAAAATGTATCAAAACCAAATCACCTCTTCAAGACTATTTGCTAATGCATGATACTTATTTTTACTTACCGATTACATTAACTTCGACTTGCGCTTTGGCAAGTACTACACCAGTTTTGTTATATAAAGCACAGACAAAAAATCCATCATATTCTGTCTTTATTCCTGTAAACATGATACGATTGAAATATTTACAAGGGACGAGGTCATAAGTTATCAAATCGATAACACAAGTAGACAAACAACGAATACAGACTCAACTATATAGAGCAACATAACTGAAGAAAAACCCCAGTTACCCGGTAGTTGAAAACATTAAAAAGATAACACTTTACCAATCACTCATCAAAGATATGAATCGAAAGTCTGGCAAAACAAAAGAAAAAACGACAAAAAACATACAACACTACATGGAAAACTATTTAATTATCGAGCTGCACACTCTAGCAATGGTCAATGATTTTGAACATTTTTGAACCATGATGGCATGAAATGCAAAAAAGAATTGTAAAAAAAAACATACATATTTTATCTGCTCAAAAGTAGATATAAACAATATCTTGCAGTTTACTGAAAACTGTTCTCACATACTTTTTGTCTGTTTAGAGGAAAAAGACGAGATATTACATGTCTATGCCAATCCAATGAAAAGCGTAAATTTCGGTGTCAATATTTGCAAGTTGTGTAGATAAATAGATCTGAATTAAGTTGGTAATCGAGTATGTAGTTACTGTCATTTTTCTATGCTTCGCAAGTTACATTATATTAAGCATAAAAACGTTTAATAATAAATCAATACATACCTTGACGAAAATGCAATATAAACGTCATTGAACTGTCAGCATAGTCTAATTGCAAACTATATTCGCTCGCTAGTCCTACTTCAACATTGGCGAGTACGGATATAATCAAAGTTGACCCATTACGACCAACCTTTTCCCATCTTAATGGATTTCCTATGAGAAAATTGGCGTTTTTTTGGACAGTACAGCTGTATGAAGGTGTGTCGCCAACATGCACGTAATCCTGTACTTTATTGATCGACAATCCATATCTATTATACGCCACTAAACAAATAAATATTTTAATTAGTTGTTTGATGAATTCTTGATAAAAAAAGATAAAACTTACCTGATTTGGAAAAGCATTGTCTTAATGATAAATGAATGTTTATTTCATAAGATAACCAATTATATATGATGTGTCATATTTAAAAAAAATATCTTAAATTAAAGAAAACAATCAAAATTCTTATGAATACAATTTCAATAAATTATAATAAGTATTAGCTGTTGATGCAATGTTAACATTTTATCACTATTTTTCAAGCTATAATTCAAAATTCACACACCTGATCATACAGGAAATAATAAACACTTATTGCTTATGTTTGTTTCGAAGAAAGTATATTTAGTCGAAAAAGAATGCATGTAGTTTCCAGAAACTAACAAAAAACCCTGGCCGTTTTTGGCACAACTTTTTTGATCTTTTGGTCCTCGATGCTGTTCGACTTTGTGCTTGTTTCTGCTTTCAAACTTTTGTATCTGGGCGTCACTGGTGGATCTTGTGTGGATAAAATGCACTTCTGACGTATTAAAATTTTTTCAACTTGTTGCCTTTTGTTGGCTGTTGTTCGTGTGTTTCTTTGTCAATTGTATTCTCCAATTCATTTATATTGTAGTCCTGTGGTGTTGAGTTGTCATTTTAATGTTATATTTCACATGGCTATGAAAGGGGAGGTTTGGCATGCCACAAAACCAGGTTCAACCCGCCATTTTTTTCTTTAAAAATGTCCTGTACCAAGTCAGGAATATGGCCATTGTTATATTATAGTTCGTTTCTGTGTGTGTTACATTTTAACGTTGCGTCGTATGTTTTCTCTTAATTTTGAGTGTAAATTCACATTGCGATAAGACGTGTCACGGTACTTTTCTATCCCAAATTCATGTATTTTGTTTTTGATGTTATATTTGTTTTTCTCTTGGGATTTTGTCTGATGCTTGGTCCGTTTCTGTGTATGTTACATCGTAGTGTTGTGTCGTTGTTCTCCTCTTATATTTAATGAGTTTCCCTCAGTTTTAGTTTGTTACCCCGATTTTGTTTTTTGTCCATGGATTTATGAGTTTGAACAGCGGTATACTACTGTTGCCTTTATTTTCCATCATGACGTTGTTATAAAATGTAACAAATACAAGTAATGGAGGAAGAAATTAGATTTTTTTTCTATAATTGGTTTATATGTGCCATGAAGAAGGGTACGTGTATAATAAAATGCATAAAAAAAAATCAGGAAAAAATTACTTACCCCATCGCCCATCACCCAAAATTACCGTATCGCATATGCGTTATCAAATACCGTACCAACGTTCACATCGCTAAGAAGATACTATGATGTTTCCTGATCTTTTAAAGTTTTTACCTGTATCAAGCAGTATAAAATGTTTGTTTAATATGACCGTTATGATATCAAGTTTGAAAAAAAACATTAGTACTTTCCATCCTCAATACTGTTTCATGTTTTTTTTATTTCCTGAACGTAATATGCACATACCTGTCACGTGTTCCAATTTTGAGTGTATCACTGGCTTAGATGATATAAACAAAGTGGTATTTTGTATAACATTAGGCATAGTTGTAAAAGAGTCCTGCCTGGCTGAACTTTTTAAATGGCCATAAGCTGCAAGAGTTGTGTAAATGTTGTTTGAGTTTGATGATATTATAAACGTCGATGTTGGCACTTGATTGATATAATTCTCCGTGTTGACAGCTGATGTTTTATATGTTGTTGCCAAGAAATCAGTGAGTTGTGGTTTAGATGTTGTAGTCATGCGATATATGGCTGATGTAGTTTGTGATACAGACGTCTTTGGTTTAGTAATTGAAAGCTGTCGTTGGTAAAAGTATGAATATGAAAATCCTGACAGATTCTTTGCAGAACACATCTGTACGGGCTTGTATGTTGTTGTCGAATATATCTGTGTATTGAAAGTATAACCATCACGTTTAGAATTATCAGTTGTGTAAATAAGAAAAGGTTGTAGTTTTGTTATAGGCTTCCTGCATAGTATGATACAATATCAATAAAAAGTAAATTCACAAAAATAATGAACTCCGAGGAAAATTCAAAACGGAAAGTCTCTAATAAATGGCAAAATAAAATGATAAAACACACCAAACGAATGGACAACAACTGTCATATTCCTAACTTGGTACATTCATTTTCAAATTGTAGAAAATGGTGGATTGAACCTGGTTTTATAGCACTAAACCGCTCACTTGTATGACAGTTGCATCAAATTACATTATATTTACAACGATGCGTGAACGAAACAGACATAATTAGTAAAATGTCAAAATATTGAGTACAGCAGTCATCACTGTGTCACAATCTTAATTAGGACAAAAACAAACAAATATTTTTATTACAAAAAATACCATTCTCGTCCTCCGTTGGCAATTCTTATTTCAAGAGTTGGAAGATATATCGTGTACTTTATCTTTCGGGTGTTTAATTTACTACTATGATAAGGCCGATGCATATTCAATATATATTTCAATAATCAACACGGAATCCAATATTGACTCCAACCTACTAAGCTTAATTCAACGTCAGTTTATTTCCGACTTATGAGTTTGAATGTCTCGCTGGTATCTTTCGCTTACTTTATATAATCGCGGTCTGTACAAACCTTGTCATCAAAGTAAATCCATATTCTACATTCACTATCTGTACACACATCTATATAAGCCACCTTTAAGCAAGCTATTTCAGTTGATTTTAAGTGAATTTCCCAATGTTCAGGACCATCTAGCACTAGGTCTTTTCGGCACACACATCGACTGGCTAAAATGATTAAAACAATTATTGTAAAGAAGTAGAAGATATCGGGATGGCTTTCAAACCCCCGTCTGTAAAATTGAAATAGACAAATATCTGATCCAACTGAGAACAAAAAACTTATAGTAACGAGGAGGGGTATCTGTTTGTGTATGCTAAACATATATATTAATTCAATCAGCTGAAAGTACATAGTAGTCTTTATATTTGCTTTTATTCGGTGTCTAAGAATTCGACAACAACGCGAACTACTTTATTCAGATGTTTAGAATAGTTTACTGTAAAATGTAAGGTATACACAATAAGATTGCGAAAGCGAATTAGAGGTATAGTTATCATAGGAAGACACTCTATAAAATACCAATTGAAATGTCTTAACTTACTCCTAGCTGTCGAATTCAGTGTCATTACATTAGATCCACAAGGGCTCATTGTGACAGCTTTGGAATCAACATAGCCAATCTAGAAACAAGGAATAATAGTCATCAAAAAGGTCTCAATGTCATTATTTCAAGTATTATCCTTTATCATGAATCAGTTGGAAATACCTTCCCTACATTTTATAGATTTGTCTGGTTCCATCTATATATATACCTGTTCTAAACGTACGACGACAGAGGGTTCAATTTTGCCTAAATCTCAATATTGCAGACTTTTGGTTCTATTTGCACCTGTGCAAGTTGACCTTTAAATATATAATTAAGTTATGCACGTTCTTACTGTTGACCGTGACCGTGTGAATTCTTGTGTGAATCAAATATCTAAAATACCCCAAGGACATACTAAATTCAGTTCAGAAGAGTTTTAAATGGTAAAACTTTACGGACGCCATCATGAGTTGTTTGGCCGTTACAGAATATCTGTTTCTCAGATGACGACGGATAGGTTCCAATTGTCGAAACTTCAATTCCGTCCCCCCTCCCAAATTTGACCTACTAGTTTAACGTGTTTATTGCTCAGTCTTAAATTGTCTATATTTTGTTGGTACTGTTGTTTGTCTGTGTGTCATTTTCTTTTTTCCATGGCGTTTTCATATAGAAAAGAAGATGTGGTATGATTGCCAATGAGACAACTATCCACAAAAGACCAAAATGACACAGACATTAACAACTATAGGTCACCGTACGGCCTTAAACAATGAACAAAGCCAATATCATTTTATTTTCGACTTGTGAGTTTTAATGTACCCTCCTTCTTTCTTAACACTTTTGTGTTGACATGAATATCAACAATGTGGTCATTTTGATAAATTTCCTGTTTACAAAACTTTGAATTTTCGAAAAACTAAGGATTTTCTTATCCCAGGTATATAGATTACCTTAGCCGTATTTGGCACAACTTTTTGGAATTTTGGCTCCTCAATGCTCTTCAACTTTGTACTTGTTTGGCTTATACATATTTTGATTTGAGCGTCACTGATGAGTCTTATGTAGACGAAACGCACGTGTGGCGTACTAAATTATAATCCTGGTACCTTTGATAACTATTATACTGATATAACGCGTGTGGTGTACTAGATTATAATCCAGGTACCTTCGATAACTATTATACTGATATAATTATAGTTAAAATATATTAAATTATTCAATATCAAAGATATTCTATGAAACATTACTTCAGAAACATGCAAGTGATACTTAGTTGAGAGTTTTCATTGGTTAACTCCGAATGATACTTCGTTGAGAGTTTTAATTGGTAAACTCCGAATGATACTTAGTGTGCGGCCGGTACTATTATTTGAGATTTGAAATTTTCTGAATTTTTACCGTAATTACAATATATATGACATGTGCTATAAAGCTAAAACCTCTGAAACTGTATACAAATAAAAGTAAAAATATTTACCAATCCGGAAATGTTGACCTGTATATGATTATTGTACGAATGTGGTCTTCCAACAAGTTGTGCACAGTCATTGATCAGTGTTATAATTATTGTACGATTTGACCCCAGTTTGTCGTATACGTCAGCCTCGTTGTTCACTGGACACACACATATATTTGATGAATGACCAACGGCCCAACCAAGAAAACTGACCAACAACATATATGTCATACCAAACATCTGAAATGAATATAACTTACCGTTAAAATATAATAACAATTACACAAATTAAAAAAAGGGTGAAATTCTGAATATTATAATGTAATACCAGTTCATAAAATGCAAAAGAAACAAAACAACATACAAACAAACATCACAACTTATCACATAAATGTCAATCCATGGATATCAGGCTATTCCCACAGGCTTTAATACATACCCTCGTGTGTCTATTGATTCGTTGACTATGTGAAGTTAGATTTTACAACGAGACTATGCGACAAATATGAATATATTCCTGTTCATAACGGTGGGTGATGCATGAAAGACAAAGGATCCTTACCAGTTGTTATCTAGTCGGATGATGCGTTTAAGGTTTTGATTTTGTCATTAACTAAATGACTTTCCGTTTAGAATTTGCCTTGGAGTTCGGTGTTTTTATTATGTAACTTTTTACCTTTTTGACGCATCCAGTTTTGCTTCGATGCTTCAGTCTGTTGTTTGCTTGGTAGTCTCTTTCTTGTCTATTTACGATATTTCAACACAGGATAACTAATTTATTAGGTATTTTGTCTCCTCTGTTTGCAATGTGATGTATATAAAGGATAAGTGTGTTAGATGTTGAGATAGTTGTATTTGAGTTACCCTTCATATGTTATTCTTGTGTCAATTGGGTACTTCCCAATTCAATCTTCAAATGTCGATTTATGAATTATACTTTAAAAATTACTTGTTTTATATTTTTCATATACAGTCAAACCAGATTGAAGAGACCGACCGCTAAAGGGAGAACAGCAAAGTGATCTCTTAAGATAGATGGTCTTTTAATACAGTTTCAATTTATATGAAATGTACTTCAGAAGGATCTAAAATTGATGGTCTTGGTTTTTACTTAATACATGTGGTCTCTTGAGCAGGTTTGACTGTACGTATAAAATTTAGAATGTAAATGAGTAATGTGTCAACGACACAACTACCACACCAAAGAGCTGAAGACAGCAGAAGTCATCCAGCTTGCACTTAAACAAAAATATGTACTAGTTCAGTAACACTTACATCATAGGAAAATGCTAACGTTACTTAGTTGAAAACGCCAGTCTGATTTAAAACAGACATAGTGTGAAACATAAAAATTGAAAACTTGCCTTATAAGCCATGTTTATACAGTCTGTGATTGCTATCTGTTTAAATTATAGGTTAGGTCATATAGATAAAATTTAAACTTACCAATACAAAGCGTCATTGTGTAATAACAGGTCTGATTGTATATACTATTTAGAAGAGGAAGTCTTTTTGACACTTTTCTTTTCAGTTTTGCAATCAACTTGTGTTAAACTTTTTCATTTATTGTAAAATCTTACAAAATGAGGTTTAAATAGAGATAAGTATATTGCATTTTGGATGTTAAATTCGAAAGAACGAACCGTCTCGGTGTATGCTTCGAGTGCGACAGGTCGTAGGTTCATACTGCGGCCTGGTCAAGTCAAACTAAATTGTCATTTGTAGTTTCTCTGCTAAGCACGTGGAATAAATGAGTACAAGCAATGACTATTAAGATACGAATCATAATAATGTGTCCATATTCTAAACAAGTGATCTAGCACGTTATGAAGGGGGAAAATGTAACAGACAGCAGTTAGTAGAAATCTAGAAGTCAATACTAACAAAGGACAGAGGTTCCTGACGTCAGAGAGAGAGAGAGAGAGAGAGAGAGAGAGAGAGAGAGAGAGAGAGAGAAAGAGAGAGAGAGAGAGAGAGAGAGAGAGATGCAAACATGTGGTACGGTTAAACACTTTTTTGATTTCTCATCATTCCCTCTAGACCTCTTGAATATTTATCCTTATATGGACGTAGTGATGAAATTCTATTTTTAGAGTTTTAAACCAAACAACATATATAAACCGAAAAGGAAGAATTTGTCAATAAACAATGATAAACTATAAAAATTAAAGTTCTGAGTCCAATTTATGTAAACTATTCTCGTATTTGTTTACGGTCTTTCCGTTTTGAATTTTCCTCGAAATTTGGTTTTCTGTTATTTTACGCTTTATCTGGTACGTCATGGAAAATGCAAAAGTGATATTATGTCATTTGGTTCTTAACTAAATGCTTTGGAAATGAATATTGTTGTTTGTTTCGTGTCATTGTTTGTCCTTTCGGCTGATGGTCGATTTTGTGGGTAAAGTATCTTTATTAATAGATATTATGGATAAATATCCGTTGCTTTTGAATGACATACATAACAGTATACATCTACATGTCCATTTATATATTTAAAAATGTTATCAACATTTATTGCTTTTTACTGGCTTTTTTTTTTAGAGTTTTACAGATCAGAAGTTAAAAAATCAAAACAAAAATCATTCAATTTGGTTTTCCCTTTACGACAATATGTGTTTAAGTAGCGTAAACTGCCGTTTCAATTGATTTCAGCTTTATCAAAAATACATTTTTGTTTGTAAGTCGACATCTTTCTTCTTGCTTTTATTTTTGTACGCATGCCATAACAATTTGTTTAACCGTTAAGAAATATTTGTTTCACAGATAACTACCCTTTTTTGTAATGTGTTACAAATAGTCGCATCTTTTTTTATATTTGTTTGAATGAGCAGACGTATTGTAAAGGCAAGTGTATATAGTTCGAAGCGTTACTGTTTTAAGTGGGGTCTATGTTGCTTACTCTTTATTTTTCTATGTTGTGTTTTGTTTACTGTTGCTTGACTGTTAGTATTTTTCTTTTTTAACCATGGCATTGTCAGTTTATTTTCAATATGAGTTTGAATGTACCTCTTGTATCTATCGCGCCTCTTTTTAAAGCTCAATATAATTGTATGTAGTTTTCCTATAACGATAATAGCTTTACTTCTTTTTGATTTTTATCACAAAATCATTTTATTTTTTAGCGGGAAATGCTGTGCATATTCATACAGAGTAGATGGGAAATGCAGAGGTAAATTTATTAAAGTAAATTATAAAAATAACTTAACAAAAATCTGGGTTACCTCCCCTTATGTGGCAAATTTGAAAAAAACTAAAATCAAAGAAAACTAAGGTTTTTATTTTTTTGGTAAAAATACAGCCGTACATATGATAAAAGACATAATTTTCTATATCAAGACGAAAAGAATAACATATGAATTACTTACTACTCTCGAAATTTGCCCGTTTCTTTAAAGATCCAGACCGCTGTTATCTGCTTTTCAAAATCCAAGATGGAGAAAAACACCCCAACAAGTTACACACCACCAATCAGCCATCTTCATGGTAAAAAACACTCTCGTCGTAGCCACCTTAAAACAGAATGGATACTAAAATAAAACATACCACAGTGAACATTTTGTTGTGATAGTTAATTATTTTTGCTTTAGAATGCCCAACTGGAAGTTTTAGGTTAGATGATGACAATGATGAAAATTGTAAGGTATGCACATATGGCTTTTATGGAGAAAAGTGCACAGGAAGGTGTTTATGTACAGAAAATGAGAGGTTTGAATAGTTAACTATTATAGCAAAAAAAATGTCATTCGTTATTTCTCAGTTAGAAACTCCTGAAAATTTCGAAAAGGCGAAACGATGAACATATACCATGACCCAGTGTAAAAAAATTAAAGTATGACCTGACGAAACATATTGTCATTCATTAATATATTTACAGTTTGAAAAATACCACTGTCTAAAACATTAGATCCAAGATTGAATCAGGTAGTAGCTGAATATAGTTGCACTTGATATTTCCCTATAACTAGTATTTCTGACAGACGAAAAGACCAAATAACGTACGAATTTAAATAGTTCTGAGGAACCAATATTTTAGAAAGGTTTCACCAAATAAAGCTAATGTTGCCTATTCATATTTTCTTTAACTATTGTGTACTATTTGTGAAATTGACAAAAAAGACTAGACGTTCTTTGACATACCCCTGATTCATCAACGTTCTCCTCAGATACCAGTGAACATATACCCTAATCCAGTGTCAAACAAATGGCAAGCATGGCCAGATGTAAAACGAATTTAGCCAAACAACATTCATTTTCGAAATAAAAGGGGATTACGCAAATCAAATTAAAAAAAAAAACCTGAGCTACAGATCGAAAGAAATTGCAAACATGGTAATTGGTACTTCGAAAGAAGAAAACAACGTTTGGTTTTAAATATGCTATTATCTAATTGCCTTTTATTGATAAACTTCTGTGTATTGGTTTTCAGATGTGATCATGTAAGAGGATGTGTTCCAAGGGACGATGATATCAGATGTAAGACAATATATAGGTTTTGTAAACTTATGAACATAATAGCATTTGATCATTGGTATGGTAAATAACCAAAACAAAAGGTTACCTCCCCCCCCCCCCTCACACACACACGTGGTGGAGTCAGGACATATATGTGTGTTACTTTTCGATTTATAACATAAAGACAGCCATTACACTCAAAATCAACATTAGAAAAATTAAAATAGGACTGTTATGATAAGTTGTTCTCTCTATTCCGATCTGTCAGCATAATTTTTTCTGACCTAAACCTGATATTAACTGTATCACTGCACAGCAACAGTCTCATTATTTTTTACGTACGGTACAACATTATAAAAAAAAAATCGTTACTTGCAGATATATACTCCATATTTTTGTGGGCTAGCCGGTAATGGAATGTTGCACCACGGAAATAGGAGTTGATTTCTGAATAACATACCGTGGATAACTTGTTATTTGTGTGGTATCAATTTCGGAGTGGTTATTTGTCCGGCTAACCGGACGAATAGTACCAGAGCTATTTGTCCGGCCATTGCAATGCGTGTCAAGTGTTAGCCGCTGTACATTTACTAAGCAACTAACGTCACTAACGTTACCTATTGTCTACGATGCCTATTGTTTACGTAACGTTGCCTTGTGCGCAACGTCGCATAACTAGAATACAATTTGATATGAACATAACGCCTTTTATTACTAACCCTTAAGCGAAATACTAACCACAAGAAACACGATACACGATATTGCCGTGACCAATGGAGAAATTGAAAGCAATTCGTGGTGGTCATCGTAGTGCAGTTACAAGATTAATTGATAGAACGAAGGAAAGAATTTCGCAAGAAGATATTGGACATGAAGAACTTTCGACTGCCGCAGATAACCTTACAAAGAAGAGGAACCTGCTTGAATATCTAGACTCAAACATTTTAGATGGAACCGAACTAGAAGACATGGAACAAGAAATTCTTGACGCGGACGATTATGCAATGAATATGGAAGTCGCCATTCGCCGGTTCAAGGACATAGTTTCTGAAAACAAAACAACCCCATTTCAGCAAACGGTGAGTGAAACTTATGTTCCAATAGCCAATACACTAGATTCATCAAATTTTCCGTCAACAAGTATTGCAAATCATAATTTAAACCATTCAGAAAATGTATTTTCCGTAGATAATAACTCCGTTTATACGAATGCAAACCCAACAACAACAACAAACGTCTATCACAAAATACCTAAGCTTGATTTACCGAACTTTACGGGAGATATATTAACATGGCAGACATTTTGGGAATCGTTTGAGACGACCATTCATCACAATCCCTCTTTATCAAATATACAAAAGTTAAGCTATCTCAAATCTTAGGTACACAGTGAAGCCGCACAATGCATATCCGGTTTATCTCTATCAAACGCCAACTATGAACACGCATTTATATTGTTAAAGGAGAGGTATGGACAGACACAAACCATTATAAAGGCGTACATGCAGAATCTACTTGAACTTACGCATCCGTCACTTTCTCCGCACAGCATAAGAGTATTTTACGATAATATGATGGTGCATAAGGGGATTAGAGTCGCTCGGACAATCGCAAGACAAATTCGGATCACTAGTACTTTTAGTACCAATCATATTTGGAAAGATTCCCGACGAAATGAAAAAACTCATGACCAGAGAACACGGAATACGGATTTGGGATATAAGGTCCCTTAGAGAAGCAATCGACAAAGAGATGTACGTACAGGAAACTGGTAATTCCGATAAATTAGACAGTTTCACACCCACAGCGTCATTTCACAAAGCAGTTGCAACCAAAATCACTGCAAGACCTCAATATGTAATAAATCAATTCAAACCCAAAACCTGTATTTATTGCAAACAATCGCATTCGTCCGTCGAATGTACCAGTGTTGTAGACAGAGAGAGCCGCTTAGCTATCATTGAACAGAAAAAAGTATGTTACAGTTGCTTTGGAAGTCAAAAAGTTTCAGAATGCCGCTCGCGTTTTAGATGTAGAAAATGTGATAACAAGCACCATACTAGTCTTTGTGACAGTAATAAGAATCAAGAGAATGAAAGCGCAAGTACAGCAATCCTTTACCGCAAAATAACATAGTAAGTACAGTAGAGAGCGAAAATAATGCATTAACATGTTACACGTCGACATCGAACATTAAACCAAGGACAGACGTTTTATTAAAGACAGCTATTTCACCAGTTTGGGTAGATGACAGGTCAGCTACCACTAATATTCTTTTGGACATTGCCGTAATAGATTTACAAACTCAGAATGGGAAGAAAATACCAATGGAAGTATTGGTTGTCCCTACAATCGCAGCCCCGTTACACAATTGCACGTTATACAATGCTGATAAACTGCCTTACCTGGACTTACATTAGCGCACCCTGTTAGCGACATGGATAAATTCAGGATTTCATTTTTAATAGGTTCCGATTACTACTGGGATATCGTAGAAGACACAGTTATCCGAGGACCAGGCCCCACCGCAGTAGAATCAAATCTCGGATACCTACTTTCTGGACCAACAAAAGACTCAGCTGGACCCAAATCCTCATCTTTCATGTTACAACACAAGACAGAAGAAGTCGATTTGAAACGTTTTGGAAAAATCGAATCAATGGGAGAAGTATCTGACAATTCAATTAAATTTAACAAAGACTATTTTGAGACGTATCAATCAAACAGCAACACAATGAAGAACAATGATAGGATTCACACATTTAGCAGGGAACCAGAAATGATGAAAATCCACGGAGACAGAGCACCGAGTAAAACTGAAGCCAAGCTAAAGATTCAAACATGGACTTAGTATTTTCATGACAATATACTTACTGGTATCAAGTGCGCCGTAATTTATATAATGATCATAGTGAATAGACAGTTTAACAACTTCTATTTTATTACATGGACTTTAAATAGTTAATTGTCATTTCACACTTTGTATGCTAATTTCTTTTTCATAATTTTAGATTAATTTTCACTTTTCGGCGCCCCCAGTGTCAAGTATTAGCCGCTGTACATTTACTAAGTAACTAACGTCACTAACGTTACATATTGTTTTCGTTGTCGATTGTTTACGTAACGTTGCCTTGTGCGCAACGTCACATAACTTGAATACAATTTGATATGAACACAACGCCTTTCATTACTAACCCTTAAGCGAAGTACTAACCACAAGAAACACGATACACGATAATGAGCATGTCATATAATGTACGTTCGGAAGTGCATGTAGTATTATCTTCAGTAGCAATTTTAAGATCATGGCTGAAATATTTGTGATACATTTTGCAGTTTTCGGAATTTGACAATGGAACACAATATTATGAACTTCCAAGAATGATATAATCTTATGAAAGGGAAAAATTGAAATCACAATGAAAATGGGAAATAAAAGATAATTGATCGGAGAATTAGTTTTACAAAATTATTCGACTCGCTACAGCTGTGTACAGGTGGAAAAGATGTTCAAAGCAAGTGTAGTTGAGGAAGGCCTGTCTAACTGAATTAAATTTAGCTTAGTTATATTCAAACAATGAGTCTTGCAAGACAAGAAATAAAAAGAGAGATTTGGGATCCCGATTCCCTCACGTAAATAAAATAAAAACAGTGTTTCTTTACTCTTTGGTGTGTGGGGGAGGGGGTGGCATTATAGAAAAATCTCTCACCTTTCACTCAAAATATGGATAACTTAATGTCAAGGATAAAATTGAGAATGGAAATGGGGAATGTGTCAAAGAGACAACAACCCGACCAAATAAAAAACAAAAAACAACAGCAGAGGGTCACCAACAGGTCTTCAATGTAGCGAGAAATTCCCGCACCCGGAGGCGTCCTTCAGCTGGCCCCTAAACAAATATATACTAGTCCAGTGCGAACTTAATGTCAAGGAGTCTATAATTCTCTTTGACAGCTACAGACATAATAATTTTGTACATTTTTCAGCTAGACAAAATCCTTTACGTTAACTTAAAATGCACGAGTCAAACACTACCCAAGTTTGTTTTTCAAGTAAATTCTTCTCTCTTCTTGTATAAAAAATATGGGATATGTATGATTTTATTCTAATTATTCGTTATCTACATTGGACTATATACTTGTATGAAGAAAACAACAATTTCAATTACCAGTAACAAGATCAGAGATGGGGTAATTGTAATTGTAATCGTTAATCAGCTGTAATTGATTACAATTTTTCAAGTAATCAGTGTAATCATTAATCAGCCAAAAATCTGATTACATGTAATTTAATTTAATCAATTACTTCTCAAAATGCCCTGTAATCCTGATTACTTTATAATTACATTCTGATTACAATGAAAAAAAATTGTGTTTATTGTCAATATCATGAATATAGCATGTCTGAAAGAATAAAAAAAAGTTCACCTTGTATTAAATAAATATATAAATTGTAAAAATAGTTTTGTTTTCATGTTTACTTAAAATCTTAAATATATTCAAATAAATGTTCTCTCAATGATCTTTTAAAAACTTGTTTTGCATGTTTTGTGAGAACAAGTTTTTATAATGAAATTTAGGAAAAACTTTTGTATAAAGTTAAACTCACTGGATAGAAATTTTTTTTTTTAATTCCAAAAGCCCTTGGCAAAATTTCCTCAAGACTGGTAATATTCGTAGTGAGATCAATTCATTTATTTTAAGTTATAAAAGTGTATAGAGAATTAGTTGATTTTCATTGTGAAAAGTGGATCAGATATGTCAGGTCCACCTATTTCGGAGTATTTTATATTGCCTAAAGATGCATGTGGGAAAGTCAGAGCCAAATGTAAACTTTGTACTGCAGTAATATCTGGACACACAAAGACAACTTCAAACTTTTTGACACATCTCAAGGTAAGGATTTTTATTACTATATGTTTCATTTATATGATTTATTCCAGATTAATGAGGACAATGAAGACACTCAATTTGATTTTTATTGTAAAAAAAATAAATTTATATAACAAATTCATTGGATCTTTTAAATTAACCTTTCTGTTATAATTGAGACTTGACGTAACTAGACTTGCCATTCTCGGTTTTATCAAAGAAGAAATATATATTTCTTTTTATTTATCAACAGATTATTATTTTTTCAAGGGAAACAATTTTAAATGAACATGTGTATTGTGTAGACAGTAAATGGTAGTATTAGTTTAGATTTGTTTTATTTATTTTGTTTCTGTGAAATTAAAACATAAACAGATTTTAAACCACTCATTAGCCTAAGTAAAACTAATGAACATGTATTCACAATTTAAAGGTGTATATTTGATAATGGCTGGTTATATTCAATGTATAATTGTCTTTAATCCTGAATTATAATCCTTTGTTGATAATGTGATTATTGTCACCATTGAATTGACAGGTAAACCAATTAATGTCTGTTTTTATTTCAAGATCAATTGTGTGTAGCTGTCCCTCAGGGCAATATAATAAAAGGCAAATTAAATATGTGAAAATGTATCTAATTAGCAAACAAAATATGGACATGTCAAATGTAATGATTGTAAATATTTATATTTTGTTAAAGATTTTTCAACAAATATATTATAATTTTAGATTTTTTTTAATGGTAACTTTATTTTATATTCCAGAGAGCACCCTGAAATAATTATAAAGCCTGCAAAATGTCAGAAAGAAGACATCCAAGCCTCTATGCAAACTTTTAATCAACTAAAGTCCAAGTATGCTATGCAGACATTCGTCAAATAGATTTGAATGATGCAACTGTAGAATTTATTGCTGGGAATCTACTACCATTGTCTACTGTTGAAAGTCCTAAATTCAAAAAACTTTGTGAAAAACTGGATCCCAAGTTTCAAGTCCCATCTAGAAAATATCTGGCGAGTAAACTTATTGTAGACAAGTCAAATAGAATTCAAGATAATCTTAAAGATCAGTTATCAAAAGTACAAAATGTGTGTCTTACATTGGATTTATGGTCAAATAGGCAGATGTCAGCATTTCTTGGAATTACAGGACATTTTGTTTCTGACTGGGAGTTAAAGTCTGTCATGATTGCGTGCAATATATTCTTGGTGTCAACTCTTGCAACTTTTAATCTGGTTGACAAGGTTTTATGTATTGTTACTGATAATGCATCAAATATGGTGAAAACTTTTGACATGCCATTACCAGGATATTCATTTGAGACTGTTAATTCTGAAGATAGTAGTGACGATGAAGACAATGAGGACACTGATGACATCTCTGATACACAGGAACATTTTGATCACTTGTCATTTCATTTACCATGCTATGCACATACATTGCAGCTTGTTGTTAGAGATGGTATACAACAAACAAACCAACATCTTAAGAATGTAGTTTTAAAGGCATCACAAATCATTAGCCATATAAGGAAATCTATAAATGCAAGTGAAATTCTTGGAAGTGAGAAACGTGTTCAAGCACAAAATGTTACTAGATGGAATTCACAGTTGATTATGATTCGGTCGATATTAAAAATACCAGAAAGTAAACTGCAGGAAATAGATTATTCTGTAAAGCTGTCTGCATACGAGAGAAAGCTTTTAAAGGAGCTCTGTGAAATTCCTACACCATTTGAAGATGCGACACACCTTATACAACAACAGAAGCATGTTACAGCTAGTCTACCCATTCCAGTAACTGTTGGCTTAAGGAAGCAGCTCCAAAGTTTGGTGTCTTTGTATAACAACAAAATAGTAACAACCTTAATAGAGTCTATTGCAAAACGACTTTCTAAGTATGAAGAAAATGAGGCTTTGGTTATTGCAACTGCTCTTGATACACGTTTCAAACTACAGTGGTGTGATCAAAACAGAAGTGACTTTGAAAGTTTACTAAAAGATAAAGTAAGGAGTTTAGAGGACACCATTATGGATGAAGATGATGAATCTCTGTCACCTCCAAAAAAGAAAGCTAAAACAGATTTGTTTTCCTTTCTTGACTCTCCTGCTACCCCAAGAAAACGTCATCATTCTAAAATGCAATGTAAAGTAGAGGATTATTTAAGTGAACCACTTGAAGATATGGAGTGTGACCCTTTGGAATTTTGGAAAGCTAGACCGAGTACACATCCACATTTGTCAAAGCTGGCCTGGAGGTATTTTTCAATGCAGGCTTCCTCTGCTGCTGTTGAGAGACTGTTTAGTATTGGAGGGAAAATTTTCAGACCAGACAGATGTAGACTCAAATTTCAAACATTTCAGAGATTAATGATGATTAAATGTAACGGACAATAAACAGTTACAAAATGTTCATGTATATATGTTGTGAATCTTTGCGGTTTATTAAATTGATGAGTTTTGATGTTATTATTTTGTATAAACATATCAAATTAAATCCTGTCACAATAAGTGCAACAGTGATAACCATTTTTAATTTACATCTTTCAAATGGGTACATATAAAAATCATTGTAATCAGATGTAATCATGATTACTTTGCCAATGTAATCATTAATTTAATCAGACTCTTTGAGAAATGGTGTAATCGTTAATTTAATTTAATCGTACAATTGACAAAGTAATTGTAATTTAATCAATTACATTGAAAGTAATCGGACCCATCTCTGAACAAGATTAGGCCCTAACACTAAAGATTTCAAACATGTGCTACCCCCTGGTGATCCTGAAGATAATATTACACGCACACACAAATATTATAGTGACATGGCCGGACAAATAGCAACTGCCTATCAACTTTTATGTATTTTCGTGAATATTGATAAACCGCAACTGTAAATTTTTAACGATTTCACATTGTATATTGGCTTTGATTCCAATCAAGGGATCAAATATCTGATTACAAGCTTCGCTCTATAGTCGAGATTCACGTTGATAGTAAACATGCATATTTAGAGTATAAATATGGTATATCAGTATATATATGGTACAAATAAGTGATGTATATCGAAAAATTTGAGATTGATGACAATAAGGGGGAGGGACTATATGGGGCTCATACAGGATCCTGTCCTCAGGCACCTGATCATTTCTGAATCAAACATGAACTATGATCACTCGCACGCGATTCAAATGGCATTATTATCTGTCAGAATGTTTCCGTAACCTTTCAGGAAATCAAATGAAAACATAATTATGTAATAACATTGAGAATGGAAACGGGGAATGTGCCAAGAGACAAAAACCCGACCAAAGAGCAGAAAGCAGTCAAAGGCCACCAATGGGTTTCAACACAGCGGGAAAATCGAGCACCTGGTGGCGGGCTTCAGCTTGCCCCTAAACAAATTGTGTACTAGTTTAGCGACAATGGACGTTACACCAAACTCCAAAATGAATTAAAATTTAAAATCATATAAGACTTTAAAAGGCCAGAGACTTCTGACCAGGGACAGGTTCAAAACTGAATACTGGTTGATTAGTTGTATCATCAGGTTTAATTTACTAGTTCATAAATCTACATTGAAATATGGTTGTTTTCTCATAAAGGCAATACTTTATACTTTCATGTATGAAAACTTTCTATTTGCAGGTGAAGATGAGCTAAAACAAAATATCAAAAATAGTTCGTCACCAATTGATTGTGATAATACGGGCAAAGGTGATTTATATTTTTTTTATACTGATACTTGTTGCGTTGTGACTGACAAGATGACATTGTTTACATTCATTGTGTTTCGTTTTCACTCTGGATTGTATTGATATCATCTAGAATAACACCAATTTAAAATAATCATGTCTTACTCGATTTTTTAATATATTACGTTACGGCAAGAAAAGTAAGCATTCTTTGGTTTTCAGTTATATATTATTTAAATAAGGGACAGTCATCAATTCTACCCAACACTATTATGTGATAGTGATTGTTTTTGGTTTTGGTATTCGCGCTCGTTGTTGTTCGTTCTTTCTGTTATTTGCTGTCTTCTTTGTGTGATTTTTGTCTTGCGTCTTTTGTTATGCTATGCTTGTCTTGTATTTGAATAACATGCCCATTTCGTTTCTCGAAAAGTTATAATACACTAGACTAGATTCTTAATACAATTTAAAAGTTATTTTTCACGTCCTATTTCTAGGATCAAACACAGCAATGATATATGGATTCCTGGTCACTGTACCATGCTTAATTGTGATACTTGCTGTTTTCATTCTATTAATAAACGTAGTACGAATGCGAAACTATACGACTAGGGAAATATCAACAGATGTTAACCTGGAAAAGATCAAAGAGGAAACTGAACTTGGGATTTATCATACAATCGACGAAAGTGTTATGCGTCCCATAAAAGAAAATTTACATGTAAATATTGATTCAAACATAAACAAACTAGGCCTATTGAATAGCAGCAGAAAAGACTGCAGGTATGATTTTAACATAGTCATTAACTTGCAAAGCAATCACCGTTCTAGTAGAACCAGCTATTCGTCAAATGAGAAGTCAGCGCGGGAAATAGTGGATGCGGACTATTTAAATCCGTACACTACACTGAAGGACAACTGGCAGAAGGAAACACATGTGTATGGGGACAATACTAGAAAAAATACCGGGGGTGATGTACATCTCCACTCATACACTCGAACAAAACCCCACTGGAAGAAATCTGTTGATTTTGACATTGATTGTACGAACACTGACCTTGAATACACAAAGGATACAGAAAGTCGTTCAAACAGTTGGTGATAACAACCCAATCATGATGTTTTTTTTTAATTAGAATAATGATGTGATCTATGGACGTTTTTTTAATTAGAATAATGATGTGATCTATGGACGTTTTTTTTTAATTAGAATAATGATGTGATCTATGGACGTTTTTTTAATTAGAATAATGATGTGATCTATGGACGTTTTTTTAATTAGATTAATGATGTGATCTATGGACGTTTTTTTTAATTAGAATAATGATGTGATCTATGGACGTTTTTTTAATTAGTATAATGATGTGATCTGTGGACGTTTTTTTAATTAGTATAATGATGTGATCTATGGACGTTTTTTTAATTAGTATAATCATGTGATCTATGGACGTTTTTTTAATTAGGATATGATGTGATCTGTGGACGTTTTTTTAATTAGTATAATGATGTGATCTATGGACGTTTTTTTAATTAGAATAATGATGTGATCTGTGGACGTTTTTTTAATTAGTATAATGATGTGATCTATGGACGTTTTTTTAATTAGGATATGATGTGATCTATGGACGTTTTTTTAATTAGAATAATGATGTGATCTATGGACGTTTTTTTTAATTAGAATAATCATGTGATCTATGGACGTTTTTTTAATTAGTATAATGATGTGATCTATGGACGTTTTTTTTAATTAGTATAATCATGTGATCTATGGACGTTTTTTTAATTAGTATAATGATGTGATCTATGGACGGTTTTTTTAAACTTTCTTGATGTTTAGGCCAATGTATTATCTATCTTTACTTATTTTAAAGTTTTTATCATTTCAGTACTTAATACTATACATTCACTAAATAATCGATCTAACTGATGGTGGGAAAACTAATAAATATTCCAGCATACCAATTATTGGTACATAGACGCCAGTTGTATCTTCTTGAAAACTCATCATAGATACTAGGCTTATAATGTGAATGCCAAACGTGCAATTCATCAGTGACGCTCAAACAAAATCATTGGTATCGTCTCAATTTGGACACATGAACATGCTAATCCAAATAACTCACAGATATATAGCATAAAATTGAGAATGGAAATGGGGAATGTGTCAAAGAGACAACAACCCGACCACAGAGAAGACAACAGCAAAAGTATGGCAAGCCGTTCTCGTCAAAACTATGTTTAAACCCTTTTTTCGAAAAAAATACACACTGAGATTTTAAAACCTAAAATAACACACTGAGAAATCGAAATTACACACTGAGATTTAGAAAAAATATAAAACACACACTGAGAATTCAAAATTACACACTGAGATTTTAAAAAGACACACTGAGATGAAATAAATTGAAAAACACACACTGAGAATTGTTAATTACACACTGAGATTTCAAAAATACACACTGAGATTAATATGCAAATTACTAATGAATATTCATGAGATGAATAATTCAACAAATTAATATCTTGATCTCAAGAACTCTTGTCATTATAATGAAATGCGATTCCTTCAACCAACATTCGTAATAAATTTCAAGACTTAACATCGCTCATATTTATAAGTGTGTTGCCTATAATTCAGATCATTACTACCAGTAATTAAACATGTGTCCTTTTTCAAAAGTCTTCCAACTGTTTCCCTGATTTCGGTAGTTAATCTTTTATATTTTTGTTACGTTTATATGCTATAATAGACACTTGAGTAAACATTTCACTGCATTTGTTTGCAGATTGTTCCAATGTTTTCTTATAATTTTAATAAAGTGTTTCACCATTTGGTTATATTTTGTAATAAGAGTAAGTGGGTATTTTTCTTGTTCTTGTTTTTCTTAAGTTTTTTTTATTAATAATTTGGAACCAAATCGAACGACTAACGAGTTCTGTTCCCTTGTTGTTTTTAGCTTGTAATAGATTCAGATTAAGTATGTTAATAAGATATGTGCGCATAAAAAGTGCGCACAAATCTCAGTGTGTAATTTTAAATTCTCAGTGTGTAATTTTAAATTCTCAGTGTGTAATTACAAATTCTCAGTGTGTGTTTTCAGTTTATTTATTCTCAGTGTGTCTTTTTGAAATCTCAGTGTGTAATTTTCAATTCTCAGTGTGCGTTTTTCATTTTTGTAATCTCAGTGCGTCTTTATGAAATCTCAGTGTGTAGTTTTTAATTCTCAGTGTGTAATTTTCAATTCTCAGTGTGTAATTTTCAATTCTCAGTGTGAAATTGTCAATTCTCAGTGTGCGTTTTGAAGCTTTTAAATCTCAGTGTGCTTTGTTGTAATTCTCAGTGTGTTAATTTTTCGAAAAATGGTTTAAACATAGTTTTGACGAGAACGGCTTGCCATACAGAAGCACAAGGCCGTAACTACCCTTGAGGCAAGTGAGGATATTGCCTCACTAAAATTTCGACACTGATTATTTTTTTTTTATACATATATACAAATAAAATAGTCTTTTGTTGTTCTGTCTCAACCTTAATTTCTATAACTTGTCATCATTCCTTTAAACTATTCTTCCTGGATATAACTCAGCATCTCAACGGGTGATGTTTCTCAATTACATTAACCTAGTAACGATAATCATCATGGATCTCTGGTTAAAAACAGGCTCTTGCAGAAAAAGGAAAAGCGACACTGAAGGTAAAGAAGGAATAATTCTAGTAAACTAATTTGTTTGTGAACGTAGTCTGCGTATTGCATATAACTTCATTAGAACAATCCAAAAACGATAAGTAGACTGACAAATCAAGTAGTGGGCATCGCAAGGGGGCAGTCCTGTCTGTGTATTCATTTCTCCGTTTCATCAACTTTAATCTTTCTCTTTACAGATAAATAAAATATAAATAATATGAAACATGCATGGATTAGTTTTTCATGATCCATGTTTCTTTAACCTTAAAAATTGAAAGAACATCCCATATTCCAATTTGACATTATTGAGGAATCAATTATGGTATAGAACCTTTATCACAGGATTTTGTTTTTACTTATTCGGGACTACGGAATTTCATTTCTTTATATTCGGGGTTTCGGAATCAGACACCCCCAACCCCTAACCCCTAAATTTATAGATTCTGGAACTAAAATACCACCGACTATTTCCAGAAATAATTTGAAATTACGGACCTACATGTAAACGTCAAAACTCCATTTTAATTCCCCTGTACCCATATCGTATATACTTACTCTATAGATAGATCATATACATGTATCTTATCTCATTCTATCCCTAGTTTGTTTACTCTTTGTCAGTATACAAGCGAGTTTAATATTTTGTAACTGAGACTGTATGATAATGCTAGCCTTTATAGGAAAGCTTAATTCCCTTTTGCAAACAAAACTGTTACTACCGATGCTGCTACCGAATTGCTGATGGAGAAGGAATTGGAAGAAGACATTGATCATTGTGTTGATGATAATGTGCTACCTTTAGAAACACAGACTGCCCTGAAACGACTGAAATCTAGGAAAAGAGCATACATGAGTGGCGAGAGGTTGTGCGGTCTTGCCATGCTCCATGTTCATCGCGATAAGGATATCAGCAGACCAAAGTTATGATTCTAAAACAATTTGTCTGAACCCACCATAGAAATAATTGGCAAACTCTACTGAATCGATGTTTGTTCTATGTTCTGGCGGCAGATTTAAATTGATATTTGGATGATTATCTTACATACAAATTCAAATAAAGTTGTTAAAAATTTGGTATTAGTAAAAGTCTTTAAATATGAACAATTTATATAAAAACTGTCCAAATTCAAAACATTATCAAACTCTCTAAAAATGCCTAGAACGCAGGATTTTGCACCATTCATTTCATACCCTCCAAAAAAATTTAACGCCTCGCTTCGCTCGGCTCAATTATTTTGCCTCACTAAAATAAGATGCCTAGTTACGGCCTTGGAAGCATCTATGTCTTATTAAAAAAAATCTCAATTGTTTGTAAAGCCAGCATTGATAAGGTCACGGGCTACCTTTCATTTTCACTTTGGTAATTCCATTCACGGTCTGTTCAAAATTAGGGGTACAGCAAGGAATCAGAATAGATTCCAAAGATCTAAACATCGGTAAACTACTCTTACTTATTGTATGCCTCGACAGCGATAATGAGAGCATTATGTTATCTAGACTACTGCGTCCGTTCTATAAGACGTATGGCCCATATCATTTGAAAAGTAGATTTAAGCGTCCGTCCACTTAGTGGCACGACCAATACCGGGTGAATAGTGGTATTATGATAGTATAACATGAAGTTGTCATCCAAGCAACTTGAAACACCCCATTGGTGACTGGGGAATAAAAGTATTGTTACTCTAGGTCTTCTTCCGACCGACACTTACACTCTTAAAAAAAATGGGAGTGTCTGTTTGGCTACGCGAGATGAACAAGTACGCACTCACGTCAAACCAAAAAAAATCATCATAAGAACTTTATCAATGAAAATAGGAGTGCAATTCAGAAAATTGAACAAATTTAGATAAGGACACTAATATTAAACAAATTATTGGCACATTAATTCTAATATTAAACAAATTATTGGCCCATTAATTCTAATATATTAAACACATTATTGGCACATTAATTATAATTGAGAGATAAAGTAATTTTTTCTCAGCTTATTAAGCTGTTGTTATACTTATGTTGCTAAAATAAGTGTAGACATAATTTGTATTACACAATATTAGAGTATCCTATAGGGATTTACATAATTTGTATTACACAATATTAGAGGGTCAGACAGATTAACTTGAATGGTGGGATTAGAAATAAAGAATAAACAAAAATAGGTAAGACAAATAAGGACAACAGTAGGATCATAGTAGTATACAGCTGGTCAATAGGTAAGACAAATAAGGACAACAGTAGGATCATAGTAGTATACCGCTGGTCAATAGGTAAGACAAATAAGGACAACAGTAGGATCATAGTAGTATACCGCTGGTCAATAGGTAAGACAAATAAGGACAACAGTAGGATCATAGTAGTATACCGCTGGTCAATAGGTAAGACAAATAAGGACAACAGTAGGATCATAGTAGTATACAGCTGGTCAATAGGTAAGACAAATAAGGACAACAGTAGGATCATAGTAGTATACAGCTGGTCAATAGGTAAGACAAATAAGGCAATGGTAGGATCATAGTAGTATACAGCTGGTCAATAGGTAAGACAAATAAGGACAACAGTAGGATCATAGTAGTATACAGCTGGTCAATAGGTAAGACAAATAAGGACAACAGTAGGATCATAGTAGTATACAGCTGGTCAATAGGTAAGACAAATAAGGCAATGGTAGGATCATAGTAGTATACAGCTGGTCAATAGATAAGACAAATAAGGACAACAGTAGGATCATAGTAGTATACAGCTGGTCAATAGGTAAGACAAATAAGGACAACAGTAGGATCATAGTAGTATACAGCTGGTCAATAGGTAAGACAAATAAGGACAACAGTAGGATCATAGTAGTATACAGCTGGTCAATAGGTTAGACAAATAAGGACAACAGTAGGATCATAGTAGTATACAGCTGGTCAATAGGTAAGACAAATAAGGACAACAGTAGGATCATAGTAGTATACAGCTGGTCAATAGGTAAGACAAATAAGGCAATGGTAGGATCATAGTAGTATACAGCTGGTCAATAGATAAGACAAATAAGGACAACAGTAGGATCATAGTAGTATACAGCTGGTCAATAGGTAAGACAAATAAGGACAACAGTAGGATCATAGTAGTATACAGCTGGTCAATAGGTAAGACAAATAAGGACAACAGTAGGATCATAGTAGTATACAGCTGGTCAATAGGTTAGACAAATAAGGACAACAGTAGGATCATAGTAGTATACAGCTGGTCAATAGGTAAGACAAATAAGGACAACAGTTGGATCATAGTAGTATACAGCTGGTCAATAGGTAAGACAAATAAGGACAACAGTAGGATCATAGTAGTATACAGCTGGTCAATAGGTAAGACAAATAAGGACAACAGTAGGATCATAGTAGTATACAGCTGGTCAATAGGTAAGACAAATAAGGACAACAGTAGGATCATAGTAGTATAACAGCTGGTCAATAGTCAAATAAGGACAACAGTAGGATCATAGTAGTATACAGCTGGTCAATAGTCAAATAAGGACAACAGTAGGATCATAGTAGTATACAGCTGGTCAATAGGTAAGACAATAAGGACAACAGTAGGATCATAGTAGTATACAGCTGGTCAATAGGTAAGACAAATAAGGACAACAGTAGGATCATAGTAGTATACAGCTGGTCAATAGGTAAGACAAGAAAGGCAATGGTAGGATCATAGTAGTATACAGCTGGTCAATAGGTAAGACAAATAAGGACAACAGTAGGATCATAGTAGTATACAGCTGGTCAATAGGTAAGACAAATAAGGACAACAGTAGGATCATAGTAGTATACAGCTGGTCAATAGGTAAGACAAATAAGGACAACAGTAGGATCATAGTAGTATACAGCTGGTCAATAGGTAAGACAAATAAGGACAACAGTAGGATCATAGTAGGATACAGCTGGTCAATAGGTAAGACAAATAAGGACAACAGTAGGATCATAGTAGGATACAGCTGGTCAATAGGTAAGACAAATAAGGACAACAGTAGGATCATAGTAGTATACAGCTGGTCAATAGGTAAGACAAATAAGGACAACAGTAGGATCATAGTAGTATACAGCTGGTCAATAGGTAAGACAAATAAGGACAACAGTTGGATCATAGTAGTATACAGCTGGTCAATAGGTAAGACAAATAAGGCAATGGTAGGATCATAGTAGTATACAGCTGGTCAATAGGTAAGACAAATAAGGACAACAGTAGGATCATAGTAGTATACAGCTGGTCAATAGGTAAGACAAATAAGGACAACAGTAGGATCATAGTAGTATACAGCTGGTCAATAGGTAAGACAAATAAGGACAACAGTAGGATCATAGTAGTATACAGCTGGTCAATAGGTAAGACAAATAAGGACAACAGTAGGATCATAGTAGTATACAGCTGGTCAATAGGTAAGACAAATAAGGACAACAGTAGGATCATAGTAGTATACAGCTGGTCAATAGGTAAGACAAATAAGGACAACAGTAGGATCATAGTAGTATACAGCTGGTCAATAGGTAAGACAAATAAGGACAACAGTAGGATCATAGTAGTATACAGCTGGTCAATAGGTAAGACAAATAAGGACAACAGTAGGATCATAGTAGTATAACAGCTGGTCAATAGTCAAATAAGGACAACAGTAGGATCATAGTAGTATACAGCTGGTCAATAGTCAAATAAGGACAACAGTAGGATCATAGTAGTATACAGCTGGTCAATAGTCAAATAAGGACAACAGTAGGATCATAGTAGTATAACAGTAGGATCATAGTAGTATACAGCTGGTCAATAGTCAAATAAGGACAACAGTAGGATCATAGTAGTATAACAGTAGGATCATAGTAGTATACAGCTGGTCAATAGTCAAATAAGGACAACAGTAGGATCATAGTAGTATAACAGTAGGATCATAGTAGTATACAGCTGGTCAATAGGTAAGACAAATAAGGACAACAGTAGGATCATAGTAGTATACAGCTGGTCAATAGGTAAGACAAATAAGGACAACAGTAGGATCATAGAAGGATACAGCTGGTCAATAGGTAAGACATATAAGGACAACAGTAGGATCATAGTAGTATACAGCTGGTCAATAGGTAAGACAAATAAGGACAACAGTAGGATCATAGTAGGATACAGCTGGTCAATAAGTAAGACAAATAAGGACAACAGTAGGATCATAGTAGTATACAGCTGGTCAATAGGTAAGACAAATAAGGACAACAGTAGGATCATAGTAGGATACAGCTGGTCAATAGGTAAGACAAATAAGGACAACAGTAGGATCATAGTAGTATACAGCTGGTCAATAGGTAAGACAAATAAGGACAACAGTAGGATCATAGTAGTATACCGCTGGTCAATAGGTAAGACAAATAAGGACAACAGTAGGATCATAGTAGTATACAGCTGGTCAATAGGTAAGACAAATAAGGACAACAGTAGGATCATAGTAGTATACAGCTGGTCAATAGGTAAGACAAATAAGGACAACAGTAGGATCATAGTAGTATACAGCTGGTCAATAGGTAAGACAAATAAGGACAACAGTAGGATCATAGTAGTATACAGCTGGTCAATAGGTAAGACAAGAAAGGCAATGGTAGGATCATAGTAGTATACAGCTGGTCAATAGGTAAGACAAGAAAGGCAATGGTAGGATCATAGTAGTATACAGCTGGTCAATAGGTAAGACAAATAAGGCAATGGTAGGATCATAGTAGTATACAGCTGGTCAATAGGTAAGACAAATAAGGACAACAGTAGGATCATAGTAGTATACAGCTGGTCAATAGGTAAGACAAGAAAGGCAATGGTAGGATCATAGTAGTATACAGCTGGTCAATAGGTAAGACAAATAAGGCAATGGTAGGATCATAGTAGTATACAGCTGGTCAATAGGTAGGACAAATAAGGACAACAGTAGGATCATAGTAGTATACAGCTGGTCAATAGACAAATAAGGACAACAGTAGGATCATAGTAGTATACAGCTGGTCAATAGGTAAGACAAATAAGGACAACAGTAGGATCATAGTAGTATACAGCTGGTCAATAGGTAAGACAAATAAGGACAACAGTAGGATCATAGTAGTATACAGCTGGTCAATAGGTAAGACAAATAAGGACAACAGTAGGATCATAGTAGTATACAGCTGGTCAATAGGTAAGACAAATAAGGACAACAGTAGGATCATAGTAGTATACAGCTGGTCAATAGGTAAGACAAATAAGGACAACAGTAGGATCATAGTAGGATACAGCTGGTCAATAGGTAAGACAAATAAGGACAACAGTAGGATCATAGTAGTATACAGCTGGTCAATAGGTAAGACAAATAAGGACAACAGTAGGATCATAGTAGGATACAGCTGGTCAATAGGTAAGACAAATAAGGACAACAGTAGGATCATAGTAGTATACAGCTGGTCAATAGGTAAGACAAATAAGGACAACAGTAGGATCATAGTAGTATACCGCTGGTCAATAGGTAAGACAAATAAGGACAACAGTAGGATCATAGTAGTATACAGCTGGTCAATAGGTAAGACAAATAAGGACAACAGTAGGATCATAGTAGTATACAGCTGGTCAATAGGTAAGACAAATAAGGACAACAGTAGGATCATAGTAGTATACAGCTGGTCAATAGGTAAGACAAATAAGGACAACAGTAGGATCATAGTAGTATACAGCTGGTCAATAGGTAAGACAAGAAAGGCAATGGTAGGATCATAGTAGTATACAGCTGGTCAATAGGTAAGACAAGAAAGGCAATGGTAGGATCATAGTAGTATACAGCTGGTCAATAGGTAAGACAAATAAGGCAATGGTAGGATCATAGTAGTATACAGCTGGTCAATAGGTAAGACAAATAAGGACAACAGTAGGATCATAGTAGTATACAGCTGGTCAATAGGTAAGACAAGAAAGGCAATGGTAGGATCATAGTAGTATACAGCTGGTCAATAGGTAAGACAAATAAGGCAATGGTAGGATCATAGTAGTATACAGCTGGTCAATAGGTAGGACAAATAAGGACAACAGTAGGATCATAGTAGTATACAGCTGGTCAATAGACAAATAAGGACAACAGTAGGATCATAGTAGTATACAGCTGGTCAATAGGTAAGACAAATAAGGACAACAGTAGGATCATAGTAGTATACAGCTGGTCAATAGGTAAGACAAATAAGGACAACAGTAGGATCATAGTAGTATACAGCTGGTCAATAGGTAAGACAAATAAGGACAACAGTAGGATCATAGTAGTATACAGCTGGTCAATAGGTAAGACAAATAAGGACAACAGTAGGATCATAGTAGTATACAGCTGGTCAATAGGTAAGACAAATAAGGACAACAGTAGGATCATAGTAGTATACAGCTGGTCAATAGGTAAGACAAATAAGGACAACAGTAGGATCATAGTAGTATACAGCTGGTCAATAGGTAAGACAAATAAGGCAATGGTAGGATCATAGTAGTATACAGCTGGTCAATAGGTAAGACAAATAAGGACAACAGTAGGATCATAGTAGTATACAGCTGGTCAATAGGTAAGACAAATAAGGACAACAGTAGGATCATAGTAGTATACAGCTGGTCAATAGGTAAGACAAATAAGGCAATGGTAGGATCATAGTAGTATACAGCTGGTCAATAGATAAGACAAATAAGGACAACAGTAGGATCATAGTAGTATACAGCTGGTCAATAGGTAAGACAAATAAGGACAACAGTAGGATCATAGTAGTATACAGCTGGTCAATAGGTAAGACAAATAAGGACAACAGTAGGATCATAGTAGTATACAGCTGGTCAATAGGTTAGACAAATAAGGACAACAGTAGGATCATAGTAGTATACAGCTGGTCAATAGGTAAGACAAATAAGGACAACAGTAGGATCATAGTAGTATACAGCTGGTCAATAGGTAAGACAAATAAGGACAACAGTAGGATCATAGTAGTATACAGCTGGTCAATAGTCATATAATGATTTAACTGAAACAAATCCAGGTCAAAAACTGAAATTTAGGGAACGCATCAACTATTAAAAATAAACAAAATAAGGTAAGGCAAAGAAAGGCAATAGAAGAATCATAGTAGTATACCTTTGTTCAATAGTCGTATAACGATTTAACTGTAACAAATCCAGGTCGCAAACCTTAACGGAGGGAAACATGTCACGTATAAAAAATAAACAAAAATAGGTAAGGCAAAGAAAGGTAATAGAAGAATCATAGTAGTATACCTTTGTTCAATAGTCGTATAACGATTTAACTGTAACAAATCCAGGTCGCAAACCTTAACGGAGGGAAACATGTCACGTATAAAAAATAAACAAAAATAGGTAAGGCAAAGAAAGGTAATAGAAGAATCATAGTAGTATACCTTTGTTTAATAGTCGTATAACGATTTAACTGTAACAAATCCAGGTCGCAAACCTTAACGGAGGGAAACATGTCACGTATAAATAATAAACAAAAATAGGTAAGGCAAAGAAAGGTAATAGAAGAATCATAGTAGTATACCTTTGTTTAATAGTCGTATAACGATTTAACTGTAACAAATCCAGGTCGCAAACCTTAACGGAGGGAAACATGTCACGTATAAAAAATAAACAAAAATAGGTAAGGCAAAGAAAGGTAATAGAAGAATCATAGTAGTATACCTTTGTTTAATAGTCGTATAACGATTTAACTGTAACAAATCTAGGTCGCAAACCTTAACCATGTTAACGGAGGGAAACATAATAAGAAAAAAACCCTACAGAAACAGTGGAATGCTTCAAAAATAAACTTCAAAATACAAAAAAACTCCAACAGAAATGACTTTTACAGAATAATGTAGTGCTTAAATAGAAAAAACAATAGAAAAATACCAATAAAAGAGAAATATGACCTAAAATTAAAGAAGCAGTAATGACGATTACAGAATAATGGGTGTTTAAATGCGGAAAAAAATCCCATATTAGAACAAAATACCTAGAATAAAGACATATGACCTAAGATTTGATAACATAAATGGTCTAAACGTGTATTCTGTTATCTTTAATGTGATAGAAAAGTGCACAGTTTAATCTTTAAGATGACACGCTTGTCTAGAATTTATCTTAACAAAAAACACTTGAATCAATCTTGAGACAAAATTCAAATTCTTCTACTTAGAATTTTACTTATTCGCTTTAGAAATGATTTTTATTTTTATTTTATGTGCCACCAGACGTAGAATTCTGAGGGAAAAAGCAAAATTTACGGAAACATCGCATTTGTATTGGACATCCACAAGAAGTTGAATTTTAAGAATAAGCAATTATATATGCCCATTAACCTTTTTCTTTTAAAAATGAATAACATTGCTTGTGAAAAAGTAGACCGTTCGTTTTCACAATTGCAGAATAAAAAAAGGGATAAATAGAGAAGAAATCAATAATTCAAAATAGTAATGAAAAGAGAATAATTGAGTTCTAAAATATAAAGAATAGAGAATAATGACAAAAGATATATAAAAGTAAAATCACAAAAATACTGAACTCCGATGGTAATTCAAAAAGGAAAACACATCAAACAAATGGACAACTGTCATATTCCTGACTTGGTACAGGCATTTTCATATGAAGAAAATAGTGGGCTGAACCTTGTTTTATAGCGTTAAACCTCTCACTTGTATGACCGTCGCATCGAACTCCTTTATATTTACAACGATAAGTGAACAAAAGGACATAATAGGTGAAATTGTCAAAATAGGGATGCAGCAGTCATCATTCCCAGGTCATTGAAGAAAAGAGAACAAGAATGTGTCAATAGTACATGGATGCCCCACTCGCACTATAATTTTCTGTGATTAGTGGACCGTGAAATTTGGGTAAAAACTCTAATTTGGCTTTTAAATTAGAAAGATCATATCACAGGAAACATGTATACTAGGTTTCAAGTTGATTAAACTTCAACTTCACCAAAAACTTTAACCTGAAATTTGCACTATCACTTTCTATGTTCATTGAACCGTGAAATTGGGGTCAAAACACTAATTTGGCATTAAAATTAGAAAGATCATATCATAGTGCACATGTGTACTGAGTTTCAAATTGATTTGACTTCAACTTCAACCAAAACTACCTTTATAAAAACTTTAACCTGAAGCGGGACGAACGGACGGAAGGACAGACGGACGAACGGACGCTCAGACCAGAAAACATAATGCCCCTCTACTATCTTAGGAGGGGCATAAAAATAACTATCCAAATAAAAAAAAATACTGAAATGAATAAACCTCATTCAGACCATCATGTATAACCCACATTTTCCTTCACTAGTATTCGTTTACATTCTGCACTTTTTAAACAATATGTATCCCAGTATTGTCACAGGACTTGTATAAGGATTGTAGTGTAACATAGACTTTACACTGCACTTCAATGTGATTTATAGAATTGTATTTTGTATTTGTGAAAACACGCCAATTCAGTGTAATATGAGGATTTATTGTATTTATAAAACTTTATGTAAATACCACGTTATAAGTAAATATTAACTGTATGGAGCACATCAATATATAATACCACGTTATAAGTAAATATTAATTGTATGGGGGCACATCAATATATTTCTTTAATTGTGGTAAGCGTTTCCTTTCAGTATTATATTTGCTGATGATTTGCGTAGAAGGTATATTTATTGAACACATTATAGACTTTATGTATACATTAGAAGAATGCAAATATTGGAATTCTCAACTGATCTGTTCCGTTAGATACAATATTATAGATATTTACATTCATTAATTTGCATTTGTTCAATTTAAATAATTTTAGGATAATGCATTGCTATATGCTTGGAGTATCTAACAGGGGCGGAGTGGATCGTAACCTTGAATAGGCTAGCAAAGATGCTTCTCTCCGAGCATTGCACTCCTCTCCAAAAAAAATTAAAACTAACTGCCACAATACAATTAAAACATAATGTTTAAAAACATAGGTCAAATATGAAAAACAAAATATTAAAAAAAATAATTGAAAGATTTTATATTTCCTTTTTATTTTGGAATTGGAAGAGGGGAGACCGTCGCCATAGGACGTACGTGTTATTCCACTTTTTATAGGTCTCATAAGTTTACGATTTGATCATATATGTGTAACAAGTCAATGGCAATTGATCGGATCCGTAGTTGTTATATAAAATCCCGAACCTACATTTTGTAACTTCAATTATGACAGTTTATAAAGTCATTAATTTCCAATTTATTTTAAAAGTCCCTTTGTACCGAACTAAGATCGTCTTTCTTAATTATAAAAAAATGACAAAACTTTAACTAGTAGACTAGTATATAACAAATACTTTAATTACATTAACACTGAGACGATCTTGAAACTCTTTTGGTCATTCAATTAACCCAATCAATACGGGCACTTTAAAATCAATCTCCCATGAACAAACATTTCACTGCTTCAATGGATTTAGGACTTTAAATATTGAATACACGGAAAGTAAAAATTAGATTTAAATATACACTTTATAAGTCTTCCCTTTTGACACACGTAATGAGATCGCTAGTAGCAACATGCTTAGCAAAACAAATTTTAACTGATTTAAAAAGTTATTATTTAATATGAAATTGAACGGTATTAGTACAGCTTTCAACGGATTAGATCACGTGATTTAGGCTGCTAGATTTTATAAATCTTAAGATCATTTTAACGTCAGAGGAATTTTGAGATGGGAAATTATTGTCAGACCTAAAATCGTGACACAATCTCTCAGTTATTGATTCAATTGATGTTCTGATAAAGTGTCATTAAAGGATAAATCAGAACAGGTGAAATAGGTGTAAAACAGGTAAGTCTTAAAAATAAAATCATTTACGAATTTTGGGGAAACCTTTTTTTTATAACGGAGGCTGTAGGCAAGGGGAGGGGAGGCTGTGGTATTTTAAAAGTGGTAAAATCAAATTATGTTTTACCTCCCCAACTCTCTTGGAAAATTATTGAAATACTTAGTATTCGTAATACAAAAATGAAACCGAAGAAGGAAACTATCTAACTATCTGAGTATTAAACTAAAGATATATGGTTTTAGTCATTGTCAATCTAAACAAGTTTAGCTCCCCTCCTCACGTACACTTTCAAGTCAGCTCTTCCTCGGAACAGGTGCAATAGGTGTAAAACATTTAGGTTTCAAAATTGATATATAATATTCAAAACTGGTTAAATATATACACCAAAATAATTTGATCTGCAATGGAAAGCGTTTATTGTGTTGATTTGTTTAATAATAATATTCTTTTTAATCTTAAACTTCCGATCTAAGAACTCACTAATCGCTAGGTATTTGTCCTCTTTTCTGTACGTAGACCTAACTTTGTATAGCACATTTAGAGTTTGAACGGGTTAATACCGTGATATTTGTACATAATTCTCAGATATCAACTGAAGTAGCTCAGTGACAACTTTCTTTAAACTTTCAGAAAAATCTTCTACTAAATTAAGTAATTTCAATTGCTTCATCTTACATTTACGGAACAAACACGATGTTGAAGAATGGATTGTATTTATTAATCTAATGGCGGTGTGAGACGGTAAGGAGTCTAGCTACGATTATAAGTTACAAAGTATATTCAAAAACGTGTCCAGTGTGGTGCACATGGTCGTCAGACAAGTTTAAGCAGCAGAATATAGAGTAATCTATGATAAGTCAATGATATATGTTTCTTTTCTTCATTAATTGTTATTGTCTAACTCTTAAAACTAGTTATTATTAACTATTGGTACAATTAGATCTGTACTTTATGTTTTCTGTGGGTTATATAGGTATATATACACTGCTACGTTCGGTTTATGTTTTCGTTACATATTTTTACTGCTTTGTATCGATCTGAGGAGTTATAACATTTTTGATTTTTAGATTGTTTTTATATTGTATTGTACCACCACTGTCTCGTGTTATGGAGAGGTTTGGGCGATCACAAACATGTTTAACCTCGCCACATTCCGTGTAAGTGCCTGTAACAAGTCCGGATTCTGTATTTAAATGTCTGTTATAATTATTTGTTTTCCGTAAACATGATAAAGTGCATGTTTTGTTGTAAATTAAGCCGGTAGCTTCTCGTTTTGATTATTTCATATTTTTCACGTTGGTGGTTATAAAGCCTACTATAAGTTATTGTTTTGTCTCATTGTTAAAGGTTCGGTTGTCTATAACTGCTTACGTCCACGTTATTTGAAAAAAAAAAAAACTTTGATGGACAGTTGTCTCTTTGGAAATCTTCTACATCTCTTTATATTTACATTAGCAATGAGAATGGATGAAAAACATGAAGAGACTATTCATTTTACATTATTCGTATTCTGTATGTGTCCTATACTTGTTATAATTGTATAACATTAGATCTAACAAATGTACTAGTGTGGATCTAGCCGTCGATAGCAGCCGGCGTTAATATTCATGAGGCCAGCCTTCAATAATATTCATGAGCCGGCAATAATATTCATGAGATGACTTGCGTTCGAAGAAGTGTTGTTAGAAACTATGAACGATAACTATGATTAAATAACGTTCCTATTTATATGTGATATTACTTCAAACAGGCATGTCAATGGGTGTCTTCTTCGAGGTCCGCGTTTACTAAATTAACTTTTGGTCTTCTTCAAGGACTTCTAGGTCTGCGTCTTTAAATAACATTGTAAATGTAATAAAAACAATGCAAATGCTTCCATAAATATAAAACAAAGTAATGGTCTTTTAACATTCTGTGATAAGAGAAATAATGTAAACTGAAGCAATAACAAGTTGAAATAAATATAATTAAATATAGAAATTTAATGGGACATTACAACAAACAAATAAAGTAAAGAACAGTTCTTATTAAAATTTTGTGATTATTGAATTAATGTAAGCTACAATAAATAAAAAAAAATGATTGAATACTAGTATAGAAATTTAGGAATTACAGAGAATTGATGGTCATCTGGGCATTCCATAATTTGTTCGTTGTTCGTTGTCTACAAATATAGTTCAATCATGAAACTAAAACATACAATACAGACAGTATTTTCTATTTAAACAGATCAGAAAAAATAGAAACATAGTTAATTGCAGAAATAAAAACAACAGAAAAATAAAAACTGTCAAGTACTATTTCAATAACATATAATTCTTCAAAATTACGGAGACCAATCTCAGTCATTAATCTTAACATTAACAATTTATATCATTGCCTTTAAAATGGCCCATAGCACTTATACCCTAAACCCGTACGAGTTAGTCAGGAAAGGATAAGGGGGTGGGGGGGGGGGTACACTGGTATATCACAAATTCGAAATAACTATTGCCGGCTGGCCAAACGAAGAGATTCTCCACGTGGGCAATAATACCAGAGGAAGAGGTACTTATTGCCTTTAAAATGGCTCTAAGCACTTGTACCCTAGACCCGTACGAGTTTGTCAGTAGAGGGTTAAAAGGGGGGATATGGTATTCCGGTTTACAACGAATTCGAACTGAACTATTGCCGGCTGGCCAAACTAAGAGATTCTCCACATCGACCATCATACCAGAGGTAGAGGTTGGTATTGCCTATAAAATGGCCCAGAGCACTTATGCCCTAGACCCGTACGAGTTAGTCTGGAAAGGATAAGGGGGGTACCCTGGTATATCACAAATTCGAAAATGAACTATTGCCGGCTGGCCAAATAAAGAGATTCTCCACGTGGGCAATGATACCAGAGGAAGAGGTACTTATTGCCTTTAAAATGGCCCATAGCACTTATACCCTAGACCCGTACGAGTTTGTCAGTAGAGGGTTCAAAGGGGGATATGGTGTCCCGGATACAACGAATTCGAACTGAACTATTGCCGGCTGGCCAAACTAAGAGATTCTCCACATCGACCATAATACCAGAGGTAGAGGTTGGTATTGCCTCTAAAATGGTCCATAGCACTTATGCCCTAGACCCGTACGAGTTAGTCAGAAAAGGATAAGGGGGGTACCCTGGTATATCACAAATTCGAAAATGAACTATTGCCGGCTGGCCAAACGAAAAGATTCTCCACGTGGGCAATGATACCAGAGGAAGAGGTACTTATTGCCTTTAAAATGACTCATAACACTTATACCCTAGACCCGTACGAGTTTGTCAGTTGAGGGTTCAAAGGGGGGGTATGGTATCCCGGATACAATGAATTCGAACTGAACTATTGCCGGCTGGCCAAACTAAGAGATTCTCCACATCGACCATTATACCAGAGGTAGAGGTTGGTATTGCCTCTAAAATGGCCTATAGCACTTATGCCCTAGACCCGTACGAGTTAGTCAGAAAAGGATAAGGGGGGTACCCTGGTATATCACAAATTCGAAAATGAACTATTGCCGGCTTGCCAAACGAAGAGCTTCACCACGTGGGCAATGATACCAGAGAAAGAGGTACTTATTGCCTTTAAAATGGCCCATAGCACTTATACCCTAGACCCGTACGAGTTTGTCAGTAGAGGGTTCAAAGGGGGATATGGTATCCCGGATACAACGAATTCGAACTGAACTATTGCCGGCTGGCCAAACTAAGAGATTCTCCACATCGACCATTATACCAGAGGTAGAGGTTGGTATTGCCTCTAAAATGGTCCATAGCACTTATGCCCTAGACCCGTACGAGTTAGTCAGAAAAGGATAAGGGGGGTACCCTGGTATATCACAAATTCGAAAATGAACTATTGCCGGCTGGCCAAACGAAGAGATTCTCCACGTGGGCAATGATACCAGAGGAAGAGGTACTTATTGCCTTTAAAATTGCTCATAGCACTTATACCCTAGACCCGTACGAGTTTGTCAGTAGAGGGTTCAAAGGGGGGATATGGTATCCCGGATACAACGAATTCGAACTGAACTATTGCCGGCTGGCCAAACTAAGAGATTCTCCACATCGACCATTATACCAGAGGTAGAGGTTGGTATTGCCTCTAAAATGGTCCAGAGCACTTATGCCCTAGACCCGTACGAGTTAGTCAGAAAAGGATAAGGGGGGTACCCTGGTATATCACAAATTCGAAAATGAACTATTGCCGGCTGGCCAAACGAAGAGATTCTCCACGTGGGCAATGATACCAGAAGAAGAGGTACTTATTGCCTTTAAAATTGCTCATAGCACTTATACCCTAGACCCGTACGAGTTTGTCAGTAGAGGGTTCAAAGGGGGATATGGTATCCCGGATACAACGAATTCGAACTGAACTATTGCCGGCTGGCCAAACTAAGAGATTCTCCACATCGACCATTATACCAGAGGTAGAGGTTGGTATTGCCTCTAAAATGGCCCATAGCACTTATGCCCTAGACCCGTACGAGTTAGTCAGAAAAGGATAAGGGGGGTACCCTGGTATATCACAAATTCGAAAATGAATTATTGCCGGCTGGCCAAACGAAGAGATTCTCCACGTGGGCAATGATACCAGAGGAAGAGGTACTTATTGCCCTTAAAATGGCCCATAGCACTTATACCCTAGACCCGTACGAGTTTGTCAGTAGAGGGTTCAAAGGGGGGATATGGTATCCCGGATACAACGAATTCGAACTGAACTATTGCCGGCTGGCCAAACTAAGAGATTCTCCACATCGACCATTATACCAGAGGTAGAGGTTGGTATTGCCTCTAAAATGGTCCATAGCACTTATGCCCTAGACCCGTACGAGTTAGTCAGAAAAGGATAAGGGGGGTACCCTGGTATATCACAAATTCGAAAATTAACTATTGCCGGCTGGCCAAACGAAGAGATTCTCCACGTGGGCAATGATACCAGAGGAAGAGGTACTTATTGCCTTTAAAATGGCCCATAGCACTTGTACCCTAGACCCGTACGAGTTTGTCAGTAGAAGGTTAAAAGGGGGGATATGGTATTCTGGTTTACAACGAATTCGAAATGAACTATTGCCGGCTGGCAAAACTAAGAGATTCTCCACATCGACCATCATACCAGAGGTAGAGGTTGGTATGGCCTATAAAATGGCCCAGAGCACTTATGCCCTAGACCCGTACGAGTTAGTCTGGAAAGGATAAGGAGGGTACCCTGGTATATCACAAATTCTAAAATGAACTATTGCCGGCTGACCAAACTAAGGTATTCTCCATATCGACCATCATACCAGAGGTAGCAGTTGGTATTGCCTATAAAATGGCTCAGAGCACTTATGCCCTAGACCCGTACGAGTAAGTCTGGAAAGGATTAGGGGGTACCCTGGTATATCACAAATTCTAAAATGAACTATTGCCGGTTTGGCCAAACGAGGAGATTATCCACGTGGGCAATTATACCAGAGGAAGATGTACTTATTGCCTTTAAAATGGCCCATAGCATTTGTACCCTAGACCCGTACGAGTTTGTCAGTAGAAGGCTAAAAGGGGGGATATGGTATTCCGGTTTACAACGAATTCGAACTGAACTATTGCCGGCTGGCCAAACTAAGAGATTCTCCACATCGACCATCATACCAGAGGTAGAGGTTGGTATTGCCTATAAAATGGCTCATAGCACTTATGCCCTAGACCCGTACGAGTTAGCCAGGAAAGGATAAGGGGGGTACCCTTGTATATCACAAATTCGAAAATGAACTATTGCCGGCTGGCCAAACGAAGAGATTCTCCACGTGGGCAATGATACCAGAGGAAGAGGTACTTATTGCCTTTAAAATGGCCCATAGCACTTGTACCCTAGACCCGTACGAGTTTGTCAGTAGAGGGTTAAAAGGGGGGATATGGTATTCCGGTTTACAACTAATTCGAACTGAACTATTGCCGGCTGGCCAAACTAAGAGATTCTCCACATCGACCATCATACCAGAGGTACAGGTTGGTATTGCCTATAAAATGGCCGATAGCACTTATGCCCTAGACCCGTACGAGTTAGTCTGGAAAGGATAAGGGGGATACCCTGGTATATCACAAATTCTAAAATGAACTATTGCCGGCTGGCCAAACGAAGAGACTCTCCACGTAGGCAATGATACCAGAGGAAGAGGTACTTATTGCCTTTAAAATGGCCCATAGCACTTGTTCCCTAGACCCGTACGAGTTTGTCAGTAGAGGGTTAAAATGGGGGATATGGTATTCCGGTTTAAAACGAATTCGAACTGAACTATTGCCGGCTGGCCAAACTAAGAGATTCTCCACATCAACCATCATACCAGAGGTAGAGGTTTGTATTGCCTATAAAATGGCTCTGAGCACTTATGCCCTAGACCCGTACGAGTTAGTCAGGAAAGGATAAGGGGGGTACCCTGGTATATCACAAATTCGAAAATGAACTTTTGCCGGCTGGCCAAACGAAGAGATTATCCACGTGGGCAATGATTGGTATTGCCTATAAAATGGCCCAGAGCACTTATGCCCTAGACCCGTACGAGTTAGTCTGGAAAGGATAAGGGGGGTACCCTGGTATATCACAAATTCTAAAATGAACTATTGCCGGCTGACCAAACTAAGATATTCTCCACATCGACCATCATACCAGAGGTAGAGGTTGGTATTGCCTATAAAATAACTCAGAGCACTTATGCCCTAGACCCGTACGAGTAAGTCTGGAAAGGATAAGGGGGGTACCCTGGTATATCACAAATTCTAATATGAACTATTGCCGGCTGGCCAAACGAGGAGATTCTCCACTTGGGCAATGATACCAGAGAAAGATGTACTTATTGTCTTTAAAATGGCCCAGAGCATTTGTACCCTAGACCCGTACGAGTTTGTCAGTAGAGGGTTAAAAGGGGAGATATGGTATTCCGGTTTACAACGAATACGAACTGAACTATTGCCGGCTGGCCAAACTAAGAGATTCTCCACATCGACCATTATACAAGAGGTAGAGGTTGGTATTGCCTCTAAAATGGCCCATAGCACTTATGCCCTAGACCCGTACGAGTTAGTCAGAAAAGGATAAGGGGGGTACCCTGGTATATCACAAATTCGAAAATGAACTATTGCCGGCTGGCCAAACGAAGAGATTCTCCACGTGGGCAATGATACCAGAGGAAGAGGTACTTATTGCCCTTAAAATGGCCCATAGCACTTATACCCTAGACCCGTACGAGTTTGTCAGTAGAGGGTTCAAAGGGGGGATATGGTATCCCGGATACAACGAATTCGAACTGAACTATTGCCGGCTGGCCAAACTAAGAGATTCTCCACATCGACCATTATACCAGAGGTAGAGGTTAGTATTGCCTCTAAAATGGTTCAGAGCACTTATGCCCTAGACCCGTACGAGTAAGTCCCGAAAGGATAAGGGGGTACCCTGGTATATCACAAATTCTAAAATGAACTATTGCCGGCTGGCCAAACGTAGAGATTATCCACGTGGGCAATTATACCAGAGGAAGATGTACTTATTGCCTTTAAAATGGCCCATAGCATTTGTACCCTAGACCCGTACGAGTTTGTCAGTAGAAGGCTAAAAGGGGGGATATGGTATTCCGGTTTACAACGAATTCGAACTGAACTTTTGCCGGCTGGCCAAACTAAGAGATTCTCCACATCAACCATCATACCAGAGGTAGAGGTTGGTATTGCCTATAAAATGGCCCAGAGCACTTATGCCCTAGACCCGTACGAGTTAGTCAGGAAAGGATAAGGGGGGTACCCTTGTATATCACAAATTCGAAAATGAACTATTGCCGGCTGGCCAAACGAAGAGATTCTCCACGTGGGCAATGATACCAGAGGAAGAGGTACTTATTGCCCTTAAAATGGCCCATAGCACTTGTACCCTAGACCCGTACGAGTTTGTCAGTAGAGGGTTAAAAGGGAGGATATGGTATTCCGGTTTACAACGAATTCGAACTGAACTATTGCCGGCTGGCCAAACTAAGAGATTCTCCACATCGACCATCATACCAGAGGTAGAGGTTGGTATTGCCTATAAAATGGCCCAGAGCACTTATGCCCTAGACCCGTACGAGTTAGTCTGGAAAGGATTAGGGGGGTACCCTGGTATATCACAAATTCGAAAATGAACTATTGCCGGTTGGCCAAACGAAGAGATTATCCACGTGGGCAATGATACCAGAGGAAGAAGTACTTATTGCCTTTAAATGGACTATAGCACTTGTACCCTAGACCCGTACGAGTTTGTCAGTAGAAGGTTAAAAGGGGGGATATGGTATTCTGGTTTACAACGAATTCGAACTAAACTATTGCCGGCTGGCCAAACTAAGAGATTCTCCACATCGACCATCATACCAGAGGTAGAGGTTGGTATTGCCTATAAAATGGCCCAGAGCACTTATGCCCTAGACCCGTACGAGTTAGTCTGGAAAGGATAAGGAGGGTACCCTGGTATATCACAAATTCTAAAATGAACTATTGCCGGCTGACCAAACTAAGATATTCTCCACATCGACCATCATACCAGAGGTAGAGGTTGGTATTGCCTATAAAATGACTCAGAGCACTTATGCCCTAGACCCGTACGAGTAAGTCTGGAAAGGATAAGGGGGGTACCTTGGTATATCACAAATTGTAATATGAACTATTGCCGGCTGGCCAAACGAAGAGATTCTCCACGTGGGCAATGATACCAGAGAAAGATGTACTTATTGTCTTTAAAATGGCCAATAGCATTTGTACCCTAGACCCGCACGAGTTTGTCAGTAGAAGGCTAAAAGGGGGATATGGTATTCCGGTTTACAACGAATACGAACTGAACTATTGCCGGCTGGCCAAACTAAGAGATTCTCCACATCGACCATCATACCAGAGGTAGAGGTTGGTATTGCCTATAAAATGGCCCAGAGCACTTATGCCCTAGACCCGTACGAGTTAGTCTGGAAAGGATAAGGGGGGTACCCTGTTATATCACAAATTCGAAAATGAACTATTGCCGGCTGGCCAAATGAAGAGATTCTCCAAGTGGGCAATGATACCAGAGGAAGAGGTACTTATTACCATAAAAATGGCTCTGAGCACTTGCACCCTAGACCCGTACGAGTTTGTCAGTAGAGGGTTAAAAGGGGGGATATGGTATTCTGGTTTACAACGAATTCGAACTGAACTATTGCCGGCTGGACAAACTAAGAGATTCTCCACATCGACCATCATACCAGAAGTAGAGGTTGGTATTGCCTATAAAATGGCCCAGAGCACTTATGCCCTAGATCCGTACGAGTTAGTCTGGAAAGGATAAGGGGGGTCTCCTGTTATATCACAAAGTCTAAAATGAACTATTGCCGGCTGGCCAAACGAAGAGATTCTCCACGTGGGCAATGACACCAGAGGAAGAGGTACTTATTGCCTTTAAAATGGCCCATAGCACTTGTACCCTAGACCCGTACGAGTTTGTCAGTAGAGGGTTAGAAGGGGGGATATGGTATTCCGGTTTACAACGAATTCGAACTGAACTATTGCCGCCTGGCCAAACTAAGAGATTCTACACATCAACCATCATACCAGAGGTAGAGGTTGGTATTGCCTATAAAATGGCTCATAGCACTAATGCCCTAGACCCGTACGAGTTAGTCAGGAAAGTATAAGTGGGGTACCCTGGTATATCACAAATTCGAAAATGAACTATTGCCGTCTGGCCAAACGAAAAGATTCTCCACGTGGGCAATGATACCAGAGGAAGAGGTACTTATTACCTTTAAAATGGCTCATAGCACTTGTACCCTAGACTCGTACGAGTTTGTCAGTAGAAGGCTAAAAGGGGGGATATGGTATTCCGGTTTACAACGAATTCGAACTGAACTATTGCCGGCTGGCCAAACTAAGAGATTCTCCACATTGACCATCATACCAGAGGTAGAGGTTGGTATTGTCTATAAAATGGCTCAGAGCACTTATGCTCTAGACCCGTACGAATTAGTCTGGAAAGGATAAGGGGGTACCCTTGTATATCACAAATTCGAAAATGAACTATTGCCGGCTGGCCAAACGAAGAGATTCTCCACGTGGGCAATGATACCAGAGGAAGAGGTACTAATTGCCTTTAAAATGGCCCATAGCACTTGTACCCTAGACCCGTACGAGTTTGTCAGTAGAGGGTTAAAAGGGGGATATGGTATTCCGGTTTAAAACGAATTCGAACTGAACTATTGCCGGCTGGCCAAACTAAGAGATTCTCCACATCAACCATCATACTAGAGGTAGAGGTTGGTATTGCCTATAAAATGGCTCATAGCACTTATGCCCTAGACCCGTACGAGTTAGTCAGGAAAGGATAAGGGGGTACCCTGGTTTATCACAAATTCGAAAATGAACTATTGCCGGCTGGCCAAACGAAGAGATTCTCCAAATGGGCAATGATACCAGAGGAAAAGGTACTTATTGCCTTTAAAATGGCCCATAGCACTGGTACCCTAGACCCATACGAGTTTGTCAGTAGAGGGTTAAAAGGGGATATGGTATTCCGGTTTACAACGAATTCGAACTGAACTATTGTCGGCTGGCCAAAATAAGAGATTCACCACATCGACCATCATACCAGAGCTAGAGGTTGGTATGGCCTATAAATGGCCCATAGCACTTATGCCCTAGACCCGTACGAGTTAGTCTTGAAAGGATAAGGGGGGTACCCTGGTATATCACAAATTCGAAAATGAACTACAACCGGCTGGCCAAACGAAGAGATTCTCCACGTGGGCAATGATACCAGAGGAAGAAGTACTTATTGCCTTTAAAATGGCCCATAGCACTTGTACCCTAGAGCCGTACGAGTTTGTCAGTAGAGGGTTAAAAGGGGGGATATGGTATTCCGGTTTACAACGAATTCGAACTGAACTATTGCCGGCTGGCCAAACTAAGAGATTCTCCACATCAACCATCATACCAGAGGTAGAGGTTGGTATTGCCTATAAAATGGCCGATAGCACTTATGCTCTAGACCCGTACGAGTTAGTCAGGAAAGGATAAAGGGGGTACCCTGGTATATCACAAATTCGAAAATGAACTATTGCCGGCTGGCCAAACAAAGAGATTCTCCACGTGGGCAATGATACCAGAGGAAGACGTACTTATTGCCTTTAAAATGGCCCAGAGCACTTGTACCCTAGACCCGTACGAGTTAGTCAGGAAAGGATAAGGGGGTACCCTGGTTTATCACAAATTCGAAAATGAACTATTGCCGGCTGGCCAAACGAAGAGATTCTCCACGTGGGCAATGGTACCAGAGGAAGAGGTACTTATTGCCTTTAAAATGGCCCATGAAAATTATACCCTAGACCCGTACGAGTTTGTCAGTAGAGGGTTCAAAGGGGGGATATGGTATCCCGGATACAACGAATTCGAACTGAACTATTGCCGGCTGGCCAAACTAAGAGATTCTCCACGTGGGCCATTATACCAGTGGTAGAGGTAGGCATTTCCTCTAAAATGGCCTATAACAATCATGCCCTAGACCTGTGCAAATTTGTCAGCAGACGGTTTAAAGGGGGATATAGTATCCCGGTGTACAACGAAGTCAAAATGAAATTTTGCCAGCTGACCGACTAAGATAATCTAAACGTGGACCATATTAGCAGAGGTAGAGGTAGCCATTGCCTTTAAGATGGGCCATAGCACTAACCCTGATTGCGTTGTCAAACATATCAGATGTATGGAATAATGTTGCCTCGAAAATTACCCATGGTTCTTATGTCCTAGACCCGTACCTGTTGAACAGCAAAGGGAAGTACTCTTGTATATCACAAAGACCAAACTAAGAGTTTCTCCTTGTGGGCTAACAAAAAGATTAGCGTAGGTGTTTTCTCTAAAAAGGCCCATGTATCGTATACCATAGATCCGTACGTATTGGTAGGAAAAGGGTAAGGGAAGTACTCTTGTATATCAAAATATTCAAACATACTTTTACTTGCTGGTCATTTTAAAGGTAATTAGTACCTTGACCTCTGTATCATGGTCCACGAGGAGAATCTTTTAGTTTGACAAGTCGTCAATAGTTCAATTCGACTTTGAGATATATAAAGGTGCCCATCTTTCTCTTTGCTGACTAGGTCGTACGGTCTAGGGTATAGTAGTATGGGTCATTTTAGAGGCAATTCCTATTTCTTCCTCTGATATAATGACCCACGTGGAGAATTTCTTAATTTGGCCATCCGGCAATAGTTTTTTTTCGACTTCGTGATGAATCGGAGTACCACAACCCTTGTTATCCCCTCCTGACAAACTCGTACGGGTCTAGGACATAAGAACTATGGGCCATTATACAACTACTACATATACCTCTTGTGTCATGACCCATGTGGAAAATGTCTTGGTTTGGCCAGCTAGCAATAGTTCATTTCGACTTTGTGATATATAAAGGTACCAACCTTATCCTTTCCTGGCTAAGTCATACGAGTCTAGGGCATTAAAGATTTTTGTCATTTTTGAGGCAATGGATACCTCTCCCTCTGATATAATGACTCGTGTGAATAATTCTTTCTATTCAAGCTCTAATGTCAACATGTCACACATGTTACAATGAATATGGGCAGCGAGAACGTTGCGTTTGTGATTTTGCTCTTAACATACTTGGGCCGCACATGAATTACTTTAAAATAAATGAAAGTGATCACAACATTAATTATTAAAGTTCTAATAAAATAAATTACTAGTAAAATTTTAAAGTTTATATGTAAAATATTTAACAGCCCACGGTTTAAATTCATTTTAATGTCCATATGCTAATCACACGTTATCATTTTACTTTTCACGATTTATATTTAACACATGTTAGTCTATGTTTTTATTTTCGTCTTTTCCTCACTCTGAGCTGCTATATTTTCAAGTTCCAAAGAATTCAAGTTTGATGATTGGTCTAGATATCAAACCAGTTTTTGTTCGAATTATGGCTGATCGTGTAAGTCCATCTTTGCCGTAAAAAAATTTGTCACTGATCGCCAAAGTCCAATTTACTCTAGATACATAGTCCTGAATCTGAACTACATATTTCCGACGTTAATGTTCTATGTGTTTCGATCTGTGTATCGGTAATATTTCCTAAGCGAATTTATGTATTCCTGCTTCCATCTTTTTATGTAGTTTTTTAAGAATTAATGAAAGAAACTTCGATTGTCTAGCCAGTTACTGGTTCATGCGTAGTGTCTTTGGTTCCTGGTTGTAAACTACAGTCTTTAAGGCCGTTATACGGTAGCGTCTTGGTCCGTTTTCAATATAATAAATGTGACGGAGTAAGGGGTTCGTCGTCCGCGTTTGATCCGATGAAACGTATGTTAGTGGGCGATCACTGAGTAAACGTTCTACTTCAGTCATTATCGTGTTGAGTGTTTTATTGTCCATATGTGCTCGTTTAATGCAGTTTTTCGTTATTCCTCTCAATCTCTCCCACCATCCACCGAACAAAATCGTTCCATAAGGATTAAGCTTCTCGGTTACATGATGATTTTGATAAATGTTCAATTTCTTATGCTCTCGCATCATACAAATCATTTACAAATACTAAACGTGATGCATGGAAGAAGTCTAACAAAGCTCTTTGTTAATTAAAGCTCGATATAATATTGTCAACATAAAAGTATTTCTTTAACATTGCTGTCCAGTCTGTTGAATTGCAGTCAAATGTTTACGTATAACAGCATTTAGGATAAACGGAGAGAAAGTTGCTCCAAATTATACTGACTTGAATCTGTTTGCGGTTAGTTGACTATTTGGGTCATCCGGGTTACTACGCATAAGAGAATCTGGTAACATCACGATCCTCTTCATCCAGCCCATAATAAGTAAGGCTTTTCTATACCTGTCGAGACGGCGTATTTGTGCATTCTAAATCGGAGAAAAATTCCGGTTAAATCATTAAAGTTTGGCCAAAGATCCATCAAACAATCATTTAAGCTTAGATTAATAGGTGAAGGTTTGCAGCTACAGTCAAATACAATTCTGATTGGCGTGGTTGACGACTTTTTACGGAAATGATGGTGCGGTATGGAATGAACAATTGTTTTGGCTGATCGTTCATCAACTCTCTCGATAAATCTACGTTTTTCTTGTTCATTAATAATTTTTCCGTTTTTCTGTAAAAGTGTAAGTTCACGATTAAGACGCTTAATGACATTTTCTGTTCTCCGTTATTCAATACTTCTGTTGTCTAGTAAGGTGTGGTGTTCCTCCTTAAAAGGTAACTTATCAACATATCTTTATGTTTCCATATGGTAACCTCTACCATTTGATTTATATACATCTTGGAATTGTCTGTTTTCAGATTTGTTGTCACTATTATTTATACTAGCAGCTTCAACTTCCATAAATTTCTCCATTATAAAAGTTTTACTCTTCAACTTTGTGACCTTCTAATATGTTCATCATTGACGTAAGTGTGTGATCTGGATTTGCAGGTATTCAATTGATTGTGCCGGACAGAAGGTAACGGATTTCCGACTTGACGGTAGTAGGTCCTGTTCCTCATACTATTCTATCATCGACAATTGACCAGTAATAATCGAATTAGATATAATTCAATAGAGAATCTCCAACCATTGGGTCATGTGAGACCGGGTGGTCTAATTTCAAGCCAAACAAATACTTTACATTTGTTATATTACGTACATAAGTCTTCATTGGTACAGCTATTTCTGGTACAATCAAAACGTTGATAGGTAATTTGCCGTTGTCTGTGCCATCATTTGTGTCACAAAATCCTGACAAGTTTATGGTCTTCTGTCTGGTAATTGTCAAATCAAGCTCTGTAGCTTATTTTTCTGTGATGAGGGCATCTGTGCGCCCTTGTTAAATAATGTGTTTGTGTAGGTACATTGAATGCCCGAACTTACTTGCGCTACGACAGTTTTTAGTCTGTGTCTGTGAGTGAAGAACTGTACCCGTTTTCTTCGCGTTGTGTTGTGTTTACTGAATTGTGTTACTAGTAATATATTCATTAGTGTTACTCTGTTTTTCATCTTTTTAACCTCGTCTTTGCATAAACTAGTATGCTGCTTTATTTTACATTTCCTGCAACTTTTGTGTGATTTGCAATCAGCTATATTGGGGGTCAAAGACAGTTAAAACATAAACGATGCTGTTTAACAACAGAAATATTTGCTGTTTGATCAATTATCTTAGTGCAATTAACGGGAACATGTGATTCGTTACAAAAGTACACATGATTTTACGTTTATTTGTGTTGATTTATTTTGTACGTACCTTTGCATTGGTGTGAAATGCTGCTGTAGTGGTTTAAGTTTCCGTATGATCAGAGGAATTGCCTCTCTCCATAATGTTGAGTTCTTGAGATAGTATATGTAGTAGTTCATTTAATTGCCAACTATTTGATTCATGGTGTCTTGTAAGATTTATGCGTACGTCCCCGGTAACTTTTTCAATATGATAGGGACCAATAATGGGTCATAAGTATTCTCTGTCTGACCAAGGGATTCTAAACCACGTACATATGTTTCAATTTTGTCGTAAAAAATAACGTAAGCTCTTGTATGAAGGTATGTAAAATTATGCATTCATGTACGTTTGCGTGATGATGCGAACTTGTGGCATTTGTGTTTAGCGTTGATGTTTGATGTTGATAAATTTTGCTATTGGCTGTATTTTTTTTCTAAATTAAATAAATAATCATCAGAGTTAAAGATTTCTGTTTCGAAGGTTATTGGAATCAACAAGTTTTGTGCCGCTCTCCCCATTTTTCGTCGAATTTCTGGAATATTCCGGAGACGGCACTACTATGTCCTGCTAGTATCGATTTCAGCTGTAAATTCATCCTGGTCACTTGACACCAATATCGTTAAGAGGTTCACTTGACACCAATATCGTTAAGAGGTTACATCGGACAACTATATAGCTAACAATAACAAAAGTGAATAGAATGTATGTATATCTATTTTGACTCTAATGTCAACACGTGACACTTACGTAACATTACAATGATTAACAACAGCGAAAACTTGATCAATTACTCCTTAACATATTGTCTAAGTATCGGTACCCAATACGATTGTAATACGTAGGTAAGCGTAGCATTGAGTCCGAATTAAGTTAACGCTCGTGTGCGTCTGTCACTATCAGTTTGGTAAGTAAATGATTCGCAGGTAATAAATACCGAAATTTGGTATTCTCTAAAATGATTCCGCTGTGAATCCTTCCATTGCATCTCAAAAAGCTACCGTCATCTATGAAAAGTCACAATTGTCTAGTGCTAGGATATTGCCTTGTGTTTTTATCTCAGATGTTTGGTATATCGGTATCTTGGTAGTTAAATATGAACCGCTGAACGTAAGCAGTTACTCAAATCACTTTCCTGAAAATTTCAATATTTCCAATTGTCTATAACGTTACTGATATCATAGTGATCAGTATGAACTTCATTGTTTAGAAATTCCTCGTCTTCGTTTTTTTCTGTAATTGTCAATACCGTTAACTAATTCTGTCTTTTTTTAAAGGACACTATCGATGTATTGATCGACGTCAATTCCTCGTGTTAAGAGATTGGTTGGGTTGCATTCTTTTGGGCAATATCTCCATTAATGTTGATTTTGTAGATTTTGTTATTCCTCGCGCTCGATTCACAATAAATCGTTTAAACAGTTTCGATGATTTAACCAGTGCAATACTTTACAGCTATCCGACCAGAAAGCCACGTTTTTACATTAGAAGGTCGAATTTACATGAAAAGCTAGTCTAGTTCCAATAACTGCGGCCATAAGTTCTAGTTGCGGTTATGTAAGGGTTTTCACTTGCGCTAATCTGCTTTTCGCAATCACTAACGTAATTTCGGTTCCGTTGTTCAGATAGTCAGTCGCAAAGTACGTGTAGTTCAAGGTATACCGAAGATTAGATGAAACAAAGGAGAATACAAAAATCGATCAAGTAGAAGTCATTACAACACTAGGAAAACTTGTGCAAACACAAACATTGTTTTAGGACTTGAATGAACAAATTCTAAAGTTAACGGAACCGGAAGATGTGGTAAATTAGATTATTTCATTCAGATGAATTTTCGGTTAATATAATAACCTTGATTTGACACGTACGTAAGTTCATACAAATGTCCAAAATCCTGCAGTCCCGTCACATTGAATCAAATACTAAAGTACTAGAACTAAAACTATACCGTTTGTTTCAACGCAAAACATAGCAAACCTACACAACGCACTGTCGTTTGAAAACCAGTTTGCCCAAGCCATTCTCACAATCAACACGCAATAAAGTACATTTCCTGCAACTTTTAATCAGAGTAACGTACCAAAACTTACGCTTCCAACTTTCGAAGGCACGATTTCAGAATGGCAAACCTTCTGGGACTCATGTGAGTCGTCCGTACATCTTAACTAGTTACTTACAAATATACAAAAGTGTAACTGCTTGAAAGCTCAAGAAGTAGAACACGAAGCACTAGATTTAGAATTTCCTTCGCCTATAAATCAGTAAACAAGCTTACGAAGTTTTTTACGATCAAATTGGAGGTAGCGTCAAGGTCTAGAAACTTTGGGTAAGACACATGAAACATACGGCACACTACTTCTTCCCATTATTGTCAACAAATTACCCGTTGAAGTCAGAAAATATCTCGCGCGAGGACATAGAACAAAAACGTTGGTATAACGGACCTCCCTGAAAGCATATTAGACGATATCGTTATACCGGACACAGGACAAAAGAGTCGACATCCAAAATTGGTGAAATCTAAATCTTACAAGAATATTGAGACTAGACCTAGCGTTTACTGTCACAAAATACATCCACCAACTCATTGCAGTAAAACAGCCGACACATAATGCCGTATGAACAAATTTGTTATCTTTAACTACCTTGGTATACACAGACTAAACGAATGTAAATCTAAACGCACATTGTAATGAGAAACACCACACAAACTAATGTAATGCACGTTAAACCCACTATCTTCGAATTCGCCCAACGTTCAACTCGTGAATGACATTGATGATACGGAACATAATACTACTATTTTGTATTCTCAACGGACAGAATTGCAATCGAATGTACTTTTGAAAACTGCCGTGGCACAAGTAGGCTCAAATCAGTTCTTTATCGATACGGATATTCTTTTTGACGAAGGAGGGCAAACATCTTTTGAAACGCAAAACTTAACTAAATTTACAGATAGCGGGAACATAAATAATATATTAATCGGCATTTGGAGGTGCAGAGAAAAACGTGAGACACATAGAAAAGTCAACAATCTATCTGAAAACCGATGTAGGACACGTATTGTCAATCAAAGTACTGATAGTACAGATGATCGGCATGCCTATACAGAATCACATACGTAATATTGATACACAGAACGGTTATTTGCGTGGTTTAAAGATAGCGCACACGGTGACAAAGCACGATTCATTCGAAATATCGTTGCTGGTAGGCGCATATCACTACGGGGACATTGTTAACGATTATATAGTCCGTGTAAACGATCCGACCGCCGTGAAATCCAATATCGGATAAATGCTTTCGGTACTTACATACGGTAAGAAAACAAACACGTCGAAGACTAGTATGTGTAATGTTCTAGTATCACACAAAGTTAAAGAATTCAATCTGTAGAGATTTTGGAATTTAGATTCAATAGGAATAAATAGTAGGGAGGTAGACGAAGACGACAATGCATATATTTAAGTCTATCGGGACAGATTAATTGAGTTCTGAGAAAACAAATATTCCGCTATGTTACCTTGAAAACGTGATGAATTGCCTATAAATTAAGCAGTCACGAACAGAAGGACAGAAAACGTCCTTCAAAGACTTACTCAAAACTCAGATATGTTAAAGAAGTACGGGAACATTATACAAGAACAGGAACGAAGAGGATTCATAGAGAAGGTAGATGAAACAGATGAACTTAAGAAAACTATCACTACATTCCTTATCATCCTGTACAGAAGGAATCAAGCACTATGCCTATCAAAATTGTTTACGACTGCATTTGTCGACATCGCATAATTCGCAAAGTTTGAATGACTGATTTGTATGTGGACAACATTCTGTTAAGTTTACAGAACGAGGGTGGGCTGACCATAAGGAAGGGAGATCAATGATGGAGGAAACTGGATTCTATCTACGATCCTGGACGTCAAACCGTGTGGATAAACGTAAGCTAGCTAAAACGGAAAAAGTACTAATATATGCGGACAAAACACAAAAGTACTTGGTATGTTATGGAATAGCTGATTCGATGATCTGATGTACCAGAAATTAATACGGCCGCTTTGTGAAAAATTGTGCAAATCATGCTACAGGAATAAAATTTGGCATAGACTCAGCTCAGCTGTTACTCTTTTATTCAAGATAAGGAGGCATTTGAAAAAAATGTCTCCCATCCGGTAAAAATCTTAAATGGCCGACATCATACTTAAATCATCCAAATATCAGAGGCTAGTGTAAGTGTGTGAAAAGCGGTTTTTATCATGCTGATATAATAATATTTGGAACAAACCTTTGTTATGTACTACTTTTGGATATTTTATATAGATTAGAAGTCTTTTAAAACCCTACTTTCGGTAAAATCCGACATGGCGGACATTGTACTAAAATAAGCTTATTTTTAAAGGAGGGTATTGCTACTAGCATTAAATTGTTCATGAACCTTTCTTTGATGCTGCTAATGGATACAAATACATAAGACATATGTCTTTAAAAGCTTTACTTCCGGTTATAGTCAAACTGGCGGACATGAAACATCATTATTTTACTTTAATATTCAACTTAATTTCAAAATGTAAAAAAACTGGTTTTTTTGTGCTGGTCAGTTACCATTTGGTTTTGGCTTTAAGTTATCTTCTTAACCACCTATTGTATTCTATAGATAATGATTAAATACAAAGCTAACACTTCCGGTATATAAAACCAATTTGGAGTAAATTTCAAAGATGAGTCCTCAGTCCATATCTTCGAAATAGAGCTTTTATTTGGATAGATTGATGAAAATAAAGATAAAATCACTGTAATACTAAAACATCTTTAAAAGTACAGATCATTTATGGCCGCAAATATTCACAATCGGAAAACTGATTTTCCTCATTTACTAAGACAGCGGCGGTATTGGTTTTTACATCAATAATGTACAAGCTCCTGATAAGGTGAAGAGGCCTCACAAAGAGTTGTCCAAAGGGGTTCCAATGTTTCATATTTTCCCCGCCATTATAAGCGTCTGGAATAGTAAGCATAGAAACCAAATCTCAAGCTTGTAACTCATCCACACCCGTCATGGTATATTGAACGTTTTACATGATGAAAAACATTAGACCGAGTCGTTCAAATATCATCAATAAGTCTTTCCACTTTCAAAAACATGTTTTCTTGCTTCGTAAACCCCATCTGATCAGTTTGTTCGATCTTACTACAAAACCACGTATCGTTTTATCAATGACATTATCAAATCCATATCTGGTGATGTTGGCTGATCAATCATCATTCTAAATCATTAAGTCACATCTTCAAACGCCATCCATGTCAACAACGAAGAGGGGGGGCAAGGGGTTTAACTGTTATGCTGTTATGGGGCAATTTAATTCTTTGTTATCTGTTATTTTGAAAATATATTTGCTGTTAGCTGTTATTGTCTTATTCTTTGTTAGCTGTTATTGGGCTTTTAGTTTTTTTGTTATCTGTTATTGTGATAATGTATTTGCTGTTAACTGTTATTGAAAATTGGAATGTTAGCATTTTTTTTTGACAGTCAATATTCCGTATAAATTGAAGAACCTCGGCCATTGGGGTCTACCACTACTAATATGTTTGTCCCGTATTCAGAGAAGGATGCCATTAACACATACCCATCACAGAAGTGAGGTCCAGGACAATTCAAGTATATCTTATGATTATCCTTTGTAATAAATTCCATTTTTTTTATGAATGGTATTTAGAATTATCTTAATTTTTTGTATGGGAATAATGTTCCTTGATTTCCGTACGAACATATTAAATTAAAACAATTCTTAATATGACAAAAAGGAAAACATATGGCCAGGAATATCTGACAAGGATCTCAATTAAGGATTAGGTCCTAACAACCACTAAACCTTTTATATAATATGGTACATAGACTCAGCTCTGTAATTCTTTTCAAAGCAGAACCAAATGCATTGTACAATGAATGTTCCAACCATGTTCTTGGGTCCGAAGCTGCACATAACTCATTACAAACAAAGATTTATTTCGTTTCAAGCCATTGTTTCCCTACTAAACTATGTATTCTACTTACTAGTACACTTGGTATAATCAAAAACCTCAGCTGATAAAAAATTGTTCAAATAAGGCCTTTGAAAATAGTGGAATAAATGGCTTTTAGAGTGTCAAAATTCGTTCAAAGTACATTGTACTTGATAAATTGCATGCTTATAATTGGTGCTTTTGATTTTTCTACCCTATATACCACTTTGCCTCATAGTTTTATTAAGAAAAATTCACACACCTCATTAAATGGTCATTTAGAAAAAGTCAGAATATTCAAACTCTTTTAGGTCACTTTTTTGATTAGCAACAAAGGGAGCTTCAGTCAATATATATAAACAATACACCAACGTTTCATGAGAACTGCTGAAAACGTAAAATCTAAAATTTATAAAAATTGAAAGTTACCTCATGTTAATAGATATAAACAATTCACCAAAATTCCTTGCTTTGTGAAAGCATTTTTGAGATATTATCAGAAAACTGGAAAAAAAAACCACCAATTTTATTGAATAATAACCCATTACCCAGAAACTTAAAATCTAAAATTTATATATAAAAAAAAAAAAAAAAAAAAAAAAAAAAAAGGGAGCTCACGTCAATAGATATAAACAATTTCCCAAAGTTTAATGCAAATGGTTAAAGAGTTTTTGAGTTAATGTCCGACATGTTGACAACAGACGGACAACAGTATACCATAATACGTTCCGTAAACGAGCGTATAAAAAATATTATAATATATTGAGTAGTAATTTAAACACATTCTAGATACATAAATTAATACTAAAAACATAGTCATAAAAAATGGAATGCATTACAAAGGATTATATCCGTAATAAGAAATACTGATTTGTCAAAGACCGATATTATTTTAATATTTTATTTACTGTTATCTGTTTTTGTCCATTTTAATTCCTTGTTATCTGTTTTTGTTCATTTTAATTCCTTGTTATCTGTTATGAGCCAAATCAATTTGCTGTTTTGCTGTTATTGGGACCCCCCTTGCCCCCCCCCCCCCCCCAACGAAGTTCCCTTTCAAGTAAACGTGCACTTGAAAGGTCACGGATAGATTATATCTAAGGCTTTTTCCACTTCCAAATACAAGCCAAAGTTCATCTGCCCCCATGTCAAGGAATAATGACACAGCAATGACAGCAGCATCAGTATCGACTGTTCAAGTCATGAGTCAGTTAAGTCTGTGAATCACTGCATCAGACACATGTTTTTTTTTGTGTATTGATTCTATAGTATAAGCCTATTCATTTTAACATGGGGCTAAACTTGAAACACCATCATGTGGTGAATAACACAAAACATCCTGATCATTTGTTGCTACAACTAACTCTTCCTCAAAATCTATTGAGCAAGCGCCTGTGAATAAAAACTAAAAAGTTCTTTCTTAATGTCGTCATCTCTCAGAAAACTTTACCAATTTTGAGATTTGTTTCGACTCTGGATTCATCTTTGTATTCTCTTACCCCTAAGTGTATTTCTTTTTTCTTGTGGCAGCATTCAAACTACCAGTATTGTCTATATATGCATTCATCCACTGTTACAGTTTCAAGTTGTTTCATAACGAGTATTCTGATAGGGTATTATGCCCTTATCTTAAAAAGCATGAAACTATTATGATAAAGTCTTGGATGCATATGACAGTTGTAGCAACACATATTCAGGATATTCTATCTTTACCGCCGTGATGCGTTTCAAGTTAAACACAATATTAATACATATGTATTAAAAGGCTGACACTAGAATCATGGTGCATGTGTCTGATGCAGTGAAACACGAAATTAAACAAGTCGTTATTCGAACAGTTGTTACTGATGAAGTTGTCATTACTGTTTCGCTATTCCGTGACATAGGGGTAGACGAACTATGGATTGTGTTTAAGAGGAGGAAAAGCTTTGGATAAATATATATAAATGACCTTCCAAATGCACTCGCGATTAGGGATCACACATAAATATTGTGATCCATTTTCCGATTGTGATACGGTTCTCTGTTTTCTTGAAAAGGGGGAAAAAGACTGTTTGGGAGACATTGATAGCATTTGAAGATGTGACTTGAACTTAAAGAATGATAATTGATCCGCCTAAATCACCGGTGTTTACTGTAAGATAGCAAAAAATAATCATATGGGGTTAGCATGGTTAACAAAGCAAGAAATATCTATTTACGCAAAAGGGTAGGTTAATTGAGGTTATCAACTTAGTCTAGTCTTTTCCAGCATGTAAAATGTACAATATACTAAGACACGTGTTTAGGGGACGAGCCTGAAATTGGCTCGTATGCTTCCAAGTCCAGGCGCTAATGGATGACGACGGGACAAAGAGGATCACTTTTAAAAAACTCTTTCTGAGGGCTCATCATGTTGTCAGAAGCTTGCACATTGTGGATGTAAGCTCAGAAAGGTTGTCGCGGTTGTTTTTATGAGGAAAATCAAGTCTCCCGTGCCCTGCGTCGTGTGCATGTGGTGGTAACTTGGAATTTACAAGTTTTTTTTGCCAAATAGTGGTAATTTTTAAAAGGTTTAGTACTTAAGTGATTTTATTTTGATTAAATCAATCTATCCAAAGCTCTACATCGAACATATGGTGTGAGGACTCATCTTTGACATTTACGCCATATTGGTTTTTTTTTACCGGAAGTGTTAACTTTGTATTTAAATATTAACTACAGAATATGATAAGTGGTTTAGAGGATAAATTAAAGCCTAAAGTTGATGACCACCACAAAAAAAAACCCCACTTTCTTCACATTTAAAAAAAAAGATAAATATCAAAATAAAAAAATGACATATTTATGTCCTCTATTTTGAATATTACCGGAAGAAAGGATTTTTAAGACATATATCTTATACATTGTATCCCTTGGAAGCATCAAAGAAATGTTCCTGTACAATTTAATGATAGTAACAATACGTTAAAACACATTTCAATCCCCCTCCCTAAAAAATAAGCTTATTTTAGTCAATGTCCGCCATATTGGATTCTACCGAAAGTAGGGTTTTTAGAGACATTTTATCTATATAATATATCCAAAAGTATTACATAACAAAGGTTTGTACCAAATATTATTATAGCAGCATGCTGATAGATCCTTTTCACATACTGTGGATTCATTATTATTCGTGGGATACCAATTTCTCGTGGATTTCGTTGGTACAGGCAAACCACGAAATTTGATGTTCAACGAATGACAAATTTTACAAAGGCTTGTACTAGTATGCAGACTTCGGTAAAACCACGAAATTAAATATCCACGAATATGTAAGTTTCCCTGAATCCACGAAAATTGGTACCCACGAAAATAAATGAATCCACAGTACTAGTCTTCTATATTGGGCCGATTAAAGTATGATGTCCGCCATTTTTTATTTAACCGGCAGTGAGACATTTTTTTCAAATGCCTTCTTATCTGAAATAAAAGAGTAATATTTCATGAAGGTCTATGCCAATGTTCATGCTTATATCAGGATGTGCACAACTCGTCTGAAATATACTTGTGGCCGCCGGACTAAATGTGATATTCCAATACTAGACATTGTAACAAAAAGTGAGATTTTGAAAATTCTTCGAAAAAATACGATCCACTTAGAATACTTAGCCCGGTCACAATACGAACAAAGAAGCTCATACAGGATCTATGGAAAAGTGGATTGAATTGGGATAAACACGTTTCGGAAAACTCTAAGGATTACTGTAGCAAGCGACTTTGAGAAAGCGACACACAACGTATTTCCGAGATATTATTTCTCCGGTAATTCTATTTCGGAATAGTCTGGTAACAGCACTTCTGTCTTCTGTTCTCCGATCTGACTGATTTCATTTTTTCGAGATCCGGGTCACGGTATCATAAATAAAGATGATAGTTAAGGCAATATGTACTACAACAACTGTTCAGCCAGTACATTAAATATACATATTCGTATTCCAAGGCGAAGTCACTGACAGTACGACGTCGGCAATGGACAAGTACAATAAATCGGACGTTATGCTCCCGCGATAGGTTAACCAATAATGGCTAACGTGGAGAATCTCTTAGTATGGCCAGTCAACAATAGTTAATTTCCATTTTTAACCCTCTTCTGAAAAATCTTACGGGTCTAAGGCATCAGTGCTTTTATCCATTTTAAAGGTAATAACTACCTTTGTCCCTGTTATCGTGGCCCTAGTGGAGAATCTTTTAGTTTTGCTAGTCGGCAACAGTTCAATAAACCCCTTTCCCTTTGCTGACTGACTCGTACGGGTCTAGGGCATAAGTTTTATGGGTCATTTTAGAGTCAATATCAACTTCTACCTCTGGTATAATTGTCGATGTGGAGAATCTCTTAGCTTGGCCAGCCGGCAATAGTTCAGTTCGAATTTGTTGTAAACCGGTATCCCATATCCCCACTTTTAACCCTCTACTTACTTACTCACACGGGTCTAGGGTATAAGTGCTATGGGTAATTTTAAAGTCAATAAGTACCTCTTCCTCTGGTATCATTAATATTGCCTACGGGGACAATCTCTTCGTTTGGCCAGCCGGCAATAATTCATTTTGAATTTGTGATATACTTGGGTATCCTTTCCTGACTAACTCGTACGGGTCTAGGGCATAAGTGCTATCGGCCATTTTAGAGGCAGTACCAACCTCTACCTCTGGTATAATGGTCGATGTAGAATCTTTTAGTTTGGCCAGCCGGCAATAGTTCAGTTCGAATTCGTTGTTGACCGGAATACCATATCCCCCCTTTTAACCTTCTACTAACAAACTCGTACGGGTCTAAGGTACAAGTGCTATGGGCCATTTTAAAAGCAATAAGTACCTCTTACTCTGGTATCATTGCCCACGTGGAGAATCTCTTCGTTTGGCCAGCCGGCAATAGTTCATTTTCGAATTTGTGATATACCAGGGTACCCCCCTTATCCTTTCCTGACTAACTCGTACGGGTCTAGGGCATAAGTGCTTTGAGCCATTTTATAGGCAATACCAACCTCTACCTCTGGTATGATGGTCGATGTGGAGAATCTCTTAGTTTGGCCAGCCGGCAATAGTTCAGTTCCAAATCGTTGTAAACCGGAATACCATATCCCCCCTTTTAACCCTCTACTTACTTACTCGTACGGGTCTAGGGTTCAAATGCTATAGGTTATTTTAAAGTCAATAAATATCTCTTCCTCTGGTATCATTGCCTACGGGGACAATCTCTTCGTTTGGCCAGCCGGCAATAATTCATTTCGAATTTGTGATATACTTGGGTACCCCTTCCTTATCCTTTCCAGACAAACTCGTACGGGTCTAGGGTACAAGTGCTATGGGCTATTTTAAAGGCAATAAGTAGTTCTTCCTCTGGTATCATTGCCCACGTGGAGAATCTCTTCGTTTGGCCAGCCGGCAATAGTTCAGTTCGAATTTGTTGTAAACCGGTATCCCATATCCCAACTTTTAACCCTCTACTTACTTACTCGTACGGGTCTAGGGTTCAAGTGCTATAGGTTATTTTAAAGTCAATAAATACCTCTTCCTCTGGTATCATTGCCTACGGGGACAATCTCTTCGTTTGGCCAGCCGGCAATAATTCATTTCGAATTTGTGATATACTTGGGTACCCCCTCCTTATCCTTTCCAGACTAACTCGTACGGGTCTAGGGCATAAGTGCTCTGGGCCATTTTATAGGCAATACCAACCTCTACCTCTGGTATGATGGTCGATGTGGAGAATCTCTTAGTTTGGCCAGCCGGCAATAGTTCAGTTCAAATTCGTTGTAAACCGGAATACCATATCCCCCTTTTAACCCTCTACTGACAAACTCGTACGGGTCTAGGGTACAAGTGCTTAGAGCCATTTTTAAGGCTATAAGTACCTCTTCCTCTGGTATCATTGCCCACGTGGAGAATCTCTTCATTGGGCCAGCCGGCAATAGTTCATTTTCGAATTTGTGATATACCAGGGTACCCCCTTTTCCTTTCAAGACTAACTCGTACGGGTCTAGGGCATAAGTGCTATGGGCCATTTTATAGGCCATACCAACCTCTACCTCTAGTATGATGGTCGATGTGGTGAATCTCTTATTTTGGCCAGCCGACAATAGTTCAGTTCGAATTCGTTGTAAACCGGAATACCATATCCCCCCTTTTAACCCTCTACTGAAAAACTCGTATGGGTCTAGGGTACCAGTGCTATGGGCCATTTTAAAAGCAATAAGTACCTCTTCCTCTGGTATCATTGCCCACGTGGAGAATCTCTTCGTTTGGCCAGCCGGCAATAGTTCATTTTCGAATTTGTGATAAACCAGGGTACCCCCTTATCCTTTCCTGACTAACTCGTACGGGTCTAGGGCGTAAGTGCTATGAGCCATTTTATAGGCAATACCAACCTCTACTTCTGGTATGATGGTTGATGTGGAGAATCTCTTAGTTTGGCCAGCCGGCAATAGTTCAGTTCGAATTCGTTGTAAACCGGAATACCATATCCCCCCTTTTAACCCTCTACTGACAAACTCGTACGGGTCTAGGGTACAAGTGCTCAGAACCATTTTAAAGGCAATAAGTACCTCTTCCTGTGGTATCATTGCCCACGTGGAGAATCTCTTCGTTTGGCCAGCCGGCAATAGTTAATTTTCGAATTTGTGATATACCAGGGTACCCCCCTTATCCTTTTCTGACTAACTCGTACGGGTCTAGGGCATAAGTGCTATGGGCCATTTTAGAGGCAATACCAACCTCTACCTCTTTTATAATGGTCGATGTGGAGAATCTCTTAGTTTGGCCAGCCGGCAATAGTTCAGTTCGAATTCGTTGTATCCCGGATACCATATCCCCCCTTTGAACCCTCTACTGACAAACTCGTACGGGTCTAGGGTATAAGTGCTATGGGCCATTTTAAAGGCAATAAGTACCTCTTCCTCTGGTATCATTGCCCACGTGGAGAATCTCTTCGTTTGGCCAGCCGGCAATAGTTCATTTTCGAATTTGTGATATACCAGGGTACCCCCCTTATCCTTTTCTGACTAACTCGTACGGGTCTAGGGCATAAGTGCTATGGGCCATTTTAGAGGCAATACCAACCTCTACCTCTGGTATAATGGTCGATGTGGAGAATCTCTTAGTTTGGCCAGCCGGCAATAGTTCAGTTCGAATTCGTTGTATCCGGGATACCATATCCCCCCTTTGAACCCTCTACTGACAAACTCGTACGGGTCTAGGGTATAAGTGCTATGGGCCATTTTAAAGGCAATAAGTACCTCTTCCTCTGGTATCATTGCCCACGTGGAGAATCTCTTCGTTTGGCCAGCCGGCAATAGTTCATTTTCGAATTTGTGATATACCAGGGTACCCCCCTTATCCTTTTCTGACTAACTCGTACGGGTCTAGGGCATAAGTGCTATGGGCCATTTTAGAGGCAATACCAACCTCTACCTCTGGTATAATGGTCGATGTGGAGAATCTCTTAGTTTGGCCAGCCGGCAATAGTTCAGTTCGAATTCGTTGTATCCGGGATACCATATCCCCCCTTTGAACCCTCTACTGACAAACTCGTACGGGTCTAGGGTATAAGTGCTATGGGCCATTTTAAAGGCAATAAGTACCTCTTCCTCTGGTATCATTGCCCACGTGGAGAATCTCTTCGTTTGGCCAGCCGGCAATAGTTCATTTTCGAATTTGTGATATACCAGGGTACCCCCCTTATCCTTTTCTGACTAACTCGTACGGGTCTAGGGCATAAGTGCTATGGGCCATTTTAGAGGCAATACCAACCTCTACCTCTGGTATAATGGTCGAAGTGGAGAATCTCTTAGTTTGGCCAGCCGGCAATAGTTCAGTTCGAATTCGTTGTATCCGGGATACCATATCCCCCCTTTGAACCCTCTACTGACAAACTCGTACGGGTCTAGGGTATAAGTGCTATGGGCCATTTTAAAGGCAATAAGTACCTCTTCCTCTGGTATCATTGCCCACGTGGAGAATCTCTTCGTTTGGCCAGCCGGCAATAGTTCATTTTCGAATTTGTGATATACCAGGGTACCCCCCTTATCCTTTTCTGACTAACTCGTACGGGTCTAGGGCATAAGTGCTATGGGCCATTTTAGAGGCAATACCAACCTCTACCTCTGGTATAATGGTCGATGTGGAGAATCTCTTAGTTTGGCCAGCCGGCAATAGTTCAGTTCGAATTCGTTGTATCCGGGATACCATATCCCCCCTTTGAACCCTCTACTGACAAACTCGTACGGGTCTAGGGTATAAGTGCTATGGGCCATTTTAAAGGCAATAAGTACCTCTTCCTCTGGTATCATTGCCCACGTGGAGAATCTCTTCGTTTGGCCAGCCGGCAATAGTTCATTTTCGAATTTGTGATATACCAGGGTACCCCCCTTATCCTTTTCTGACTAACTCGTACGGGTCTAGGGCATAAGTGCTATGGGCCATTTTAGAGGCAATACCAACCTCTACCTCTGGTATAATGGTCGATGTGGAGAATCTCTTAGTTTGGCCAGCCGGCAATAGTTCAGTTCGAATTCGTTGTATCCGGGATACCATATCCCCCCTTTGAACCCTCTACTGACAAACTCGTACGGGTCTAGGGTATAAGTGCTATGGGCCATTTTAAAGGCAATAAGTACCTCTTCCTCTGGTATCATTGCCCACGTGGAGAATCTCTTCGTTTGGCCAGCCGGCAATAGTTCATTTTCGAATTTGTGATATACCAGGGTACCCCCCTTATCCTTTTCTGACTAACTCGTACGGGTCTAGGGCATAAGTGCTATGGGCCATTTTAGAGGCAATACCAACCTCTACCTCTGGTATAATGGTCGAAGTGGAGAATCTCTTAGTTTGGCCAGCCGGCAATAGTTCAGTTCGAATTCGTTGTATCCGGGATACCATATCCCCCCTTTGAACCCTCTACTGACAAACTCGTACGGGTCTAGGGTATAAGTGCTATGGGCCATTTTAAAGGCAATAAGTACCTCTTCCTCTGGTATCATTGCCCACGTGGAGAATCTCTTCGTTTGGCCAGCCGGCAATAGTTCATTTTCGAATTTGTGATATACCAGGGTACCCCCCTTATCCTTTTCTGACTAACTCGTACGGGTCTAGGGCATAAGTGCTATGGGCCATTTTAGAGGCAATACCAACCTCTACCTCTGGTATAATGGTCGATGTGGAGAATCTCTTAGTTTGGCCAGCCGGCAATAGTTCAGTTCGAATTCGTTGTATCCGGGATACCATATCCCCCCTTTGAACCCTCTACTGACAAACTCGTACGGGTCTAGGGTATAAGTGCTATGGGCCATTTTAAAGGCAATAAGTACCTCTTCCTCTGGTATCATTGCCCACGTGGAGAATCTCTTCGTTTGGCCAGCCGGCAATAGTTCATTTTCGAATTTGTGATATACCAGGGTACCCCCCTTATCCTTTTCTGACTAACTCGTACGGGTCTAGGGCATAAGTGCTATGGGCCATTTTAGAGGCAATACCAACCTCTACCTCTGGTATAATGGTCGAAGTGGAGAATCTCTTAGTTTGGCCAGCCGGCAATAGTTCAGTTCGAATTCGTTGTATCCGGGATACCATATCCCCCCTTTGAACCCTCTACTGACAAACTCGTACGGGTCTAGGGTATAAGTGCTATGGGCCATTTTAAAGGCAATAAGTACCTCTTCCTCTGGTATCATTGCCCACGTGGAGAATCTCTTCGTTTGGCCAGCCGGCAATAGTTCATTTTCGAATTTGTGATATACCAGGGTACCCCCCTTATCCTTTTCTGACTAACTCGTACGGGTCTAGGGCATAAGTGCTATGGGCCATTTTAGAGGCAATACCAACCTCTACCTCTGGTATAATGGTCGATGTGGAGAATCTCTTAGTTTGGCCAGCCGGCAATAGTTCAGTTCGAATTCGTTGTATCCGGGATACCATATCCCCCCTTTGAACCCTCTACTGACAAACTCGTACGGGTCTAGGGTATAAGTGCTATGGGCCATTTTAAAGGCAATAAGTACCTCTTCCTCTGGTATCATTGCCCACGTGGAGAATCTCTTCGTTTGGCCAGCCGGCAATAGTTCATTTTCGAATTTGTGATATACCAGGGTACCCCCCTTATCCTTTTCTGACTAACTCGTACGGGTCTAGGGCATAAGTGCTATGGGCCATTTTAGAGGCAATTAAATGGACTGGTAATGTTGAGATTAAAGACTCTTATTGATCTCCGTAATTTTGAAGAATTATGTCATTGAAATAGTAATTGACAGTTTCTATTTTTCTGTTTATTATATTCCTTCAATAAACTATGTTTCTTGTTTTTCTGATCTTTTTAATTGTGTGATACTATCGTATGTATTGTATATTTTAGTTTTAGAATTGGACTATATTTGTAGACAACGAACAGATTATGGAATGCCCATATGACAATTAATTCCATTTAATTACCCTATATTTAATCATCTTGTTTTAATTACTATAGTTTACATTGATTCAATAATAACAACATTTTAATGTTCATAATTGTTTTGTGTTGTGTGAGGCAATGCAATTAAACTTTTCATTTACTTTCATTTTAAATGACGCGGACCTTGCAGAAGACACCTATTGGCTTACTATTTCCTAATTACTTTATATTGCTATAAATAGCATAACCATATTGGATATTAACAGCAAAAGTTATTTTATTGTCACAATCTAATAACTACCCAAAACATTTCATCGAACGCGGTTTTGATCTCATGAATATTATTGACGGCTAGCCTCATGAATATTAACGCCGGCTAGATCCACACTAGTAACAAATGTTTACTTTACAAATGAATATTAAATACCTACCAACGCATCTGCAAAATGTTGCATATAAAACGGATTTATTACAGTGTTAAATACATACATGTACACGTAAATTGTAGGAAAATGACATTTTAAATGCACTATTTCATTTCATTACCTTTAGTCTACCCCCAGGTGTGTAATTTTTCTTAATATAAGATTTAAACATTAATCTTTACAACAGCGACAAAAAGGTTTAACATATTTAAAATGCGGTCGTTTTCTCACCCTCTATAAGATCCTCTGTATGATCGATGTCAACAAGGTCTCTACTCTTTGTAGTAAGTCTGTAACGTGTCATTTTTGTCATTACTAAATTAACGATCTACCGATTCATTTAAAATTCAAAAGTATGTGACCAACCTCGAACATTAATGTTTTTCTTCTAGGGTTCTTATCATTATTTGTTCCCTGTCGTTTGTTTTTTAACCGTACATACATGTGGGACATCTAGGCACGACATTAGGGAGCTACCATTTGATTTTTATGGAGGGGCTAGGATGAAATTTGAAAAAAATAGGCAGGACAGGAGTTTTGAGTTAATAAAAAAGGCAGGATGAGACATTTGCAAAAAAAAAAGTCAGGACGACAATTTATGTAAAAAAAAGTCAGGATAAACTTAAAAAAAAAAAGGCAGGACCGAACAGAGTGAAAAATAAAAAGGCAGGACAAAATTTTCATCCTAGCCCCCCCATAAAAATCAAATGGTAGCTCCCTTAGTTTTCTCATTTCAATATTGTTTTGTAATTGTCATTTCAAAGCTTTTTATAGCTACTATGCGGTATGGGTTTTCCTCATTGTTGAGGGCAATATGGTAACTTATAGTGACAACTTCTATGTTATTGTTTACTCTTGTAGAGAGTTGTCTCAATCCATTCATACCACACCTTTTTATTTTTATATTACCATGCTGTTAATGTTTCTAAATTCGTTCGGACACGGCACATTCTATAAAAGTAAATTGTATCTATTCAACAAAGGACTGTTCATTTCTTGGGTGCGTTTTTATTGGCATTTTCCAATTTCTATATATTGATTTTGAGAATAAAACTAGTAATAAAATCACAATAAACATTGTATATATGACAAAATAAACGTCCAATGTTTCTATAGTTTCGTAGGAACATAACATGCCTTTATTATACACCAGCTATTATATTGTTAAAAATTACAACACAAATACGCGTACACGTTTATAACAATCATTAATATAAACAAGGAATTTATTAAGAAGATGTGGTACGAGTGGTTAAGGCCATCTTGTGTAGAAAAATATTCTCTCTGTGGTTTTTTTTATGAATATAATCCTAGTGATGTTACCATGATAACGTGTCTGCTGAATAATCTTTATTAACCAAGATCGTTTAAACATGGCGAAAAGGTGATGTTTGAGGTTAAAGTCAATGGGACAGGTCAGCAACCAAACAACAACAAAAACGAGAAAAAAACAAAACAACTAGAAGCTAAAATACAGTATTCCACACGTTTTTAAAAAAGTTTAGAAGCGAAATAAATAAGCCGTAAAAGCGACAACTAATAAAGTTTGAGCATGAAAAAAGGTGATCGTCGATGCAGACATGAGCCCAACAGCAAAAGAATGTCATTTGTCTAGTCGTCAAATATGGCCATTTTCAATACCTTTAGTTGTAAATGTTAAGCTCTAAATCCCCACATCCCCAGACAAGACGGAAACATGATATAACAGATTAATCCAATTTTTGTTTTATATTTAATGTTTAATCTTAAACAAAATGGCTCTTCCAAAAATGTAATTACTACATGGTATTTAATTAATTGAAGAACAGCAATGTTAACTGTCTCAGTATATAGTCTCAGGGTCTACTTGCATGTACATGTAGACTAATTAAAAGCTTTTAATTACTTGACAGTGATATAGATCTATACAATGTCCTTCACTTTTTATTTGTTATAGATACCTATCCAAACAATGTAGTTAGTTTGACCTAATGTGGTATTGATATCTGATAATATAAGGGCAATCAATGTCTTATGAAGTAACCCACTCAATTGTTCAAATGGGTAACTATAACGAAATTAAAGGAGAACCATTTCAAATCGATACTTTTATTGGAAAATAAATAATGGCGTTATTTCATTACATAAAAAAGACCAATTTAGAAACAAACAATCGACAATTTATTTGACGGTTTTTAATTTAAAATTATAAATCAATATGGATCTGAATATGAAAAAAATTTAACAAACTTCAAAGGTGTGTTAACACTGGGAAAATGGATAAGTGAAGATATGTTATAAAATGAGACAGCAAGCGAAAAACAAAAGAAATTAAAACTGACACCTAAATCAGGAGCCTGTAATTCAGTGGTTGTCGTTTGTTTATGTGTTACATATTTGTTTTCGTTCATTTTTTATATATAAATAAGGCCGTTAGTTTTCTCGTTTGAATTGTTTTACATTGTCTTATCGGGGCCTTTTATAGCTGACAATACAGTATAAATTTTCTCATTGTTGAAGGCCGTACGGTGACCTATAGTTGTTGCCCCCTCTTTTTGGGAAACAAATGGTGGATTATATAAGGCATCACCGGAGCGGGCCCTGTCTTAGAAAGTCAGTGGGCCCCCTCTTATGAAAATTTCTGAATCCGCCACTGTTCACTGTACCCAATACCATAGAGTCTACCAATACGATTCCTTGTTTTTTTTTAATAGTTAAGAGTCGGTTCATGTACCTCGTGATTTTCACTGACAACGAAACTAAATAACGTCATAACAGACATTACCTTATACTGAAGTTTATGATGCATGTACATGCACTTTAATTAACTACGACATTAAACTCATTGATCTTAAAACAATAAAGATATCGCTAAAACACAGACAACATTATATCAATGTTAGACAATGGGATTATCGGTTTCTGTCCGTACCGGTACAGATCAACTTCTGTTTGGCTTTAATTAAAAGTTTTACCCTTTAATGACGACGGCCCGCCAGGTTTTAATGTTTTTAATTATAAAACTAACACCATGACGTCTTACGACCAACCTTTTGATCAATATGTATGTATTACTTTAAATACTGGACTTAAGCATTAAAAGCAATAATATATTATAATCTTACATTTGATTTCATAATATTAGCTTTCATTTAAAGGACCTTGTGACATCATGCCGTCGTTTATTACAGTTATAAGTTTAGTTTATTGAATAAATGCACATTCTTACCCATATGGGTTGAAGGTATACATAAATCAACATAATAATTTTACAATATATCATACAAAAAAAAAACCAACAAACGAACAAAACATTATATACATATATGTATCTATCATGCAGTTGTTGAGTCCACCCTCTTCAGTGACCATGACTTTTTTTTTAACAAATGGAGCAGCATTCTGAATAATTGACAGACACGAAAGACATAAAACCAATTAATCCAAATTATCCATATTATCTATATCGGAATAGATATTTCTAACTTTCTGCAAAAATTCAAATCTCAAATCTTTATTTTTTGTACATGTAAATATGAAATGTTCTGCGTCATCTATTTTATGTAGACAACAATGTTGACATAAACTTTCTTCATTTTTTATATTTTTGTATCTACCCCTTTCAAGTTCCAAAATATGGTCACTTACCCTTAATTTAGTAAATTTTTATAAGGGAACATCTCTTTGAAAAACGAAATAAAACATGCTTCGTAACATTAATTGACGTTTATAATGACCACATATTACCGTTTGTACAGGAGTACAGAAACATTTACATACAAGTATTACCTTTTATAAAAGCTTGCCTGACCTTGGTATTAAAGTAAACTAACCGATGACCACAGGAAAGTAGTGCGAATGGAAATGTGCAATTTTGTCTGATAAACCAAAGCTTATAGACTTCTTTCGTTTGGTGATATTTAATCCCATTATGTGTTTCATTGACATGTCACATGTTGGTTAATATAATTATCTGCATCTCTTTCTGCTTTCAGTTTAACAATGAGTGGGATGTATTACAAACGTGAGGTGATGCCACCACCACCAGTCACCTATGGATACCGGAAAATCGCTTCAAGACAAGAGGAACATGACATTACTAACAGACTCATCAGATCCACTTATGAACGCAAAATATGGTCTGAAGAATCCAAGCAAGTGTCAAACTATCAGTATTTAATAGAAAACGGAAACAGACGGCGTCCTCCTTCATCGTGTACAAGAACGCCGACGCCTTCAAATACTAAACGATACGATTCGAAACGCCTGTCAGAACGGGATATGATCCGAATGCTTCGAAGACTGCTTAAACCGACAGAGAGTATGTATAACGCTCAGATAACTGCAAAGAAGGAGGAGGAACAAGAATTAAAGGAGGGACGAATTTGTCGATCAAAAACTCCGAGTGAAGCCGAAGAGAAGATACTTCGAAGGGTGCAACGTCCAACAACCGCTTCTCGCGCCAAAAAAATAAACGACTGTCATCTTTGTTATGAACATGAAAACAAAAAAGAAAATTCGCCTCCCGATGCATTTGATTATGAATATGGGACTGATGGTCGAATTCTAAAACATGATGATGTAAATGAACTCGTGAGACGTGTACGCACGCCGACATATTCTTCTGTCGACAAACGGAGATGTGGCGATGAACGAAAATGTCCGAAAACTCCCCAGCACATAGACGAAGTAAAAATTCGAGCACAATTACCTTTAGTAAGTGGACTTTCTCGGACAAAGAATGTGGAGGATATTGTTAATAGATTATATCCCAAACCTAAATATAGAATTGTCCCATCAGCTACTCCGTATACAACTTATACTTCGGAACCTTTAGAATGATAACGAGGCTGATTTATTTATAGATATTAATTCATTAGAATATCCTACCAAACGTGCTCATAGACATGGTGCAATGTGTTACTTTTTTTTGCTTTTTTGCATAATGGTAATTTTAACGTTGTTAAACACTGGACTGTAATGCATTTAATTTTAAGACTTTGAAATGTTAAATGTTTATGTTTATTTCAGGCTTATCATAAACGGTTAACTCAGAAAGTATATAGCCTGTAAAAAGTCATTGTAATAAAAATTAATAGTAGAATATTTTTTTGGGATACTCATTTTGGCTTTTTGTCGTTGATTGTTTTGAACGATCTAACTACCGCTTAAGTTGTGGTCTTTAAATAATGTTGTTTAGTTGTGACTTTTGGTTGCTGTCTCATTGACGTATTCCAGACTATTTGTTTATTTAATTTCATAGAATTATTATTTTTGCAATGACATTTAACATATTCATTATATGTCGTATTTAATTATAGGCAGTTGCTATTTGTCCGGCTAGCATTAAAATGACATGCGCATTGTAGTGGCCGGACAAATAGCCCTAGCACTGTTCGTCCGGCTAGCCGTTAATTATAGAATAAGTAGTTATTGTCGGAAAAACTTTCTATTAATGACAATATGTATGCGATGAAAAATAATGAATGCAAATTAAACTACAGAAATTTTTGCGTGCATGTATTATTGGATTTTTTTCTGGATAAAACATATATATCGACAGTTATATATACTGTTTCCAAAATGAACACAAAAGCGGTATTAATTGTTGCAATTTCAGAAAAAGTAGTACACAAGACCAACATATAATTTGGGGGTCTATTGTGGTTTACAGGCTAAAGAAGAATAGTAAAGATAATTTAGAAAAATTCCTATCACTAAAAAAGTAATTGAGTGCTAAGATATAAAGAATAGAGAATAATAGGCGAAAAAAAAGGAGAAAATCAGTAAACTGCCTAGAAAATCAAAGATTGACAAAAGTAGATCCCCATACAGACCCTCTGCTATAATATTTATTATCTCTCCTTGCTTAAATGACCCATTGAGATTTTCTCATCTCTTTTAAATTTTAAAAAACTTCGCCATAATTATCATTGGGTATCAAGTTTAGAAATGTTTCTGATGACTCTTTCTACTAACCGAGATCGCTTACATGCCTAGAAATAGAACATGGGGCAAAATACAAGTCATGTCTATTATTTTGAAAACCGTTATGAGCGGAGGAATCTGATGGAGCAACAAAAGTTTAGTATACATGTTGAGCTCAACGAATGGTCCGTTCACAGCAATACTGTCGTACGACTTATTGTATGAGTTGCTGCCCTTAAATGACAAAGTTTACTTTTATTTTTCATGTTTGCCTATTATCTTGAAAATGTCTTTTGTTTTACCCATTTTGTTCCACTATTAGCTTGATAAACAGCGGTCTACTATCACAAGCCAAGATCCCAAAAGGTGAAAATAAAAGAAGCAGACAAAGTTCAACCCACCACATTATAGGTGAAATGTCTGATTAAGTAAGGAAACCACCGTCACACGTGAAAGTGCTAGATCTAGTTTAGTAATTCCAGTCACATGTAAAATTGAAACATTATAAGTTGCAACTCTATTTAGTAACCACCGACACTTGTCAAAGTAAAAATATTTGACTCTATCAATCAGTAACATGGGGCCTGTCCAAAGTCAAAGCTAAAGTTCCAGACCATCTTAAGCAGCCGCCACCACATCTGAAAGTGAAATGCCAGACCCAGTTCAGTAACCACCATCACACGTGAAGTGCTGGACCAGGTTTAGTAGCCCCTGATAGATGTGAAACTGTAAGTGCATAACCCACGCAGGCCAGAGTATCTGCCGTTACACGTTTAACTTCCTGGCCTAGTAAAGTCTGCGATTGCAGAAAGTGCCAGACCTAGTGCAGTAACACATGTACATACCACATGTAAAAGCGAAACTGCCTGACTTAGTCCAGTATTCGCCACATTTAAAAGCAAAACTGCCTGACTTAGTCCAGTATTCATCACACGTCAAAGCAAAACTGCCTGACTTAGTCCAGTATTCGCCGCCACATGTCAATGTGAAACTTCCTGAATTAGTCCAGTATTCTCCACATGTCAAAGCGAAACTGCCTGTCTTCGTCAAGTATTCACCACATGTCAAAGCGAAACTGCCTGCCTTAGTCCAGTATTTACCACATGTCAAAGTGAAACTGCCTCACTTAGTCCAGTATTCACCACATGTCAAAGCGGAACTGCCTGAATTTAGTCCAGTATTTGCCACATGTCAAAGCGAAACTGCCCGACTTAGTACAGTATTCGCCACATCTTACTGTAAAAGTGCCTGACTTAGTCCAGTATTCGCCACATCTTAAAGTAAAAGTGCCTGACTTAGTCCATTATTCGCCACATCTTAGTGTAAAAGAGGGACGAAATATACCAAAGGGACAGTCAAACTCATAAACTTAAAACAAACTGACAACGCCATGGCTAAAAATGAAAAAGACAAACAAACAACAGCACACACTACACAACATAGAAAACTAAAGAATAAACAACACGAACGTGCCTGACTTAGTCCAGTATTCGCCACATGTCAAAGCGAAACTGCTTGACTTAGTCTAGTATTCGCCACATGTCAAAGCGAAACTGCTTGACTTAGTCTAGTATTCGCCACATGTCAAAGCGAAACTGCCTGACTTAGTTCAGTATTCGCCACATGTAAAAGCAAAACTGCCTGACTTAGTCCACTATTCGCCACATCTTGCAGTAAAAGTGTGTGAATTAGTCCAGTGTTCGCCACATCTCAAAGTAAAAGTGCTTGACTTAGTCTAGTATTCGCCACATGTTAAAGTAAAAGTTTCTGACCATTTCAAATAATCGTCACCACATGTTAAACTATCTCACCAATTCCAGTAATCGCCACATGTAAAAGTGACGCAAATAAAAGTAAGTGATATAAAACAAAGAAGATGTAGTACGATTGACAATGAGACAGCTCTCCACAAGAGACCAAAATGACACAGTAATTAACAATTATAGGTCACCGTATGGCTTTCAACAATAAGCAAAGCCCATACCAGTTAGCTATAAAAGGCCCCGAAATGACAATGTCAAACAAGTTAGAGATTAAGCTAGCTATAAAACCAGCAGCGAATATCATTGAAAAAAATTTGCATTATGAATGTGGTGGGTTAAACAATTTTGAGAGAGCACAGACAGAAATCAGTTCAGAAATCTTTTTCTGCTCCTTACTTAATTTTGTCAGTCATCTAGGTAACTGATAGAGTCTCATTTGCAATTACAAAATCTTCACGGACTTTATTGTCGATACAGTGATTTTTTTCTTTAAAAAAAAAAAAGCCACATTCTTATTTCGTTTTTTCAATTAACTTTATTACCTAATAAGTATGTACTATTCATACCAATAATTTCAATTCTAAGAAAAATATAATGAAAATATAAACTATATGAAAAAGTTGTTATAAAAATATAAATATATGGAAAATTTGTTATGAAAATATAAACTATATGAAAAAAATTGTTATGAACATTACAAGTATATTATAATTATATTGTTTTACCAGAAGGCTCTAGCGAATAATTTATTTAACAAGCTGTCCTCGTGTTTATTTTAACTATAATTGTACAATGACAACTTTTAAACCTTGAGGTTCTGGATGAGGTTTACGGCGGGTTCCACATGTGGCACAGGATCTGCTAACCCTTCCGGAGAACATAAGATCACTCCCAGTTTTTGGTGGGGTTCGTATTGCTTAGTCTTTAGTTTTCTATGTTGTGTCTTGTGTGCTGTTGTTTTTCTGTTTTTCTCTTTGTCTTTTTATTTTTTTTGGCCATGGCGTTGTCAGTTTATTATCTATCTGTGAATTTGAATGTCCCTCTGGTATCTTTCGCCCATCTTTTACAGAATTGAGAATAGTAAGCAAAAATAGAGAATAACGGGATGTTTAAATTAAAAGAAAGACAATACAAATTAAAAGATAAAGGTACAGGATAGAGAATAAAATGTAAAAAAAAAAGAAATTAAGACAAATAAAAATGACACTAAAAATTAAGTATGGTGAAATAAAGACCCCCTGTCCCTCCAGACTCTGAAACATGTTTAACATTAAATACATAATATTTTAATAAACTTGACATTTAAGCCCCGAATCAGTATTCCTACATGGTATATCATACTATTTATATTTAACATTTCACCAATATAATTCTGACCGTGTATAGAGACGTCGTTACAACAATAATGTGGAAATTTATGATTACTGCTGCATTTCTGCTGGTACTCCAAGCAGGTATGTCAATATATATAGTTTAGACTTTTCAGAAGTCAAATGATATCATACCCAACTATATCAGTCCTATTCAGGACCGATAACTCTGTCGATAGATATTATAGGGTATACAATATTGTTGAAATCAGAGCAATCGTATTATACGACGTCTCTGTTTAAATGTATACAATAACATTTTTTTACACGAGCTAAACTTTATACCGATTCACTGAATGCATGGATTTAGCTTAAAATATTGAATTAAAATAATAATAATAATAAAATCTCGTTGACACAAAAAAAAAAAAAACAGAAACATCGGTATCCTTACATAATTTTCGAAGTTTTGGTAAAGTCTTTTATTTTAAAGAATATAACAACAAGAAAATATTAAGAATAATAATTTACTTTTTTTTTATCAATAATATCTGATTAAAACTATCTAAAAATATCACATTCATGAGCTATCACATAGCCCGGATATAAAGTCGGTTCCTAACCAAAACCGGTGATAAAACCAAATCTTACATTATAAAAATCGCAATTTTTATTGAAATTATTTAAAAATTTTTACATTTTTCTTCCGGATTCATAATATTTTTGTGCTTTAAACGGAATTTTAGGTCCTTTGTGCTCTTATCAAACTTCTTTGGGGTCCTTAGTGCTTCTTTGTGCTCCTTTGTGCACAAAGGAGGTCCTTTGCGGTATTTTTAGAGACCCTTGAATTTCCTATAAAATAATAAAAAAAATCCATTTAAATTAAATTAAAATTTGAATCATAATATTTCTTTAAAATAATTATGAAAACATAGATATTTGAATATCTTTTATATGTTCTTAAAGTTTATTATGATACATACGTCTTCTGATTTGACACGGGAAATTAAAAGAAGTATTTATTTGTACATTTATTAAAACTTTTGTATATCACAAAATTTAAACTCTGGTAATACATGTGTACACACTGACAGGATGTTTAATGTCACCTGGTTGCTTTAGGTTTACACGTCTACCTGACAATATATTGTTACGTAACATTATAACCCAAGTCAGAGTTCACCTGTTCTGTAAGGTAAACGGACAGAAAGTCACAGGACATAAAGTCACAAATTTGATAGGACAAAAAGTCACAAATAATTTTTTGACAATTGTTTGAATGTATAAGAGAAATATCTTGAATTACTTACTTTTTAATTCTTAATTCCATATTAAACGAAGTCAATGAAAAACCCCGAAACTTTCCCTTTTTAAATCGATGTTTGACCGAATTTGCCCTAAAATTAAACTGTTTTAAGTAGTATTCCCCGCCAGATAGATGTTTCAATATACTTAATCGATTTGCAAAGTTTGTTTTTTATTTACGGAATTTCTTTATTTGTTGTACAAGTAGACATGGGTATCGGTAATTTAGCATTGAGTCAACGGAGAAATGACGAGAAAAAGTGCATGTTTTACAACTCTAAAATTGCCGACTTTAATCAAAAATTAAATTGTTAGGACCAACATTGTTTGATAGAAATATGTTTGAATATCAAGGATTGATTTACAAAAGTTAGAAAACGGGTTAGGTTTATGAGAAAATTGAACTTTATTGAAGCATCTATGAATTTTATATGGGGAAATATAATGCAAAATGGCGGCTAGTATACGTCACAGAAGTCACGTGATGTTTAACTTAGTTGGATATGGTACAGATTCATGAACTTAATTATTATAAAACTATAAAATAAGATGTAATATGATGGTCAATGAGAAATCAATCTACATCTAACGGAGTTCAAATAAAGTGGGTTCAAGTAATCGTGCGTATCCCATTGTACGGCCTTTAACATTGAGCAAAACTCATATTGTATAGGTGCGTATCCCATTGTACGGCCTTTGACATTGAGCAAAACTCATATTGTATAGGTGCTTATCCCATTGTACGGCCTTTAACATTGAGCAGAACTCATTGTTTAGGTGCGTATCCCATTGTACGGCCTTTAACATAGAGCAAAACTCATATTGTATAAGTGCGTATCCCATTGTACGGCCTTTAACATTGAGCAAAACTCATATTGTATAGTCGGCAGTAAAACGTCTGACATTACAAAGTGTTAAACAATTCACACGGATATTCAAAAGGTCTAACAAAACAAAAAGGAAACGCAGAAAATGAAAACAACAAGACAACCATACCCGGAATTAATCAAAGTCACGTACTTTCGAGGTGTTGATTACGAGATCACAAGATCTTAGTTATGTCAATAAGCTACACAGTATTTGATGCGCATCTCAACAGTATGCAGGGGTGGAAAGTAAAATCACAAAAATACTGAACTCAGAGGAAAATCCAATCGAAAAGTCCATAATCACATGGCAAAATCAAATGACAAAACACATCAAAAACGAATGGACAAGAACTGTCATATTCCTGACTTGGTACAGGCATTTTCAAATGTAGAAAATGGTGGATTGAACCTGGTTGAACACTAGTGAAAGTCTAGTTACAATTAACGTTTTATTATTCTAGTCAAAGCATCATGACCTTATTACATACCCTTTAGAAACGTTCTCACACTTCTACCATTATTATATAAAGTGTTGTCATTGTTATAACAATAATTAAATATCTTCCCATTACTCTTATACTTGATCGAAGCCTACAGGCCGAGGTCATGATACCGTCTATGGATAAAATCATGACGGTACTGCAATGACGTTAAATGATCTATCAAATATCAAATTTTATTAAATTGAAATTTAAGGTGGTATGGGTGTCTTCCTCCATCTTGGATTGTAAAAAACAGAGAACCAAAGGTCCAGATTTTCTATCAAGTTAGCAAAATTTGATGCAGGAATGCAGATATTTAATGTGAATTTTCATTTAAAAGAATGAATTTATAAGAATATAACTTATAAATATTGATATTTTTGCAAATGATGATTTTTTTTGGTTGTTCTTAAAAATAAATCAAATTGGCATTTTAAGGGGAGGTAACTCTAAAACAGTGCATTTTCTGAAGGATTCTACATGGAATTTTCCTATTTTGTATTTTAGCCGGAAAAAACGTACGGTGACCCTATCTTTTCTTTTGATATTCTCAAAGCATTGTCTGAAAGCCATCTTTTCCTTAAGTATTTTACAATTCTATCATTTTGTTAGTTTCTATAAATCATAAAATTGTGTTTTTTCCTGTATAATCCATACAAAATGTGTCATTTTGTCACGTCCTGTAGCTTGATAAAATGCGCGGCGACCTATCATTTTTATAACATTTTTCAACATATATCAACAGATACTACGTTTTGGCAAAGTATGAACAAATTCTATCATTTTTATTTTAGACTCCCATACCACCTTAATTAGGAATATGACACTTTGTGGTTTTTTTTCTTCCTTCTTTTTGCATTTGTGTATTTCCTTATTTTCTTATATCAATTTTAATGCTAATATTCATCACTTGTAGACAACTGTGTATCACTAGAGTGTAGTGACTGTGTTGATAGTATGAAGCATAGGTGTTTTGCGAGTCCTTGTCTCGGAGTCGAGTGCCCAAGTGGCCAAACATGCTGGTTTGTATATGTTTACATACTTTTAATGTTCTAGTTCACAATTAAACAGATATCAGGCAGAAAAGCCACATTTACTGGACGGATTACTCTGACTCAGAGCCGACCCATCTTTACTCTAACTGAATTATGTCAATGCCAACCCTAGCTGGGATTGAACTCATGACCCAGCACACACGAGGCAAGTAAGCTGGATGTATGTATTGACCTTGACTACATGTTCAGCGATGGCTTACACAATTTTAGAAATTTTATTCACCATTAGATGATTGGTATAATTTAAAGTTAATAAAATAGTGAAAATTAGTTATGATATGAAAGATCATTTACTTTAAAGATTTTTAAATAAAACATTTACAAAATATAGATAAATTCCACAAGCTACTGTGGTCCAAAAAGGAACACAGATATCAGAGCAATCTTGAACTAGTTGTCTTACTAATCTAAATCTGCAATACTGTAAACCAACTTATTTTCGCGAGAGATATATTTTTGCGACTTTCGCGAGGAGAAAAACAACGCAAATATAAATCTTTATTTATCTTTTTCAAGTCGCGAATCTTAAAAGCCGCGAAATGGACTAGAATTGGTATTTCGCGAAATACAGTATCCGCGAAAATAAGTTGGTTTACAGTAATCTTAACAATAACCTTTAAAATCTTTACAATTTTACAGAAAAACATTTTTTAGCAAGTAAGACAGAAAATACAAAATGCTTTTTTTGTTATGAAATATCTTCATAATATTTTATCAAAATTTTTTAATGATAACTCTATATACAAAGTGGAGTTGGCAGAATCTGAAAGTTAGATAATGTTTTTTTATTAAACAACTCTCTCAGTAAAAGATGTAGAGTAAAAAAGTATGAGAATGTAATGTAAAGTTAAAAAAAAGAAAATAAGTACTGTGTGTATATACAGAAATGATTGTGTGCATTTATTATTGGGATTTTGTCATTTTTCTGCTAAGATGTGAGTTTAATTTTATACGACATTGAGTAAAATCCTATTTAATTCGTATAAAACATTTCAAAATGTGATTTTAAATTATTGCGATTATAACCCTGTCACATTTTTTTGCAATAATAAAAACATTGAACAAATTTCTGAATTTACATTATATTATATTTCAATGATTTTAATTGTTTTCTTTTCAGCACAGACTACTGTGGGGGATGTAATCACCGCTGTGTATAATGCTGTTTGTTAGTTATCAAGCTAAAATTGCACTTTGGAAATAAATAAAAAGTTGTGGAATACATGTATATTATATTTTTTTGTTTTGTTTTTTTTTTTTTACATCAAATGCACTTATTTTCAACAAGCTGAAAAAATTTAAATAAACACTCCTGTACATGTTAATACACAAATGATAAAAAAAATCTTCTTACCAAGTTTTAAAAATTACAGAAGCAAATTTAAAATTATTTAGACAGAAGTCTGATATAGGCAACCATGGCATTTATCAAGGATTTAGTATAACAATCAGTCTAGCCTTGAATCTAATGTTAATGGTAACCGCAAAATTCTTAGATACAAATAGAAAGGAGAAGATGAATAACTTCTATTGATAATTGGTTTCTTTTCTTACTTATTCTGACATACGACTTGGACTTCTTTTAAACTTGGTTTTACTGCCTGTATACTGTGCGTTTGTTTATTTTACATTGACTAGAGGTATAGAGGGAAGGTTAAGATCCCACAAAACACAACCCCGCCACATTTTGGCACCATTCCAAGTCAGAAGGCTCTGGTCTTTGTTAGTCTAGTATGTTTTTTTATCTGAACCAGTTCACATTTTAATTAAGGGGCCTGCTGAGGCCCAGCTCAGGGTGCAGGATTTTCTCGCTGCATTGAAGACCCATTTGTGGCCTTCAGCTGTTGTTTGCTCTTTGGTCAGATTATTGTCTCTTTGACATATTCCCCATTTCCTTTCTCAATTTTATTATTACGAATTAGTGAAACTGTCAATGGAACCTGGAGAAGTTGCGGTACCTAAATGTTAATGGTGAATCATTTGGGTGAAACACTATATAATAATGACAATATGTCAGGGTACATTTTAATTAATAATTAAAAGGAAATAAACATTTTTGAAACTGATAACAACCTAACAAATAATTTATAGTACTTGTACATACCGGGTAGCATTATAAAATATGTGATGTATTACAGTATAATATTGTTTTTTTCACAAACAAGTGTACATGCAATAACTATAACAGACTGAGTACTAGTGTTGTCAAAACTTTCAAAATGTCGTTGTTGTCAAAACTTTTAAAATGTCTTTTAAACCTGAGTGGAAACTGATCTGAGTGTTAGATATATTTTCATTAAATGTAAAATAGCAGAAATTAAATCTGTTATATGAATTAAGACAATTTTTGGAGAGGAATGATTGCAATCCATGTGTAAGACTTTTCATCAGCATGAAGAAAGTATGTGTGTTATCTAATAACGTTTTTATCCCAAGTTTGTTGGTCAATTTTAATTGCTTCCATTTAAGCCATAGCAGGGGAGATAAACCTTTTTTTAAAAGCAAGAAAACAAGATATTTGACATAGATTTATTTTTTTATAATCTGGAATCATGTTACAAGAACTATCTTCCTATATTATATTTTAAAATTAGATCAATCAGTTTTCTTTTTATGCACACAGAAAAGGGTTTAAATTTATAATCTTAAAATCTGACAATTTTGCCCAAAATAGCCCAAAATTATAGCTTGCAAAACAGTTGGTTTACCCTTACTTTTAATAATATTTTTTAGATAGAATGAGAGAAACTGCATTTTTTTTTAAAAGTATTACAATGTTTTATCAAAAGTAATAATCTTATATACTTGGATAAAACCACATACATACTGTGGAGTCACTATTATTCATCAGATTTCAATTTTTATGGATTTCTTGGATACAGAGGAACAACAAATTAAAAATATTCAACTTTACCAAAACCACAAAATTAAATATCCATGAATATGTAAGTTTTCTTTAAACTACGAAAATTGGTACCAACCAAAATAAATACAATTTGTGACTGTTACATTGTTTAACTAAAAAGTGTCTATGGCATAACAAAATTGATTTTAAATCTAAATGCAACTATATATGTAGCATATAATCAAGTTTCTACAATTTGAAGTTTGACCATTCTTGTTATAATGATAGCAGCACAAAAATAATACTTAAAGAAATAAAATAAAAGTTACAGTGGAGTCCCTGGTGTCCGTGCGGCCCGTGATATCGTGCATTAGCTGATTTTGTCATATCAACACAGTAACATAAACAAAATCATTCTTGTTATTGTTTTAGCCTTCCGAAGGGATAAAAAAGAATAAAATTGATAAGTTCAAGAGATAATTAATAACTGCAATCCAGTGATTTGCCATATTTGGCCAATTTCCATAAAAAAAAATACATCATCAGATAAGATTTGTTTTATTTAGTTCAAACTTATATCAGATTGAAATAATTTTTGCTCTGCATCCTTGGCAGTGTATTTGGTTCAAACTGACAGCTATATTTCGTAGTATAAAATCTTTCCTTTATTTAAAAAAAGCTATTTTTGGAAGGCATGCACGAAAACACCGGACATAGGAGGAACTCTCAGAACAGGGGTTTCCCTTATTTTGGACACACATTACAAAAAATCTAGAGGATGAAACCATACAAACAGAAGATTTTATGAAATAAAAGTATGTTATGAATGTATTCACACAATATTATCCAATTATTGGTTTTATCAGTTGCATGAAGTGAAGTCACAAGTTTTAGGTGCGCGGATACACCGGACTGCACCATAGTTGTATTCACTGATATTCACTTCCAAAAATTTGTACAAAATATAAATTATATTCAAGTATGTGGATTTGAAACTTAAAACTCAGCAATTCTTCAATTATTTTTTTTCATTCATTTAATAGGGGACCTTCTGTTTTAAATATATATTCAACAGTGTTTGGTATTTTTGTCATTTTAATTTTTGCTGAAGTAATCAAGTCTGAATTAGATCAATGACATTCGAAAAATAACAAATAAAAAATAAACAGACAAACAAACAATAAATAACTCAATCTTACATATTGCACATTAATGAAAATATTGATCATAGGTTGTAAATAACTAAAATTACCATCAACAAAAAAACTCTGTTAAAAAAGACAACAAGGATAACAAAAATGTCCATGTTTCTTTTAATGCAAAGAACTATGACAATACATTTAGCAAAATAAAAACTTGTATCTTGATGTTTGATGGAAATAATTAAATGCAGCTATTACTGAAAACACAATAATTAATCTATCATTCATGCCAAATTGATAAAAAATTATGATAATACGGTAATTTCAGAAATTATTGCATGTATTTATTATTGCGCTTTTGTTATTTTTGACTAAAATGTGGTTTAAATTTTTGTGATATTGATAAAATTCCTGTGTAAATTCATATAAAAAAATTTCAAAATGTGAGTTCAAATTATTGCAATTACCATGATTACAACCCTGTCATATTTTTTTGTAATAATAAAAACATCGCAATAATTTCTGAATTTACAGTATGAAATGCACAAAACATGTCTGAATTTACCCTTTATATTGATACCTGAAAAGTGATATCCCTAACTAACCAATTATCATTATTGGTTACTGTATAAAAATCATTCTCTTTGTAAATATTTGTTGTAAAAAATGTTTCAAGGTAATTTATTACTTTTTTAATGCATTACCCTAGAGGTGCCGCTGTCGAAATTCCAACATAATTTCCATTTCTTCAGGTTTATTTCATGAGATCCATGGAAAATGAGACACAACCCATGTTTATAATTATGTTTAGAAAATAACAACTCAGTTATTTAGAATAGCCCCAAGTCCATTGGATCAATAATAAAAGCTTAAAACAAATGCTGACATGCATGATCAAATAACAATTTAGAATAAAAATAAACTGTTGACACAGAGATATGTCTCGCCTTATTGTATTTTTCATAATGCAAATGTTGAAATTAAAACTGCTATACACCTTAACATGTAAGTAATGCAACAATTCAAAGTCAATCAACCATGACTGAAGGTACAGTGCTTAACAATCTCCATGGAAATGAGATATGCCAATGTTAATACACCTGCATACCAAATATCATTGAACTACCACACGTGATTCACCATAAACTAGACCCAATCACAAACTGATACAATTGTTGACGCTACTGTCACAAACACCAGAAACAGCATACCTATCTCTCACTTTTTGACTCTGTCAAGACAATATAAAATTTCCATTTATTATTCAGATTTGGTTTTCCTATCCTTCATTTTTTTCACTATCATCCCTGGAACTAACGCCACAACTGCTATAGCACCTAATTTTATTAATGTCCCTGAGGTAAAAATATCATCTGTAGATTTGATCTCTGATAACATCCCACCAGTTTGTACACATATAAAGTTAAATGGCATCAACCCTACAATAAAAAGTAAACATATTTGAAATATGGAAAACATTCCACCAGTAAACATATAAACCTACGCATATAAAGTTAAATGGCATCAAATCTACAAGTAAAGCCAACATATTGGGTAAGCAATACATTTTCAATCTACAATGAAATGACATGTGACTGTTGCAAACATTCTTATCTACATTGACATGACAATTGATGTATGAGAGGCCTAAAAAAAGGCGGGGGTGTATCTGCAAGGAAGAATGCGAAATAAAATTGCCATTTCATGATGAAAGAACAATTTAAAAATGTCTTGCAGGTTGAACTTTTTACCGATTTCTCGAAAACACAGTGAATAACGAACATTTTTCACGGCTGCACGTGAAATAAAAATGGCAGAACATGTTGCACGAAAATAACCCTTTACCACCCTCATGTATGCATAGCCAAAGAAACTTACAAATTGATGTGTTGACTGACACTGGTAAACCTTATTGTCCCCTTTGCCTATGCTAACAACTGGAATATAATAAATTGTCTTAGATGCATATTTTTTTTTATTAGTTATAGGTTTTGAGGCTCTGTTATTTGATTTTCTAATTCGATTGTTTTTCATGTCATTTCAGGGCTTTTCAATGCATGCTGTTGTCTGTTCTTTGGTTAGGTTGTTGTCTCTTTGACACATTCCCCATTTCCATTCTCAATTTTATGTGTTGAATAAATTTTGTTTCTTATTGAAGGCTGTACAGTACCTATAGTTGTTTCTTATTGAAGGCTGTACAGTACCTATAGTTGCTGATTTCTTATTGAAGGCTGTACAGTACCTATAGTTGCTGGTTTCTTATTGAAGGCTGTACAGTTCCTATAGTTGCTGGTTTCTTATTGAAGGCTGTACAGTACCTATAGTTGCTGGTTTCTTATTGAAGGCTGTACAGTACCTATAGTTGTTTCTTATTGAAGGCTGTACAGTACCTATAGTTGCTGGTTTCTTATTGAAGGCTGTCAGGCATGGGGTAATCGTAATCAGTAATCGTAATCAGCTGTAATCGATTACATTTTGCAGTGTAATCCTATGTAATCAGTAATCATGCCATTTCTGATTACAAGTAATCGTAATGTAATTGATTACATTGCAAAAAACAGGTGTAATCATGATTACTTTTAGATTAATTTAAGATTACATTCATATGATTACCAGTGGCGGATCCAGAAATTTTCATAAGTGGGGGCCCACTGACTGACCTAAGAGGGGGCCCGCTCCAGTCATGCTTCAGTGATTCCCTATATAAGCAACCAAATTTTTTCTCAAAAAGGGGGGGCCCGGGCTCCATGCCCCCCCCTAAATCCGCCTCTGATTACTTGCTTATTACAAATTTTGTATATATATGAAAATAGCTTTTGATAGACAAGATGAAAATAAGAAAATGCAAAGCTTGAATGAAAAATCATGAAACTAGTATTCACAGTGATGGGACCTTGTTTAATGTGATAAATTGTATCATCTATATAACAAATTTGTATAACCAAGTGTTTTATTTTGTTAACTGTTTACTGAAGGAAATTGCCTCTCCAATACTTTGTTGTGAGATTGAGCTCTTATGGTACAAGAATATGCCTTGATTGCATTTTCCCCCCCTTGATTGAAAACTTCTGATATTAACTCCAATTTCATATAAGTTTACCCAATATTTTTACATAACTACTTTGAAATTCTAATGCAGAAAACATTTAGTTCCAATTTGACTTTGATGGTCGACATAAATATATGAGCCTGCCCACTTAATTCAAAATGGAAGTTAAAACCAGATTTCATTTATTGACAAATTTAATAAATTTTGTTTCCCATAAATTTGTGTATAATATGTGCTTTCTAATTTTTATTCTTAATTAACTTTGAGCCTAACGTCTCATCAGTGTAAACAAGTACATGTACAGTGTATACATATCGCATAATATTACAAACAATGTACATAGTAAACAATAGGTGACGTCAGAAGTTTCATCAATGCAAAATATCTTTTATTACAATAAACTGTTTCTTAATTTAAAGAGAAATGTATGTACTTTCCTAAGTTACAAAGTTGTTTTGTGTTTTCACCTGGCAATAATGCTATTAATTATTAATTAGATCAAGTATTAAAAATTTTCAAACAAATAATGACAATCAACCACTTTTAACCTTATTTGATATTGTTATTAAGACAATACAAATTTTAATACCCAAGCTCACCTATTGTTTGTTAAAAAAAATGGAAGTAGTGAATAACACCTGTAAAAACATTGTAGAAAAAAATAAAGTTATATCTTTTACATAGAGAAAAGACACTTGTCTTTAGCTATTTTATCAAATTACACATTTTGTACTGGACTTGTCTATAAATTCTTTTGAATAAGATGAATTAATTAAGGCTTTTAAAAAAATCACCAAAATTAGCTTTTAGTGAGGATAAAAAGTTATAAAAAAAAATTTGATATTGCAATATACAATGTAATCATAAGTAATCTAAAGTAATCATGATTACTTTGAAGAAATGTAATCGATTACATATAAAATAGGGTGTAATTGTAATGTAATCGATTACATTTTATTAGCAAAGTAATTGTAATTTAATCGATTACATTTTAAAGTAATCGACCCCATCCCTGAAGGCTGTACAGTACCTATAGTTGCTGGTTTCTTTGTTTGGTCTCTGGTGGAGAGTTGTCTTATTAACAATCATACCTCATCTTTTTTTAATATAAAGTCTGATGCACTAGAATTAATGCAATTGGTTTTATAGATGAAAAATACTGTTCAGTAAAATACTTATTGACTTCAGAGAATGATTCCACTGTAGTGCCCCCTACTCTAAGTTAATAAACAGAAAATGTGCTTGGATCTTTTAAAACACTCACCTATTAATACTGACAGGAAGAACAAATGAATCGGTACATTCACTATAGGTGATGCCATATTTAGAAACCAATTCGGTGTCATTGGAAAAAATCGTAAAAACAACAAGAAAAACAATAAACTGTCTTTGTTTACTTCTACCTAGAACAAAAATTTATAACAAAATAAATTGACATAAAAATAGAAAAAACATTATAATTAGTTCATAGGTGTTAATTTTACAACCTCTGTATCCCTTCACTTGTGGACATCTATTTTAGCACCATTTCATAGGCTTCTCTTTGTTATTACACATATATTTCAGTTTGCATTTTATTTATAAAATCACAGACGAATAAATTTACTACTTTTTATTTTATTTAAAGTCGGCATGTCACAAAACAATAACATAAGCTTTTTAAGCTTTTATATAAACCAACAAAATGAAAATAGTAAAACTATAAAAGAAAATCAATTTTTTTAATCATTAATTATTCAGTAAATATGGATAAAAGAAATAAAAAATATATAAATAGACTTGGGGAGGTAGTTCAGTGGTTGTAATTGTTTCGTCTCTGTCATATTTTTCCTTTTTTTAATTTGTTTTTTGTCATAGTTTAGGTAGTTAGTTTTTTGGTTTGAATTGTTTCACATTTTTCATAGCAGGGCTTTTAAAGCAGATTATATTGGATGGGTTTTTCTCCTGGTTGAAGGCCATAATTATTTGCCTATAATTGCTTACACCAACTTCATTTTGAATGAATTGAATGAATTTTTATTTGCAAAAGCATATATAACATGCTATGGCAATACATAATATATACATAATGTGACAGAAAACTGGTAACAGAGAACAATACAATAATAACATACATTTGAACTCTGCTGGATAGTTGTCTCATTTGCAATCATACCACACAAAGTTACAATGAAATATTGTGTATTATTTCTACTTAAACGATGATAGTCTGTCAGAAGGGGACGATAAATGGCTGACCCGTGTTAAGAGAGAGCCATATCTCTTGCACGTTAAAGACACTCTTGTAGATTTCGAAAAAGAGTAGGCTAATGCCGCTACAAGGCAGCACTTGCACCCACAAAGTGGAAAGGGATTAATATAAGTTGCAAAACTTGTTTCCCAATCCACTATAAATAAATATGTTTAAACTAATTATAGTTGACAAAAGACAACTATCATGTATACAAACCTTTCCTTGTAGAAAACGAACTTTATCTGGAAAGAATCTTTCAATGTGCTGCTTGCCAAAATATTTTGACAAAAGAAAGCAACATGAGGCTCCAGTGGCTGACAGAACACACACCAGAGGAAAGGACGTCCATACACCAAATAATGCTCCCCCTAATAAATTCTGTAACAAAAGGAAAAATTTCAGATCGAATATTTCAGGTAACAGTGTTGATACACAAAAAAGTTATTCATGGGGAAATTCTGCAATCAATAAATTAAGAGATCCTTGTGGTGTATTTTTTTTGAAAGATGTGTCTTTTAATACTTTTTTTAATGTAGTTTACTGAATTGCTCTGTCTGTCCTACATAGCATGGCATGCATAGTTTGTTTGGCAAACTCTGATTTCAGTTTTGTAGGAAATTAGGCATTCATCAAGATAACTCCTTATAAGGTTTTCAAACTAGAACGTCTAATTATGGAGAATATTAGTAGATTAAAGATATATACTTAATGGTATAACTTATTGTGAAGAATAGGTAGCACAGACATTAACCAACATGATGAAAGATTTAAGTTAAACAACCACACATGGTGTATAAATACATGGATAGTCAACCTTCCCATGGATTGAAACAAGTGCCTGTGTAAACATGGTAAACAACGTTTAAATTTCACATTTTGAACAAATATTCAATAATTTAATATGTAGAGACAACAACATCTGGGTTACCGCAAGGTGATAGTTTTATTGAGTCGACATGTTTCGCCGCTAATGCGGCGTCATCAGGACAATATTACAGAGTTTACATGTTCATAAAGTGTATAAAATGCGGTTGTATTAATTATGACGTAAAAGAATAAAAGTGAAAGTGAAAATGTAAAATAGTGTTCATAATGTAGCAAGAATAAAAGTTAAGTTTCTGGTGGTAATATTGTAGAAATGATGGAAGTGGCTCATAAAATGTCAGTTCATTTCCAAATTGGACAACACCCCATTGGCCATCCCGTACCAATTCAACTGGCTTCGCTCCGAGGGAGGTACTGCTTCCATTGAATTAGTAAAAGGTGAAGTGTATGATCGCCGCAATTCTGGGAATGGTAAATCTTGGTAGATGTGTTCGAGGTATTGTAGGTGGTTCTGGCTGCGGATGAATTTAATGTTCAATTTCCGTAAGGTTCTAAAGTGGGCTAAGTTTTTCTCTTGGATGGTTATCGTAGTAGGAGCCGATGCAGTTGTATTATCCTTCATATCTTCGTCGCGGGTTTTCTTTTCTTCGAGGTATGGGCGGTTTCTTCAGTAAGGTTGGTGGTAGAATGGAACTGGTCGGTAGACATGAGGCTAACGGTTGTAACTACAACGCAGGACGGCTAAGGTGGATCGTGTGCGGATGCAGGGGTTCACAGAAAAATAAATAATATGTGACGAGTGAACCAACACCTTCTAACGGAAAAGCTGGTAGAGTAACCAAGATGGATACCGAAGTATGCTGCGGTTGTCTTAAAACCTCATGGAAATATAATATGTAGAGACAACAACATCTGGGTTACCGCAAGGTGATAGTTTTATTGAGTCGACATGTTTCGCCGCTAATGCGGCGTCATCAGGACAATATTACAGAGTTTACATGTTCATAAAGTGTATAAAATGCGGTTGTATTAATTATGACGTAAAAGAATAAAAGTGAAAGTGAAAATGTAAAATAGTGTTCATAATGTAGCAAGAATAAAATATTCAATAAATTTAATTGCCAATTAAAAATTTAAACATTGCATAGGATAAAGTTCTACTGCAGCATTTAGTGTGGTACAATATTTCTATATTCAAGACAATTAAATTTTGCAGTTTTCATTGCCAATGTATACATCATGTACATCATGTACATGTTTAACCTCACCACAATTTTGCGACTGTCCCAAGTCAGGAGCCTCTGGCCTTTGTTAGTCTTGTATATTTTTTATTTTAGTTTCTTGTTTATAATTTGGAGTTTAGTATAATGTCCATTATCACTGAACTAATATACATATTTGTGGAGGAGCCAGCTAAAGGACGCCTCCAGGTGCGGGAGTTTCTCGCTACATTGAAGACCCATTGGTGGCCTTCAGCTGTTGTCTTCTCTATGGTCAGGTTGTTGTCGCTTAGACACATTCTCCATTTCCATTCTCAATTTTACGTATATATACTTACCAGGAACACAGAGCCAGGGATAGCAAATGTTTGTTTATATATGTAGGCACTACAGAACAACAGGAGAACATAGAGTAAATGTTCTGTTTTATACAGCTGAAGTGTGGATGCTAACGATGTCAACTCTTCTAAATTGGACGGAAAATTTAATCTGGAAAAAATCAATTATATATGCATTGCAATTTAGTTTAGTTACTATTAAGGTGTTATTTAATTCCTGTGTTTTCCATTAGTCCTTGTACAGATCCCAGGTTAGCTGCATTGCCTTCTACACATGCCCCACAAAGCCATGATCGACGAAAATGGAAAATGGTGGAATCATTATACAGTGAAACCTGACTAAACCGAATCCTGCATAAACCAAAAACCTGTATAAACCAAACATGTTCTTAAGCACGGTCATATCAAATTGTATGCTTTGTGAAACTGATAAAACTGATTATCTGCCAAAACCGAACAAAATCTTAAGTCCTGAAGAGGTTCGGTTTAAACAGGTTTCACTGTATATACATTTTTCATGTCTTTTATAAGATACTTTATCAAATGTACATACATGTATGCATGATATGGTAAAAGTTTTGCTCATTGTTTAATACGATATATACTGTACAATTCCCTTTTGTTGCTAAAATATACATCATTTAGACTCTGGTGGCATCTTAGCTATCCAGGGCACCTGATATCACCCCCAGTTTTGGGTGGGGTTGGTGTTACTTTTTCTTTAGTTTTATATGTTGTGTCATGTGTACTATTGTTTGTCTGTTTGTCTTTTTCATTTTTTACCATGGCGTTGTCAGTTTATTTTTTGATTTATGAGTTTGACTCACATGTCCCTCTGGTATCTTTCATCCCTCTTTTATGTTCTTTTAGTTGGTCAAGCATACCAAACCAGACTTTTTGTTATGTTCTCCTTTCAGTTCAGAACAAACATATCTTTCCTTTTTTTACATATTTTTTCGCCCTTCAATTCAGAACTAACATAAACTAACCTGGCATTTTCATCTTTTACCCCCTTTAGTTCAGGAACATTTGTTGACAGAATGTATAAATAAGCTGTAAATAGTCCCAGGACTGTTGGTATCCATATAACTGAGCCCATACTGCATACTACACTATAAATAATGGATATGAAAAGCAGAAAACATTCAACATGTTTAAATTTGGACTGACACTGTAAACAAAATTTTGTAGTTTTGGGTAAGGGCAGATATTTTAACTTGCAACAGGTTAACATTAGACAAAGAGCAAGAACTCCAATAGGGAGTCGACTGATGATTTCAGCTAAATGTACATGTATGTGAGTTGATTTATTTGTAATTCTGTTTTGTTATTCAATAACAATATTACAAACATTGTTAATAGAAATTAAGAAAATCTGTTGGTTAAAAAAAAAACCACCAGATGATTTAAATACATTAAGATAATTGAATTGTTTTATGAATTGATTTTTCATTATTTTTATACATTTTTTAAGCTACTAACAATATTGAGTTTATCTCACTGAAGATTCATACTTACATGTACCATGCTTAGGCATCTTTTGAAGATAAAAGGCATTAAATGGGGAATGTGTCCATAAGACACAGATCAATGAACTAATTAATGAGATCGGGTAAAATACCAAAAATGTCTCTGAACTTATGGTTAAACCTGCTAAATAATTTAATACCTAATATTTCGTAAAACAAAATGCAGATGACAAAGGCTTTGAAACTTTCAAAGGTTGACAAAGTTCATTCAGAATTTGTTATTGTCTGAATCAATTGTGAACGTAAAATTGTTTACAGTTGGTCGCTTATTTCAAACACATCTTGGAGTCTGACGATATGACAATATTATGAACTCGGCCCATGTATTCTCGGCCTATTTTGATAAAATTATTATTTTTAAAAAGCTGTCTTCTCCTGTTTTTTTTTTTCAATTGATTATTCTATCATTTTGTTGAACATCTAATCACATGTTTTTTCTCTGAGATAAGATTATATATCAATACAAAATGTTTCATTTTGTCACAACCTGTAGCTTGAGAAATGCGCGGTGACCAATCATTTTTATTATATTTTTGAACATAATTATATCAATGTAGAATAAATGTAGATCCATACTACGTTTTGGCAAAGAATGAAGGTCAAATTCTATCATTTGCAATTTAGACCTATATTAGCACCTTAAATTATTAGTTTAATATATTTGCCTTTTTCAAGGGATCTGTACTATAGTTAAAACCTTCCGCACTTCTATATGAGGTTCAATACTAGTGTTTTCATATTGCATGTATTGTTTTTGGCCGTTTATGTCTGAAAAGAGTTATTTAGGTTGTTTGTTGAATATCTGATTTTCATGATTTCCATGTCATGTTAAATATCAAATATCATGTTTTCAATATATTTCCTGGTAATATTTATCTTTTTCGTCAAGCAATATGTGCACTTTGGTATGTCAATTAGCATTGTCCCTTGGTGCCTCTTGCAGTTGTGTCACTTGAAATAGTACTGACTCCTCTGTACCATGTGTACCAGGCACGGGGATGACATGTAGTATACGTACTGGTCAGTTATTTGCAACTTCTTACAATATCTTGCCATATCATTAATGTCTCGATACACATTTTATGCACCCACCATGCCATATAGCACCGTCCCTTGGTGCCTCCTGCAGTTCAGATAAATATATTCAGCCTACTCACAGAATTCTGTTTGTTACTTCCTAGAGGTGTACCTGATAATTCAGTAATGATGAATAAGTTATTAACGGTAAAAATTCTTGCCAAATGACGTTAACGGTACTTTTTGGAGTATTATAACGATAAAATGTACACTTTCTTTAAGACGATAAAAACATCGACTGATTTTGACGAATCACGTTAATCTTTTTCAAAAAATGACGGTTACGATAATTATTTGAGACCTTAAACGAATAACGATAAGGATATTTTGACGAATCACGGTAAAATTTTAACCAATTTGACGCTAATGGTAGCCGAAAACGACTGTTTGACGCCTGACGTTAAAGGGCATTAAGTACTACCCTCCATTTATATGGAGTTACAGGACAAACACATGTGCAAGTGGATTCAATCGTGCCTAGCTAAACGTACCCAACAAGTCATTGTTGAGGGAGAATCTTCAGAAAAAGTTCCTGTGGTCAGCGGAGTCCCCCAAGGGACTGTACTTGGACCGTTACTATTCCTACTATTCATCAACGACTTACCTGACAAGATAACATCCAACACACGACTATTTGCAGACGATTGTATAGTATACAGAACGATAACATCTCCTCAGCTGCTGATCTTAATATACTACAAGAAGATCTCTACAAACTTGCAGAATGGGAAAAAATCTGGGGCATACACTTTAACCCACAGAAGTACAGTGTACAATCTACCACCAGATCACGTTCAACACTAATACACTCATATATACGCTAAAGAGACAAGTGCTAGAAAAATAAAAAAAGTTCCAAATACCTTGGAGTTGACTTTGAATAAGACCTGTCCGGATAAAACACGTCAATAGAGTAACCAAAAAAAAAAGAAAGCGAACAGCATGCTAGGATTCCTAAAACACAACAAAGAACATCAAACAGCGAAACCAAGACAAACGCATATGTTGCAATGGTCAGATCCAACCTAGACTACTGCGCAACAGTATGGAATCCATACCAAAAAGAGTAACTGAAAAATGTTGAAATGGTCCAGCGTCGTACAGTCCGTTATGCCACCAACCGCTTTAGGATCACCAGTAGTGTGGGCAGCATGTTAGAAGAACTAGACTGGGAATCATTGGAAAACAGAAGGGTTAAATTACAGCTAACATTACTCTACAAAGTGGTTCAGTAATGATTTTGTGGATATACCATGCGACGCTTACTTAACACCAATGTTATAGACAAGTACATCACATACCAAAAGTTTCCGGCAATATTCAACCAAGACTAATGGCAGTGACCGTTTGGAACTCACTATACCAGCAACTATAGCTTAGGCTCTCTCCTTGGTATCATTCAAGAGGGAGCTTTCAACATTTTCTATCTAATCTCAGCTATAAAAGACCCCGAAATGACAATGTAAAACAACGAGAAAACTATCATGTTCCTTATGACTATGATCTTTCTAATTTAAATGTCAAATGAAAGTTTTGACCCGAATTTCACGGTCCACTAAACATGGAAAATGATAGTGCGAGTGGGGCATCCGTGTACTATGGACATATTCTTGATTATTTGTGTTTTAAATGTTAAAATTATTTTAGTGTTTTTTACAATATCCATTGCATGAATGTTAGTTTCAGTGGCGGATCCAGAACTTTTCCTAAGGGGGGCCCGCTGACTGACCTAAGGGGGGCCCCGCTCCAGTCATGCTTCAACCAAATTCCCCCCCCAGCCCCCCCCCCCTGGATCCGCCTATGAGTTTATTTGCATTTTATGTTTGCTTGATATACTTTTTTTTTGCTTATTAACTGCATCTGTGCTCAGCTTGGTACCATTATTTATTCTTTGCATGCCATGATGGTGTGTTTTATGTGTTTTATATCTTGTATGTTTGATTCGAGCGTCACTAATGAGTCTTTTGTAGACGAAACGCGCGTCTGGCGTATATACTAAATTTAGTCCTGGTATCTATGATGAGTTTATTTATCATATATAAGACCATAAGATAAGCCATGTAGATGTATGTCGGATAAAGGCTCTACAGAGCATATGTTGTATTGTTATACGTATACATATACGTAATCATCCGTTCACCTTATCTACAAGAATTAGATAATTTTATTGGTAGTATTGATGTGTGCATGAAATGTAGTATCCATAGTAACATCACACTAGACACTAACTTTATATTAGACCCTAGTAGCTTTATTTGTGCTTGTGGTTGTAAATGTAAATGCATGGATTTCTGCTACACTGTAGAATACATCACAAGGAAGCTTTGCTTTGCTATACATGGACTACGATCCCGTATTATTAAAAACCTTCCGCCAAGCAAGCGTAAGGGTCTTTGACAGTAACCAACACTCATCTCGCGAGGCGTACGTAGTATGTCTTTTTAGGTACATATATATATATATATATATATAAACATTATTCGTCATTGTGCGAAGTGCTCCTTTGAAGGAGGGATTTTCTCAAACAGAACAGAACAGAACATAGCGACTTTAAATAATCGTTTATGCTTATGTATGCCTTATGCTCTAACAAGAGTAGACGATTTTTTTAGAAAGTGTTGCGAGTTGTAAAAAGAGTATGACTCTTTCGTGTGGGGCGATTCGGCATTGGGGCGAGTTGTCATAGATTATTTGAACACATTTAACTGATTACGCTCCCCTAGACAATAACATATCCTACATAAACTTTCTTCACGAGGTTTCTAATTACAAGACCTCTGGATTTTCATGATTTTAAGTATGTCTTCTTGAAATTGTGTTATTACTGAAAACAGCCATCTTCTTATTGATGTACATGTTGTAGCTAACTATACACCTGATCACTAATCCCGGCTTACCCGGCCGCTTGAACTTTTGACGCATACAACAATCACTTTTCCATTGTGGCATCAGATATTTTGTTTTATGACGTCAAAATTTTACGGGAACCTGTGTGATTTTCAGTAATGGCGGACAAATAGCGATAAGGTGTATTTGTGTCCTCCCAAAAATTATCTTAAAAATCTTTTGCCAGTTTTGGCCTTCAAAGCCAAATGCTCCATCTGTTTATTATCTTCTCTATCTAAGCTGAAACTAATATAATAACAGTATTAATCCCAGCATTAAGATATAAAGAAGTCCCTTATCAGAGGGGTCCTCGGTTGGTCAAAGTTGCCCCTACTTTGACCTGGAGTCAGTGGAGATCAAGGACGTATATTAGTTGTACGTCCTTGTGGAGATCAATCTACTGATATCTTCTGTCTGTTTTCGCTTAGTGTCTTGTACTTCAGCTTCCTCCACCATAATAATAAGACTTCCGGGTGTCCTAGCACTCCCTTTGTTTTGGGGGTGGTGATTGTCCTTGTAAATATTGTTGTAAATACGTTAGTGAAACATCTCAATTAATCCCAAAAGGGAGTGTACACGGTTCCACTGTACCTTCGCAGCTTTTGAGGGGTGCTTCTAATAACGAAGGAATCTACCAGTACATACATAGAGGCGGCTTTAGGGGGGCCCCCAAGTTGGCCGTTTCCCCTTTTCTGAGAAAAATTGATTATATATAGGTAATCACTGAATCATGACTGGAGCAAGTCCCCTCTTACACAGTCAGTAGGCCCCCACATATGACAAATTCTGGATCCGCAAAGTTCTGGTAATTACATGTACCCCTTTGTTAACGATACCACGATTTCCCGAAGATTACAAGAACTAATTAATATCCAAAGGACAAATTAATTTGTCCCAAAATCATAGATGTCATACTATTTACAATAATATTAAAGTATATAATTTTAAGATAGTCGTGTTTACTCCTTAATAGTGCAATTTAACTTCAGGAAATCAATAAGCATGTCTTGTAAGCATGGTAAGTTATATGCAAATTACTTATTGAAAACAATATGGACAATAACACAAAAATGCTTTCTGAGCAGTTTTCATGAAATTTTGGTAAATTGTAAACATGGTATATATCCGTTGTTATTTGCTCGCTTTTGATTTTACTATATTTTCTATTTTAAGTTTCTGAGTTATGGAATTTTATTCATAAAAAAGGGTGATTTTCCAGTTTTCTGACAATCATGACAATATCTTTAAACAGTCAGGGGACTTACTTAAATGAGTGATTTTCTAAATCACTGATTCAAGTAACATTATTTCCATAAAGGTTGGAAGAAAGAGTTGTCTTTCTTTAAAAATCACCTATTTAAGTAGTACAAAATAATCACTAGAAGAAGTGATTTAAGTTTACTGTAGCTTTAAATATAGAATACTAATGATCCAGGGACTAATTATGTTTCTAAACTTATCAGAGCCAACATCTGTGTTGTCAAGGATGACTAGGTCATTTCAGGTGATGACCTTGTACTGAATCTAGGATAATGACATAAAAATCACTTGTTTAAGTATCATACCTCAATTTTCTTCACAAAAATCACTTCTTTAAGTATCATTATTTTAATAACCCCCACTAATTTCAACACCCCCCGGAACTGTGAAATTTTTATCGGGAACAGTAGAATTTTATTACATAATCTGAAAGATGAAACCTTGAACTTTACAGGAAAAATACTCCCACTGCTGGGAAAAATCTGTTAAGAAAGTATCAGTTCATTATGTAAAGCCATTATTATAGCATTTTTTCAACTAAAAAAGAATTTGTAGCTAAATGATAGCATCAAAGGCATAAACCTTGATACTAAAAGATACAAAAAAAACATTTTTTTTCAATTTTACTAATGAAAAGATATTTTTTAAACCTATGTGTTTAAAATTTTGGTAAAACTACAAAATCACCATTTGTGACAAAACTTTGAATTTGCTACTCAAATAAGTGATTTAAAAATCACTTATTTCAGTAAATCCCCTGACTGTTAAAGGGCTTTGGGCAGTTTTCATTAAACTTTGGTGACTGATTTATATCTATTAAGATAACTTCCCTTTAGTTTTTCATAAATTTCTGATATGACATTGAGAAGTTATGGAACTCTATTCTTAGAAAATGGGACAAGCATATCATGCGCTCACAGCACAGCTGTTTTTACAATATATCACATCAATCCCTATCAACCCGAGACACCAATATAATTCCAAGAGTTCTGCTCAAGGATGATATTAATTGGTTGAGAGTTGATATCGTGTGTGATATTTGAAAAAGCCATTTCATATATAAACATGATAAACTTTTGATGACTTTATCATGTTTATTATATATCATGTATATATATACCTCACATAGAATTTTTTTGTGCGACATGACGGTATACAGATTAGGGGTTTGATAAAATATCGTTAACAGTGACTGAAATCGATGATGTGACATCATACAGATTATACATGGAGGTGTGATAAATAGAGGATAGTACATGGCAAAATCCATATCATATGCTGTATCATCCCGAGATACCAATATCAGCCAGAGGGCCTTTAGGCCCGAGGGATGATATTGGTCAAGGGTGATACGGCATGTGATACGGATTTTGCCATGTTTTATACCCTTTATCATATATTTCAACTGGAGAGTACTTATAAACTGCTTTCTGATCCCTAGCACCTGGGTTACCTTAAGTTCTACTTTTGTCTTGTTTTAAAAGCTTTAAAAGAACTGCTCAATTACTCATCTGACATTGTCTGAAGCACCTGGGTTACCTTACAATTTGCGTGCTGTTGTTTTAAAAATATTTTGTTAATTGTATTTTTGTGTGTGTTTTGTATGATGTTTCATTGAGTTCTTTTTATAGTTGCATTTCATGTGTCAGAAACATGAAAATTCGACTTTTGTGAAGTCACATCCCAAACAATGACGTCATTCAACATGTTCAATGAATTGCGCCACGCCCAAATAACCGTTCATTAAGAACCCATTTTTAGGGAAAAAAATTCTGAAGAAGCTTGCATAAACTAAAACGAAGTTAATGTGAAAAAAAAAAAATTAAAAAAATATTAGTAGGGGTGTGATAAAGGGTAAGATAAAGGGTGCGCATCAAAGTTGCGCAATATGGATTAAACAGCAGGCTATTTATCAAATATTCAAAACTACTGTCACATAATTGTATTTTCTACTAAATGTATGATAAAGCCTTTATAACGTTGACTGATATCAATATCATCACAGATAGCTGATACAGCACAATTGCCATTGACTGTATTACACATGCAATTTATCGGTATTTACTACCAATAATATAAGAATTGAGTTTTATTACATGTATCTTTTTATCTTTTTAATGTATATATATATCTGAGCTAGTGCCCCTTCATTGCCCTTTAAACTCCAACCATAAAATAATATTTTGAGAAATACATTAAGTTCTACATTTATATATATATCATGTATATGAAAAATGATTTTTATGTTAAACAATGAAAACAATAATTTTATGTTAAAAGTTGTGATATTACATGTACATGTATTATCTGATTGAATTTTTTTCTTCATCTTTGTAGGAAACTTTTCATGTAAAGAACAATGGATAAAGTGTTGATTTCATCTTGTAACAGCTACTGTAGATACATGCATTTCAGGAAACTGTTGAAGCCTTTGAGACAGAATAAATACTTCCTGTCTTCCTTGACTTGTCAGAAAAATATTTACACGTCTTCCCAGTCTTGTAAAAATAGTTTGCTAAATGGAGAATGGACTTCAAAACTGTTAAATTGTCGTGAAAGAAACAATTCATTTTGTGTTCAAATGTGCAATTTTCATGGGAGCAATAACTACAGTTCAAGAAGGAAAATGAATAAAACATCTTTAAATGAAGATGAAAGAGTTCTTGAAAATTGGAATTGGAACATTAACTCTGATCCTGGTCTTGGGACTTTATATGATGAAATGAAAAAAGAATTGTCAACTATTGATGGTAAAACTGAGAAGAAGGAGTCACAAAAAAAAGATAACAATATTTCAGGTGAAAAATTTATCATTCATATGTAAACATGTACATGATGTATATAATAGAAAAACAAAGTATATGCCAGGGTTTTTGTCAATGAATTAAATTAGTGTATTCACAGCAAAAAACAACTTAAAGCACTTTAATTTGCTGCTTGTCATCTCAAAGTCATAGTGTGGTCTTCAACATGGAGCAAAGGAAAAAAAACCTCACTCACTTTCAAGTTTAAGTGGCCCCTAGGACTGGTTTGCTTGTTGAGCAGCAGAATTCTGCCTTTTCAATAAGACACACTACATACATTGTATATAATCAACCATCAACTGATTCACTATGAAATAAGAAAATGTGGAATAATTGTCAATGTGACAACAAGAGACCAAAATCACCAAATGACCCAAAATTTAACAACTATACATTGTAGGTCACCATAGGGCCTTCAACAATGAGAAAAGCCCATACTGCATAGTTAACTTATATAAATCACTGGAGCAGAGCTCTGATGATAACATTTTTGTCTAAAGTTGACATGGTTGTACTATTGAAAGAAATCGTATCATATGACATGTATGATATTCTTTATTTTTTAGTAACTCTGACAGATGAGAGGATAGAAGAATTGACCAAGTCCTTCAATCAGACCAGTATAGTGGCTGTAGAAGTGGAAGATTTATCTCTAGAGGAAGTGGACGATGTCCAGCCAGAGTGGGTTCCTCCTGTTCAATTGAAAAGTATGTACTGTAAAAAGGGTAAATCTGGCATGCCTGGAATCTTGTCAAATTATAAATTGTTTCAGGACTTAGTTGAAGGTGTTAATTAGTCCATTCATTTATTTTAATTTACTTATAATGTAAACACAAAGTTGTGTTCTTATTAGTACAAATTATGTTCGAGACATGCTGACAACATGCACAAGTTTAGTCTTCAACACGGAGCCTTGGCTCACACCCACCAGCAAGCTTATTAAATTTATTACATATGAAAATGTAATGTACAGACTCCACCGGGAGGAAACGAGAACAGCCAAACATTTTAAAGGTATTTTCATACGTTTGAACAATAAAAATACTGTATTTGTCCTATGCCATGTATGAGAATCAAAATATTTCCTTCATGTCATACTCTATGCTCATTTTAACATGGGTAGGCATTAAATTTGTCCATATTTTACACCTCGCTAATGCTGATATATAGAGCATGACATGAAGGAAATATTCCTTGCTAATGCTCAGTGTAAAATTTAATGGAGCCTGCTAGATATTTTCTTCATATCCTGATTTTAATCTGACATTAAGACAGGTAAGATGAGGTAACGAAAGGTAATAGTCAGTTACAATTGAACATCTGTTTAACTTTTTGCAAAATTTATTTCGTTCTGAAGCTTATACAAAAAGCCACAATTGTCCAGTGAATACTTTTCATATCAAACATCAGCACTCAGAGATCCTTTTTCTTTGATTTTTTATAGCTTCAAAGTTCAATGTCTTGCATAAAATACATTAAATTGAGAATGGAAATGTGGAATGTGTCAAAGAGACAACAACCTGACCAAATAGTAAAAAGCAACCGTAGGCCACCAATGGGTCTTCAACAGAGTGAGAAAATCCCTCACCTGAAAGTGTGCTTCAGCTGGCTCCTAAAAAAAATGTGTACTAGTTCAGTGATAATGGAGGCCATACTAAATTCCAAACTAAAATTAAAGATGATGTTTTGTTCATTACAGGAGGAAGACAAGGAGTGTTTGATCTAGAGGAGATAGTAACAGTGCTGAGGGCAGGGAATGCCAGAGACATTTGTGTGATTAAAATGCCTGACATGTTACAGATGTCTGATTATATGGTGATAGCCACCGGAATATCATTTAGACATTGTAGGTCAATGACAAAAGATATCCAATTCATTGTAAGTTGTTGCCATAGTGATATCATTTAGACATTGTAGGTCAATGACAAAAGATATCAAATTCATTGTAGTTGTTGCCAAAGGAATATCCGTCAGACATTGTAGGTCAATGACATAAGCTATCCAATTTGTTGTAAGTTGTTGCCATAGTGATATCATTAAGACATTGTCTATCAATGACAAAAGATATCCAATTCATTGTAAGTTGTTGCCATAAAGGGATATCATTTAGACATTGTCGGTCAATGACAAAAGATATCCAATTCATTGTAAGTTGTTGCCATAGAAATATCCTTCAGACATTGTAGGTCAATGACAAATGGTATCCAATTCATTGTAAGTTGTTGCTATAGTGATATCGTTTAGACATTGTAAGTTGTTGCCATAGTGATATCATTTAGACATTGTAGGTCAATGACAAATGGTATCCAATTCATTGTAAGTTGTTGCCATAGAAATATCCTTCAGACATTGTAGGTCAATGACATAAGATGTCCAATTCATTGTAAGTTGTTGCCGTAGTGATATCATTTAGACATTGTAGGTCAATGACAAACTATATCCAATTTATTGTAAGTTGTAGCCGTAGGAATATCGTTTAGACATTGTAAGTTGTAGTTATAGGGATATCGTTTAAACATTGTTGGTGAATAACAAAAGATATCCATCTCATTGTAAGTTGTTGCCATAGTGATATCATTTAGACATTGTCTGTCAATGACAAAAGATATCCAATTCATTGTAAGTTGTTGCCATAGTGATATCATTTAGACATTGTAGGTCAATGACAAAAGATAACAAATTCATTGTAAGTTGTTGCCATAGGGATATCATTTAGACATTGTAGGTCAATGACAAAAGATATCCAATTCATTGTAAGTTGTTGCCATAGTGATATCATTTAGACATTGTAGGTCAATGACAAAAGATATCCAATTCATTGTAAGTTGTTGCCATAGGGATATCATTTAGACATTGTAGGTCAATGACAAAAGATATCCAATTCATTGTAAGTTGTTGCCATAGTGATATCATTTAGACATTGTAGGTCAATGACAAAAGATATCCAATTCATTGTAAGTTGTTGCCATAGTGATATCATTTAGACATTGTCAGTCAATGACAAAAGATATCCAATTCATTGTAAGTTGTTGCCATAGGAATATCATTTAGACATTGTAAGTCAATGACAAATGGTATCCAATTTATTGTAAGTTATAGCTATATGGGATATCATTCAGACATTGTAGGTCAATGACAAAAGATATCAAATTCATTGTAAGTTGTCTCTTTCCAATATACTAGTAGTTAACTTTTTGATTAAAATGCATGTTTCTACTAACATGACTAATCTAATGATGGACTTCGTATCTACGTGTCAAAGACAGTTTTAGCAGATTGTCTTTACAGTGGACAATAATTGCTAAACGTGTAAAACTACAGGTCACTGTTTAGCCTTCAATGATAAATAAAGCTTAAATTGTTTAGTCAATTATTTGTTAAGAGACTTCAAAAGATAATGATGGGATATTTAAACTCAATATTACAAACTGACGAAGCCATGACCAAAAAATGAAAAAAACAACCATACACCATATTCAACCATCACCATAATCTCAAGCAGAACTAAGGAAAACAACTAGTGTAAATTCAGAAACTATTATGAGGTTTTTATTATTGCGAAAAATGTGACAGAGTTTTAAATGCAAGAATTTGATTAAGCATTTTAAAATATTTAATATGAATTAAACAGAATTTTCTCAAAATTGTAAGGATTAAAATCACATTTAATATTAAAAAAAGAAGATACGGTATGATTGCCAATGAGACAACTCTCCACTAGAGACCAAAATAACACAGCAATTCTTAAACATAATTCTAAAATGTTTTGTGACGAGTGAACCAACACCTTCTAACGGAAAAGCTGGTAGAGTAACCAAGATGGATACCGAAGTATGCTGCGGTTGTCTTAAAACCTCATGGAAATATAATATGTAGAGACAACAACATCTGGGTTACCGCAAGGTGATAGTTTTATTGAGTCGACATGTTTCGCCGCTAATGCGGCATCATCAGGACAATATTACAGAGTTTACATGTTCATAAAGTGTATATAATGCGGTTGTATTAATTATGACGTAAAAGAATAAAAGTAAAAGTGAAAATGTAAAATAGTGTTCATAAATGGTGTAAAATCTTCAGTGAGGTTGGTGGTAGAATGGAACTGGTCGGTAGACATGAGGCTGACGGTTGTAACTACAACGCAGGACGGCTAAGGTGGATCGTGTGCGGATGCAGGGGTTCACAGAAAAATAAATAATTTGTGACGAGTGAACCAACACCTTCTAAAATAATATTATATTATATTTCCATGAGGTTTTAAGACAACCGCAGCATACTTCGGTATCCATCTTGGTTACTCTACCAGCTTTTCCGTTAGAAGGTGTTGGTTCACTCGTCACAAATTATTTATTTTTCTGTGAACCCCTGCATCGGCACACGATCCACCTTAGCCGTCCTGCGTTGTAGTTACAACCGTCAGCCTCATGTCTACCGACCAGTTCCATTCTACCACCAACCTCACTGAAGAAACAGCCCATACCTCGAAGAAAAGAAAAACCAGCGACGAAGATATGGAAGATAATACAACCGCACCCGCAACCGCACCCGCTCCTACTACGATAACCATCCAAGAGAAAAACTTAGCCCACTTTAGAACCTTATGGAAATTGAACATTAAATTCATCCGCAGCATACCTAAGTACACAAAGTCAAAGTAATTCGGAATACCAGGCATTTTACTTAAAGAAAAAGGGAAGGAACCAGAACCAGGATGAACCACATAAACCACAAACCTAATTTACAAAGAAAAGCCTGATCCACGGACATTTTATTATCAAAGTTAATTTTTATGAACATATCTACCAAGATTTACAATTCCCAAAATTGCGGCAATCATACACTTCACCCTTTACTACCTCAATGGAAGCAGTACCTCCCTCGGAGCGAAGCCAGTTGAATTGGTACGGGATGGCCAATGGAGTGTTGTCCTATTTGGAAATGAACTGACATTTTATAAACCACTATGAGGACCTCTACACAGACGTGCAAGAATAGCAGCTAACCACATCGTTAATAACTTTATTGACTAACTTTCACTTTTAACTATACTAGATTCTTATTTTAATTTCACTTTCACTTTCTATTTATATATGAACCTCAATCACAGTGACTACGGAACATACCAGTCAAGATAAACATTTGTTTTTATTTCTATTTTTAACTTTTATTCTTGCTACATTTATGAACACTATTTTACATTTTCACTTTCACTTTTATTCTTTTACGTCATAATTAATACAACCGCATTATATACACTTTATGAACATGTAAACTCTGTAATATTGTCCTGATGATGCCGCAAAAATTCTAAAATGATAAAATCATAATAATAAATTTTAGCAATAATTTCTGAATTTACAGTACTCCAAATAATTATAGAACTGAAACTTGTTTGATATCTGCATATTTTTCAAATACATTTAACTTTATCCTTTGTTTTTCTATTTTTTAGCACAAGAGGAAAAAATCTAATAAAGATTCTATGTTGAAAGTTGAAGGTCTTGATTCAGAAAACTGGCTGGCTTTTGATTTAGGTATGTATTAGACTGATTATGCTGATATTCCATTTTCTTGTCTGTCAGTTTAATGTTCTTACATACAATACGCACATGTATAAAATTAAAAATTTATGGTAATACCACCCGCAAGGCTAGTATGCTTGGATGATTCTATTTACTTCAAAATTTACACATTTATAAGATTGGTGGATGCATACTTACTTTTGTTGTTCCAGAGTTGTGGGACATTTAACAGTCACATTTGACCCAATATTTATCAGTCAGGGATATAACTCTATAGGGTTATTACAGGAAAATAACATACATTTGTTATTGTGGACTAAAAAATCAAAGAACTGTGATAACATGTGTATGTTACATGTTTCAAAGGGACAATATACATCATTAGCTTAGTTAAAATGTATAAAAGTTCTATTGATATTACTTTTTTCTATATGTATACTTAACTATTTAAATAACAGTTCATAGTTTGCCAATTTTGCATAGTACACCTATATGTTATTACAGAAAAAATATGCCTGTAATAACTAAAGGGTGTTATCACAGCTTCTCTATATCACTTCAAAGCATTTGCTCAGACATACATCATGCTCAATTACAATTTAGTTTAATTTATTGTAAGAAATAATGACCAGAGCATGAAATGAGGTTCTGCGCAAGTTTCTCAGTAATTCTCAAGTGTCTTATGTAATAAGTTACATTCCTTTAATAACTGAGCCTTGTTATCACAGCTAAGTTTATCCCTTAATAGCCTCGACTCATTGAATTACCATGGTCCATCAAAAGTGTATTAATTTAATTAAAAAATTAGTTATCAAGACTATGCATTTAGTTTCTGTGCAAAGTCTCAAGAGTTCCCTAGCTAGAGCCCCCTAAAATGAAATAACTTTACAAATAACAAGCATATGTTATTACAGATTTAGAAAATTTAAGGTGAAAGTATCTGTAATAACACAGGCAATTTATTTCCTGGAATAACCCTATAGAGTTATATCTCTGACTGTTTATATACCTTAAAGATGTTATTTGGTGAAGAAAAAAAATAAGACTTCAAAATTAATACTTTAAGTTGAAAGTGCATTTGTTAAGGAACAAAATATGCTAAAAAATATTGATAGGTTATGGAGCCTCTTTTCAAGATATTTGAGTTATTAAAAATGGTGGGAAAAGGAATTCTCTGACTTTTACCTTATATTTGCATTCATATTATTCGGGTAGCAAATTGAATAAAAAAAACATTAACAGTCTGCTTAAATTTTGGTTAATGACCTTATATCAGCTATTGAAGTCTTATATAAAAAGAAAAATGGGTGTTATTGAGTAAAATATTTAACCCTGTATCGTAGGAAAAAACCCAAGGATTCCAAACATATACCACAAATTCCTAAACCTCACTGTGTGTTATATAGTCACCTAAGTACATACTTAAGATACTCATATACATGTTTTCTACAGAACCATTTTACCATACATAAATAAGTTCCTTCTAAACATTTTTATTATTATTCAACAATTGTAAAAGATTTTGTAAAATGTTCGCAGCAGTAGTATTATTTTTGAGGTACACTATTTATGTATCAAACTAAAAACCATCGGATCTCATGAATTTTTGACACCTGTTGCATACTGTGGATTCATTTATTTTCGAGGGTTCCAATTTTTGTGGATTAAGGAAAACTTACATGTTCGTGGATATTTATTTTCGTGGTTTAGCCGAAGTCTGCATACAAGCTTATAGAAAACTTGATATTCGTTGAACATTTAATTTCGTGGTTCACCTGTACCCACAAAATCTACGAAAATTGGTATCTAACAAATAAAAAGGAATCCACATTACTCTTTCAATTATTCTTGGAAAAGTTTTCTTCAAACTTTAAACTGTTGTTTCAGTTAGTGGAAAAACATTTGAATTATCTCCCTTTCAATTTATTTTTTTGTACAATTTGCCTAGAAAGAGTTATGGCTTTTAAAGTTAAACATTATCATTGAGTGGTATTGAAATAAAGATTATCATTGTTCCCGCTCAATTTGCCTTTAGAATTAGATGCATTCTGGGTAATATTTTAAAAAGGATACTAAAACAACATGGAGACTGGCTTACAACAATGACATGAGATTGTTTTCACTTTGATGTACAAACTGTAAACTTACTTATGGTCTTTTATATTCTGCGAAGGCAAACTGTTAATCTTTGTATTCAGATTCAGAGTTAACTTTTATGAATTGACTTTTAGTATTTACTTATTCAGGAATAGAATACCGAGTTAGCTGTATTTGGAAAAATGTATCAGAATTTTGATCCTCAATGATCTTCATCTTTATACTTTATTTAGCTTTTTTCTATATTTATTTTCATATGCAGGGGCATCAAGCCATTTTTAAAAGGGGGGGTTCTAAACCAAGGATAAATAGGGAAGTCCATTTATATGTCCCCATTCAAATGCATTGATCTAAAAAAAAAAAAGGGGGGGTCCAACCCCTGGAACCCCCCTCTGGATCTGCAACTGATGTGTCATTGATAAGTCTTTTGTAGATAACTCACATGTTTTGTGTACAAAATTTTTGTCCTTGTATCTATGATGAGTTTATTCACAAATATAATTGTTTTATAGGTAACATAATTCTGCATCTGTTTACCCCAGAGACGAGAGAATTGTATGATTTAGAGAGTTTATGGACGGTGGGAGAGAAATATGATGACAAATGTCAGGAGATAGAAGATGAATTTGGTCTACAACAAACTGACCTCGATTGGCTCAAGCAACTGGACGTAGAAATGACACATGACAGAAAAACTTCTTAATACAACATACAGACCAGATTGGCTCAAGCTACTCAGATCTAGAATTGACACCAGACAGAAAATCTTCTTAATCATGTTAATATACCAAACAGACTTGGATTTGAAAAATTCTATATCCTCAAGAAAATCTTAATATAAATTTGAAAAAACTGAGCCTTTTTGTTGATTTTATTCATTAATCTGACATCAAGCATTTTTGTAAACATGATTTTTTGTCTTGCTTGACAGAGTCAAAAAGCGAGACAAAGGTATGCTGTTTCAGGCGGCAGCGTTGTCAACAGTGTATTAGTTTGTGATTAGGCCTAGTTTATCGTGAACCACTAGTGGTAGGTCAAATATATTTGGTATGCCGTTTTATTAGTATTGGCACATCTCATTACTATGGAGATTATTTGGCCCCGACCAATCAGTCATGGTTTATTGACTTTTAAATTTTTGCTAAGTTTTCATGTATTAGTTCGTGATTAGGTCTGTTTATGGGTAACCACTAGTGGTAGGTCAATGATATTTGGTATGCAGTTTAAGTTTCTTGTGTACAATTGGGAGTTTAGTATGGCGTTCATTATCACTGAACTAGTATATTTGTTTAGGGGCCAGCTGAAGGACGCCTCCGGGTGTGGGAATTTCTCGCTGCAGACCTGTTGGCGACCTTCTGCTGTTGTCTGTTCTATGGTCGGGTTGTTGTCTATTTCACATATTCCCCACTTCCATTCTCAATTTTTGTTGTATTAGCAATATTGGCACATATCATTTCCAGGGAGATTATTTGACCCTGCCCCCTCAGTTATGGTTTATTGACTTTGAAATTTTGCTTAGTTTACATTTATTAGTTTGTGTTTAGGTTTATTTAAAGGGAATCACTAAGCATGTATGATAAGTCAATGGCATTTAGTATGTATTGTGATCTCTGTGATAAGTTTATCAAACAAAAATGTAGTTAAAACAGGGAAAATGTATTACAATTAACAAGATAAAAGCAAGCTGACAGATTAACTCATTATCAGCGCTGAATAATAATGTGTTTCGATTGTCCATTACCGGAGGAAAATAAGGTTGGACAAGTTAAAAAGAGGAAAGCTTTTTAATATTCTTAATTTTTCTCTTATCATTAGTACATAGATATAGGAAGATGTGGTGTGAGTGCCAATGAGACAACTCTCCATCCAAATAACAATTTAAAAAAAGTAAACCATTATAGGTCAATGTACGGCCTTCAACACGGAGCCTTGGCTCACACCGAACAACAAGCTATAAAGGTCCCCAAAATTACTAGTGTAAAACCAAGGCCGTAACTACCCTTGAGGCAAGTGAGGCAATTGCCTCACTAAAATTTCGACACTGATTATTTTTTTTATACATATATATAAATATAATAGTCATTTGTTTTTCTGTCACAACCTCAATTGCTATAACTTGTCATCATTCCTTTTAAACTATTCTTTCTGGATATAACTCAGCATCTCAACGGGTGATGTTTCTCGATTACACTTTAACCTAGTAACGATAATCATCATGGATCTTTAGTTAAAAACAGGCTCTTGCAGAAAAAGGAAAAGCGACACTGAAGGTAAAGAAGGAATAATTCTAGTAAACTAGTTTTTTTTTTGTGAACAGAGTCTGAGTATTGCATATAACTTCATTAGAACACTCCAAAAACGATAAGAAGACTGACAAATCAAGTACTGGTCTTCGGAAGGGGGCAGTCCTGTCTGCGTATTCGTTTCTCCGTTTCACCAACTTTTGACAAATCAAGTACTGGGCATCGCAAGGGGGCAGTCCTATCTGCGTATTCATTTCACGAACTATAATCTTTCTCTTTACAGATAAATAAAATATAAATAATATGAAACACGAATGCATGGATTAGTTTTTACCCATGTTTCTTTAACCTTAAAAATTGAAAAAAATATCCCATATTCCAACTTGATATTATTGAGGAATGGTAGAACCTTTAACACAGGATTTTGTCTTTACATATTCGGGACTACGGAATTTCGTTTCTTTATATTCGGGGTTTCGGAATCGGACACATCCAACCCCTAACCCCTAAATTTATAGATTCTGGAACTAAAATACCACCAACTATTTCCAGAAATAATTTGAAATTACGGAACTACATGTAAACGTCAAAAACTCCATTCCAATTCCCCTGTACCCATATCATATAAACTTACTCTATAAATAGAATCATATACATGTATGTTATCTCATTCTATCCCTAGTTTGTCTACTCTTTGTCAGCATAAAAGCGAGTTTAATAATTTGTAACTGCGACTGTATGATGGTGCTTACAGGAAAGCTTAATTCCCTTTTGCAAACAAAAGCTGCTACCGAATTGCTGATGGAGAAGGAATTGGAAGAAGACATTGATCATTGTATTGATGATAATGTGCTACCTTTAGAAACACAGACTGCCCTGAAACGACTGAAAACTTGGAAAAGAGCATACATGAGTGGCGAGAGATTGTCCATGTTCATCGCGATAAGGATATCAGCAGACCAAATCATGATTCTGAAACGATTTGACTGAACCGGCCATAGAAAAATGTGGCAAACTCTACTGAATCGATGTTTGTTTTATGTTCTGGCAGCAGACTCAAATCAGTGATATTTGGATGATTATCTTACATATAAATTTAAATAAAGTTGTTAAAAATTTGGTGTTAGTAAAAGTCTTAAAATATGAAAAACTTATATAAAAAGTGTACAAATTCAAAACATTATCAAACTCTCTAAAAAATGCCTAGAATGCAGGATTTTGCACCATTCATTTCATACCCTCCAAAAAAAATTTTCGCCTCGCTTTGCTCGGCTCAATTATTTTGCCTCACTAAAATAAGATGCCTAGTTACGGCCTTGAAAACCATTCAAACGGGAAAACCAACGTCTAATCTATATAAAAAAACGAGAGTGCAATAGGATAACTATATTTGGTATGTGTGTACCTTGCTAGCTAGGTCCTCATGCCAGTCGGACTGTTTTCATCTCACCTCGACCTCGTTTTATGGATCAGTGAATAAGATTGAGTTTTTGTGGTCAAGTCCATATATCAGAAAATTTGATAGTATCTATTTATAATTTATTGGCGGTACAACTAGTTTAGTTGCTATACGCGTTACAAAAGGAGTAGCAAGCATCAATACTAGAAAAGCTTTAAAATACGATACTGTTATCTCCAATTCATTGCATCTAAAAGAAAACAATGCTGAAAATTACAATCGGGCACACATGTCTTCAATAGCTGCACTCTAACATGTCACACTTACAGAACATCAATCGTACAATTAATGTCCCGTAAGGGGCGTTACCATTTTAAAATAAAACAATTTTACAAAAAAACTTATATTTGTTTTTCAAATTAAATTAAATGCTTGATTTTACATGAGAAAGGTTAATATATCAAATGGATTTTAACTACTTCTACATGACTGTACTAAATACTACAATCAATATTAATAAAATTTATATTTTATTAATGAGAAAATATGCCCACAAAAACCCTGACTATAAAGGGAATGTTATATCACCCATTAAGATCACAGATCTCCAGCTTCTCTTCATCACTAGGAACACGTGACGACTATTACATAACTTATGCATGTACATGAGTGACGACTATTGCATAACTTATGCACATACATGAGTGACAACTGTTACATAACTTATGCACATACATGAGTGACAACTGTTACATAACTTATGCACATACATGAGTGACAACTGTTACATAACCTATGCACATGTTTCAGTTACTATTACATAACTTATGCACATGTTTTAGATGGTCCTAGATAAAGTTGTCATTTTTAAACATATGAACGTAAAAAAAAGTAATTTTTCATTTTTTTAATTGTGTGTTTGTCCCGGTATTGTGTTAAACTCCGCCACAGTCGATGTGTGTCTGTCCTAGTATTATGTTAAAACCCGCAACAGTCAGTGTGTGTCTGTCCCAGTATTGTGTTAAACTCGGTATCGGGATCGTTCGCCCTGATTACATGTTCGCCCTAGGTTCGTTCGCACTGAGTTTGTTCGCCCTGGTAATTCGTTCGCCCTGGGTTCGTTCGCCCTATTTTCATTTATGATATGTATATGTTAAAATTGAGAATGGGAATGGGGAACAGTGGCGGATCCAGGGGGGGGGGGGGTTCCGGGGGTGCGCACCCCCCCTTTATTTTTGCCGATCAATGCATTTGTATCGGGACATATGTTTTGCACCCCCCCTGCACCCCCCTTTGCCCTGGGTTAGCACACCCCCTTTCGAAAATTCCTGCATCCGCCCCTGGGGAATGTGTCAAAGAGACAACAACCCGACCAAATAAAAAACAACAGCAGAGGGTCACCAACAGGTCTTCAATGTAGCGAGAAATTCCCGCACCCGGAGGCGTCCTTCAGCTGGCCCCTAAACAAATATATACTAGTCCAGTGATAATGAACGCCATACTAATTTCCAAATTGTACACAAGAAACTAAAATTAAAATAATACAAGACTAACAAAGGCCAGAGGCTCCTGACTTGGGACAGGCGCAAAAATGCGGCGGGGTTAAACATGTTTGTGAGATCTCAACCCTCCCCCTATACCTCTAACCAATGTAGTAAAGTAAACGCGTAACAATACGCACATTAAAATTCAGTTCAAGAGAAATCCGAGTCTGATGTCAGAAGATGTAACCAAAGAAAATAAACAAAATGACAATAATACATAAATAACAAGACTACTAGCAGTTAACTGACATGCCAGCTCCAGACTTCAATTAAACTGACTGAAAGATTATGATTTCATCATATGAACATCAGGCACAATCCTTCCCGTTAGGGGTTTAGTATCATACCATCATAACATATATGAGAAGAACATAACCCGTGTCATGCCAACAACTGTTTTTAGAATAAATGTGTTTAGTTCCGATGCAAAGACCTTATCAGTGACTCAATATTAACGCCAAAATATGCAATCTTTAATGACTTGACAACAGTATCGTAATTATATCCCTTCTTAATAAGTCTATTCAAAGGTTTTGTAAGTTTCTGAGGTGAATACTGACACCTTTGTGCTTTATAAAGAATATTACCATAAAAAATTGGATGTGAAATACCTGAACGTATTAAAGGTCTGCATGTTGAGCTATATTTACGAATGATGTCTTTATACCGATGATAAAATTTAGTAAATGTTTTGACTAGTTTGTGATATCGAAAACCCTGGTGTAATAATTTTTCAGTAATACATAAATTTCTCTCGTTAAAATCGAAATCATTGTTACATACACGAGCGAATCGTACAAGTTGAGATATATAAACACCGTAAGATGGTGACAAGGGAACGTCACCATCTAAAAACGGATAATTAACGATAGGAAATGAAAAATCATCCCTTTTATCATAAATTTTAGTATTCAGCTTTCCATTAGTGATATAGATATCAAGATCGAGAAAAGGGCAGTGGTCATTGTTAGTATTAGCTTTATTTAAAGTAAGTTCAACAGGATAAATTTCATTAATATACATACTGAAGTCGTCATTATTGAGAGCCAAAATATCATCCAAATATCTAAAAGTATTATTAAATTTGTTTATCAGATGTTGTTTCGATGGGTCTTTGCTTATTTTTGTCATAAATTGTAACTCATAACAATACAAAAACAGGTCCGCAATAAGTGGTGCACAGTTAGTCCCCATTGGAATTCCGATAATCTGACGATATACGGAATCTCCAAAGCGAACAAAAATGTTATCTAGTAAAAATTCAAGGGCATATATAGTATCAAAGCATTATTAATAAAAGAAATATATATTTATATATATTAAAATTTATGTATATCTATTAACAGTTAAATACAGCATATTAATTAAATAAAATTCTTGGCTGCATTGTTACACTTTATTTTATAATTACTTTTAATTACTGTTGATTGAATTTTTATTGCTGATTAGGTATGATTTGAAATCTTTGATATCACTGATTGCTATATGAATTGCCTTTGATGGATTAATAATGAAAATAACATTTTTCTCAAATAAAATAGTCAGCTTGGATGGGTAAAAACACTGATGTACAAATTGTTAGGCATGAACTTATAACCTAGTAGCAGCTAGCTGTAGACAACATAATACATCGTAAATATTCGGCAAAATTGTAGACCAACTTCAACATATTTAATTAAATACACACAACACAACACTATACTAAAAAATAAAAATCGTAAATATTCGGCGAAATTGTAGGCTGACTTCACCATATTCAATTAAATACACACAACACAACACTATAATAAAAAATAAAAATCAGGGCGAACAGGTATCAGGGCGAACGGTCTCAGGGCGAAACGGAACTAGGGCGAACTGTAATTAGGGTCGGTGTGTGTCTCCTATTATTGTATTAAACCACGCCACATTCGGCGTGTGTCTGTCCCAGTATTGTTTTAAACCCCGCCACAGTCAGTGTGTGTCTGTTCCAGTATTGTTTTAAACAACTTCACAGTCGGTGTGTGTCTGTCCCAGTATTGTTTTAAACCCCACCCCTATCGGTGTGTGTCTGTCCCAGTATTGTTTTTAATCCCACCACAGTAGGTGTGTGTCTGTCCCAGTATTGTTTTAAACCCCGCCACAGTCGGTGTTTGTCTGTCCCAGTATTGTGATAAACCCCGCTACAGTAGGTGTGTGTCTGTTCCAGTATTGTGATAAACCCCGCTACAGTAGGTGTGTGTCTGTTCTAGTATTGTTTTAAACCTCTCCACAGTCGGTTGATGTCTATCCCAGTATTGTTTTAAACCCCACCCAAATCGGTCTGTGTCTGTCCCAGTATTGTTTTGAATCGTACCACAGAAGGTGTGTGTCTATCCCAGTATTGTTTTAAACCCCGCCACAGTCGGTGTTTGTCTGTCCCAGTATTGGTTTAAACCCCGCCACAGTCAGTGTGTGTCTGTTCCAGTATTGTTTTAAACCACGCCACAGTCAGTGGGTGTCTGTCCCAGTATTGTTTTAAACCCCACCCCAATCGGTGTGTGTCTGTCCCAGTATCGTTTTTAATCCCACCACAGTAGGTGTGTGTCTGTCCCAGTATTGTTTTAAACCCCGCCACAGTCGGTGTTTGTCTGTCCCAGTATTGTGATAAACCCCGCTACAGTAGGTGTGTGTCTGTTCCAGTATTGTGATAAACCCCGCTACAGTAGGTGTGTGTCTGTTCTAGTATTGTTTCAAACCTCTCCACAGTCGGTTGATGTCTATCCCAGTATTGTTTTAAACCCCACCCAAATCGGTCTGTGTCTGTCCCAGTATTGTTTTGAATCCTACCACAGTAGGTGTGTGTCTATCCCAGAATTGTTTTAAACCCCGCCACAGTCGGTGTTTGTCTGTCCCAGTATTGTTTTAAACCCCGCCACAATCGGTGTGTGCCTGTCCCAGTATTGTTTTAAACTCCCCTACAGTAGGTGTGTGTCTGTTCCAGTATTGTTTTAAATCCCGCCACAGTAGGTATGTGCCTGTTCCAAGTTATAAGGTAAGGTGCATATAATTCAGTGGTTGTCGTTTGTTGGTGTTTTTTCGTGTCTGTGTGTCTGTTCTAGTATTGTTTCAAACCTCTCCACAGTCGGTTGATGTCTATCCCAGTATTGTTTTAAACCCCACCTAAATCGGTCTGTGTCTGTCCCAGTATTGTTTTGAATCCTACCACAGTAGGTGTGTGTCTGTCCCAGTATTGTTTTAAACTCCCCTACAGTAGGTGTTTGTCTGTCCAAGTATTGTTTTAAACCCCGCCACAATCGGTGTGTGCCTGTCCCAGTATTGTTTTAAACCCCGCCACAGTCAGTGTTTGTCTATCCCAGTATTGTTTTAAACCCCGCCACAGTCGGTGTTTGTCTGTCCCAGTATTGTTTTAAACCCCACCCCAATCGGTGTGTGTCTGTCCCAGTATTGATTTAAACCCCGCCACAATCTGTCTGTGTCTATCCCAGGGCTGCGTTCAATATCGTAGCAGCTACTTAGTGCTACATAGATTTTGACTATTGAACGTGTAGCTATAGACTAGTTGTTACATAGATATTGATAGCAGCTACATAGCGGCTACGTAGCTGCTACGATATTGAACTCAACCCAGTATTGTTTTAACCCCGCCACAGTAGGTATGTGTCTGTCCCATTATTGTTTTTAACCCCGCCACAGTAGGTATGTGTCTGTCCTAGTATTGTGTTTAATCCCGCCACAGTTGGTGTGTGTCTGTCCCGGTATTGTTTTAAACTCCGCCAGTCGGTGTTTGTCTGTCCAAGTATTGTTTTAAACCCCACCCCAATCGATGTTTGTCTGTCCTAGTATTGTTTTTATCACGCCACAGTCAGTTTTTGTCTGTCCTAGTATTGTTTTTACCCACGCCACGGTCGGTGTGTGTCTGTCCCCAGTATTGTGTTAAACCCCGCCACAGTAGGTGTGTGTCTGTCCCAGTATTGTTTTAAACCCCGCAACAGTCGATGTGTGTCTTTCCCATTATTGTGTTAAACCCCTCCACAGTCGGTATGTGTCTGTCCTAGTATTGTGTTAAACTCAGCCACAGTCGGTGTGTGTCTGTCCCAGAATTGTTTTAAACCCCGCCACAGTAGGTGTTTGTCTGTTCTAGTATTGTGTTAAACCCCGCCACAGTAGGTGTTTGTCTGTCCCAGCATTGTTTTAAACCCCGGCAGAGTCGATGTGTGTCTGTCCTAGTATTGTAACCCCGGCAAAGTCGATGTGTGTCTGTCCTAGTACTGTTTTAAACCCTGCCACAGTAGGTGTACGTCTGTCCCAGTATTGTGTTAAACCCCGCCACAGTCGGTGTGTGTCTTTCCAAGTATTGTGTTAAACCCCGCCACAGTAGGTGTTTGTCTGTCCAAGTATTGTGTTAAACCCCGCCATAATAGGTGTTTGGCTGTCCCAATATTGTTTTAAACCCCGCCACAGTAGATGTGTGTCTGTCCCAGTATTGTGTTGAACCCCGCCACAGCAGATGTGTGTTTGTCCTAGTATTGTGTTAAAACCCGCCACAGTCGGTGTGTGTCGCCCAGTATTGTTTAAAACCCCGCCACATTCGGTGTGTTTCTGTCCCAGTATTGTTTTGACCACGCCACAGTCGGTGTGTGTCTGTCCAAGTATTGTTTAAAACCCCGCCACTGTAGTTGTATGTCTGTCCCAGTATTGTTTTAAACCCAACCACAGTAGGTGTGTGTGTGTCCCAGTAGTGTTTTAAACCCCGCCACAGTAGGTGTGTGTCTGTCCCAGTATTGTTTTAAACCCCGCCACAGTAGGTGTGTGTATGTGACAGTATTGTTTAAAACCCCGCCACAGTAGGTGTGTCTATGTCCCAGTAATGTTTTATACCCCACTGCAGTAGGTGTGTGTCTGTCCCAGTATTGTTTAAAGCACCGCCACAGTAGGTGTGTGTCTGTCCCAGTATTGTTTTAAACCTCGCCACAGTAGGTGTGTATCTGTGACAGCATGTTTAAAACCCGTGTGTCTGTCCCAGTATTGTTTTAAACCCCGCCACAGTAGGTGTGTGTCTGTCCCAGTATTGTTTTAAACTCCCCTACAGTAGGTGTGTGTCTGTCCCAGTATTGTTTTAAACCCCGCCACAGTAGGTATGTGCCTGTTCCAAGTTATAAGGTAAGGTGCATATAATTCAGTGGTTGTCGTTTGTTGGTGTTTTTTCGTTCGTTGTTTTGCACATTAATCAGGCCGTCAATTTTCTCTTTTGAAGTCGGGATAGGTTTTGTTCAATGTTGAAGGCCGTACGCTGACTTATTGTTTTAAACTACTATGGCGGCATTTGTTCCCTTGTAGCGGGTTGTCTATTGGTCATTCTTACCACATCTTCTTATTGTATATATGCAAGACAGATTTTTTTAACAAGTTTTGAAGTAAAACAAAAATTGCCTCGAGCATCACTTAGGAGACATTTATTGTCGGCTGCAGTAAAATTTGTACCGTCACTTTAAGTTCTTACTAATTGATACGGTAAACAAACTGCTATATAACCAGTGTAATTTTTCTGATCAATTGGTTGGTTCAAATTTCTTGAAATTTTTATATTTTTGTCAACGGGTCAAAGTAAATACTTTGTCAAAAATCTACGAAAATTAAACGAGCCAAATTAATTTTCGTGAAAGTGTTGGGTACCACCTTAATTTCATGTTTTAGCTATTAAAATGGTCATTTTCACTAACAAAAATGTTTCACTCTGTCATACTTTTGTATGCTTGTCCCAAGTCAGAAGCCTTTACTTCTATGGATTTCGTTGCTTGCTGGTTACCATTATCGTTTTTCGATGACTGTTTTAAAGCATAAATCATGCATGCCAGTTTATTTTCCCTATTGAATTATTTCACATTTCGTCATGCCGGGACCTGCAATAACTTATAATTTGCTGATTGTTTGAAGTTTGGTTCATTGTTGAAGTTCATACTGGGCATACATTTCTTTAATCCTTATCCTTTTGCCTGCAGTGTATTGTTGGTACCAGTATTCAAACCACTTTTTAATTTTTCGGTCACAATTATTCAGTTTTTAAATTACTTTTCCGTTTCGTTATAAATCCTTAGCCAATAACAGAAACATATTTTGTATACTGCTTGATCATCACACATGCGCTTACGATTGAAAGGACACGAGAAATCGGTATGCCCAAAAAATGTGTCCTTGTGCGTCAAAACTCATTTTGAGTCTATGCGTCTATACGTTAACGAACCATTATGCGTTTGGTGCCACATGTGTACCAAGAGACATTTTATATAGATACAGGGCGAGAACCACGCTATCTGTACGTTAACGAACCATTATGCGTTTGGTGCCACGTGTTTACCAAGAGACATTTTATATAGATACAGGGCGTGTATCATGCTACCTGTTCTTTAACGAACCATTATGCGTTTGGTGCCACGTGTTTACCAAGAGACATTTTATATAGATACAGGGCGTGAATCATGCTATCTGTTCGTTAACGAACCATTATGCGTTTGGTGCCACGTGTGTACCAAGAGACATTTTATATAGATATAGGGCGTGAATCATGCTATCTGTTCGTTAACGAACCATTATGCGTTTGGTGCCACGTGTTTACCAAGAGACATTTTATATAGATACAGGGCGAGAACCACGCTATCTGTACGTTAACGAACCATTATGCGTTTGGTGCCACGTGTTTACCAAGAGACATTTTATAGAGATACAGGGCGTGTATCATGCTACCTGTTCTTTAACGAACCATTATGCGTTTGGTGCCACGTGTTTACCAAGAGACATTTTATATAGATACAGGGCGTGAATCATGCTATCTGTTCGTTAACGAACCATTATGCGTTGGATGCCACATGTGTACCAAGAGACATTATATATATATATAGATACTGGGTGAGAATCATGATGTCTGTTCTTTAACGAACCATTATGCGTTTGGTGCCACGTGTGTACCAAGAGACATTTTATATAGATACAGGGCGTGAATCATGCTATTTGTTCGTTAACGAACCATTATGCGTTGGATGCCACATGTGTACCGAGATACATATTGTATAGATACAGGACGATAACCACGCTATCTGTTCGTTAACGAACTATTGTGTGTCGGGTACGTGCCACATGTGTACCAAGAAGACATATCATATAGATACAGGGCAAGCATCATGCTATCTGTGCGTTAACGAACCATTAAGCGGTGCATGGATGCCACATGTGGTCCATGATCTGCCTATACTTTCGTTTTTTTTTTATTTGTGGGCTCGATTTTCTTTCGGTGGGATTTAGTATTACACTACGATGTTACATTTGCGCTAGAGCTACAACACTATAATGTAACTTTTCTTTATCAATTTTTCACTTGAAAATCCTCTCGTACCCACTCCAGCCAGCAGTTACACATCATTAGTATATATGAATATAATATATTCACGTCTGCATTATAAATTAATAGATACAAAATAATGTTAATGCATAATTATACGTTGACTGAATAAATATAGACACAAAATCAGCATCAGTCTATTTGTCAAATATAATTCTAGTTCTACAAGCGCACTCGTTGGTTAAAAAAGAAATCACCACTTTTAGATGATAAATATTTCTCTATTCTTGAATTTTTTCACTATTTTTTAACCATTTTTAAAGTTAATTTGTTGCCCTCTATTCTGCAAAGTTTGCCTATAATTATTCTCTTTTATCTATTCTGTAAATCCAATCCAAACGGTCAAAGTTGATGGGGTGATTGGAACTTTTTTGGTGGTATTTTCATGTCTCTTTCCATCGACATGGTCCAGTGATAACATCCGGGGGGTATTTTCGTGTCTCTTCTCGTCGACATGGTCCAGTGATAACATCCGCGGTATTTTCGTGTCTCTTTTCATCGACATGGTCCAGTGATAACATCCGGGGTATTTTCGTGTCTCTTTTCATCGACATGGTCCAGTGATAACATCCGGGGGTATTTTCGTGTCTCTTTTCATCGACATGGTCCAGTGATAACATCCGGGGTATTTTCGTGTCTCTTTTCGTCGACATGGTCCAGTGATAACATCCGGGGGTATTTTCGTGTCTCTTTTCATCGACATGGTCCAGTGATAACATCCGGGGTATGTTCGTGTCTCTTTTCATCGACATGGTCCAGTGATAACATCCGGGGGGTATTTTCTTGTCTCTTTTCATCGACATGGTCCAGTGATAACATCCGGGGTATTTTCGTGTCTCTTTTCATCGACATGGTCCAGTGATAACATCCGGGGTATTTTCGTGTCTCTTTTCATCGACATGGTCCAGTGATAACATCCGGGGTATTTTCGTGTATCTTTTCATCGACATGGTCCAGTGATAACATACTAACTTATTGATGAAAAGATTACATATTTATTACTTGTAACATATAAATAGCTAAATCTGGTATTAATATATTATACTTTGAATAATCGTGTTTCTACAGTATACCAGGTAACAGGTGTTTTCGCATGCTTGAAGGAGAGTAAAACATGTACAGGTATAGTGTACGTTAACCTGTGTTATGACTAGCTCGGTAAGTACCTTTAAATCATCAGCTTATATACATTTTGTATTTTTTTTTGGGGGGGGGGGATTTTTCTTTTTGATTTTCTGAGATTCGCAAAGAGGATTTTTAACGATCTTTTCATTTTCTAAGTTTATTATGGAGGATTTTTCACAACCTTTTGTGTTTTTCTGAGGGTGGCGAGGAAGATTTTTGATGACGGAGGACAATCTCTTTCTTAGGGCGGCAAGAAAGATTTTTGACGACGAAAGACTACCTTTTGATTTTCGAAGGGTGGCATTGAGGATTTTTGATGACGGAAGACCACCTTTTGATTTTCTGAGGGTGGCAAGGAAGATTTGTATGTCGCCCACTGCAATTCAGCAATTTGACTTTGCTATTATAAATACAAATTCTTATTTAAACACACCTATTTAATGATTGCAATTTATGAATCAGAACTGTTATCAATGGTATAGATTATTTTTGTAGTTCTAATTATATAGCCTAAATATGCTTTTCCAAATTTCAAAAAAAAAAAAACAAAAAAAACACCTGTAACAGATTTCACCGTTTTCAAATGATCGTCAGCCAAGATATCTTATAAGGATAAGTTTTATTTTCCAAATTATATAATTGATATCTCATACAGTATTTTACATGCCATTCATATAATAAACGTTGACTATTCAAATAAAGTCATACAGGAATTATAGGTTAAGTAAACACGTATTTAAGAGTTGCTACTCCGGAGATGTGGCAAACTTATTTTTTTTCTCTCATTTGATTTTATAATATTTTGCTGGAAATGTATAAATATAAATGATTGTTTAGCTGCAACATGCACCAAGGGACGATGCTCTAGGATTGTGAGTTTAAAAGCTCTAACAATCCTCCTCGTATCTGATGCAGAAAACAATAGTTCATGTGTATTCACAGCAAATAAAATATACTGCAGTAATCGGTATTGAGAATAGTGTAGGTTTCCCTACTGCAACAGGCACCAAGGGGTGGTACTCAAGGAGATGTGTTATTTACACAGTCCTCCTCGTGTCTGAAGCAGACAAGAAAGCCACATAATTAACAATTATTCGAAATAAATTTACATGCAGCAGTGAGAATTGACTTATCTTCTGTGTTCATAATCCATATCAGTTTATCTCTTGCGTTAAGAGTTAAAAAGTTGGGGCAACTTTTAGTTATCTCTTGAAATAGATGATTGCGGTCATCATTAAATTTAACGCATTGGAATTTTTTTTCATATTAGCTTTGAAGCTATTAATTTTTAGTAATGGTAAAGATATATGATTGATGTCTGGGATCATTTCAAGAATTGACATCATAGAGCCATACCAAGATGTTTTTTTTTTAATGAGAAAGATTCTATGATATGTTACAAAAGTGTCTTTAAGAAGAGAAAATTTGGAATCAAGATTTTCCAAGCGATACCAGTAATTTAACATGGAGTTAATCATATCATAATATAATTGAAATCGCCCTAGCTCAGATAAAATTTCAAAATTCGTGGATTTTTTATGAACACCTAAAACAAGTTTACAAAATTTGATATGTGGTCGCTCACATTTTTAACTGGAATAGATTTTATCAAATGGTAAAGTTCCATTTCTGAATCTTTCTGATAATGGATTAAAAGTTCCCCATATTTCAGACCTATATATGAGTATTGGTTTTATAGTATGATCAAATACATGTAAGCTGGTACTTATGCTTGGATTAAGTGATAACAAATTCTTGCACAATTTATAATAAGCCTTCAATGACTTTTTATACAGTTCATTCTGAGCATATGAAAATGACCCTGATGCACTATTTAAAGTAAACCAAGATAATTATTAACACACATTATAAATACTTCAGAGTTTCTGCTATCTTGTATGAACCTTGACGTAGAATTTTGTTTATCAGGTCAAGATCTATCTGGCCTGAAATTTTCAGATGAATAACCTGTTGTTAGGTTTCTGCCCCTGCATTGGTAATTTTAAGAAAATTTTGCCGTTTTTGGTTATTATCTTGAATATTATTGTAGATAGAGATAAACTGATAAACTGTAAAAAGCAATAATGTTCAGTAAAGTAAGATCTACAAATAACTCAACATGACCAAAATAGTCAGTTGACCGCTTCAGGAGTTATTGCCCTTTATAGTCAATTTTTAACCATTTTTTCGGAAATTATTGTAATCTTTTACATAAATCTTCTCCTTTGAAGCTACTTGAACAAATTTAACCAAACTTGTCCACAATTATCATTAGGGTAAATAGTATTATAATTGTATCCGATTACCATGCCGGCAAAGCAAGATGGCAGGCTAAAAATAGAACAGAAGGGTCTCATCTCTGAAACCAAAGCATTTCGAGCAAATCTTATTAGGATAAAATTGTTCGTTTGGTCAAGATCTATCTGCTCTAAAATTTTCAGACCATTCAGGCATCCTGTTGTTGGGTTGCTGCCCCTGATTTGGTAATTATAAGATTTTTTTTTCTCAAAATATTTTTTAACTGTAACTACTGAGCCAAGTTCATTATAAATAGAGATAATTGTAAGCAGCAAGAATGTTCAGTAAAGTAAGATCTACAAAGACATCACCAACAACAAACACAATTTTTGTCATGAATCCATCTGTGTCCTTTGTTTGATATGCACATAAACCAAGGTGAGCGACACAGGCTCTTTAGAGCCTCTAGTTTTGTTCCATCATCAGACATGCAACCTTTCTGCACTACATATTAATATTTATTTCTCATATTAAACCTTTTCGTACTCGCCATAGCAATAACACAACACTCGCCCTTACAATTACATAATATTATTATGAATAAGATATATTTGTGTCAGGGTTTCTTATTTAAATAATGTCTGTAATATTTCTTCGGTCTATGAAGAAATAAATTTAAAAATGCGTTTCACAACTAATAACTCGCTGAACGGGTTATTCAAATGAGAGCACACATTTTGGAAGCTATTTCAAATAGACAGAAAGAATATAACAGTCAATCCTTATAATTTAATTCTAAATTCCATTTCGTAAATCTTAAATCATGAAAACACACCGATGACGTAACGGTCACACGACAAAATCATGTCTAAGTGCGGATATATAAAAAAAAATCAACCAACGAGAAGACGTGTTACAATAGTTACATCAGAAATTAAATTACTATTTCAATGCACAGACTTGAATGAGTAACACATACATACTAAATTAACCAAATAAGCTGCAGCCTTTATGTCAAATCATAATCAGACAAATGGCAAAACATATCGACCCAGTGGTTGTAAATAAGGAGTGAATTCAAACAAGTAAGAGGAACAAACCAGGTCCCTAATTTATAAAACAGTTTTTTGACTTAAGGACAGGGTTTCAGTACTCTTTGTTATTTGTGCATTAAAAGTTTGATCTAAGGACATGGTAACAGTACTCTTTGTTATTTATGATTCAACGTTTTCGTTAAGGACATACCGGGTACAAGTACTCTTTGTAACTTGTACATTCAACATTAAAGCTAAGGATAGGGTACCAGTTCTCTTTGTTATTTGTACATTCAACATTTAAGCTAAGGATAGGGTACCAGTTCTCTTTGTTATTTGTACATTCAACATTTAAGCTAAGGATAGGGTACTAGTGCTCTTTGTTATTTGTACATTCAACATTTAAGGTAAGGATAGGGTACAATACTCTTTGTTATTTGTACCTTCAACATTTAAGCTAAGGATAGGGTACAGTACTCTTTGTTATTTGTACATTCAACGTTTAAGTTCAGAATAGGGTACGAGTGCTCTTTGTTATTTGTACATTCAACGTTTCAGCTAAGGATAGAGTACAGTACTATTTGTTATTTGTACATTCAACGTTTAAGCTAAGGATAGGGTACAGTTCTCTTTGTTATTTGTACATTCAACATTAAAGCTAAGGATAGGATACAATACTCTTTTTTATTTGTACATTCAACGTTTAAGCTAAGGATAGGATACAATACTCTTTTTTATTTGTACATTCAACGTTTAAGCTAAGGATAGGGTACAGTACTCTTTTTTATTTGTACATTCAACATTTAAGCTAAGGATAGGGTACGAGTGCTCTTTGTAATTTGTACATTCAACGTTTAAGCTAAGGATAGGGTACAGTACTCTTTGTTATTTGTACATTCAAAGTTTAAGTTCAGAATAGGGTACAGTACTCTTTGTTATTTGTACATTCAACGTTTAAGCTAAGAATAGGGTACAGTACTCTTTGTTATTTGTACATTCAACGTTTAAGCTAAGGATAGGGTACAGTACTCTTTGTAATTTGTGCATTAAACGTTTAAGCTAAGGATAGGGTACAGTACTCTTTGTTATTTGTACATTTAACGTTTAAGCTAAGGATAGGGTACAATATTCTTTGTTATTTGTACATTCAACGTTTAAGCTAAGGATAGGGTACAGTACTCTTTGTTTTTTGTACATTCAACGTTTAAAACTAAGGATAGGGTACAGTAATCTTTGTTTTTTGTACATTCGACGTTTAAGCTAAGGATAGGGTACAGTACTCTTTGTTATTTGTACATTCAACGTTTAAGCTAGGGATAGGGTACAGTACTCTTTGTTATTTGTACATTCAACGTTTAAGCTAGGGATAGGGTACAGTACTCTTTGTTATTTGTACATTCAACGTTTAAGCTAGGGATAGGGTACAGTACTCTTTGTTATTTGTACATTCAACGTTTAAGCTAAGGATAGGGTACAGTACTTTTTGTTATTTGTACATTCAACGTTTAAGCTAAGGATAGGGTACAGTACTCTTTGTTATTTGTACATTCAACGTTTAAGCTAGGGATAGGGTACAGTACTCTTTGTTATTTGTACATTCAACGTTTAAGCTAAGGATAGGGTACAGTACTCTTTGTTATTTGTACATTCAACGTTAAAGCTAAGGAAAGGGTACAGTACTCTTTGTTATTTGTACATTCAACGTTTAAGCTAAGAATAGGGTACAGTACTCTTTGTTATTTGTACATTCAACGTTTAAGCTAAGGATAGGGTACAGTACTCTTTGTAATTTGTACATTCAACGTTTAAGCTAAGGATAGGGTACAGTACTCTTTGTTATTTGTACATTCAACGTTTAAGCTAAGGATAGGGTACAGTACTCTTTGTTATTTGTACATTCAACGTTTAAGCTAAGGATAGGGTACCAGTGCTCTTTGTTATTTGACATTCAACGTTTAAGCTAAGGATAGGGTACAGTACTCTTTGTTATTTGTACATTCAACGTTTAAGCTAAGCATAGGGTACAGTACTCTTTGTTATTTGTACATTCAACGTTTAAGCTAAGAATAGGGTACCAGTACTCTTTGTTATTTGTACATTCAACATTTAAACTAAGGATAGGGTACCAGTTCTCTTTGTTATTTGTACATTCAACGTTAAAGCTAAGGATAGGGTACCAGTACTCTTTGTTATTTGGATATTCAACGTTTAAACTAAGGATAGGGTACAGTAATCTTTGTTATGTGTACATTCAGCATTTAAGCTAAGGATAGGGTACAGTACTTTTTGTTATTTGTACATTCAACATTTAAACTAAGGATAGGGTACAGTAATCTTTGTTATTTGTACATTTAACGTTTAAGCTAAGGATAGGGTACAGTACTCTTTGTTATTTGTACATTCAACGTTTAAACTAAGGATAGGGTACAGTAATCTTTGTTATTTGTACATTCAACGTTTAAGCTAAGGATAAGATACAGTACTCTTTGTTATTTGTACATTCAACGTTTAAGCTAAGGATAGGGTACAGTAATCTTTGTTATGTGTACATTCAGCATTTAAGCTAAGGATAGGGTACAGTACTCTTTGTTATTTGTACATTCAACGTTTAAACTAAGGATAGGGTACAGTCATCTTTGTTATGTGTACATTCAGCATTTAAGCTAAGGATAGGGTACAGTACTCTTTGTTATTTGTACATTCAACGTTTAAACTAAGGATATGGTACAGTAATCTTTGTTATGTGTACATTCAGCATTTAAGCTAAGGATAGGGTACAGTACTCTTTGTTTTTTGTACATTCAACGTTGAAGCTAAGGATAGGGTACAGTACTCTTTGTTTTTTGTACATTCAACGTTTAAGCTAAGGATAGGGTACAGTAATCTTTGTTATGTGTACATTCAGCATTTAAGCTAAGGATAGGGTACAGTAATCTTTGTTATTTGTACATTTAACGTTTAAGCTAAGGATAGGGTACAGTAATCTTTGTTATGTGTACATTCAGCATTTAAGCTAAGGATAGGGTACAGTACTCTTTGTTATTTGTACATTCAACGTTTAAACTAAGGATAGGGTACAGTAATCTTTGTTATGTGTACATTCAGCATTTAAGCTAAGGATAGGGTACAGTACTCTTTGTTATTTGTACATTGAACGTTTAAACTAAGGATATGGTACAGTAATCTTTGTTATGTGTACATTCAGCATTTAAGCTAAGGATAGGGTACAGTACTCTTTGTTTTTTTGTACATTCAACGTTGAAGCTAAGGATAGGGTACAGTACTCTTTGTTTTTTGTACATTCAACGTTTAAGCTAAGGATAGGGTACAGTAATCTTTGTTATGTGTACATTCAGCATTTAAGCTAAGGATAGGGTACAGTACTCTTTGTTATTTGTACATTCAACGTTTAAAATAAGGATAGGGTACAGTAATCTTTGTTATGTGTACATTCAGCATTTAAGCTAAGGATAGGGTACCAGTTCTCTTTGTTATTTGTACATTCAACGTTTAAACTAAGGATAGGGTACAGTACTCTTTGTTATTTGTACATTCAACGTTTAAACTAAGGATAGGGTACCAGTTCCCTTTGTTATTTGTACATTCAACGTTTAAGCTAAGGATAGGGTACAGTAATCTTTGTTATTTGTACATTCAACGTTTAAACTAAGGATAGGGTACCAGTAATCTTTGTTATTTGTACATTCAACGTTTAAACTAAGGATAGGGTACCAGTACTCTTTGTTATTTGTACATTTAACGTTTAAGCTAAGGATAGGGTACAGTACTATTTGTTATTTGTACATTCAACGTTTAAACTAAGGATAGGGTACAGTACTCTTTGTTACTTGTACATTCAGCGTTTAAGCTAAGGATAGGGTACAGTACTCTTTGTTATTTGTACATTCAGCGTTTAAGCTAAGGATAAGGTACAGTACTCTTTGTTATTTGTACATTCAACATTTAAGCTAAGGATAGGGTACAGTACTCTTTGTTATTTGTACATTCAGCGTTTAAGCTAAGGATAGGGTACAGTACTCTTTGTTATTTGTACATTCAGCGTTTAAGCTAAGAATAGGGTACAGTACTCTTTGTTATTTGTACATTCAACGTTAAAGCTAAGGATAGGGTACCAGTTCTCTTTGTTATTTGTACATTCAACGTTTAAGCTAAGAATAGGGTACAGTACTCTTTGTTATTTGTACATTCAGCGTTTAAGCTAAGGATATGGTACAGTACTCTTTGTTATTTGTACATTCAACGTTTAAGCTAAGGATAGGGTACCAGTTCTCTTTGTTATTTGTACATTCAACGTTTAAGCTAAGGATAGGGTACTAGTACTCTTTGTTATTTGTACATTCAGCATTTAAGCTAAGGCTAGGATACAGTACTCTTTGTTATTTGTACATTCAACATTTAAGCTAAGGATAGGGTACTAGTGCTCTTTGTTATTTGTACATTCAACGTTTAAGCTAAGGATAGGGTACATTACTCTTTATTATTTGTACATTCAGCATTTAAGCTAAGGATAGAGTACAGTACTCTTTGTTATTTGTACATTCAACGTTTAAGCTAAGGATAGGGTACAGTACTCTTTGTTATTTGTACATTCAGCGTTTAAGCTAAGGATAGGGTACAGTACTCTTTGTTATTTGTACATTCAGCGTTTAAGCTAAGGATAAGGTACAGTACTCTTTGTTATTTGTACATTCAACGTTTAAACTAAGGATAGGGTACAGTAATCTTTGTTATGTGTACATTCAGCATTTAAGCTAAGGATAGGGTACAGTACTCTTTGTTATTTGTACATTGAACGTTTAAACTAAGGATATGGTACAGTAATCTTTGTTATGTGTACATTCAGCATTTAAGCTAAGGATAGGGTACAGTACTCTTTGTTTTTTTGTACATTCAACGTTGAAGCTAAGGATAGGGTACAGTACTCTTTGTTTTTTGTACATTCAACGTTTAAGCTAAGGATAGGGTACAGTAATCTTTGTTATGTGTACATTCAGCATTTAAGCTAAGGATAGGGTACAGTACTCTTTGTTATTTGTACATTCAACGTTTAAAATAAGGATAGGGTACAGTAATCTTTGTTATGTGTACATTCAGCATTTAAGCTAAGGATATGGTACCAGTTCTCTTTGTTATTTGTACATTCAACGTTTAAACTAAGGATAGGGTACAGTACTCTTTGTTATTTGTACATTCAACGTTTAAACTAAGGATAGGGTACCAGTTCCCTTTGTTATTTGTACATTCAACGTTTAAGCTAAGGATAGGGTACAGTAATCTTTGTTATTTGTACATTCAACGTTTAAACTAAGGATAGGGTACCAGTAATCTTTGTTATTTGTACATTCAACGTTTAAACTAAGGATAGGGTACCAGTACTCTTTGTTATTTGTACATTTAACGTTTAAGCTAAGGATAGGGTACAGTACTATTTGTTATTTGTACATTCAACGTTTAAACTAAGGATAGGGTACAGTACTCTTTGTTACTTGTACATTCAGCGTTTAAGCTAAGGATAGGGTACAGTACTCTTTGTTATTTGTACATTCAGCGTTTAAGCTAAGGATAAGGTACAGTACTCTTTGTTATTTGTACATTCAACATTTAAGCTAAGGATAGGGTACAGTACTCTTTGTTATTTGTACATTCAGCGTTTAAGCTAAGGATAGGGTACAGTACTCTTTGTTATTTGTACATTCAGCGTTTAAGCTAAGAATAGGGTACAGTACTCTTTGTTATTTGTACATTCAACGTTTAAGCTAAGGATAGGTACCAGTTCTCTTTGTTATTTGTACATTCAACGTTTAAGCTAAGAATAGGGTACAGTACTCTTTGTTATTTGTACATTCAGCGTTTAAGCTAAGGATATGGTACAGTACTCTTTGTTATTTGTGCATTCAACATTTAAGCTAAGGATAGGGTACTATTGCTCTTTGTTATTTGTACATTCAACGTTTAAGCTAAGGATAGGGTACAGTACTCTTTGTTATTTGTACATTCAACGTTTAAGCTAAGGATAGGGTACAGTACTCTTTGTTATTTGTACATTCAACATTAAAGCTAAGGATAGGGTACAGTACTCTTTGTTATTTGTACATTCAACGTTTAAGCTAAGGATAGGGTACAGTACTCTTTGTTATTTGTACATTCAACATTAAAGCTAAGGCTAGGGTACAGTACTCTTTGTTATTTGTACATTCAACATTAAAGCTAAGGCTAGGGTACCAGTTCTCTTTGTTATTTGTTCATTCAACATTTAAGCTAAGGATAGGGTACCAGTTCTCTTTGTTATTTGTACATTCAATATTTAAGCTAAGGATAGGGTACTAGTGCTCTTTTTTATTTGTACATTCGACGTTTAAGCTAAGGATAGGGTACCAGTTCTCTTTGTTATTTGTACATTCAACGTTTAAGCTCAGGATAGGGTACTAGTGCTCTTTATTATTTGTACATTCAACATTAAAGCTAAGGATAGGGTACCAGTTCTCTTTTTTATTTGTACATTCAACGTTTAAGCTAAGGAAAGGGTACCAGTTCTCTTTGTTATTTGTACATTCAACGTTTAAGCTAAGGATAGGGTACCAGTTCTCTTTGTTATTTGTTCATTCAACATTTAAGCTAAGGATAGGGTACCAGTTCTTTTTGTTATTTGTTCATTCAACATTTAAGCTAAGGATAGGGTACTAGTGCTCTTTTTTATTTGTACATTCAACGTTTAAGCTAAGGATAGGGTACAGTACTCTTTGTTATTTGTACATTCAACATTTAAGCTAAGGATAGGGTACCAGTTGTCTTTGTTATTTGTACATTCAACGTTTAAGCTAAGGATAGGGTACCAGTTCTCTTTGTTATTTGTTCATTCAACATTTAAGCTAAGGATAGGGTACTAGTGCTCTTTGTTATTTGTACCTTCAACATTTAAGCTAAGGATAGGGTACAGTACTCTTTGTTATTTGTACCTTCAACATTTAAGCTAAGGATAGGGTACAGTACTCTTTGTAACTTGTACATTCAACGTTTAAGCTAAGGATAGGGTACAGTACTCTTTGTTATTTGTACATTCAACGTTTAAGCTAAGGATAGGGTACAGTTCTCTTTGTTATTTGTTCATTCAACATTTAAGCTAAGGATAGGGTACCAGTTCTTTTTGTTATTTGTTCATTCAACATTTAAGCTAAGGATAGGGTACTAGTGCTCTTTTTTATTTGTACATTCAACGTTTAAGCTAAGGATAGGGTACAGTACTCTTTGTTATTTGTACATTCAACATTTAAGCTAAGGATAGGGTACCAGTTCTCTTTGTTATTTGTACCTTCAACATTTAAGCTAAGGATAGGGTACCAGTTGTCTTTGTTATTTGTACATTCAACGTTTAAGCTAAGGATAGGGTACCAGTTCTCTTTGTTATTTGTTCATTCAACATTTAAGCTAAGGATAGGGTACAGTACTCTTTGTTATTTGTACCTTCAACATTTAAGCTAAGGATAAGGTACTAGTGCTCTTTGTTATTTGTACCTTCAACATTTAAGCTAAGGATAGAGTACAGTACTCTTTGTTATTTGTACCTTCAACATTTAAGCTAAGGATAGGGTACTAGTGCTCTTTGTTATTTGTACCTTCAACATTTAAGCTAAGGATAGGGTACAGTACTCTTTGTTATTTGTACCTTCAACACTTAAGCTAAGGATAGGGTACAGTACTCTTTGTAACTTGTACTTTCAACGTTTAAGCTAAGGATAGGGTACCAGTTCTCTTTGTTATTTGTACATTCAACATTTAAGCTAAGGATAGGGTAGAGTACTCTTTGTTATTTGTACATTCAACGTTTAAGCTAAGGATAGGGTACTAGTGCTCTTTTTTTTTTGTACATTCAACATTTAAGCTAAGGATAGGGTACCAGTTCTCTTTGTTATTTGTTCATTCAACATTTAAGCTAAGGATAGGGTACAAGTACTCTTTGTAACTTGTACATTCAACATTTAAGCTAAGAATAGGGTACAGTACTCTTTGTAACTTGTACATTCAACATTAAAGCTAAGGCTAGGATACAGTACTCTTTGTTATTTCTGCATTCAACGTTTAAGCTAAGGATAGGGTACCAGTTCTTTTTGTTATTTGTTCATTCAACATTTAAGCTAATAATAGGGTACCAGTTCTCTTTGTTATTTGTTCATTCAACATTTAAGCTAAGAATAGGGTACAGTACTCTTTGTTATTTGTACATTCAACATTTAAGCTAAGGATAGGGTACAGTACTCTTTGTTATTTGTACATTCAACATTTAAGCTAAGGATAGGGTACAGTACTCTTTGTTATTTGTACATTCAGCGTTTAAGCTAAGGATAGGGTACAGTACTCTTTGTTATTTGTACATTCAACGTTTAAGCTAAGAATAGGGTACAGTACTCTTTTTTATTTGTACATTCAACATTTAAGCTAAGGATAGGGTACTAGTGCTCTTTGTTATTTGTACATTCAACGTTTAAGCTAAGGATAGGGTACAGTACTCTTTGTTATTTGTACATTCAACGTTTAAGCTAAGAATAGGGTACCAGTTCTCTTTGTTATTTGTTCATTCAACATTAAATCTAAGAATAGGGTACAGTACTCTTTGTTATTTGTACATTCAACATTTAAGCTAAGGATAGGGTACAGTACTCTTTGTTATTTGTACATTCAACATTTAAGCTAAGGATAGGGTACTAGTGCTCTTTGTTATTTGTACATTCAACATTTAAGCTAAGGATAGGGTACCAGTTCTCTTTGTTATTTGTGCATTCAACGTTTAAGCTAAGGATAGGGTACAGTACTCTTTGTTATTTGTACATTCAACATTTAAGCTAAGGATAGGGTACCAGTTCTCTTTGTTATTTGTGCATTCAACGTTTAAGCTAAGGATAAGGTACAGTACTCTTTGTTATTTGTACATTCAACGTTTAAGCTAAGGATAGGGTACAGTACTCTTTGTTATTTGTACATTCAACATTTAAGCTAAGGATAGGGTACAGTACTCTTTGTTATTTGTACATTCAACATTTAAGCTAAGGATAGGGTACAGTACTCTTTGTAACTTGTACATTCAACATTTAAGCTAAGGATATGGTACAGTACTCTTTGTTATTTGTACATTCAACATTTAAGCTAAGGATATGGTACCAGTTGTCTTTGTTATTTGTTCATTCAACATTTAAGCTAAGGATAGGGTACCAGTTCTCTTTGTTATTTGTACATTCAATATTTAAGCTAAGGATAGGGTACTAGTGCTCTTTGTTATTTGTACATTCAACGTTTAAGCTAAGGATAGGGTACCAGTTCTCTTTGTTATTTGTACATTCAACATTTAAGCTAAGGATAGGGTACTAGTGCTCTTTGTTATTTGTGCATTCAACGTTTAAGCTAAGGATAGGGTACCAGTTCTCTTTGTTATTTGTACATTCAACGTTTAAGCTAAGGATAGGGTACATTACTCTTTATTATTTGTACATTCAACGTTTAAGCTAAGGCTAGGGTACAGTACTCTTTGTTATTTGTGCATTCAACATTTAAGCTAAGGATAGGGTACTATTGCTCTTTGTTATTTGTACATTCAACGTTTAAGCTAAGGATAGGGTACAGTACTCTTTGTTATTTGTACATTCAACGTTTAAGCTAAGGATAGGGTACAGTACTCTTTGTTATTTGTACATTCAACATTAAAGCTAAGGATAGGGTACAGTACTCTTTGTTATTTGTACATTCAACGTTTAAGCTAAGGATAGGGTACAGTACTCTTTGTTATTTGTACATTCAACATTAAAGCTAAGGCTAGGGTACAGTACTCTTTGTTATTTGTACATTCAACATTAAAGCTAAGGCTAGGGTACCAGTTCTCTTTGTTATTTGTTCATTCAACATTTAAGCTAAGGATAGGGTACCAGTTCTCTTTGTTATTTGTACATTCAATATTTAAGCTAAGGATAGGGTACTAGTGCTCTTTTTTATTTGTACATTCGACGTTTAAGCTAAGGATAGGGTACCAGTTCTCTTTGTTATTTGTACATTCAACGTTTAAGCTCAGGATAGGGTACTAGTGCTCTTTATTATTTGTACATTCAACATTAAAGCTAAGGATAGGGTACCAGTTCTCTTTTTTATTTGTACATTCAACGTTTAAGCTAAGGAAAGGGTACCAGTTCTCTTTGTTATTTGTACATTCAACGTTTAAGCTAAGGATAGGGTACCAGTTCTCTTTGTTATTTGTTCATTCAACATTTAAGCTAAGGATAGGGTACCAGTTCTTTTTGTTATTTGTTCATTCAACATTTAAGCTAAGGATAGGGTACTAGTGCTCTTTTTTATTTGTACATTCAACGTTTAAGCTAAGGATAGGGTACAGTACTCTTTGTTATTTGTACATTCAACATTTAAGCTAAGGATAGGGTACCAGTTGTCTTTGTTATTTGTACATTCAACGTTTAAGCTAAGGATAGGGTACCAGTTCTCTTTGTTATTTGTTCATTCAACATTTAAGCTAAGGATAGGGTACTAGTGCTCTTTGTTATTTGTACCTTCAACATTTAAGCTAAGGATAGGGTACAGTACTCTTTGTTATTTGTACCTTCAACATTTAAGCTAAGGATAGGGTACAGTACTCTTTGTAACTTGTACATTCAACGTTTAAGCTAAGGATAGGGTACAGTACTCTTTGTTATTTGTACATTCAACATTTAAGCTAAGGATAGGGTACCAGTTGTCTTTGTTATTTGTACATTCAACGTTTAAGCTAAGGATAGGGTACCAGTTCTCTTTGTTATTTGTTCATTCAACATTTAAGCTAAGGATAGGGTACTAGTGCTCTTTGTTATTTGTACCTTCAACATTTAAGCTAAGGATAGGGTACAGTACTCTTTGTTATTTGTACCTTCAACATTTAAGCTAAGGATAGGGTACAGTACTCTTTGTAACTTGTACATTCAACGTTTAAGCTAAGGATAGGGTACAGTACTCTTTGTTATTTGTACATTCAACGTTTAAGCTAAGGATAGGGTACAGTACTCTTTTTTATTTGTACATTCAACGTTTAAGCTAAGGATAGGGTACAGTACTCTTTGTTATTTGTACATTCAACATTTAAGCTAAGGATAGGGTACCAGTTCTCTTTGTTATTTGTACCTTCAACATTTAAGCTAAGGATAGGGTACCAGTTGTCTTTGTTATTTGTACATTCAACGTTTAAGCTAAGGATAGGGTACCAGTTCTCTTTGTTATTTGTTCATTCAACATTTAAGCTAAGGATAGGGTACTAGTGCTCTTTGTTATTTGTACCTTCAACATTTAAGCTAAGGATAGGGTACAGTACTCTTTGTTATTTGTACCTTCAACATTTAAGCTAAGGATAGGGTACTAGTGCTCTTTGTTATTTGTACCTTCAACATTTAAGCTAAGGATAGGGTACAGTACTCTTTGTTATTTGTACCTTCAACATTTAAGCTAAGGATAGGGTACAGTACTCTTTGTAACTTGTACTTTCAACGTTTAAGCTAAGGATAGGGTACCAGTTCTCTTTGTTATTTGTACATTCAACATTTAAGCTAAGGATAGGGTAGAGTACTCTTTGTTATTTGTACATTCAACGTTTAAGCTAAGGATAGGGTACTAGTGCTCTTTTTTTTTTGTACATTCAACATTTAAGCTAAGGATAGGGTACTAGTGCTCTTTTTTTTTTGTACATTCAACGTTTAAGCTAAGGATAGGGTACCAGTTCTCTTTGTTATTTGTACATTCAACGTTTAAGCTAAGGATAGGGTACAGTACTTTTTGTTATTTGTTCATTCAACATTTAAGCTAAGGATAGGGTACAAGTACTCTTTGTAACTTGTACATTCAACATTAAAGCTAAGGCTAGGATACAGTACTCTTTGTTATTTCTGCATTCAACGTTTAAGCTAAGGATAGGGTACCAGTTCTTTTTGTTATTTGTTCATTCAACATTTAAGCTAATAATAGGGTACCAGTTCTCTTTGTTATTTGTTCATTCAACATTTAAGCTAAGAATAGGGTACAGTACTCTTTGTTATTTGTACATTCAACATTTAAGCTAAGGATAGGGTACAGTACTCTTTGTTATTTGTACATTCAACATTTAAGCTAAGGATAGGGTACAGTACTCTTTGTTATTTGTACATTCAACATTAAAGCTAAGGATAGGGTACAGTACTCTTTGTTATTTGTACATTCAACATTTAAGCTAAGGATAGGGTACAGTACTCTTTGTTATTTGTACATTCAACATTAAAGCTAAGGATAGGGTACAGTACTCTTTGTTATTTGTACATTCAACGTTTAAGCTAAGGATAGGGTACCAGTTCTCTTTGTTATTTGTACCTTCAACATTTAAGCTAAGTATAGGGTACCAGTTCTCTTTGTTATTTGTTCATTCAACATTTAAGCTAATAATAGGGTACCAGTTCTCTTTGTTATTTGTACATTTAACGTTTAAGCTAATAATAGGGTACAGTACTCTTTGTTATTTGTACATTCAACATTTAAGCTAAGAATAGGGTACCAGTTCTTTTTGTTATTTGTTCATTCAACATTTAAGCTAAGGATAGGGTACTAGTGCTCTTTTTTATTTGTACATTCAACATTTAAGCTAATAATAGGGTACCAGTTCTCTTTGTTATTTGTTCATTCAACATTTAAGCTAAGAATAGGGTACAGTACTCTTTGTTATTTGTACATTCAACATTTAAGCTAAGGATAGGGTACAGTACTCTTTGTTATTTGTACATTCAACATTAAAGCTAAGGATAGGGTACAGTACTCTTTGTTATTTGTACATTCAACATTTAAGCTAAGGATAGGGTACAGTACTCTTTGTTATTTGTACCTTCAACATTTAAGCTAAGGCTAGGGTACAGTTCTCTTTGTTATTTGTACATTCAACGTTTAAGCTAAGGATAGGGTACTAGTGCTCTTTTTTATTTGTACATTCAACGTTTAAGCTAAGGATAGGGTACCAGTTCACTTTGTTATTTGTTCATTCAACATTTAAGCTAAGGATAGGGTACTAGTTCTCTTTGTTATTTGTACATTCAACGTTTAAGCCAGGGATAGGGTACAGTACTCTTTGTTATTTGTACATTCAACGTTTAAGCTAAGGATAGGGTACATGTACTCTTTGTAACTTTTACATTCAACATTAAAGCTAAGGCTAGGATACAGTACTCTTTGTTATTTCTACATTCAACGTTTAAGCTAAGGATAGGGTACAGTACTCTTTGTTATTTGTACATTCAACGTTTAAGCTAAGGATAGGGTACAGTTCTCGTTGTTATTTGTACATTCAACGTTTAAGCTAAGGATTGGGTAGATTACTCTTTGTTATTTGTACATTCAACGTTTAAGCTAAGGATAGGGTACCAGTTCTCTTTGTTATTTGTACCTTCAATGTTTAAGCTAAGGATAGGGTACAGTACTCTTTGTTTTTTGTACATTCAACGTTTAAGCTAAGGATAGGGTACCAGTTCTCTTTGTTATTTGTTCATTCAACGTTTAAGCTAAGGATAGGGTACTAGTGCTCTTTTTTATTTGTTCATTCAACATTGAAGCTAAGAATAGGGTACCAGTTCTCTTTGTTATTTGTACATTCAACGTTTAAGCTAAGAATAGGGTACCAGTTCTCTTTGTTATTTGTACATTTAACGTTTAAGCTAAGGATAGGGTACAGTACTCTTTGTTATTTGTGCATTCAACGTTTAAGCTAAGAATAGGGTACCAGTTCTCTTTGTTATTTGTACATTTAACGTTTAAGCTAAGGATAGGGTACAGTACTCTTTGTTATTTGTGCATTCAACGTTTAAGCTAAGGATAGGGTACAGTACTCTTTGTTATTTGTACATTCAACATTTAAGCTAATAATAGGGTACAGTACTCTTTGTTATTTGTACATTCAACGCTTAAGCTAATAATAGGGTACAGTACTCTTAGTTATTTGTACATTCAACATTTAAGCTAAGGATAGGGTACAGTACTCTTTGTTATTTGTACATTCAACGTTTAAGCTAAGGATAGGGTACATTACTCTTTATTATTTGTACATTCAACGTTTAAGCTAAGGAAAGGGTACAGTACTTTTTGTTTTTTGTACATTCAACGTTTAAGCTAAGGATAGGGTACATTACTCTTTATTATTTGTACATTCAACGTTTAAGCTAAGGATAGGGTACCAGTTCTCTTTGTTATTTGTACATTCAACGTTTAAGCTAAGGATAGGGTACCAGTACTCTTTATTATTTGTACATTCAACGTTTAAGCTAAGGATAGGGTACCAGTAATCTTTGTTATTTGTACATTCAACGTTTAAGCTAAGGATAGGGTACCAGTACTCTTTGTTATTTGTACATTCAAATTAGTTCATTGTTTGTTGTATGTATGTACTAGTTTAAACTCTCATGTTTTACCTATATCATGTGTATGTGACAATAAAGAATAATAATTCATAATCGATGAAAATACGTAAACATCGTCCATGCAAAGGTTATACTAAACTGTGTCATAAATTTGAAAATTTAACAGATTTAGATACATCTAATGAAGCAGAATATGTAAAACACAGCTTTTACAAATCGTACGATATTATATATAAGGCCAAATAAAATAACATGTGTGTTTCCTATTACATTTTTGTAAATACCTGTAGGCTGGGATTTTTTTTTATTTTACATTTTTTTTACTTTAAGAGTGCTTATTGAAAACTGAACAAAAAACTTAAAGGTTGGCTTTTTCTAAGCTGAAATAGGGTAAGTACAAAAATAGGAAACACATATTTAGTTATTTGTCCTGAATGAATTAGTTTTAGTAAGACAGGATATAATATTGGAATATCCAGTTTTTGATAAATATAGCACTTCGTGTATATATATAGACATAAAACTTAAAAAGGTATGTAACTATTTATTCGAGTTGTTAATGCGTATCTTCTTTTGATGCTTTCTGTGAATCATATTTTCATATTGTGGATGTTTTGAAAAGTTTTGAACATTTTTTTATCCGAGTCTAGACCAGTGTTAGTTCAAGCAGTTCGCCAGAAGTAAAGCCACACCAATAAACAATTATAGTATAATAATGATATAAACAAAATGAAAACATTTTACATTTTGGGGGAGGGTGGTGGTGTTTGTTTGTGTGTTTGTTTTTGTTTGTTTTTTTTTTGGGGGGGGGGGGGGGGTGATAAAGACTCTAGAGCACCTCGGTTGTATCCGCTGCTGACGATTCAAGACAACAAATACAGACGTTTTATTGTATTCCTTATACGTTATAAGTTGCAAAACTTTTGTCTGGCCCAATTGTTATTATTATTTGAACAAATAAAGTGAGGTGTAGCTCCTTTTCTGTATTAATTTCGATCTATCTATAGAAACAACATGCATGACCTCAAACTATTGGTCACCTTATGGTTCATACGTGACCATGCGTCGGCGTATAGCGACCGCGCATTCCGTGTTAAATTATAGCGACCGTACATTCCACGTCGGAATAAGGCGATTTTGCATTAACGTCGAAATAGGGCGACCGTGATCGTGCATTTCAACATCAAGCATACAATTTGTGATGCGAAAACCAACATGAATTACGGACGGACGCGCACAGAAATGATCAATTAATAGTTGTTTGCGTCACGTCCAGTGGCAAGTATTTTATGCATATTCAGGAAGAGTAGAAATGAGTAGATGGAAAAGAAGGGCGGATACAATTATTATTTAGGGACTCCTAGTTGAATACCTACAATGATCCTTCGTGTTTCTTATTCAACAGGCGCATTTAAATTTGTTGAACATAAACACATACAAATTATGTAAATAAAGATAAAAGCGTTCAACGTTACAATTTGGTGTCCTTGAAACTGGTATTATACATGTGTATGGGTACGCCTACAGGTTCTTGTTCCTAAAATATCTACAGACGTTCGAACCTTCTGGTTATGTCTGGTACAATATGTCACGTGTACTCAGATGTCACAAATCATGGGTTGTAAAATAGGAAGTTTTGTGTCTAATAAATACCACCAGGTGATGGAATTATCGTTTTGTCGAAACACAATTCAAATTTGCAATATTAAACACATTTTAATAGAAATGTCTTTAACAGCTATTCGCAATTTGTAATGCTGATTATTTCGTTTTAACTAATATGTGTTAGATAATTAGATATTACTACTATTTAAACTCTTTCGTATTAAAAAAAGACCATCCATTTCAAGTAATTAATTGTTGATCTCATAACGTCCAGTGGTGAATATTTCATTTGTGGTTGCCAATGAGACAACTCTCTACCATAGACAAATGACATTAAATAAGCAACTAAAGGTCACCGTACGGCCTTCAACGAGTTAAACAGGTAACTTTATGGTCACTGCTTGTCACACAATGCGCTAAACCGGTAACTTTATTTACTCTCATTGACACACAATGCGCTAAACCGGTATCTTTATGGTCACTTCTTGTCACACAATGCGCTAAACCGGTAACTTTATGGTCACTGCTTGTCACACAATGCGCTAAACCGGTAACTTTATTTACTCTCATTGACACACAATGCGCTAAACCGGTAACTTTATAGTCACTTCTTGTCACACAATGCGCTAAACCGGTAACTTTATTTACTCTCATTGACACAAAATGCGCTAAACCGGTAACTTTATGGTCACTTCTTGTCACACAATGCGCTAAACCGGTAACTTTATTTACTCTCATTGACACACAATGCGCTAAACCGGTAACTTTATGGACTCTTATTGTCACACAATGCGCTAAACCGGTAACTTTATTTACTCTCATTGACACACAATGCGCTAAACCGGTAACTTTATTTACTCTCATTGCCACACAATGCGCTAAACCGGTAACTTTATGGTCACTTCTTGTCACACAATGCGCTAAACCGGTAACTTTATTTACTTTCATTGACACAAAATGCGCTAAACCGGTAACTTTATGGTCACTTCTTGTCACACAATGCGCTAAACCGGTAACTTTATTTACTCTCATTGACACACAATGCGCTAAACCGGTAACTTTATGGACTCTTATTGTCACACAATGCGCTAAACCGGTAACTTTATTTACTCTCATTGACACACAATGCGCTAAACCGGTAACTTTATTTACTCTCATTGCCACACAATGCGCTAAACCGGTAACTTTATGGACTCTCATTGACACACAATGCGCTAAACCGGTAACTTTATTGACTCTTATTATCACAAAATGCGCTAAACCGGGAACTTTATTGACTCTTATTATCACAAAATGCGCTAAACCGGGAACTTTATTGACTATTATTGTCACACAATGTGCTAAACCGGGAACTTTATGGACTCTTATTATCACACAATGCGCTAAACCGGGAACTTTATTGACTCTTATCTCATAACATGCGCTAAACCGGGAACTTTAATGACTATTATTGTCACACAATGTGCTAAACCGGGAACTTTATGGACTCTCATTGACACACAATGCGCTTAACCGGTAACTTTATTTACTCTCATTGTCACACAATGCGCTAAACCGGTAATTTTATGGACACTTATTGTCTCACAATGAGCTAAACCGGGAACTTTATTGGCTCTTATTATCACAAAATGCGCTAAACCGGGAATTTTATTGACTATTATTGTCACACAATTGGCTAAAACGGGAACTTTATTGACTCTTATTATCACACTATGCACTAAACCGGGAACTTTATTGACTATTATTGTCACACAATGCGCTAAACCGGGAACTTTATTGACTATTATTATCACACAATGCGCTAAACCGGGAGCTGTATGGACGCTTATTGTCACACATGGCAGTGAAACGCACACGTTTGTGCTGTCTAGTTACAACGTATAGAACTAATAAACAATTTATTTGTTATGTTAACGTGTCACACTTAACTCGTGCTCGCTCATTTTGTAAATGTTGAGGTGACTCATATGGCACTGATCCGCTCACTTAATGTTTACTTTTGACTCATACTCTCTCATTTTGTAAATGTCGATGTGACTCATATGCCACTGATCCGCTCACTTAATGTTTACTTTTAACATGAGGCACTTTTTGACCTGATTTTCCTTGTGTAAACTTGTAACATATTGCACAAGGTCATGTATGACATTGATGTCAATGGACTGTGGACATTATATGTGTACTGATTGATATTATTGTCTTAGAAACAAAAAATGTTTTATTAGTTGTTATTTGAACTTGCTGTATTTTGTGTCTTTTGTATTTTTGTAAGTAGCCTTTATTAATCTTTTTTCAATCTTTTCAACAGACTTTTGTAGTTTTTTCTTATATCGTAATGTTACACAATTGTTTCAGGTCAAGGAAGGGTAGACCGTTCAAATATATATAACCTGCCACATGTTTGATGTACCGGTCTCAATTCTAGACCCTGTAGTTCAGAGCCGGTCTCAAGTCTACAGCCTGTAGTTCAGTGGTTGTCGGTGCAGGGTTTGATGTGCCGGTCTCAAGTTTAGAGCCTATAGTTCAGTGGTTGTCGGTGCATGGTTCGTGTCTGTTAGCCGGTCTCAAGTCTAGAGCCTATAGTTCAGTGGTTGTCAGTGCATGGTTCGTGTCTATGAGCCGGTCGCAAGTCTAGAGCCTATAGTTCAGTGGTTGTCGGTGCATGGTTCGTGTCTCTGAGCCGGTCTCAAGTCTAGTGCCTATAGTTCAGTTGTTGTCGGTGCATGGTTCGTGCTGGTGAGCCGGTCTCAAGTCTAGAGCATGTAGTTCAGTTGTTGTCGGTGCATGGTTCGTGTCTGTGAGCCGTTCTCAAGTTAAAAGCCTATAGTTCATTTGTTGTCGGTGCATGGTTCGTGTCTGTGAGCCGGTCTCAAGTCTATAGCCTGTAGTTCAGTTGTTGTCGGTGCATGGTTCGTGTCTTTGAGCCGGTCTTAAGTCTAGAGCCTATAGTTCAGTTGTTGTCAGTGCATGGTTCGTGTCTGTGAGCCGGTCTCAAGTCTAAAGCCTTTAGTTCAGTGGTTGCCGGTCTCAAGTCTAGAGCCTGTAGTTCAGTGGTTGCCGGTCACAAGTCTAGAGCCTGTAGTTCAGTGGTTATCGGCTCAAGTCTAGAGCCTGTAGTTCAGTAGTTGTCGGTGAAGGGTTCGTGTCTGTGAGATTTATTTTGCGTTCTTGATTAGGCCGAAAGTGTTCTTGTTTTTATTGTTTACATGTAGGGGAATTGAAAAGTCGATTGTACGGCATCGGGATTTCTCATTGTTGAAGGACATACGATGGGCTATAATTTTTTTTATTGGCACTTAATTTGTCTCATTGGCAATCATACTACAGCTCCTTATTTTGATACATATTCTTTATTTATGTTTTACATCTGAGACGACAAGTATTTTTTTAAACAATCTAATAATGTAAAACGGTTAATGAACTAAAACCAAGGACGTTTTTGACAAATATGTTATCGCGAGGTAAGGGTCATACCAACTTTTATTTATTTGATGCACTTGTAAGAACATTTGTCATGCGTCGAAATGTCCCATTGACAATTTGTACAATATCATAATAACTTTAAGTAGATTATACATATCAATGTTAATAAAATCAGTCTAGCGCGCTCAGGGGTCAACATTATAAATCCGAAATACCATTTATATAACAATATTTTAAAAGATGAAGAAAAATAGGAGCAACATCTAAAAATAGACGTCAAGCTTGATAACTTAACCGTGTTAACGTAAACACACAGCCAGGTTCATTCCACGTACATTTCTGATTTTAAAAAATGCCTGTACCAAGCCAGGAATATGACAGTTGTTGTCCATTCGTTTGATTTGTTTTATCATTTGATAAGGGACTTTCCGTTTTGAGTTTAGTATTTTTGGGATTTTACTTTTTTTTTAACAGTAGTCTGAACTAAGTGTAACTGTCTTAAAAGTGGGAGGTCCTACCCAGCAAGGATTTCCCCATCATACTCTGAGGAAAAATCTGTACCGATTTTAGAAAATGACAGTTAACTGTAGTCGTTGTTATGGTTCATAAAGCCGAGTGTTGGAATTTGTCAAATTTTGTATAATTTTACTTATAACCATAAAAAATTATAAAATAGAAAAAAGAAACTGTGATTTTGGTATTTCTGTAAATACATATTTCTTTATTGATTGCTACTTGAACGTCCACTGTTGAAGGCCTTAGGGGCACATGTTAAAGGAGCACCAGCTTCGATATATATATATATAAAACATCTAAGTGAAATAATGAAACAAGAGGGAAAAAAGGGGGGGGGGGGGTCGGTGTGGTCCTTATCCCGAATCCCGAAAAAAAAGAGTTCCCGGATCCCGAAAGGATAAACCCTGAGTCTCGATCCCAGTGTCCCGATAAAGCCCCCCCCCCCCCCCCCCCCCCCTTATGAAATAATGTCAACATTGAAAGTGAAACAAAGGTTAATCATCTGATTGACTGATTCGATCAACAAAAACATTCTTATTCAGTTAAAATCGATGATTAACATATATCTTTAATCTATAATATGTAATTAAACAGACCCAAAAATTTAATTGCAAGAGTTCGAATCCTATTTATATCATTATATATGTATATCGCTTATACATATGACGATCGGGGGTCTTCAGCGGTCAAATCGATAGTTAATTAAAATAATTAAATATCGTTCAGTTTTAAGTCCTAATATGACTGCAAAAGTTGTACATTCATCAAAGCTATATGCGTACATTTAGATATCTTATATGAATTTATGGAATTTTGCTATTCGAATTATCATATTATAGGTTGTCTGACATGAAGATATCTTTGCAATATATATCCTCTTGCCTTTGTTAGTCTTAATTTTATTTTTAGGTTTCTTTATATATTCGGAGTTTAGTATGACGTCCATTTTCTCTGAACTAGTACATATTTTTGTTTAGGGCAAACTGAAGCACACCCCCAGGTGCGGGATTTTATCGCTGCAATGATGACCCATTGGTGGCCTTCGGCTGTTTTCTACTCTTTGGTCGGGTTGCTGTCTATTTGACACATTCCCCGTTTCCATTCTCAATTTTATACAAGATGTTTAATAACCGGGTATTGTTTTTATTAAACTACATGTCGTCATGTTTGAACTAGCGTAAAAAGGGAAAAGCCTGATCAATAACAACATTTTATGAATGGATTTTATATATAACATATGTCGTTTTAAAAGTACTTTATTACTTTGTAACAGTAAGATGGTTTTATTTCACTAACACAAAATGAAACAGATGATTTAAAGCATGACCGAACATTGAACTAATAATGTAGTGCAGTTAATTTACAAATGTTACAGAGAATTTGCAGCAAAATAAACATCAGTGGACCACCCACGGACCACCTTTTAATAGTGTTATCTCCAACAGTCTTTTTAAAAATCGTGTTGACCCTTCCGCAGTACCTGCGACCACGCCCAATTGTGATGGGGTTAGTGGTGATCCTTCTGGAGTACCCGCGACCACGCCCAATTGTGATGGGGTTAGTGTTGGTCCTTCCGCAGTACCTGCGACCACGCCCAATTGTGATGGGGTTAGTGTTGGTCCTTCCGCAGTACCTGCGACCACGCCCAATTGTGATGGGGTTAGTGTTGATCAGTTTTTTTTTAATCATATTTATATTATTAATAACGACTAATATAGTATTAGTTTGTACGTTTCATTGTGATATGTATTCATACGTGTTTTTGTGCTGTATAAATAGTGTTGTCATTTTAACGACATTTTGAAACATCGCCATATAATAGGGGTTTTGTCTGCCATAAAATTAGACTCAACCCACCTTTTAATGATCTTAAATGTCCTGTACCAAGTCAGGAATATGACAGTTGTAATCAAATAGTTCATTCCTATGTATGTTGGCGTTTGTTTTTGTTACACTTCTCAGTGTTTCTGATGTTCCTTTGTTTTCCTCTTTTAGTTAATGTGTTTCCCGCGGTCTTAATCCTTAATCCGGTTTTGTTTTCTCTCAATCGATTTATGACTTTTGAACAGCGGTATACTACTGTTGCCTTTATTTTTCTCGTTTTCGTGTTTTTGCCAAGGCATCGGAACGTTTGTGGCTTGAAACTGTTTTCTACTTATCTAAAGTGCTTTACTTGACCTTGTATTTACAATTGATATGTTTCCCCTTTTAAACCCTTGACGTCGGTGAACAGACAATTTAAAAAAAAAATTATTTAAACATATGTCGTGGTTAATTTTTTCCTATAATCCGAAAATCGTTATAATAATCTTTTAAAGTACAAGCATGTTAATTGAAAGGAAAAAAAAAAATAAAAATCGTTGTATGTGACTTATGTATTCTGGGTAATATCTTTTAAAGCGTACAACAATATAAGATGAAATTCAACCAATGACCTTCAATAAGGGGTACGAACAATTGCAATACAAGGCATTTGAAACGGTAAATTACATTACAAATGTGTCTGACGAAAAAACACAACACATGAACATGTTGTTGAAAGCAACAAAAGTGACGTTGTAAAAATGCATTATGCAATGCAGTGGTTCACAATATTTGCTGTTACTGAAGTTGAAATGCATAAATTTCAGTTTTTTTTAAAATTATTTGTAAGAAGTATGTTACCTATAACGTACCCACATACAAATTAGGTACACATTAAATAACATGAATAACAACCAATGTCCAAAATGTGGCGGTATCGCTCTTTTGTAAACGAAACGTGTGTCTGGTGTTGAAAAAAAACTGGCATCTATTACATTCATGTTTAATTACAGTTACTGGGACGATGCCAATACTGATGGGATTTTTATTTCCCGAGGGTATCATCAGCCCAGTCGTCAGCACTTCTGTGTTGACATGAATTATCATTGATATGTTTTTAATTAGAAATAAACTGTTTATAGCAAAGCTTTGAATTTTTGAATTACTTAGATTTTCTACATCAGGATTATATCACCTATGGCAAAACATTTAGGAATTGTTGGTTAGATACTTTTTAACCTTTGTCTTTATTCGAGCGTCACTGATTAGTCTTTTTTCGAGCGTCACTAATCAGTCTTTATTCGGGCGTCACCGATCAGTCTTTATTCGAGCGTCACTGATCAGTCTTTTTTCGAGCGTCACTAATCAGTCTTTATTCGGGCGTCACCGATCAGTCTTTATTCGAGTGTCACTGACCAGTCTTTATTCGAGCGTCACTGATCAGTCTTTATTCGAGCGTCACTGATCAGTCTTTTTTCGAGCGTCACTGATCAGACTTTTTCAGACGAAAAGAGTGTCTGACGCAAATTCAAAATATTCAATCCTGGTATCTATGATGAGTTTATGTGGATGCAGTTGTCTTTGATTTACAGACAATAATAGACTCACGACAGTAGATATATATGTATTTATCATTCTAAAGCTTAAGAGATATAAACGAGAACCATGCATTTTTCAAGTTTATATCTCAAAACCATCACCTATTATGGTATAGCTTCTGAATAAAATTGGTAATGAAAATGGGGAATGTGAAAAGTGAAATAACAAAAATTCTGAACTCCGAGGAGAAAGTCCATAAGCAAATGGCAAAATCAAATAATAAATGACAAATACTATAGTATTAATGAATGGGTGTTTTTATAATGGCCCTGTTATATGTCCAAGGTCTGTAATAATGATCGAGGAAGTTTGTAATGGCTCGAGGCAATGCCGAGGGCCATTACAGACATCCGAGGCCATTATTACTGACCAAGGACATATAACAGGGCCATTATAAAAACACCCATTTCTTAATACATTTATTAACCAACTGAAAAAAGGTGTATGTGTTGCTGCCAACTTGATGTACCCTCTTACTCTTTTAAGGACTGTTTAGTTTGAAAAAAAAATTAATTTGTACTTCACCATGATCAAGCTTTAAATATATAATACCAAATATTCAAGATATTACGTTGAAAGAAGTTATGTGTTGAAAAACAGGATGAACAGTGATCCCTTTATATGTTTCGTTAATGTTTGTTGCTTGTTACTAAATCAAATAAAATACAAAAAGGTATACTCTTTACAGCTTAATTTTACTAACTTTATTAAAAACCCTAACTGGGCTTCATACAGACAAGCTGGGCATTAATACAGGGCCATTACAGAAAAACAGGGCCATTACAGAAATAACAGGGCCATTACAGAAAAACAGGGCCATTACAGAAAAACAGGGCCATTACAGAAAAAAACAGGGCCATTACAGAAAAACAGGGCCATTGCAAAAAATATGTTATTTTTAATAACCAGTCATTTTTGACAATAATGTACTTAGTTAGTTAATAATAGTAGACAACAACCCGACCAAAGAGCAGAACACAGCCGAGGGCCACCAATGGGTCTTCAACATAGCGGAAAAAAACCCAGGCCCTTTAAAATGTAACAAAAGTGTGTATTTGTTTAGTAATAATGGACGTCATGCTAAAATCCGAAATATATAAATGAACTAAAATTAAAAGTCATACAGGGCTAACAATGTCCAGAGGCTCCTGATTTGGGACAGGCGCAACAATATGGCAGGGTTAAATAATTTTTATGAGAACGCAACCCTCCCCCTATACCTCTAGTAAATGTAGAAAAACAAACACTCATGCAGTAATGAACACTATATCATTTATAATAAGATAAAGTACAGTGAACTTTTTCGAATGATATATTCATGTCATTGTACATGTAAACTGATTCATGTGAATGCATGTTTAAAGAAATGTTGTTATGCATGGCGATTTCGTAGATAAAAAATTAAATAAATTATTCTAAAAATAGCAATGAGTATAATGCCAATCCTATTAAAATACGTTATTTTCTCACTAACAGATTTTATTCAAATTTCATTTAAAACGACTGAATTGCTTAATTGAGCATACTATTTCAAAATTCACTTTTATTTTCACCTTTTATTAAACATAGGTGTATATTCTCAACTTTGTAATTAATGCATGAATCATTCCGAGACATGCACGTTCAGGCAAACAAGATTTATATTTTTTGTATGTTTAACAGATGTATAAGGTGAATGACATTTTATAGATCAATTACACTGCATTATACAAAATCAATTTGACTAATAAGACGTGGATATAACGAAGAATGATTAAAAGGTATGGTTGATATTTTTATCGCTATCGACTTTTTCCCAAGCTTAGGGACGACATCAAAAGTTCAATGAAGGATAAAAACTTAATTCAAATAGTTTTTTCACTGACCCCCCTACCCCCTATTAACTTAATTTGGGGAAAAGTGATTGACCCATATGGATATATGTAAAAATCAATGTCAGATAACCAAATCTTGCAGCAGTTCAACCCCCCCCCACCCCCAAACTATTTGAATTAAGTTTTTTTTTATCTTACATTGATCTTTTGATGTCGTCCCTTAGTGTTGAGCTTGACTGTAATGGGAAAAGATTTCAACATTAACTTTGTCTGACTTAAATAGAGAATGCTTTGCTTATGTTAAATTCGAACCACGATTTATTAAATATGTGAAATCAAAAGTTTTCTTCAGGCTGATTTTGTTTGTTGCTGATTTTTTTCGGGTCAGGTTGTTTGAAGAATTGAATAACATTTTAGTGTTATTTTTGTAAATGAAAGATTTCATTTTGATATTTTTTATCATAATTAAAACTAAAAGTAACATGATTGTGCATTATATATAGGACCGTATCCCTCGTTTGATAATGCATACACATGTACAGATATCAGGATGCTGAAAAACTAAGTTGACAAAAACAAACCAGACCAGATTGTGGAGAGTAACATTTTTGTGTTGAATGTCAAGGTTAAATTTTTGTTATTTGAACATTACATTGTTGTGTTGAATTTCAAGGTTGATTTCTTGTTATAATGACAATTACATTGTTGTGTTGAATGTCAAGGTTGATTTCTTGTTATATTGACCATTACATTGTTGTGTTGAATTTCAAGGTTGATTTCTTGTTATTCTAGTATTGACCATTACATTGTTGTGTTGAATGTCAAGGTTGATTTATTGTTATATTGACCATTACATTGTTTTGTTGAATTTCAAGGTTGATTTCTTGTTATATTGACCCTTACATTGTTGTGTTGAATGTCAAGGTTGATTTCTTGTTATATTGACCATTACATTGTTGTGTTGAATTTCAAGGTTGATTGCTTGTTACATTGACCATTACATTGTTGTGTTGAATTTCAAGAATGATTGCTTGTTATATTGACCCTTACATTGTTGTGTTGAATGTCAAGGTTGATTTCTTGTTATATTGACCATTACATTGTTTTGTTGAATGTCAAGGTTGATTTCTTGTTATATTGACCATTACATTGTTGTGTTGAATGTCAAGGTTGATTGCTTGATAGATTGACCATTACATTGTTGTGTTGAATTTCAAGGTTGATTGCTTGTTATATTGACCATAACATTATGGTGTTAAATTTCAAGGTTGATTGCTGGGTAGATTGGTATTTATATATTTATTAAGGGGCCAGCTAAAGGACGCCTCCGGATGCGGGAATTTTTCGCTGCATTGAAGACCTGTTGGTGACCTTCTGCTGTTGTCTGTTCTATGGTCGGGTTGTTGTCTCTTTGACACATTCTCCATTTCCATTCTCAATTTTACTATATATAGAATTGTGTTTACTCGTGTAAGGTTTATAATACTTTCTTCTGTTTTGACAGGACAATCAATTATGGAAATCAGTGACCAATATGAGTACGTCTTTGATGATATCGAATTTAACCTATATCAACAATCTAATCGAAAAGAATGTACCGAGGAAAACATCCGACATGTTCCGACAAGTATCGATCACTTTCCTAAAGCTAAATCACACAAGTCATATTTGCCAAAAGAAGACGAGTCTGTTCATGATATGATTCTTAATTTAGTGTCGACTACATTTTATGACGAAATGGGAATACATGTCCCGGAATCGAAAGGGTTAGTCATCAATGAAACGCCATTGATCGACGAATTGTCAAATAGTGAGTCAGAATCTTTTCTGTTATTGACCAATCAAATGTCTTCAACGGATGAACTATCAAACAGTGATTCAAAATCTGATCAATTGGTGCCCAAACAATCGACAACAAACAATAAAATTACAAACTCAGACGAAAATGTTGGTGAAATGGACACACATCAATCGTCCCTAATAGATAACTTTTCAGAAAATAATTCAAAATGTAAAGCATTAGTATCTAATCAAAATTCTACAGTAAGTGAACTAAAAAATTGCTTTGAACATTCAGAAGAACAACACACATTTCAATCATTAGTTAACGATACTATACCTGATGTTTCGTCGACTATATCAATTCAACCTCAGAATTATAGCAATGATATCACAGAAAACAACGTTACAAAAACGAATGAATTATTTTTACACCGAAGTCTATCAGAGGGTTTGAAAAATGATCAACGAAGATCTGAGCAATTTCCCAAGTTTAAGGAGAATTTATCTGATCGCAAAAATCGAGTCAAGTTTAACAGATCTGTTTTAGAAGGTATACACGGACTACTTGATTCTGCGTTTAAGGACGAACTGGATGAAGAAAATCGTGACTCTGCGTTAAAGGACGAAATAATAACAAACACTGAAGTCAATTTTGGAATGCGTAGTAAACAAAATGTTAATCGTGATCAAAACGTAGATTCAATTGGAATATTTAGAGAGTCATTGGGAGATCACCAGAATGAGACATCTAAAATAACTATCGACAAAGTTCAAATTACAGACGGGGCAAATGAGAATAGCGATATTCAGAAAATGCGGAATATAACAGAAACCGTTATTGACCTGGATTTATACCAAGACGGATGTTTCTATAACATAACTGAAAAGAAGTTACATCAAGATACTAAGCAGAAATCTTTGCGTGATGTTACCATAAACGATACAAAGAGAAAACTCGATGATACAAAAAATGCTACGAAGAGAGACGATATCATTGTTATCGATGAAAATTGTTCCGAGAGTCATGTAGAAAAGGGTGGTTTGCACGATAGAGTAAAGAATGCTTCTCAGAAAGGTTGTATAAACTGTAGTATCGAACACGTCTGTGTTAGGAATAGTGTCCCAAAAAGTTCAGTTTCCTATCGTGTCGAAAACGTCAGTGTTAAGAATAGCGCTCAGAACTGTTGTTGTCACGACTGTGTCGAGACATGTTGTGTTATCGATAGTTGCGTAGCCGATGATCCCGATAATGACAAAGTAAAAACAAGTGAACATAAAAGAAATTCTATTATCATTAATCTTGATAATGTAAAGGTTGAAAAACATTTAGCAGAAAGTGCTGCTGAATCAAAACATGTGCTAAAGTTAGACAACTTGCTTAACGAAAAGAATGGCACAAATGTTAGCAGAATGAAGTCAAATCAAATTTATAACTCACAAAGCCTGGTCAATACAACAAAGCGAAAATATACAGACAATGTATCGTCAACAACATGTGAAAATCGAGCCAATCCTAAAAAAGCAAATAAAGATTCATGCAGTCTAGAAAAGCAAAAAAGAAAAACTATCAATAAAGAAGAGGGCGTTTACTTTGAAAACTGTGGCAAGTTGTCTAAAATCCTATTCTAAAGAAGCATTCATTTTACTACTTTTATTTTATCCTCTGTCATCCGTCTGTCGTGTGAAATAGAAATAAAAAACAAAATCAATCGGGTGCTATCAAGATAATTTTTCGATCAATAATTGATGTAAAAGTTATGTAAATTAGGAATGATGCATTCTGGATTTACAAAAAATACCACTTTCTACATTTAGTTTTCGATTCAAACAACTTTTTTTTCGTGTCCTCTAACGATTGTGTCATTTTGACTGAGGGTGAATTCCCATCGTAGCTAATGTGAGTATACATTCTGTCTATATGTCAAAATCGGGATAAGAACACAATCGCTATATCAGACGACTGGTATCTAACGAGCCAAGGCCGCAACAAATGTTGCAAATAATTTGACACACCTGCATATCAGTTAAATAATTGATAATGTTGACTGTTCAATCATGAGGTGTGATGTTAGCTATTCTTTAAACATGTTAAAACTCGATGAGATTAAAGCGACAATATTCAACCGATGTTGAAATTTCGTATATTGACCATAAGGAAGAGACAAACTAGGGTTACACACAAAAACTAATCGCATGAATATTAGCGAAAATGGTGACTTATTATGTCTGTTTGTTTTTTGTCACAAATCTTTGTCAATATTATGAAATTGAATTCGACTGTCATACAAGTGAGAGGTTTTGCTAGCACAAAACCAGGTTCAATCCACTATTTAAGGAAAAACCAAGTCAGGAACACGATAGTTGTCATACATTCGTTACATGTGTTTGAGCTGTTGATTTTGCCATTTGCTTAGAGTATTTCTGTCAAGAACTTAATATTTTCCGCGAAGTTAGGTAATTTTCTTTTTACTTTCTGCTATGCATGCATCATCTGTCATAGTAATTGATAACTATGTTAGAGCAGTTTACAATTCACTAAATAATGGATTATCATTCAAGTGATTGTATTAGGATGCTTATTACCTGTCATGCTAGTTTATAATAAATTAAAGCAGCTTACAATTCACTCATAATTATTATCACTCATGTGCTTGTATTAGGATACTTATTACATAATTGCTATTTTCGGATTTTTTCCAGATATTTACTTTGTAAAGATTTGGAAATATGACTTATCGATGAAAATACTGACTTGTGGAAAATTTACATGTAAACAAAAGTCAGTGTTCAAAGAGTTAAAGATTATATCACACATTATTTTGGCGGGATTTCAGAAGGCTCACAAGAAATTTGTCGAGCGGTCAGAAACAATTACCAAAATTGAGGTATTTTTTATTTATATTGCAATACAAAGATGATTAAACTTTATATAACGTTTATCTTAAAACTGCAAACAACACTTTATAAAGTTCATGCGCCAGAAGCACTTTCATGGATTATTCTTCATTAGAACGTTCAAAACTGCATTTTGAGTACCATGGATTCAAAAAACCGAAAAAATTGAAGAGCTTCATGAAAAAAAAAAACATTGAAATAAAAGCAAAATCGATTTAAATCATGTTTGACTGATGGAATAGAAAAGCATTGTTTTAAAGATCTCTTTTGATTAAAATATAAATTATTCAATAAATGAAGGTTAAGAGTCTTTCAGGGAAAATGGATTTGAACAATTCATCATGTTAGCTGAAATAACAATTGCCATTACTCGTCATTGTTAGAAACTAATATTGATAAAAAGTAAAATAACAAAAAAAAAAAAAAAATCTTAGAAAAAATCAAATGAGAAAGTCATTTATCAAATGGCAAAAATCAAAAGCTTAAAAACATTCAACGACTGGATAACAACTGTTAATTTCCTACTGGGAACCTTCATTTTATTATGTAGAAAATAACAGATTAAATGATGGCAAGGTTTGTTTAAATTGTCTCCCTTACAACACATATCAAACAATTGTTCATAAAATGCGATAAGATTACCTTGATTTGAAATTACACTCGAAAATTTCCTAAAATATAACAACCGAACGCCATTTATCAACAGAAATAGTAGTAGAAGCAGCCAATTTCCTGACTTGGTACAGCCTTTTTCAGAAAAGAATGGTTTGTTCTGGTTTTAAAGATAGTAAACTTGTTTGAGATTTGTAAATAGTTCCGTTATATTGACACAGTTGGATAAGCAACCAATACAGTCAAATTCTATTGCGACATGAATTGGGACCCAACATTCAGAAATGTGTAAACATACATCACAGACATACAGAACAATTGAACAAATATTTAAATAAAAATATTAGTTATTCTAACAAAGAAGACCACCCGCATGGTGTAGGAGATAGTACTTTAACTCAAAATCTTAACTTTAAAGGATATAACGAACTCCGAAGTGTAAATGATGTATTGACTAATATACGAACAGCGTACACATTCATATGATTTAAACCACTTACTGCATTCGTCTCTCAGTATAATTAAAAACTGGAGAGTACTGTTAGTCCAGTTCATTTTCAATTTTATAAATTGTTCTGTACAAAAAAAATGAGAATGGAAATGGGGAATGTGTCAAAGAGACAACAACCCGACCATAGAACAGAAAACAGCAAAAGGTCACCAACATGTCTTCAATGCAGCGAGAAATTCAAGCACCGGAGGCGTCCTTCAGCTGTCCCCTAAATAAATATATATACTAGTTCAGTGATAATGAACGCAGTTCTAAACTTGTACACAAGAAACTAAAATTAAAAATAATACAAGACTAACAAAGGCCAGAGGCTCCTAACTTGGGACAGAAGCAAGAAAACACATATTAGTTAACACTTCTGTGTTAGCATGAATTATTATTGATATGGCCATAGTAACAAATTAACTAATTACTAAGATTTGTTTTTGTTTTAAATACTAACGATTTACTCAAGCAGAAAGTAATTATTTAGCCGTATTTGGTAGAACTCTATTAGAATGTTGGGTCTTCACTGCTCTTCAGCGTCTTTCTGTATTTGGCCGTTCCTGCTTTTTCGAATCCAATCGAGCGTCACTGATAATTCTGTAGACAAATCACACGTCTCACGTACAAACTTATAATCACGATATCTGTAATGAGGTAATGGTTATAATAACAGTATTGCAAAGATGTTTTAATGATGGTATTGGTCGTACTTATAAATGAATTCGACATGTTTTGTTTTATGATCTGTCCTGTTTTTAAAGAAACTAACAATTTTATTTTTATGATTACAGAATCCAGAGCAAATAACCGATGGTAGCTTACGGAACTTATACTCCGAATTCACAACCAATCTTGTTATCTTCATTGTAGACTTTTCTAATTGCATACGTACTTTTGTATTACTGCCAGATGATTTTAGGAAAATTCAAATCAAACAATGCTTGTTAGAAATGGCCGTTATTTACTATACATATTGGTACTCTGTACGTAAATCCGACATATTCTGGGAAATATACAACCTTGATACATCCATGAAAAATTTTTCTATTCACGGAGGAGAAATAGGACATCTGATTTCTAGTATTTTCAGGTCTGCTGTTTCGTTCAAACTTCTGAATTTAACTGATCAAGAAATATGTCTTCTGGCAGCAATGGTCTTGTTATCCCCAGGTATGTTTGAGTTATCCCCACGTATGTTTGAACCATTAAACTCTTTTGTTAATTTAGAAATATAATAAATGTACAGATCTGAACAAATATTCTCATTCGACATCTAAACTCTTAAATCGATAACTAACTGACAACGAATGGTAAACAACGAAACAAAAAAGGACAGAAGAGTATCAGTAATATAGAAACCACAACATAGAGAACTATTGAATGAGCAACACATATCCAACCAAAACTCTGGGATTAATGTCATGTGCTTCGGTAGGGTAAGCAAATTCAGCTACACATCCGTACAAATTATATAGTTTTTCAAATATTTCAATATAAAATATATGAAATATGTAACAAACAATTCTCGTACATTAACGTAAAGGCATCGAACGAAATCATTGTCCTGAAATTAAAACAGGTCTCGAAAGATTTTGAATTAAAAAGAAGAGTTGTTGACATCCTTATTTAAATGTTTTAAAGGTGTTATGTCAGGCTATTGCTACCATGAAGTTAGCTTGCAGCAATGCTAGGGTTGTTTAGATTTTTTCCCATCGTGTTAACGGCAATTCTGTTACTTTGAGAATAAAAGCGCTTTTCCTCCTGAATTTGGTGTATTTCTTTGCTGTGTGCCTTTCTAAGATGTGATGTTAAACTGTTGTCTCAGGTAAGGACGGAAGGACACACATATCCTTTGTTCTTCAAAAATTAACTTATTAATTCAATAAATGTTCTTTTGACAGATAGACAATTTTGATAGGGTGTGTTTCTTTGCTATGCAAGCACTTTTTGGGTGTCATGGATAGATACCCTATATCCGTCGTTGTTTTATTATTATACTTTACCTATTAATTCTTTAATGCTCTTTTAACAGATAGACAAGGAGTACCCCAAGACCACGTAAATCATCTGGTAAAACTGGAAGAAATCATTTGTGTTGCGTTAAAATGTAACATGGTGTCCCTGCATAAAGAATACTCATCTTGTCTGTTTGAAAGAACAATCAGAAAACTCATTGATCTCAGGCTGTTTAGTGATATTCACCTTAAAGACTTTTTACGATCACCAATAACTGATTAACAAAGTATTGGATTATATAATGTATAGATATTAAAATATTGTCATAATTTATTTTATTATTGTCAGGTATTAAACTTATGATAGCATACACTGTTAAGCATGAGTAGCCCGGGTTCCTAATCCTTATATGTATAGGGTTGATAGAGACAAGTGTTCAGGAATTCTATGGAAACACCTTGAATTTTAATGAGAACTAAAGTTACAACAGACATCGTCGGGTTGAATGAATTGTACATCCATTTAATTCCTAAAACTAAGAACAAGTTTTTGGATGCTTGAAACCACTGTTACATATGTTGCCACGACAATCCATCTATTCACTTAAAAAAAAATAGCTAATAAAATATACGCAATACAGGGTCATTTTGATACTGTTACAGTTAACATATATATTTAATTGCAAAATCTCTCTGGGGATCTCCTGTAAAACATGTGTTTTTGTTTTATATGAGACAATAAAGGAATTATTCCGTTAGCCTAGCTGATCCATTAAGACGAGGGATTTAATTAATATTTGGTAATTCAGTTATTGACTTCTTAGTTCTAAATTGATGCATTTTTACAATAACATGGCCTTTAAGCACCTGCGACGATAATTGTGTAAATTGAATGTTTTATACGACACATAAAACACAAATTGATGGACTCCTAATATGTAAACGATAGCAGTTAAGTGTAGATATTATACTCAAGAGGACGAAAAACATTCATAGTAGATTCATTTCATTTAAGGTGACAAGTGCCTAGGGACGCGGTCATTCAGGAAATATTAGATATGCCAATGATGGTTAAACTGCGTTTAACCCCTGTTCCGACATGAAATGATCGCCATTTAATTGACCTACAAATCTTTTTTTAAAGTATTTTGGAAAGTTTCAACTAAACCGTCGCAGCAATACAAAAATATTTATTTAAGGTGGTACCTAACACTTTCACTAAAATTAATTTTGCTCGTTTAATTTTAATTAAATTTTGACAAAGTATTTACTTTGACCCTTTAACAAAAATATAAAAACTTCAAAATTTTGAACCAACCGTTTTGTCAGAAAAAAAACCACTGGTTATATAGGAGTGTGACAAACACCAATTTTGATCATTAATAAGCTTAATATTCCCTATACAACACAACTTAATCCGTTTTATTTGTCATACGAAAATAAACCCATACAACATTTAAACTGTAACATACATTAAATAAAGGCAACAGTAGTATAAAACATTAAAAGCTATTAGATATTAGATATTAATTGACGCAGTATTTGCCGCTATTGTTTTGTGTCAATTTATCCATAGAAAATAAAGTAACAAGAATTACGGAACTCCGAGAAATAAATGCAATACGGCAAAAATCCGTTATCAGACGGCTAAACTATCTGCTACATGTATGAGTCGCCGGGAAACGAGATTGTTTTTATTTACAAAAGATATTTGTTAAAAAAACGTCTCTAAAGATATGTTGCAAATATTAATGTCAAAATAACTATGATCATAATGGAAAGTATTAGTAAATAAATTACATTTCTTTACATGCATGAACGATATCGAAAAACGTTTGCAAATATAACATAAACATTTGACAGCATTTACATTGGTTGTAAAAGTTTTATAAACCGCGGTCCCTCAAAACTCCCCACACCTCTGTAAAACAGTTATGCAAATTTTGAACTTTGCATACATCTCCTATCCTGGAAAGTGCATGCAAATCTAAGGCCTATCTTTACATATCTTTGGAATATGAATAAAGATATGGAAATAAAATAGTTATCTTTAGCATATCTTTGAACACGTTCTAAATAATGCATTTACATATACATTAGTAGGTCCGCAAATATATCTGGCAGAAAACATTTACATCATTGCCCAAATTGTTGTAAATCTGCCTTTTCGTGTAGTGTTAAATACATCAAACCAATGCATACCAACTGTCATATTCATGACTTGGTACAGGCATTTTCTTAGTACACAGATGTAATAGCATAGTTGATTGATAACACACAACAAAACAAAACAATATGACCGTAAATATAACGTTTTGTGTAATGAAAACATAGATAAAACCAAAAATGGCAAAATCAGGTATATTTATATGTATACGTGTTTCTCGTTCCTCGCTTTTTATTTTATATGGATTAGACCGTTGGTTTTCCCGTTTGAATAGTTTTACACTAGTAATTTTGGGGCCTTTTATAGCTTGTTGTTCGGTGTGAGACAAGGCTCCGTGTTGAAGGCCGTACATTGACCTATAATGGTTTCCTTTTTTAAATTGTTATTTGGATGGAGAGTTGTCTCATTGGCACTCACACCACATCTTCCTATATATATTAGCTATATTGGGTACAAGTTGCTACCAAATATGACATCAAGATAAGCAACCAAGAAAGAAAGAAAAAAATTAAATATTTTAAATGATAAAGATATGATGTGGCGTGAGTGTCAATGAGACAACTCTAATTCCAAGTCACAATGTTTTAATAAATAACAATCATAGGTCAAAGTATGGCATTAAAAAAAGACCATTGGTTCACACTGAACAACAGGCTATAACGGTTTCAAGAATGACTAGTGTAGAACATTTCAGACAGGAAACCAACAAAAATAAAATTACAAAAATATTGAACTTATTAAAACGGATAGTTCCTTATCAAATGTCAAAATCAAAAGCTGAAAAGCTCATACATATCAAACGAATGGATAACAACTGTTATATTCCTGAATTTAAATATAAAAAGGAGAAACACATATGATGTGAACAACACCAACAAACGACAACCACTGCACAAAAAGTAAAATCACAAAAATACTGAACTCCAAGGAAAATTCAAAAAGGAAAGTCCCCAATCAAATGGCAAAATAAAAAATTCCAACACATCAAACGAATGGATAGCAACCGTCATATTCCTGACTTGGTACAGGCATTTTCTTATGTAGAAAATGGTGGATTGAACCTGGTTTTAAAGCTAGCTAAACCTCTCACTTGTATGACAGTCGCATCAAATTCCATTATATTGACAACGATGTGTGAACAAAACAAACAAAACCAATAGGCAAACATTTCACAAATAGGGGTAAATAGTCTAATTCGGTAGGTCACATTCGTGAAAAGGGAACGGGATTGTAGTTACGACATAAGGAACAGATTCCTGATTTAGGACATGTGCATTAGCATACATTGGGTTTTAACAGGTCCCAACATTCACCCTTACCTGGAACTATAGTGTAACACTACATCATTAAAATACACATAAAAATATCATCTGAAATGACTTAACTCGATAAAAAAACTGTAAAACTTTCAAACTAATAATCGGAAATAAACAGACAGCGCCATGCAAAAAAAAAAAAAGACCAACGGATAAAAAACACAGCATTGAAACCAAAAACTTAGCTACACGAACCAAACTAAATAAGGGATAATTGCAGGTGATACGAAACCCTAAAACAAAACCCGGGAATGATAGTTGGTACTCCGAACTTATCTGACATAAACAATGAACCGATTAAAAATACCCCACTCAATTAAAATCAGTAAGACTCTGTTTAGTTTCATAACATCACTCAGCTTTTGAATAAATCGCTATGTTCCACACTTCAAAGTTTGTATTTAAAAACATTCATTCTATGCTAATAAATGATCGTTAAAAAGTCTATTTATCGAACTATGCGGAATGGGATGTGCTCATTGTTGAAGGCCTTTTGATGATCTATAGTTGTTGATTCCGTTTTTTTTTATATATTTATACTAAGATAAAATGCTCCAATTGAAATCAATTAATAAATACCTAATTCTTTTATTTGATAATATTTTCTTGATTTTTTCAAAACAATATATGCTTGTTTTTGCTATTTCAAGTAAATTAATAAGAGTTTCGAACGTCACAGACACCATGTATATGATGATTCCTTTTGTTTCAATATTTGAAAATGTAATAAAATCAACAATACTAACCATCAAAATATTGAAATTAATTATTATTAGATTTTGGTCAGAAACATGCTTAATCTTTTATATTATCTGTTACATTATCGTTCTGTTTTCAGATTTACCGTAAATATATATGTCCGGTCAAATGTATAACACTCGAGACAAAACTTACTCATTGAAATAATCATCTGACGCTGGTAAGACAAGTTTATAACGGATACAATTGAATTGAGTATTAACGATGGTGAACTATGTCTACACTAATTCATTTCAATATCAATTTATAGAGAATAAGATACTAAGATATTTGTTTGTCATTCCTTCTAAACTAATAAAGCTTGATGAAAGAGTATAACTTCACAAATAACAGATGTTCAGATAATTAAATTGCAATCCATTTTATCCTTTCAGCGGTCAATATTGTTTTGGAATGTATGAGAGTCTTAATTGGGATTTACAGAATAATAACGAAAACAAATGAATAATAAAGTAAAATGGACAAAATATCAAAACTATAGATTATATAGAAGGGGAAAAAAATATTAACTGAAAAGTAAAAAAAAGAAAGAAAACAAAACCCCCTAAAAGACCTCCTTTCCAGTCCCTCATGTTTTGATGTGAAATAATAAGTTAGTGTTGCAGAATTGTGCAATTTAACGCAATCAATAGAAGGTGCTTATGTCTTCGTTCTACAAGAGAACATTTAATCGTATAAAAACAGAAGCTTAAGTCTCAAATTTTATACAATATCCGTTGAAGGGATAATGTCTTCAGCAGGTGCTCGTTTAAACAAAGTAATTATATCAGATATAAATAACTTTAAAATCCGGTTATACCCAGGAATTCAGGAACTTAGTAAAAAGAAAGAATAATAATAATTAATAATAGTGGCTCCATGCTATGCCATGTAAACTAAGTCACTGGAAAAGTTCTATTCACGTTTGCTTATTCACTGTTATTAATAAGCCGTCTTTTATTGATGAATAAGTATAACTAGATTGCGTCTTGAATTTGATCTGCGTATATAATATAATGTATGCATTATCATGTTGCTACGTGCACTTGCATAATCAGACATCGTATAGTAATCGTTTCGAAAAAAAAATGAACCGCTGAAAATATACTAGAATAAGATTATAGAATTAGGAATAAGTTTTAAAGTTATAGAGATAAAGGATGTCAAACACGATTAGAATGAAAAGAAATAAAGAAATAAAACTGACTTCAAGTAATTTATTTAGAAATGTAAACGTGTCATTAAGGTCTTTCCTTTTTCTATAAGGAAAGACCTTACTGTATTTCTTCTGATTATTATTATTATTCTTTCCGCCAAACTTTAACGAAATTTCCCAAAAAAAGTACACGACATGTTAAAATGATATTAGGTATCAGGTATCGGTTGATCAAAAGCTATCTTGTGGTGAGGGCACGACCCCGTAACATTTACTTTACAAGGGTTATCTCCCCTAACACCGAAAACCTTGTTGTCTTCTAACTCTGTGACCATAATAGGTAGGAAAAAAGGTGGAATTTGTTCCGGAACAGACTCTGGTTCTTCGTTACATATGGATCGAAAAGATTCAACGACTCATTGTTAGGGTTATGCCCCTTCGAAAATTAACTGATGTCGGTTGGCCACTAAAACTCAGAAACCGTAAGTTGTGGCCACCTAGAATCTTTACCAATGATCATCAATTTACGTGACTAAGAAAACTGACCTAAGTTCAAAGGTCAAGGTCATGACCTAAATTTTGACCTTAGCTCGTTATCAAATTAACTCAATATGGATCTAGGGCACGAAAACTGTTTTTTTGGGGTCCGAAATGATTATTTTTCGCTTATTACCCAAAAGAGGTTAGATATAGAAAAAAAACCTTGAATTGCAAAAAATGTTCAGCATAATAAGATCTATAAAATAAGGTCAATGTCAGAGGTCAAGGTCCCTAGCAACGACATAAAACACCTTAACAACCATATATTTTTGAACTTAGAAGGCTATGAATGATATAAATATAAAATTTTTAATACTGGAAAAGTTGGACGAAAGATACCAAAGGGACAGTCAAACTCATAAATCGTAAACAAACTGACAACGCCATGGCTAAAAATGAAAAAGACAACCAAACAACAGCACACATGACACAATATAGAAAACTAAAGAATAAACAACACGAACCCCCAAAAACCTAGGGGTGATCTCAGGTGCTTCGGAAGGGTAAGCAGATCCTGCTCCACATGTGGCACCCCTCGTGTTGCTTATGTGATAACAAATCCGGTAAATAGTCTTAATTCGGTAGGTCACATTCATGAAAGGGAAGGGGATTGTAGTTACGACGTAAGGAACATATCCAGTATCATTTGTGAAACGGTCATTCTATAACGGTCAACCAACTCGTGATTGCGTCCATAAAATTTACGAAGGGATGATTTCAAATTCACCATTTGGAACTCTTGGTTTAATAGCTTTCTTGTGAGCAGTAACCCTCTATCAAGAAAGTCATGATAGGAAATGCAAGCACGGGAATATCGTATCAATTGGGAGATATATACCCCGTATGCAGGTACTGCTGGAATGTTGCTACTTAGAAATGGTTCACAATTGGAAAGCTGAAATCATCTCTTTTGTTGTGAAGTTTTATTTTAAACCGACCCTCATTGTCAATTTCTAGATGTAAGTCAAGATATGAGACCGACTTAACTGTATCTGAGGTATCCTTTATCTCTAGCTCGATTGGATAGATGCGTTCCACATAGTCACCAAATTTTGAATTATTTAGTGAAAGAACATCATCTATATAGCGGAAAGTAGACTTAAAGGATATTGTTAACTTCTTATCTTTCTTCGTAAGAAGTTCCTGCATGAAGTCAGCCTCATAAAAATAAAGAAACAAGTCGGCAAGTAGAGGGGCACAGTTTGTTCCCATTGGAATGCCGACAGTCTGTTGAAAAGCACGTCCTCCGAACGTAACAAGTATGTTGTCAATGAAGAAATCAAGCATCTTGATAATATCAGTTTCAGAGAATTTTTTGTTTGAATCAGATGGTCCTTTACAAAGTAGGATTTATCCCTCCCTAAGACAAGATACTTGTATCTACGTTGGCCATTCTTTTTTATAAAGCAAAGCAATACCAACTCTTTCAATTTGTCTCTTAGTTTGGAATGTGGAATACTAGTGTAAAGAGTAGAAAAGTCAAATGTTTTTATACTGTTACAAGATGAAAGAGAGTTAGATTGTATGTACTCTAAAAGATCTTTGGAATTTTTAAGTATCCAAATCTGATTCACGCCCCCTCTAGAATAGGCAGTTTCACAATAACTTTGAAGCCCGTCTTTGATTGCTGATAAAATGGATGTTAATAATTTAGAAAGGGGTTTCGTGGAGCACTTGGAAGACCCAGCAATATACCGTTGTTTGTAAGGACACTTATGTAGTTTAGGTATCCAATATAGTGATTGAAGATCCAGTTCTTCATCTTTGGTTGAAATTCCAAAGGAACACAGAACAGACCTATGATTATCCAGAATTTCCTCTTTGGTAAGTGTCGTTAGGGTATATGTTGAGTTTCCAAGTGAATTGTCAATACCTAATTCAACATTTTTGTCCCTAACAACGACATATTAGCAATAACTTATTTTTTTAACTTGAAAGACTATGAATAGTAGACATGACATTTTTAATACTGGAAGTAATGTTTTTATCTCTAGGAATGATTTTTGTCCATAACAGCCATTTGTTTTGAACATAACAGTCCTTAGCAACCATATATTCTTAAACTAAGAAGGCTATCAATAAAAGAAAAAAAAGGAAGGACCTTTCAATTTTATTCCCTTCCCCCCTTGTCCCTGTTGATTGAGTGTTTTGAAACCCAATGTTGAAAATGCATACTTATCTTATGTTGTTATTCCAGCATTTAAAATCTGAACAATATCTCTTTCTTATGCATACAACATTACTATAGATTAATTACCAATTTTCTTAGATTGTGGAAAATGTGTCTGTAATTCAATGGTTGTCGTTTGTAGCTGTGTTAAAAATTTATCATTTGCTTGCACTACTAGTGTCACCTTTCGTGATACTATACTCAACTAATAGTAATATGTCTCATTCGGTAGTGTAACAATCCAAGGACAGAGGATGATATTATGGTTACAAAATTTGAACATATCGATTTTTCATATATGAACACATTTGTTGAATGAAATTGAGAACTGGAATTGAGAATGTGTCAAAGAGACACCAACCCGATCATAGAGTAGAAAACTGCCGAAGACTACCAATAGGTTGTGAAACAATAAACCAAATCATAATGCTTTTGTTAACTATTCGGCGCAATTATGACAGAAGCAGGTAGCTGTTAATAGAAATGCTGACACCCATTGACCTAAAATATCAAGCAAATATATCTATAGTCACAATGTTCTGATCATAGAAAACATGAAGTCTGCACTGTGACCTATGATGCTTTACCTTTACAAATTGTGACTTGAATGAGAGAGTTGTCTTTTTGGCACTCACACCACATCTTAGTATATCTATATATACCGTGCATTGACATACTGTTTAATTGATCTTATTTTATTTTGTGCAGAACACCTTCTGTACATTGTTTTTTTTTCATTTTTGGCCATAGCGTGCCCAGTTTATTTTCAAATGAGTTTGACTGTCCCTCTGGTGTCTTTCGTCCCTCATCTATAAAACAACACATTGTTCTATTAAACTACAAATTATTCAACAAATCTTCATTCGAACATTTACATCATGCTACATTTACTTGAATAAACTTTACAAACAAGTCATTGATTTGATTAAAGAAAAAAACTAATCAATAAATTACACTGTTTTAATATAACAAATTCGCCGTTTCAGAATCTATTGTATTCTGGGTAATATTTTCAAAAATGTACACCGAAACGTCGTGATTGGTTGAAAACGTCCAAAACAATGGAAATTCAACCAATGTCGTGACGTTATTTTCATTTTGGGGTACGAACAATGAAATTACCCATAGTCCTTTAGATTCTGAAACGGCTAATTGAAAGAATGTCACCAAATAAATCTGATGAGATATTGAGAAGAATTTGCCATATGTTTTGTTAAACTTGGTTATATGGTCATTGATGTTATATTGATCATGCAAAATGGGAATAATATAATACGCATGTGATAATGAAATCATTTATTTCTAAAAACAAAACCCATACTTTTGAATGAAACCAATTTTCTTTTGATGTATTAATAATTTAATTTTGAATGTAACGCGTCTTCTCATTGGCTGACGTTATTGTGTTTATCAGTTCATATATATACATTTGATATTTAGTCATGTGACCGTGACGTCATAAACGTCATGGTTTACTACGGTTTAAAATGAAATTAAGAATTAAATTATAAGTAGTAACTGTAATAAGACAACTCTCAACAAGAGACCAAAATGACACAGAAATTAATAATTATGGGTCACCGTACGAGCTTCAACAATAAGCAAAACCCATACCAAAGGATAAAATTAACGGCCTTATTTATGTAAAAAAGTAAACGAAAAACAAATATATATACACATATGCAAATACTAATAATTAAATAACCAATCAAACACCAATACAAATGTTTAATGCATATCCATTTGATAAGGGATTTAATAACCAATCAAAGACCAAATACAAATGTTTAATGCATATTCATTTGATAAGAGATTTTCCGCTTTGATTTGTTTGACGGAGTTTAATATTTTGACTTTTTCCTATCATGATTTGCTTGAAAGAGGGTTGCTTCTGATGAGGAAGCTATTGAATCAAGAATTTCAAATGTGACGTTGAAATCGTTAGAAATTACGAATTTGTTGACCGTTTTATTATATATGTTCTACGGATCACAAAAGATATGTACCAACCAAGGTCGCCACAACCTTGTCCTCATTTTCGGCGTGGAAGAATTACCCATGGATGTTCACAATCAGTCATAAGTCTTTTTTGGTAGGTCACTTTTCACGAAAAATAAAAGAATACTATATAAGGTTATTGAAATTATAAAATGATAAATTCAGGACCCGGAATCTATACGTCATGACCATCATGTATCATTTGTAAAGTTGATACTGAATATTTAGCAACATTGTGGTGGTACCTTCCGATAAACTTTCTTTTTGGAAAATGACGAGACATTCTTTGACATACCCCTGTTTCATCAAATCTCTGCTCAGCCACTGTTGACGTTTTATAAAATCTGCATATGAGCTGTAAGCTCTCGAATACCGAATAAGTTGGGACTTAGAGTACTAATTGAAGAATTCTAATAGAGAAAAAAAATTCAATGAGTGACCGAATAACACATTAATTCACGAATGCGCGTAGCGCATGAATTAATTACCAGTGTTGTTCCGTCACGAGTTGAATATTTTTCGATATTTGAATTCTTTAATTAATTATTCTTTTTATTACATTGAGAAATAGGGTTTTTAAAGAAATTAATGCAAAATATGTAAGGAACTATATCTTTTTTCTACGCATTCACAATTTGTTTTGATCAGCCGTTATCGACGTCTTGACAACGCCTATTGTTGTATGACACCAGAGATTGAAATAACCACGTTTATTTTGCATGTGAAATTAACGGTGTATATCTAACTTGGAAATCAATGTAATTTATTGCAACCATTGTCATAAATGTATATCCCATATACAGGTGGAACTAAGATTGGAGAAATTGTTCAAAATTATTGAGATAACTGTTTTTTTGTAATTCGAGTTAAAAGTCTAAATATTGCGCAAAGGAAACCATGTGTGCCGTTTCCTTATTTTAGAAAACCAATTAGAAAAGATGTATTGTTTATGGAAAGAACATCATCAATGAATCTGAATGTGAATTTAGATGAGTTTGGCTTCTTTTATCTGTGTTTGAAGTAAATCCGATTCATGAGAAAAAGGAAGAGGTCGGTATGGAGAGGTGCACATATCGTCTTAAAGGAATGCCAATAATTTATTGAAAAAATATACCTTCAAATTCAACAAATATGTCGTCAATAATAAACCCCTTATTGTATCCCAAAGTAAGATATTCATAGCGTATGCATTTGTTTTTAATGTTGAAATGCGTTATTAATTATTTCTTGTAGACGATTTTTTAATTTCACACGGGGAATGTTTATACAGGTTGAAAAATCAAAGGTTTTGATAGAACTTATTTCAGAAAAAGACCGATATTTAAAATTATTTAGAATAAAATTGAGAATGTAAATAGGGAATGTGTCAAAGAGACAACAACTCGACCATAGAAAAAAACAACAGCAGAAGGTCACCAACAGGTCTTCAATGTAGCGAGAAATTCCCGCACCCGGAGGCGTCTTTCAGCTGGCCCCTAAACAAATATATACTAGTTCTCTAGAATCCACATATGGTTAATGCCACTACGCCAGTTAACTGTTTCATAGTATTGCTGTAGACCCTCTTTCACTGCGGAAAGAAGTTTTGTCAATCTATTGGACACTTCTTTGGTAGACCATGCAGATAAGCCGACAATGTACCGTTGTTTATATGTCATATTGTCTCGAACAAGACCAATAGTACCTACTTATGAACTTTGATTATGTGGTAGGAATTCGATCTGGTGGTTTTATCTTAACATACATATATTTAATTAAGTCGAAAATTAACCATCAAATGACCTTTCGTGAAACAATTCAATCTCTATGGAAGTCTGTGTATCTGGTAAATAATTACTGCCCCGGGAATGGTTAACGAACTTGACTGTATATGTTAGTCACGGACCATCAGATACGGACAAATATATTACAAGGACTTTATTTCGTTTGACTTCATGTCAAGAATAGATTGGAGAGATTCCTCAGTCTGTCAATCAATATAAATATAGAAAGACAGTCTTTTAGAAGACAATACTACTTATATATAATCTAAACTAATCGAAATGTCATTCAGACAGTCTTGTATTTTATTCCAAGCTATGTTTCAATGTAGTTGGACTCTGTAATTGTATAATAGTATATGCAGCTGATTAACCATATCAGGTTATGTCTGTCTTGTTCAACCCTTTAATTGAAAAGATTGCGGTGATTGACGAATCTACATAGAGTGCAAAGGGCTAAACAAACTTTTCAATTTGAAGGCTTTCGATGTTTTTCCTACATTGATTTCGTGATTGGACTTTCTTGAACGTACTATGGTATTCGAAGGAACTGAACAGGGGCGGTACAAAATTAACAATTTGTTCTCGTTGTAATATGTATCATGCATATTAAACTTGAATTGACCTTAAGAGGAGAAGGCTTATCGTTAAGGTTTATATTGCCCATATGTCCTCATGTATTATTTTACAGATATATAATCGGCTTTTAAATGTTGAGTTCTATATTACTGATGAAAGTTAATCGAAAAAGATAATGTTCCGAATGTGTTATATATCTTAGCTCTCTTTTTTACTGAACACCATACTGTCATGTTTCATTACATGATTTTGCAACATGTAGACGACGAAACATGATAAGAATATTTATGATATAGGATTGAACGTCTTTTTAAAGGAATTTATTGGTGTATAAACTCGACCAATTCACTCACAAACAAATAAAAGTCTGAAGGAATTTTTATGAAATGCTGGTAATTGACTGGATCCATTTCATACACAAATAAACTCCTTTAAAAAGTTGTTTAATCCTTATAATTCTTTAAAATTGGAGAAATGGAATATCTTTTTCCACACTCGTTATCTCTAACACACGTAAATTGTATATTTGTGTCATTGAATAGGCCTAGCGCATGAATATATTTATTGGTTAACGCAAAAATATGTACCCAATGGCTATTTGATAAAAAGTAAACTGCAAAAACTCTTATTATCATTCAAACGATTTTTTTGTGTATTATTTTGTTTAGCGATTAACATGTAGTGAACATAAATATGGTAACGTCCGTGTTATTATCGCCGTCATCTTGATTACATTGGTAGCAAAAAGAAGTTCGAGCAACGTCGTGTTTCGAAAAATAACCAACGTCAAAATCAACTACCGGAAGTTGTCTCGACCAATCATATCAACGTATTCCCTAATATGCAAATCATATAAGAATATTTTAACAATAATACAGCTTATAGAATTTTCATATACAAATATATTAGCTTCACTGAAAAATAACATACATGTTCTATTATTACAAATAATTTGTATCATATTCAAGATAACAAATAAACACGATAACGTTAGCGCCATATTTATAAATGTTCGTTTTCACTTTTATAAAACAGTCTAAATCATTTCAAAATGACTTGATGGTTTTGAAAAGTTCATTGTTTTAATTACGTGAATATGTGTCTTCCTTGACTGTCCATGACGATTAAACACCCAATCCCTAGGAGGTGTTTTAGTTGATTGGATTCTTTGATGCAACTCCTTTTTATTATCAATTGTTTTTTTTTACTTTAACAAGCTCTCAGTATCATAGTTTCGTGTTAATCAAGATAGTTTGACCAGTTGATACTATTTGTACATGTTGTAATGTATTTGTGTTATTTACTGTTTACCATTTTGTTTATCTCGTCTAAATATTTTCGATCTTAAATACGTGTTTGGTATTACTATTTAATTGATCTGAATTTATAATATGCAACAAACCTTCTATACATTGTCCCATAAAACAAGAAACTATTCAGTAAACTCTGACTGAACTTAAAAAGTGAAATCACAAAAATACTGAACTCCGAGGGAAATTCAAAACGGAAAGTCCCTAATCAAATGGCAAAATCAAGGAATAAAACACATCAAACGAAATCCTGACTTGGTAAACAGTGACATAGAAAAAAAACTTGACAATGCCATATATACACTTCTGCCCTTATTGGTATGACAAGATTGTAATCTCTTTACTTTCATTTCAAATTAACTCTTCTTCTCACATTGAAATGACGAGTGTGTCACTGGTAAAGCTTTGAAGTCTATAACCACTAAGGTCAAACAGAAGCCAAGATGGTATTAAAGTAAGATGATTCTTTTATACCTCAGAAATAATTTACCTTAGCTGTATTTGCCAAAACTTTTAGGAATTTTGGTCTTCAATGCTATGCAACTTCGTACTCTATTTGAACTTTTTTGGATTCGAGCGTCATTGATGAGTCTTTTGTAGACGAATCGCTCGTCTGGCGTAAATACAAAATTAAATCTATGAGTTTATTCACCTAATATGGTTGAAAGTAGTATTAAAATGCCCGAAAAAATTAACTAACAAATATGTTTATATATAACTACGTATATAAGAAAAAAACAAAAGATTTATCAATGATTGCAAATAATATTTGAAAAGACAATAGGGAATCGTCGCTTGTCAAAATTGGAAAGAAAAACATCGATTTTATGAAGCTACAACTTTCTGATAAAGTTAATTTGATTTTTGTCTAAAACTTCTTGTTATGAAATGCATTTAAAACGTCGATGGCAGTTGGTTTTGTAGACGATATGCATCTTTCGGAATGAAACAGGCTGCTTTTTTCACTGTTATTTGATACATTTAAGTAAGCTCGCTTGAAAATCGAATTACAAATGTCTTGATATTTGTAACTTTAAAAGCCAAAATGTAGCACACATTTTTTTTTAGACAACTATTATCCCAGTCATATTGTCTAGTTGTGAATTTCATATAGTTTTCCATATTTTGTTATAGGCTTGTGAAAGGAATTGTATTTTCTATCAATTATTTCCCATATGAAATGTTTACCTAAGTTGCCTGTGCATATAAATTTTGTTTTGTTTTCGTAGAATCGGTATGTTTTCCTGCTTAGAGAATTCAGAGAAAACTTGGACTTCTGGTATCTTTCGCCTCTCTTTTAATAACTTTTTGGAAGAACTATTTTTTCAGTACGATATACGTGTTACAACTTAAAACATAAACTCGAAGGTGAAGAAGATAGAGTGAGCAATAACAAACAGATCTGAAAAGGGACTTTATGACGAAAATAAAATCATGAAAATTTCATGAAGAAATAATTTATTTGAACTATCAATCTTTTCTGATTTATATTTTATCAAACTTTCTTGATTCATTTTTTTAAAAACTTTCTTGATTCATATTTTATTAAAACTTTCTTGATTTAAATTTTTTTAAAACTTTATTGATTCATATTTTTTAAAACTTTGTTGATTCATATTTTTTAAAACTTTCTTGATTCATATTTTATCAAAAAACAAAATATTTTGTTGAAATTATTTCTGCTATAACAATAGCACAATACTATTGGATAGTGACATTTTTTTACTGCTCAAAAGCTGAACAAAACTATGTACATGTGTATATATATTTACAATGAGTAAATATTTGTACATTTTACAAAATTTTCAAAAAGCATTCTAAAAATTCCTGCTTAAAATATTAGAATTACGAATGCTTCAAAAGTGGTTAAATAGATTATATAACGTTTGTAACCTATTGAAAAGTACATCTTGTTATCATAATGTAGTTGTTTCCTTCATTACCCATTTGCGGTATATTTCTATCATGTTTAATAGAATAAATCAACTTTCAGAGGCCACTAAAATTATTACGACATTGCTACAGATGCATACAACGATAACCAGGCTTCTTTAAATTTAATATAAGAGCTACTGTTGCTAATTGGTATGCTCGATAAACTAATTACTGGAATTACAAGATATTGTTTCCCAGTAGACAGGAAAGACATATCAAACAATTACATTGTTATACGTAGTACGATTTCCACCCACTTTAGAAGTACATCAGTTTACAAATAATAGATATGCAGCTAATTTTACATAACCTCGCCAATTAGGCATTGAACAAAATGTAGCTATGATTTTGTTACAACATCATGTCTTCGTCTGGATACTTCTTAGGTTTTCATGTTATCTTTGTCTCCGAGGGTAATATCTTTTGCTATATTCACACTTATACAAAATTACTCCAATTAATTAAATTTGGCAATTCTTATTTGTACTTTTCACTCCCAGTTTGATTGAAATCAGTCATGTACTTTCGCCGATTGATCGGCTTTAGTTTTATGGATGTATTCAAAAGAGGCAAGTTAAACATATTTTCTTGATAGAGGGTTACTGCTCACAAGGAAGCTATTAAACCAAGAGTTCCAAATGGTGAAGTTGAAATCATCCCTTCGTAAATTTTACGGACGCCATCACGAGTTGGTTGACCGTTATGGAATAACCGTTTCACAAATGATATCGGATATGTTCCTTACGTCGTAACTACAATCCCCTTCCCTTTCATGAATGTGACCTACCGAATTAGACTATTTACCGGATTTGTAATCACATAAGCAACACGACGGGTGCCACATGTGGAGCAGGATCTGCTTACCCTTCCGGAGCACCTGAGATCACCCCTAGTTTTTGGTGGGGTTCGTGTTGTTTATTCTTTAGTTTTCTATGTTGTGTCGTGTGTGCTATTGTTTTTCTGTTTGTCTTTTTCATTTTTAGCCATGGCGTTGTCAGTTTGTTTTAGATTTATGAGTTTGACTGTCCCTTTGGTATCTTTCGTCCCTCTTTTAAACAAATATGAAATTGAGATGTCATAATTTTTGGTGGGATTAGTGTTGCTAAGTCTAGTTTTCTATGTTGTGTCTTGTGTAGTATCATTTGTTTTTTTCTCTTTTTCTTTTTTAGCCATGGCAATGTCAGTTTGTTTGCGATCTTCGAGTTCGAGTTTCCTCCTGGCATCTTTCGTTCCTTTTTTTTTTTACTTATAAGCAGGTATGTCCGCGACTTTATTATTATATTATTTGTTATTTTTCATGTAAAATTTGATAGCCAAATGCATAAACTTTATATTAAGGTCTTGGACGTCAACTGAAAAATAACACCAGGTTATTATAACAGAAAACAATTAATTCGTTAGCCAGATGAAACAAACGTTGATACTATATCTAGATTGAATAAAACTATTCGGCCATATATATACTGACGGCATTCCAATTGGAACAATTGTGCCCCTCTTCTTATCGAGCTGTTATGAGGCTGTCTTCATACAGGAACTTCTTAGGAAAACAGATAATAAGTTGGCAATATCCTTTAACTTTATTTTCCGCGATAAAGATAATGTTTTCTCACTAAATAATACAAAATTTTGTGACTTTAATGAACGCATCTATCCAATCGAACTAGAGATAAAGGATACAACATATACAGTTAAGTCTGCCTCATATCTTGACCTACATAACGAAATTGACAATTAGGGTCGGTTGAAATCGAAACTTTACCACAAAAGAGATGATTTTAGCTTCCCAATTGTGAACTTTCCATTTCTATGTAGCAAAATTCCAGCAGCGCCTGCATGTATCTCCAAATAGGTACGATATTCCCGGTTTTATATTTATATTTCAATTCATGATTTCCTTCATAGATGGTTGCTGATCACAAGGAAGCAAGTAAACCAAGAGTTCCAAATGGTGAAGTTGAAATTATCCCTTCGTTAATTTTAGGACGCTATCACGAGTTGGTTGACCGTTATGGAATATATGTTTCACAGATGATATCGAATATGTTTCTTATGTCGTAACTTCAAGCCTCTTCCCTTTTCATCACGAATATGAACTACATAATTAGACTTTTTATCGGATTTGTAATATCATGAGCAACACGACAGGTGCCATATGTGGTGCAGGATCTGGTAACCCTGAGTACATGAGATCAGCCCCAGTTTGTGATGAGGTTTGTGTTGATTTTGTTAACAGAATTTTTTAAAGATGACCACACAATTGATATACCAACACCGAAGTAAAGATTGTTAATAGTAAACTAGACAGGCGTTTTTAAATACAGAATTTTTTTTTATAGCAAAGTGGTATTCAGTAAGATATTCAAAAGAATTGTAAAAACTCTGCAAACCGTATTTCACAATGTGATGCTTTTGACTATATGGTTACATGCATAATTTTGTTCTCTCATCCCTTTTACGACAATAAATCTTTCAAACGATAACAACCTGATTCGATTTAACATATATTGATACTATTTGTAATCATAAATTCCGTCTGGCGTATATACTAAATTTAGTCCTGGTATCTATGATGAGTTTATTTACAACCACTGGGTTGATGCCACTGCTGGTGGAGATTTATTTCCCCGAGGGTATCACAAGCCCAGTAGTCAACACTTTTTGTGCTGGTATGAATTGTCATTGAAATGGTTATATTTATAAATTTACTGTTTACAAATTTTTTATTTTTTTTGAAAAACTAAGGCTTTTCTACCTCAGGCATATATTACCTAAGCTGTATTTGGCAAAACTTTTAGGAATTGTGGTCCTCAATGCTCTTCAACTTCGTACTTTATTTGGCCATTTTAACTTTTTTGGATTCGAGCGTCACAGATGAGTCTTTTGTAGACGAAACGCGCGTCTGGCGTATATACTAAATTTAGTCCTGGTATCTATGATGAGTTTATTTCCAATGTTGTTGTTGAAATATTTTCTATTTTTTTGAAACAGTTGTGCTCTTCTAGTTTTTACAAAGTATTATCGCCAAATAAGGACTCCTCAAATTCTATTTATGCTTAAAGTCTTGTAAGTCTTGTAACTGAAATCAAGTAAAAGGCAAATGATACCAGTATGACATTGCATTTCATTAGTCGATGGAAATACCAACCGTTCCGAAGATACTAACCCCACATTTAAGTATTAAAACATAAGTGTAATATGAATATATTTTATAGTCAGCTCTTTTCTCCTCATTATCATTTATTCAGGAATTGATATCGATACATTGTTATAGTCTCAACTGTCTTTTATAGCAATGGTTAAAACATGACTCTAACTAAATATTCGTGATTTATAGAACGTTTGTTATGCACAATAATCATGTAATAAAGATTATACGACCTGAATGAAATACATATCCCGTCTACACGTTTTACGCAAAGGACCCGGCAAGATTCCTGCCGTCTTCCTTCTCTAGATATCAATAAATGAGCCAACAAAAAGCTGTCTTCATATATTTGATAATTTGTCTCATAACAATATAACTGGAGGACACCGAGCGGTCTCTAAAAACAGGAGGCAGATAGAATCGTACTTTCAACCAAAATGAACAAAAAGTATGAACATATTTTTTCAGAAAACTGTTCAAATACATCATATTCAGGAACCCTTTCCGTCAAAACATCAAGTTTGCAGCAATGTGAGATATTTCACTTAGGTTAAATCCAGCTATCATGGCAAGTCCTTCTATAACGCATTCTGCAATAGATCGAAATGCTGTTATTTTAACAGTAGAAGCAGGGTACATTTAAAATTGGGCAAATAAAAGACACTTCCATTTGCTGCCATTTCTTTGAACCCTTAGGCCTGTAGGAAGAGATTGTGAAGACTTTATTTATTTTGTTTCTTAAATGCACCACTTTCCACGGCTTTGGTGTCAAATTTTGTTTAACACCGCCTGGGGTTCAGTAGTTGTTCATGTCAATCATATGTATTTTTCGTGATTTTTTTGTTATATAAAATGAGGCTGTTGGTCACTCATTCTGAACTTTTACATATTTGTCTTATGTCATGTCCTGTAAAACCGACTATATGACATTCGATTTTCTCATTGTTGAAGGCAGTTTGGCTGGCTATTATTATAAAAATATTTTTCATTCATACTCAGGTTGATAGTTATAGGCAACAGTAGTATACCACTGTTCAAAACTCGTAAATCTATGGACCGAAAAAAACAAATCGGAGTAACAAACTAAAACTGAGGGAAACGCATTAAATATAAGAGGAGAACAACGACACAACATCAAATTGTAACACACACAGAAACAAACTAAGCATTAGACAAAATTCGATGAGAATAACAAATATAACATCAAAACCAAATACATGAACCTGGGATAGATAAGTACCGTGACACGTCTTATAGCAATGTGAATTCACACTCAAATATAAGAGAAAATAAACGACAGTCATTGGATATTGGCAATCATACCACAAAGCTTATTTTGTCATTATACAGAATCAAACAGCAAATTAATTATTATAATACTTTATTACAAATGAAAATACTGTATTGATGCACTAATAAATTCCTATTGTTTATTAGACAATTGTTCTTACAAGGATTGACCTATTAATAGTTTATTTACACCTTATGAATGAACATTCTTAATAATAAATCAAATCTTTTTAAAGAATAATTGATCTTGGTAGAAAAAATATTGAATATTTGTGTGAAAAACTTAAAAACAGTTTTTATATGTCGCTTATAACTACGAACTTTAAAAGAAAACTAATGATTGACACACGAAGCGCGTTTCGTCTATTTAAGACTCTATAGTAACGGTAAATTCAAAAAAATATAACGCTAAATCAAATACAGCGTTGAAGATTAATTATTACCCCCCCTCCAAGAAAAAACGGAACGATTTGTCCAATACGGCAATGTAAACTTTATACAAAGAGAAGATTACCTTGGTGATTTGAATATTAAAATATCTTATAAACAGTACATTCACACATTGTGGTTTGTTTTTGAATTGATTTCTTGATGTAGCGTAGATCCGACCTTCATAATTCCCAAAATGTGTATAAAAAGTATAAATAGCTCAAATTACCATAAAAGAACACGTCAACATTGTATTATTACAGGATGGTTTTAGGTCTAATCGATCTGTCACATATCATGGTTTTGCAGTTATGTCTGATGTCAGTAAATGAAATGAAAATTAGATGTCTTGGTAAATAATTATCAAAGGTACCAGGATTAAAATTTAATACATCAGACTAGCGTTTTGTCTATATAAGACTTATCAGTGACGCACAGATCAAAATAGTTATCAAGCCAAACAAGTACAAAATAGAAGAGCACTGAGGACTCAAAATTCTAAGAAGTTGTGCTAAATACGACTAACGTTATCAATGCCTGGGATAAGAAAATCCATAGTATTTCGAAAAATTCCTACTTTTGTAAACTTGAAATGTAAAATAACCATACGATTGATATTCATGTCAACACCGTAGTAAATATTACTAATAGCTAACTAGGCAGACGTTTTTGAATTACAGAAAATTTAAATAGCAAAATGGTATTTAGTAAGTTATTCAAAGGAACCGTAAAAACGCGGCAAACCTTATGTCACAATGTGATGATTTTAACTATATAGGTTACATATATATAGGAAGATGTGGTGTGAGTGCCAATGAGACAAGTCTCAATCCAAATAAAAATTTATTAAAGTAAACCATAATAGGTCAATATACGTCCTTCAACACGGAGCCTTGACTCACACCGAGTAATAAGCTATAAAGGGCCCCAAAATTACTGATGTAAAACCATTCAAACGAGAAAACCAACGGTCTAATAAGTAAAAGGCAAATGATACCAGTATGATATTGCATTTCATAAGTCGACGGAAATACCAACCGTTCAGCAGATACTGATTCTACATTTAAGTAATTAGAAACACACATATATTTTGCATATATTTAATATTATTTAATTCTTTTCTTAACTATGATTTATTCACGAATTGCCATTACTATAATCTCAACTGTCTTATATAGCAGTAGTTAAAACATGACTCTAACTAAATATTCGTGATTTATAGAACGTTTGTTATATACATAATCATCTAATGAAGGGAAAACGGTAGTACACATATCCTCAGCGATTGATATAATCTTGCATCCAGTTCATGTTAAGTTATGGGCATAGAAAACTCTAGAGGAAAGAACCGAATACAAGATAATATCTATACGTTTCAGAAAACAAAATGAGGATTACTATGCACTTTGGTATGCATAAGTGCTCACTGGATCAATTGTGTAGTTGTTTCTTATATAACTACTCTAGAGCTCATAAAATGAATCATTAGAATCAACATTATTGTCATCTGAGAAAAAATAATCTTATTTTTACCATTGTAATAAAATAGCATGCAGAAACATACAAATCCACTTGCCCTAAAAAATCAATAAAACGAAAATATATATAAATATAAAAACCCATCCACATTTTGGTACTTATGGGTGGGTGAGGGGGGAACTTATCAAGAACCTCATCAACCCAAACAGGCAATATGTATTGCCTGACCAAACATAGCCCTTAAACCAACCACCAGTTGGATATTGAAAGAATGAGGATGTATCACATGTACTTCCGCCAAAGATATCAACCAATGAGGTTATACACATATCCTCAGCGATTGATATAATCTTGCATCCAGTTCATGTTAAGTTATGGGCATAGAAAACTCTATAGTCCATACAGCATATTTGCAGGCCAATCTCAAATTACACCACTAGCAAGGCTTTCCCTTAAGGAATAGTGTTCCCAATACTCAAAACAAAAATATCTTCAACACGTTTATTAAATATTATTCCTTAATTACTTTACAACACTACTAAACATTTCAAGATACGTGTACACAGTTCTTTATAAATAGTTTCATAATTCAATAAATTCTCATGAATTTGACCACTGTTGACATACAAACTTAAATTTGCGTTAAGGCAATGAACTCATATCAAAATGAACATTGTCATTATTTGAATAACATCTTCAGCATGTTGTAAGCTTGTTGTGGGCAAAGGGACTTCACCTCCAAGTGTAAACTATGCTGGCTTGTCTCTTTCTTTACTGTTGTTGAATCAAACACACTCTTTACTTCCTAATCAGGAACATTGACAATTGTATTTTCACTTGATTCTTCACAACTCTGCCGAAAAGATATTAACCAATAACAATGTTTATTTGTACTTAAGACAGCATTTATTTAGTCACACTTTGAAAAGGCGAAATCCCTTTGCCTACAATCCACGTGGAAAAAACCACCAGGGAATCAGTGTCCCTCGTACTGTAGACAAAGACATTTAAATTTAAAAATTTTACCATATACATAAAATTTTAGTATACATGTGTACTAGTATACAAAATCATTCAACATTATATTTATTAAATAAAACAAAACAAAAATATTGCAACCATTATTTAATCTCCCAAGACAACAGATATTTATGACATATTTCATCACATCAATGACATTATATACACATCCAATAGTAAACATCATAAAACTACGGACACATTATTAGAATTACTGTATAGGTTCATTTGAACATAAATCTCTGTTTTTTAGTGCCGTGCCATATTGGCATCTTCTGCCTTTCTCAATACAGACAAACATAATTTAGTGTTATATCCATATTATAACCATTCATTTTAATTATTACTATTTTTTTATAATTAGTTTTCTATTTTCTGAAATCATAAAATTACTTAAATTGCAATTTGTTCTCACCATATACTGATCAGAAAAAATCCTTTCCTTTTAGGTTGTTCGAATTCATTTTCATCGTCCGATGTCATATTGATTTTCCTTCATTCATCAGCCTGTCAAAGCTGTAGGTAGCACCATCTGAAAAAAACAACAACATTCTATTCAATTCTATGTACGTAACAATCAAACAGACCGCTGAACGCGGACCTCGACGAAGACACCTTATAAATTCAATACACATCCCTTCGAAAACAACATTAATATCAAGTGACGTGTCACACTAAATTATTCCATTTCTCAATATTTCTTTTCTTTTCTAACAAAGTCTTTAAAGAGCATTTTCTATCAGTATGCACGATGTAATATCAATTAAAAGTTCACAACACTCAAAAGTAAAAAAAGAAACTATTTATCCTATACACAATTTATGAATTTCCTTTCAATTACAGGCCTCCAAAATGGCCAAAGCCCCCACTTTCACATAATGTTATATAGCGATAACACTTTGCCCTGCGCTAATCCAGCGCACAGCATAACAAATATCTGACCACCTGGGTTGATAATAACTACCCAAGATCTAAATTTCAAAGCATTTTGCCTCTAAGGTCAAACATTACCATCTAGTTCTATAAAAAAACCGTGAAGGCGAATAAAAATGACCACTAAGGTCTTAGCGACCCATGGCTAGTACTTTTTATTTAATTGCACCAAGGCAAATGTAAAAAAAAAAAATAAATATAAAAATGACCACCTAGGTCTATTGCCACCAAAGCATATATAAATGACCACCTAGGTCTATTGCCACCAAGGCATATATAAATGACCACCTAGGTCTATTGCCACCAAGGCATATATAAATGATCACCAAGGTTTCAAAGCCACCAAGGCTATATTGCCACCAAGGCAAATGTAAGTAAAAGATAAAGAATATAGTTACTTTGCCGACAACACGTGGAGCACGACCTTCCCACAATGAAGGAATGAGGATGTATCACATGTACTTCCGCCAAAGATATCAACCAATGAGGTTATAATAAATATTCCCAGCATTAGACAGGTAAAGGAATTTAAATAAGAAGCGCTGTGATTGGATGTAAGGGTACAATATATTTTTTACTTATCTATGAAAAACTGCAGTTAGTATATTTACAATATAAATTTTTAAACCTATTGAAATATTTTCTAGAGAATTATTCGAAAAGACTTCCAAAATTTCATAAATTTGGTGCAAAAATGACAGTGGGCATGGATAACATAAACAAGCTCCGTTGGAAGTTTGTCATGATACTATTTGGCTTTAATTTTTAAAACAGAATAATAAAGTACTAACATATCATATAACTGTTTTATCCAGATTTTTATCTTTAAAAGTGGTAAATTTAGAAAATGTAAATATTATCGCCTATGGCAGAATAAATAGTACCGTTTTCCCTAAAGATTATACGACCTGAATGAAATACGGATCCCGTTCACACGTTTTAGGTAAAGGTCCTGTCAAGATTCCTGTTTACTTCCTGCTCTTGCACTCAATAAATGAGCCAATGAAATAGCTGTCTCAATATATATTGAAAATTTGTATCATAACAACATAACTCGAGGATACCGAGCGGTCTCTAAACAGGAAGCAGATAGAATCGTAAGCCGATTATTTGTTTTCTAATTAGATGATAATTAATATATTCTTAGTTGTCACAATAAAGTATATGATAGTTCCTTCTGGAAGCTATTTTCGCTAGCACCAATATAATGCGAATTTATTGTTTAATTCATAAGCTAGTTTAATGCAGTGGCACTACATGCAAATTTCGTACAAGGCTGGTAATACTGAGACATTGGGTTTAAACTTACATCATGGTTTCTATCTCAACTTGACAGGATTAATGATTATCGACGGCCGGGAATTGATGCTTAAATCCTTATATGGACATAAAAGGATGTGGTAATATTAAAGTCCGATTCTTGTACCAAAATCTGTAAAACAAATATAATCCCCCCTCATTAAAAAAGAAATAATGAAAAATTGTAAAACAAAACTGAACAAAACTGGACAAAAAAAAAAAAAAAACCGACATTTATGCATTTAACTCCTTTCTTTATTTTCAACCACCATAAACACAAAGTATTAACACTTGTTTTCGGAAAAACTGATAACATTCCTCATATGCAAATCAAAAATTAAGGAATTTGGAAAATTAAACTTAAGTTAAATCAATGTTGAAACAAAGAGATACATCAGTAAGTTATGACATTTTATATAAATAGCACATAACAAATGATACCGATAAAGTACATTTCTCCGGAACCCACTTAACCTTGAAACTATATTATGGTGCACGCGATAGAAACATCAATCAACAATTTAATGATGTTGACTGTCAATGTTATAAAGTGTCGACTTCCGCCACATTAATCTCATGTTTCGTGGATGATGTAGCAGTATTTGTGTTATTTTCAGTTTTGCAGAAAAATGACATGTTTTTCAGGAAAATATCACACATTCTTATTTGTACACAAAAACTTTGTCAGTGGCTTTGTCTTCTAGAACAACAACATATATGTAGAAAACATACACAACCTTTAGGTTCCAAAAGTAGAAAATCGTTTGCTCGCTGTACGTCGTAGGTTTTTATTGAGTTTTCTGAACATAAGGACGAACATTCATAATTAATTGAGATTAAGTCTCAACGTTTGGTTCATCCCGCTCTCGAATTACTTACTTTCTATTATTGTAAACTGAAAAAAAAATACGAGTGCCAGAATAAATAAAACACCAAAAAAAAAAAAAACCCGCATAATAAATCAAGTCCTGCGTTATTTCCTCGCCAAAAAACAATCTAAAGCTATCAAATTATAATTGGCTTTGTTTTTATTACATTCCCTGTTTTTTTTATACACCATTGCCGCCAAAACATCAAGTTTTTAGCAATGTAAGATATTTTACTTCGGTTAAATCCAATCATATGGCCAAAACCTTCTATAACGCGTATCTTCAACAGATATTTTAAATGTAGAAGCAGGGCACTTTTGCAGAAATAAAAGACAGGTGGATTTGCTGCCATCTCTTTCTACCCTGTAAATCTGTAGGAAGTTATCAGACTTATTATTTTTTATGCCAGACGCGCGTTTCGTCTACATAAGACTCATCAATCACGCTCAGATCTAAATAGTTATAAAGCCAAAGAAATACGAAGTTGAAGAGCAGTTAGGACCCAAAATTCCAACATAAACTGCCAAATACGTCTAAGGTAATCTATTCCTGGGATGAGAAAATCCTTTGTATTTTCGAAATTTCATAATTTTGTAAACAGAAAATTTATAAATTTTAAAATGACCATATAATTGATATTCATGTCAACAACGAAGTACTGACTATTGGGCTGGTAATACACTCGGGGGCTAAACGTCCACCAGCAGTTGCATCGACCCAGTGGTGATAATAGTTATATATCAAAGGTACCATCCTTGTATTTTTTATACGCAGGACGCGCTTTTCGTCTGTATAAGACTCAATAGTGACGCTAAGATCAAAATAGTTATAAAGCCAAATAAGTACAAAGTTGAAGAGCATTAAGGACCCAAACATGTTTAATATCGCCTTTGGTTCAGTAGATATGCGTTGCTCATGTCCATCATATGTGTTTTTCGTGGATTGTTTTGTTATTAACTAGGCTGTTTGTCTGTCAATTTTTATTTTTACATATTGCTTTTTATATCGTGGCCTTTTGAAACCGACTATACGACATTAGTTTTTGTCATTGTTGAAGGCAATACGCTTGGCTTTTTAAAATAGTTAACATCTTTTCATTTAAACTATGGTGGACAGTTGTTGGATATTGGCAATCATACCACATGGCCGTGTTTTTATTTGTCATACCAGTGATACAGGATCAAACAAACAATTAATTTCACTATATTATAAATGAAAATAAACTCATCATAGATACGAGGACTAAATTTTGTATGTACTCCAGACGCGCGTCTCGTCTACAAAAGACTCATCAGTGACGCTCGAATCCAAAAATGTTGAAAGGGCCAAAACAAGTAAGAAGTTGAAGAGCATTGAGGACCAAAATTCCAAGTTTTGCTAAATTCAGCTGAGGTAATCTATGTCTGAGGTAGAAAAGCTTTAGTATTTCAAAAATTCTAAATTACTGTATTTAAGAACCAATAGATTCCTATTGTATATTAGACAGTTGTTCCTACAATGATCATGATGATTGACTGATAAATATTTTCTTTACACCTTATTAATGAACATTGTTATCAGTAAATCCGATCTAATTAAAGATAATTAAATGTTCGTCCAATACATCATTCTTGATTAACTGATCTCAGCAGAAATGATATAGAAGATTGGTGTGAGGAACTTTTAAAACAGTTTTTATATGTCGTTTATGACTACAAACTTCAAAAGAAAGCAAATGATTAACACAAGACGCGCGTTTCGTCTATATTAAACTCTTCAGTATCGGTAAATCAAAAAAGAATAAACTCTAATTCAAACACAGAATTGAAGAGAATTTTTAAACCAAAAACCGAAACAATTTGTCGAAAAGGCTATGGAAATTTTATACAAGGAGAATCAAGTCTTAAGTGATTTCAGGATTACAGTACCTTATAAACAATACGTTCACAGAGAGTAACCATTTAAATGAAACAATAATTTCGTGGCAGCACAACAAATCTATTCCATAATGCAAGCACCTAAATTATTGAAGCTGTACACATACATTTGGTTTGTTTCTTAATTGATTTCCTGACGTAGAACGGATAACAATGTATAAACAGCAATTCATGAAATATGTGTTATTGAAAACAAAAGATACACAATATATACAAAAAAAACTTGTGTTGTTATATACTTAAATGTAGAAGCATAATCTGCTGAACGGTTTGTATTTTTGTAATTTCACATTGCGATAAGACGTGTCACGGTACTTGTCTATCCCAAATTCATGTATTTGGTTTTAATGTTATATTTGTGGGATTTTGTCTGATGCTTGGTCCGTTTCTGTGTGTGTTACATTTTAGTGTTGCGTCGTTGTTCTCTTATATTTAATGCGTTTCCCTCGGTTTTAGTTTGTTACCCCGATTTTGTTTTTTGTCCATGGATTTATGAGTTTTGAACAGCGGTATACTACTGTTGCCTTTATTTGACGACTAATTAAATTGTCCTGATGTTGTCCTTTGCAATCTTATTTAATAACAGCTACTATTTACACCGACTATACGCATTTATTAGTACGTATTTGACAATACAATGTGCATAAAACAAGAAGAGCTCAAATTTAAAAAAAATATTATAAAATAATCCAACGACATGGTTGACAAATCATTATAATTAGTATCAAACTCAATATATGTTAAATTGATTCAGACGTCAAAAAAACATAAATATAATCCGAATGAATAACAAAGCCTGTCTACACATTTAACTTTCAGGACCGGATAAGATTCCGATCGACTTTCTACACTTGCAATCGTTAAAAAACAATGAAAACAAAGTATTTATATTTTTGAAAATAAGTTTCAGAACAAAATCACCAGAATATACAGAATGGTATCTAAAAACAGACGGCATATCGAACAGTAGGAAAACTATTTGTTATAATTGATACATTCTTAGTTATCACAATTAAGTATTTTTAAAAGAGTAAATAACGAAGAAATATCTTTGCACACACCAATATAATGAAGTTGTGTGTTATTTTCATACGTAATTATTATGCAGTGGTAGTATATTAGAAGTGATCACTAGGCTGGTAATACTGAGGCATCGGGTTTGAACTTACCTCATGGTTGATATCTTATTTTGCCTGGGTTGATCATTTTATTGCCTAAAACGACGCTTCTCTCCCAATACAGAATAAGAAGATGTGGTATGACATATTATATTCCGATTCTAGTTCAAATAAAAACTGCAATGCACTGGCCATAATTTGTTGAAAATTGCGTAAAACACCATTGTATATGTTACAGTGAATTTGTATAATGAAGGATTATGTAGAATCCCTAAAATTTTCAGGGATTATGTGTAATCACTGGTTAGTTTAGGGATTATATATAATCACTACAATTTTCAGGGATTATGTATATTCACTAGAAAAAACGTCAGGGATTATACAGAATAACTGAAATGATACTAAAATATATAACGGTGTCCTCCCATTTATCCAACTTTTTAAATTTTTTATTTTTGTTAATTATTGGGTTGTTTGTTTAGTAATAATAAGGTGTCTTTCTAAAATTTGACAGAAAATTTGTTCCTGTATGTTTTTTTATATTATTTAAAATATATATATATTACATTAATGTAAACATTCATAAGATTGTCAGTTCTATCCCGAATTTGTCAATTAAAACAGCAAAAGACGTAGAAATATCTGAATGTTTTGGTATTTGAGCAAGTGTAAAATCATTTGTTCCCCGGACTAATGCTATACCGACCAGAAACTTCAAATTTTTTGACACTAGAGAGACAAATGTCAATAATTTTCTTCAGTTTTACCAGTTTAAGGAAAGTAAGACAATATTAAAACATGAGGGAAAATACAATAACTATGATCTCTTGTGTTTTAGAAATTGTAAGTTAAGTTAAGCTAAGTTATTTAATATTATATAAATCAACCTAAGTTAAGTTAAGTTAAGTTATTTAATATTATATAAATCAACCGTCGTTGCACGGGACTCGTACCGTGCCCGGTCTGATTGCATTGATATCTGCATCGTTAGCGAGAGCCTTATCCCCACTGCTACCGGGGTTAACATTATCAATTGGCAAATCAAGCCATTCAAACTGTACTTTGAAAATGATTGAAATATATGAAATAAGTCATTAAAAATCTTGATAAAACTAAAGGGGGGTCTCAACACTTGCAGGTGCATGTAGCTCACAGCTTAAGGATATGAGGAAAAGTAAATGTGTTTTATAAATCACAAGTCTACTACCAATAATTATGCACACTTTTTAGAATTTCGTAAAATATTCGTTTGTGTACCTTTTCTCATGGACTGGCTCATATCAGACTAATACCCTTAATATTGTATAACGTTATGCATAATATATTAATATGAAAGACACAAACATATTGAAATGATAAACACAATATAATTAAATGATAAGCACAATATAATTAAATAATAACCAAAATATATATTGAATAATTGATGTTTTGTTTTTAATACTGACTTTATCAGCAATAATATCAAGCGAGCCTTTTTTGATATTTACTGTATCAGTATTAATAATATCAAGCGAGCCCACAAGGGCGGGTTGATGAAGTTAGTATTAAAATATTAACATGATTAAATGGCATAATTAAATGATAAGCACAATATAATTAAATGATAAGCAAAATATATATTGAATAATTGATGTTTTGTTTTTAATACTGACTTTATCAGCAATAATATCAAGCGAGCCCTTTTTGATATTTACTGTATCAGTATTAATAATATCAAGCGAGCCCACAAGGGCGGGTTGATGAAGTTAGTGTTAAAATATTAACATGATTAAATGGCATAACGATTATTTTTTTATCGTTTTGTTTTAGCAATTGTTTTTAGGTTGAGATATGAATTAAACTGAAATTGTCATCAAAACTATTTTTACGCGTACAATCTTTTTGATAAATGTTAATTTTATGCACAATATTTTAAAAATAAACATTTTATTTACAAACTAGATTTGGATGGCATCGACTATTTAACATTTTTCCTGTTTTTTTTACATTTATATCTATTAAATTCATATTTGTTTTTACCACAATATCAACATTTAAAAAACCTTGTCCTCCATATCCAATCATATTTTACCGCACGTCTCAGAGAAATAGAGTTTTCAGCACTAACATCTGAAGGTACCAATGAAGGGAAATCAGCAACCTCAAACTGATTTCTTGTATAAAAGATCCGAGCAGGAGTCCATTGCTATATGGCAAGGATCTCCCTTTCCTGGAACCACTTGTGGAATTGGTTTGAGATATATGTTGTTTTTCCTCTACAATTTGCATTAACTTTTGAGCATACGTTTTCTTCAACCCACGCAACACCTGTGCCTGTGCCGAGCTTATTTGTTAGTAGCATAATGAGGTTCAACACTTGGATAAAATATACAGGAAAAAACTCATCACTTAAGAATCAAATAGTAGATCAGGAATGAAAACTGCATGTTTACTTAAACTTTCAAGGAGTAAGAAAAAAAAGATAATTTGTCTATGTTAATTTGTTTCATCATCTTTGGAGCTTTTAATTATTGATAATCACTGAAATCATATTAGGGAATTTGTAGAATACTAATTAAAATTATCAGTGATTATGTGAAATCACTGGTAATTTTCAGGGAATCTGTATAATCACTAATGATTTTAATGATTCTACATAATCCCTGAAAAATCAGGAATTCTACATAATCACTGATTATACAAATTCACTGTAACATATATATATATACTTTAAAGTTTGGTGGTGATTCGATGGATAAATCTGTTGTAGATTTGTCACTGACTCAGACGTACTTAATAATATAATTATTTTCTGTGACTGTATCTTGCATTAATTTGTAGGATCCTTTACTATAGATAATTTAGCTGATCTGTAACAATAACATCTCCATGCCTTATATATCATGTACTGTAGTACGCCGCTAGATTAAAAAACTGACGAGAAAAGGTCACCGAAAGCTTTATTATTGTGAAGCCCAGGTGGTCGTGTGGTCTAGCGGGACGGCTACAGATCAGACGAATTGGTGTCACGATATCTCAGTAGCATGGGTTCGAATCTCGGCGAGGGAAGAACAAAAAATTAACAAAAGCAAATTTACAGATCTAACATTGTTGGGTTGATGTTTAAGACGAGTTGTATATACTTTAAAGTATACATACATAAATATACATAGTATAAATCAAGAACGAATTATTAATTTCACTGTTCCTCTAATATCTTTGACCCCTCTTTTATAATAAGAAAATGAATTCTGCAGAACGAATGAATTTCTGCCTCTTCTCACGCTATCAAACACTCGCCCCCCCCCCCCCCCAAAAAAAAAAAAAAAAATTAAAAAAACAAGGAAAAAATAATAAAAAAAAAAAAAAAAAAAAAAAAACAATTATGCATGAAACTCGTTTCTTCACTTTCAACAAATATAAACAAAAAGTATAAATTATTGTCCGCGCAAATTAAACAATGTCTTTAAATGCCAATCATAAATTCCCGAATTGGATCACATTAAACTTTGGATAAATTAAAATGAAATCAATCAGCTGACTATGCTGTATGGGCTTTGGTCCTTGTTGAAGGCCATAAGGTGACTATAGTTGCTAATGTCTGTGTCATTTTGTATATTGTGGAGAATTGTCTCATTGGCATTCATCCTCATTTTCTTTTTTATATTAGATACATCAGTTCTGACATTTTATATAATTAACACATAACACATGATACATGTAAAGTACGTTTCTCAACTGTAAATAATATCCGGGGTCCATTTTACCTTGAAACAATATTATGCTGCACGCAATAAACACATCATTAATCAGGAAATTAAATACAAAACAGGGTTTATCATTCATACATCAACTTTTTTCTTTTTATAGCCATAGTTTATTTCATAGGTTTGGATGTATTTCCTGTTTACTGCCTACACATTTTAATAAAACATCAGCGACACAACATTAAACCAGTAAACCAGAGACTAGACATAGCAAAACAATTTGTGAAATACAATGGTACACACAATTCTTCTATCCTCTGGTGATTTTAGGAAACAAAGAAAATCTTTATGATCCAGCTTTCTATTTAACATGATAACATGGTACAATTACTAATGACCGATTTATAATACAGAACAAACTACCAGAAAAGTGAACCAAAAACATACTTAAATGTTTAGCAACTGTAAGAAATATTTTGTGGCATATGAATGTATCACTACTCATCGTTTTAGTAATTTTACCCTAACCCTAACCCTTAATTAGAACCATTTTGTAAAGTTTTACTTTCTAACTCTTTCCATGGTAACGCCGGCATTCAAAATATTCAAACGTGAGTTCATTCCCTAGCATTATGACCGCGAATCAAACAATAAGGGACTAAGTTTGCTATAAACGAGACACAGTTAGTGCGAATATAAATACCTGCACAATGTCAATAAACTTTATTTTCAAAACGTCCATAGAAACAATAAACAGCTCAAATAAACATTCACGTTTTTGGTTAGTTAAATATGCTTCTCTCATTCAAGAAGAAGTCAACACTTCGGTGTTGACATGAATATCAATAATGTGGTCATTTTTATAAATTTCCTGTTAACAAAACTTTGAATTTTTCGAAAACTAAGGATTTTCTTGTCCCAGGCATAGATAACCTTAGCCGTATTTGGCACAATTTTTTGGAATTTTGGATCCTAAATGCTCTTTAACTTTGTACTTGTTTGGCTTTATAAATATTTTGATATAAGCGTCACCGATGAGTCTTCTGTAGACGAAACGCGCGTCTGGCGTACTAAATTACAATCCTGGTACCTTTGATAACTATTATACATGTAGTAGCAAAATGAAACAACGTTATCGCAACTTTTGAGATAAACTTTGCTTAAAAATATTTCAAACGACTTTTTGTTCCAACTTTTACCCTATCCATTATATTATGTTTTCAATGAAATATCTAAGTACAAAACATAGAATGATTCTGTCTATAGTAATCAGGGTACTAGTTTGAAGAACACACGATATCGTTATACCATCTAGATGATAGTTGCCATTTTTCGTGCAATTCAAATAGAAATCTTATTTTAGGTATTTTTAAATGTTTCGCTGAAACCGTCAGCTGTAAAGAAGTAAATGTAGGCTTGTCTATTATTTGACGCAAACTAGAAGTTTTGATTGAAAGAACTGTAATATAATAAATTGCAACAATTTAAGGAAATGATCAATGGATAGAAATCTACGTATCAGATATCAAAATACAAATTCTTATCTTTTCGATACGAAACTGGTCGCATTGTTTGCATTAAGAAAAACCTTGCAATGATATCTGAATTCAAGAGGAACGAAATATACCAAAGGGACAGTCAAACTCATAAATCTAAAACAAACTGACAACGCCATGGCTAAAAATGAAAAAAGACGAACAAAAAACAGCACACATGACACAACATAGAAAACTAAACAATAAACAACACGAACCCCCCAAAAAACTAGGGGTGATCTCAGGTGCTCCGGAAGGGTAAGCAGATCCTGCTCCACATGTGGCACCCGCCGTGTTGCTTATGTGATAACAAATCCGGTAAATAGTCTAATTCGGTAGGTCACATTCATGAAAGGGAAAGGGATTGTAGTTACGACGTAAGGAACATACCCGATATCATTTGTGAAACGGTTATTCCATAACGGTCAACCAACTCGTGATGGCGTCTGTAAAATTTACGAAGGGATGATTTCAACATCACCATTTGGAACTCAAAGTATCCGATTAAAATTTAATTTTCAGAAAACGGCTGTATGGTACTTAAGCCATCATATAATGTTTTGATTGATATCAAAATGAAATCAGAAATGATTTGTTCTCAAATCCTTTTATTCCTTTGAAATGTTGCTTTGGGAAGATTACAACATTTGTTCTGATGAAACGACGTAAAATGTTTCGCGAGGACTTGATTTTTAAAAATCCATTCTGTCTTTCTGAAAACAAATTCAAGAGTCCATGCATTGACCAACTTTGATATAACAACAGCTATATAGTACAAACAAATGACCAACCCTAGACTTTAAAGTAACAACAATCGAGCGTTCAATATATACGTATAATCCTTAGTCTATTTCAAACATGTCTGCCATCATTATGGTTAATTAAACGGTAAATAAGAAACGTTAAAGTCCACAGTTAATTGAAAGATAAAAGAAAAACGTTAAGTCAACATTATATCACATAAGAAAAATAGTTTTCAGACAAAGGATTAATTTTAAATGGGCTTGGCTTAATACATAGGTATCATGTTACGAAAACGTAAACGTCTACCTAGTTAAAGAGCTGACTTCTTTCTATTCTTCGTACGATAAATATCGTTTTTCTTATTATTTATATCCTACGTTCTATAGATATTGATATACGTCTTTAAACAGGGATAATTATATGGTTACTGACGCTTAAGTAGTATCTGTTACTTTGATTTTCATACACATGTTATATCGATGCTGAAACGTTCGATTGTAATACCACTTATTTTTTTTTTTATTAACATTTTGTGATTCGAGAGTCATTGATAAGTATTTATTCAGGCGTATCAAATTGTTATCCTTGTATCTATGTTGAGGTCATATAACACAATGGTGAAAACTTAACAGACTAGCATCGAAGAAAAACGCTAAATCAATCTTTATTTGGTAAGAAAGTTATTGTTATTATTAGTTTATCTCTAGTTGGCCAAGTCTGACAACACGCCCATCTTGAGAATCAAAATATTTAAATGATGGTTCCCAGAAAACTTCAGCTTTTGTGTAATAATTATATGTTTGTATTTGGTGCAAATTAGAAGCGCTGTTTTAATGTAACTGTTAATTCATAAATTATCTATCAAATGAATTCGTTTAACGATAAAATTGAGAATGGAAATGGGGAATGTTACAAAGTCTAAACCATACCATAGAGCAGACAATCGCTATAGTGTAAAGTCCAGAGTATATCACACACGAAAAATACTTCTCAGACAAAGGATTAATTTCAAATGGGTTTGGCTTAATACATACGTATCATGTTACAAAAACACAAACATCTACTAATATAAATAGCTGACGTCTTTCTATTCTACTTACGATAGATAGCAGTTTTATTCTTTGAAACCGGGATAATTATAAGGTAACTGAAACTAAATTAATATCTGTAACATTGATTTCTAACAAATTTTATATATAAAGGCAACAAAAGTAGACCGCTGTTCGAAAGTCATCAATCGATTAAGAGAAAACAAAAATCGGGTTACAAACTAAAACTGAGAGAAAAACATCACATATAAAAGGAAAACGAAACAACAGAAACACTTAGGGACGACATCAAAAGTTCAATGAAGGATAAAAAACTTAATTCGCATAGTTTTTTCACTGCCCCCCCTACCTCCCTCTTAACTTAATTTGGGAAAAATTGATTGACCCATATAGATATATGTAAAAATCAATGTCGGATAACCACATCTTGCAGCAGTTCAACCCCCCCACCCCCAAACTATTTGAATTAAGTTTGTTATCTTACATTGATCTTTTGATGTCGTCCCTTAAGTGCAACAAATTAAAAACGAAAATGCAACACACAAAAACAAAATATAAGATAAAAACTGCCATTTTGCTGACTTGGTACAGGACAATTTGGTAAAAAATGGGGAGTTGAATTTTTGCCGCAGCAATGCTCTATCAAGGAAGTAATGAAAGGAAATACAAGCCCAAGAATACCGTATTAATTGGGAGCTATATACTCCGTAATAATGGAAAGTTCACAATTGGGAAGCTGAACACGTTTCTATAAAAAAACATATCAGTAAAATCTTGCAGTTCAGATATCAATTCAATAAAGTCACAATATTCAGTAAAAATGTTTTTTCCAATCCAAATGACTTTTTGTAATAAAACGTTGAATTCTAATGTTGCAATACTTTATATGTGATGCTCACCCCAGAAAAAGGTATGATTTATTTTGAGTGCATGTAGAGTGTACTTTGATAAAAGCACGTGAGAATCGTTTGTCTTTCTTACCGAAAATACTTAATGCTTTTAAACCGGAGACGAAAAATACCAATGGAATGTTTCAACTCATTAGCTTATACAATAAAAAAGAAGCAAAAAACAAAGCAAAAGACAAACAACATTATACAAAAAATAGAAAACTAAATACTAAACAATTTGAAAATTTAATACCCAAGCTTTATTTTTGTATATTTAACATGTTTCTTATCTTTGACTTTATCGAAAATAAAGACGGACTGTTTGTCGAGCTGATCATAATGCAACCTACACAATACAATAGAATAACATGAAAAAGGATTGTTCATGTAACTGTCAGTTGGTCTTTATTCTTTCTATTTATGAATTTTTCACTACATTTCCAACTAATGAGTTTGCATGCCCCTTTGATATCTTTCAACTGTGTTTTGCAGGTTTTCAATTAGGTATTTGTCAAACTTACATGAACGCTGTATATATTTATTTTGCATTGACATGTTTCATATAAACTTGTCTACCTTTTTTCTAATGGAAACACACTTTCTGTCTGACTATCTAACATGACCTGATTGCAATTTGCCCATTTGCTACCATCTTTAGTATATATCTTTATTCCATTTAATTGTATAACACAACTGCTATCATTTCAAAGTTATTTTACCAGTAAAGATAATGACATTTTCTCATTCTAGACAATATTATTCGACTTATTTCAGGTTTTACATTAAAACATGAACTCATTTATTTAACTTAATGGAAACGACAATCAAGATGATCAAAGTACATGAATGTCTGAGTATTTATTGTGATTGGAAAATAGACTAACATACAATGTTTTTACATCAACTTGAGCATTAAAAGATATAGATTGTATATAGGTAAATGCAACAGAAGTAATTTGCTGTTTAAAATCATAATTCGATTGAAAGAGAAAAAACGGATTGCAAATATAATTTTTAAAGAATTATTTTGACAGTATTTCTATTACAGGATTGAATTTAATTTCGAAATAAAGCTTTTGTTTGTAAGGAATTTTAAAATACGTTCGTGTCGATAAAATAAAAAAACCCTACATATTTACCCTTATGCTTTTTCCCTTTAGACATAATAATTTTGCACATGTTTTTTTTTAACATGACCAACTTTCTATTGACCATTGAACGATTTAGATTTAATCGAGATCCGTTATGAAATAGCAAAACTTTTTCAGCAGTTAAGTGAAACAATGAAAAGAGTGATGCTATTGCAAATCGAACTTTGTTATTTTATTATTAAATATTAAATTAACTTAATATAAACATCACTATAAAAAGAAAACGTCACACTCAATTCGTGGAAACATTGTATTATTTGGAAGTTATCAAGTTATTTTACATTATTTTTCTATCTAACAGAAGTACGGGATTGTAAGTGTCCATGCTTGATTACGGCAATACAGTCTTGAAACAAGCAACACTTTTCTGAATGATCGTAATCAGGAACTTGAAACCGAAACATTTAATAGCTTGATATTCATGATATACAAATAATTATATAACGGATTTGCTTTGTTTCTGCTTTGATGACCGTGGTGATGATGATGATAAACGACATGCATGTATTGCAATAATCAGATGCAACAAAAAGAATAATTAGATTGTTACACAGTGATGACTGCTATACCTCTATTTTGACAATTTTACCTATAATGTCTGTGATTTAAATATAGGGAAATTCGGTGTGACTTAAATCCAAATGAGAGGTTTAGCGCTTTAAAACAAGGTTCAATCAGCTCTTCTATCTATTGTTGGTTTGTCGTTACGACAGTTTAACATATCAAAAATAAAAAATAAAAAATTATTATAAAAGAGTACATATTGATACTTATATCTTCGGTTTTTTGTTGGTTTGTCGTTATGACAGTTTAACAGAATTTTTTTATCATGTTTGTAAAAAAGATTACGTTTCTACATTAAGTTTAGACCTATTATTGTATGTTTTCTTTAAACTTTTCATATTTGCCTAATATCTATTTCAATCAATACATGGCATAGTAGTAACTGTTGTATGTTGAAGTGTTTTCCTCAATTTTAGTTTGATAACAGGATTTGTATTTTCTAAATCGAATTATCCCCATTGAACAGAGGTATACTACTGTTGCCTTTATATATGTTGTGTTTTTTGTAAAATTGTTTGTCTGTAGTCTTTCTATTTTTTTTATCAATGTTGTTGTCAATATAAATAAGAAGATGTGAAACGAGTGCTAATGAGACAACTCTCCATCAAAGTCACAAGTATAAAAATTTAACAATTATAGGTCAAAGTAAGGCTCTCGTACCAAGCTATAAAGGACCTCGCGATGACCAGTTTAAAACAATCGATACATTTAAAACACCAACAGTCTAATCTATATAAAAAACGAGAAACAAAAAACATATATAAACCACACCAACAACCGAAAACCGCTGGTCTTCATAAATATACGTGTAGATACCGCTTTTTTTAAATGTAAAGATTGATTTTGTCAAAATATTTTTGTACCTTATAATGTCGGTAATTATATTATACCTAGACAACTGTATTGCGACAACAAATTGCAAGTTTACGTTTGTTTAGTTTTGTTAAAATTTTATGTTGATATTCAGATAAATCATCACAAATCGTTATGAGGGTCTGGATGGGGGGTTCGGTTATTCTGTAAACATTTAATTTTTACCTCTTTTTTCTCTATTCTTCAAAAAAATTAACCCCTTTTTTCTCTAATCTTCATTTTGTTTGCCCGTTATTCTCTATTCTTCATTTTTAAGGGCATTATTCCTTAATTTTTTAACCCCATCCAAACCCTCCGTTATGATACAAATGAAGTAAATATTAATGATACAAAAACAAGCAAGTTTGCCTGAACAAATCTGTCTCCTTCATCTGATGATGTTTTCTATAATAGACAAAACAATATAATTATTCGAATCAGATGCTCTCTTCATAACTATTGTTAATATAATTTCTTAAACAACAGCAAATTGTCTTATTTATCTATCAGTGCACATATTTTTAGTTGTTTAAAGCAAATTATTTCCTTTGTTTATATCAATCAAAACAAAGGAATTATATGATCGTGGGTGCTAAATATTACAAATTTAATTGAACATATCTATTTCTAAATTACTTTATTATTTATCCATTTACGTCAGAAAATAGACATACTGTTGGTTTACAAGGATCGTTCAATTTTTTATATCCACTTTGAAAGGGAGATATACAATTGCTATTAAAAGATTTAAAAGAAAAATGAGAAACGGTGTTTTAAACTTCGAAAACAAAAAACATAGAACAAAATAAAAACAAGTAAATATAAAAAAGAATATGTGGTATGATTGCCAATGAGACAGCTCTCCTCGAACGACCAAGTGACACAGAAATTAACAACTTTAGCGGTATACTACTTTTGCCTTTATAGATCACCGTTATGCCTTCAACAATGAGCAAAGCATAAACCAAAAAGTCAGCTATAAAAGGCTCTGAAATGATAATGTGAAACAATTCAAACGAGAAAACTAGCAGCCTCATTTATGTACAAATATTTATCAAAGGTACCAGGATTATAATTTAATACTCCAGACGCGCGTTTCGTCTACATGAAACTCATCAATGACGCTCAGATCAAAATATCTATAAAGGCAAACAAGTACAAAGTTGACGCGCATTGAGGATCCAAAATTCCAAAAAGTTGTGTGAAATACGGCTAAGGAAATGTATGCCTGGGATAAGAAAATCCTTAGTTTTTCGAAAATTGTTGTAGTTTCTGGCCCGGATTTTGTTTTTTCTCTCAATCGAGTTATGAATTTCTCGCAGAGGTATACTATTGTTGTCTTTATTTTTCGTTTGTTGTAACGTTGGCCTTTCAATAGTGTTTTTACACGGATTTTCTAGTAAAGTAAGTTTATGTTCATTGGTTAATATTTTCAAAGCTCTAAAAGACAAGAAATATTGGTATTATTATCTTTATGTATGTAAAATCAACGAAATTTTAATTTAAAATTATAATAAACACCATCAAAGGTTCAAATATATATTTACCGATTGTATTTTACGAAAATAAATACTCAAATGTGTAAATGGTCTTCACAAAGACATTTGAAATTTATATGTGCATAAAAAACAAATGACAAAGTAAACAGAAAAATGACCTTGAATTATCACCTATTTCGTTTGAAGAGGTCATCAACAATATTGTATCAAGTCATTCATTCCCGATAATGACGTCACCACTTTGTGTTACATTGTTTGTGTTTGTAGAAATAGCTGTCGTAGAAAAACACCTAGAGTATACTTAGTCTGTCTAGTAATCAGTGTTCCGTCTAATGCATTCATTTGACAGCTAGGAAAAAGAAAATGAAAATGTTTACAAGATCTACTAATTAAATGAATTGTGGATTTTTGACAACAAAACACATTTCTTTATCCTGCTTATTTGTTGACATTTCATTCAAGACCACAATGATTAATGAAAGCTATTGTGAGTGACCGCACATTGATTGAATTTTGTAGCAGCAAGAAGTGATGACGGATTGAACAAATCTGATTCTATTGAGAGTTTGAAATAACATATATATGACAGTTCTCTACGTTGACGAGTAGTAATTGATATCATATTATGTTTCGTTTGATTTATACAGCCTGCAAGATTGATTTATCGATGTTTACTGGTGTTTTTAAATCACTATCATATAAATGTAAAAAAAACCAGGACTTTGATAATCACATGTTCTTTCTTTCTTTCTGTTTGTCTTTTTCTTTTTAGTCATTTATGATTAATGAGTTTAAATGCCCATATGGTTTCATATTATTGGCTCTCTTGTCTTCTTCCGGAAAATATGATTTTTGAATATAACTTCGAAATCAATTGTCTTACGTGAACCAGAACTTGAATGGAATCAGAACATTAAGACTACGTATATATATAGGTAAATAATTTAAGGGATTTTGAGTTTGTTTCTTTTGTCATATTATCAGATTTGTTTTTATTTTCTTTATGATATCTATACCAAAGTATCTAATCTTGGTTTTTAAATGATGGGGATGGAATGGACAATGATAAAAACTAGTATCAAGTAATCATTACTTATATGAATTAAATGTCTTCTCAATTCAGTAGATATTTAATTTGCTAATCGGGATATATGTACTAACCATTTCAAAGTGTACTACATGTGTTTTTAATTTGATATGGCTGTTTGAAATATACGTTTGCTCATTATCTGTAATATAAATTTGTTTCCTTTGAGGAATAAGATAATATACCCATACTTATGATGTTCTATGTCGATAATTGTCCCGAAAGTCGTATTACACAAAAACAATATGTCAATTTAATAATAAATGTTGATTGATGGTGTTTAATGCCACTGTGTATTATAATGTGCTATTTTGTTGCTGTTAATTCTAATTGGGCGAGAAAGCACGAGAACTTTAATCATTAATAAACAAACTGTAGATTCCGAACTCATTGTTATATCTGTATATAAGTGAAAAACGTTTAGTAGTAACTTATGTTTTGGCAGTCACGAAGTGTACTTAATATTTTCTGAGGTTGCAAGTATGCCTTTTAGAATTCGGCCATTATTCAATTTCTTTGATGTTGATTGATATAAAGATAGCATGTTAATACAATGTATCTACTGAAAGTTAAAGTTCAATGACCAATAAAATTACAAAATTAATAATTCATTGCTTCCTTTCCGTGCCATCATATGAGATACAAATGTTTATTATATTATACACATCATGATCTAAATCACCCCTAATGTTGCAATAATCTATTCTAGCAAATATATTAGGAAAATGGCGAATAGCATTAAATGATGCCAAAACAGGAAGCAATAATCTTTTAATTTTGTAAATATATTGGTCATTAGCTTTTAACATTATTATCGGATAAAGCGTGCTATCTTTATATAAATTGACAAGGAAGGAAAGAGATGTCGAATAAGTATTAAACTGTAAACAAATTAATCGATGAAAAGCTTTTTGTTTACTTATGTAACTGTAATGTACCAGCATCATTAGTCTTTGGAGTCATTGGACACAATGTAACATTGTAAGCCAAATATGAATTTATTTCCGATCAAGACTACAAGCTAACTTTGAGTGAGGAAGAAATCGACAAAATGAGTCTGATATATTGTAAAATATGAAACAGTACATATACAAGAATACCTGAATTTAATAGCTTTAAATGTTTCTCACAGGTCAGGAGCAGATTGATACATGGCTGTCATTTAGCCTTTTTAACTATGTTTTGTTCGTCCGCTACTGATGAGTTATTTGTGGACGAAATGAGCGTATTAGGCAAATACATAATTACAATCCTGGTATCTGTGATGAGTTTATTTCGATATTTCTTTTCTGATTAAAATGACTGTTTCGTGTCCTTTTGACGATTGAGTAATTTTGCCTGAGGGTTAATTTCCTAGGCGGCTAATGCAAGTATACCCTTATCAGTGTTTCTAATACACTTGGGACACATTTTAAACCAACTTCTCTTTGTAATAGGCAGGGAGGAGTTGTAAACTTCACCAATCTCTCTAATAGGATGGGATCAGAATTATACCTTATGAATACCAGTCCGGGAGTATATTCTTGCCTTACCAATCTTTAGTGTTTGTGAAGAGCGTATCAATATCACTTACTTCCTAACATTTCTTATATGCCGATATTAGATTAACACCTTTAATATGTTGTTTTCATTTTTAACCTATCTGCAGGGAGCAGATTCATACATTCTAAATTTTAAATTGATGACGTGAGCAGATTAGTACCTTCATAAAATTAAAATATATGAAACGAAGATGTGGTATGATTGTCAATGATACAACTCTTTACAAAAGACAAAATGACACAGAAATTAGCAACAATAGGTCACTCTACGGGCTTCGACAATGAGCAAAGACCATACTACAAACGAGAAAACTAACAGCCTAATTTTATGTAAAAAAAAATGAACTAAAACCGATTATGTAATACAACAACAAATGACAATCACTGCATAACAGACTCCTGACTTGTTAAAGGCACATACACACAGAAAATTGTATAGCTCAATATGTAAGCGAGATCCAATCCCACCTAACACTGGAAATTAGTACAACAAATGCCCCGGATTGGATTATAACCTATATATCTTTCACATATACTAGGAAAAGATTTGTACCAAACTAAATCTTATTACAGGATGGAGAAACATTACTACCTTGCATTTTGTTTCTAATATAAATTGAGCAAATAAATACCTAGTCAATATTTCTTATATGTCTTAAGATGATTGATATCTACTTACTTCTCTCCTTCATTGTTAACGAAAAGCGGAATACTCGATTATGTCATAACGTAGAAAATCGATGTTTAGTTTAAACATATTTATTTATAGTGGATTGGGAAACAAGTTTTGAAACTTATATTCATCCCTTTCCTCTTTGCGGGTGCTAGTGCTGCCTTGCATTAGCCTTCATTTTTTTTAAATCTACAAGGGTGTCTTTAACGTGCATTTCACCAGGGCCGTAACTAGCTCCTTTAATAGTGAGGTAAAATATATAAATTTTGGGCGAGGGGTCTGGGAAAAATAACGCAAAATCGTGCATTTTGAGCGTTTCCCTGACTCTTTCTTGCATTGAAACGACTTAATTAATTTTTAGATATTTTTTTAGACAATCAGGTCCCAAAGCAAAAACAAAGATTCAATGTAATTTAAAACTTTTACGTATTAGAGACAACATTAAAAGACCGATATGTAGGATAAAGCAAAAATCGTAATCCTCATAATTATTAATACCGTATCTGTCTGTCTGTTCTTGTCTTGTATTGTGATTAGACTTTGGTGATTTTTTTATGACTAGATTTAAATATAGTGACATTGCAGTATTATATTCTAAGTTCTAGTACTGCTTAAGTCCACACTAGGGACCATCTTCACCTTGTTTTACGATCTTTTAGGTATTAATAATTCTTTAAAAGTATTGTTGAAGACCATCCGGCAACTATCAAGATGAAGAGCAGGAACACAAACTTTGACCATTGATTATTTGTATTTTTTCTATGCATTGACTTTGTGTGTGATTATGTCCCCATACTCCTTTATTATCTGTTAAAGGGTCTCAACACGACTTAATGCAAGTTTAACCTTTCAATGTAAAAGGTCATATATGGCAATACCTTATTTTTTTTCTTCAAATTATTTGATACCGGGAAATATGTGACCTTACTTTAATTCAAACCATGTCAGCTATCTAGTTTTATTTAAAACTGTTTTGTATTCTTTGATATCAATTTTTTTTGTCCACTGAGTAGCATCGCATGTTCTTAAAATATATTTCTCGTACAATTCTGGACATCGGTAGACATGCAACATTGCAAAACCACGTTTACAAATGAAAATCAACGCTCAGACTATAGTCATAAAGTAGGACAATAAATGAACAAAAGACAAACCCTGAACACAGAAGTACACACAAAGACTATCAACTCTGAAAACTAAAAGGGAAATTGAAACATGGATAACGAAACACATCCAGGGGATACAATCCCCAAGGTTGACTGGGGAATAGTAATATGGTCACTTGGTCTTCTCCCGATCGGCAGTAAAAAAAGTGGGGCGTTTGGCTGTGCGGGATGTATCAAGTTCGCAGTCACGTCCAGTCAGAATGGGGACGTTAAATCCGATGCCTCGTGTAAAGAGAGTGTCACGCTCTTTGCACGTTAAGAACCCTTGAAACAACTCATTGAGGGGTCCGTAGGGGGCCTGTTGCAAGGCAAATTTTCTGTTTCTATCCAAAGTACCCTCATTTTCCAGTGGCAGTCCAAATTTCCCCGACCATCATCCCAGATGGCCTCTATTATGACAAGACCTACCATTTGTATTTATTGTGAACTTGATCTCGTCCTGAATATGCATGAAATATTGCCACTGGACGTTAAGCATTCAACAATAGACAATCAATCAATCCAGGGGATACACCAGAGAGTGAAGGGAACTTGCTTCTAGCAAGACACTTTCCGTGAAAACAATTTGATATGAAAACAACCTTTTGTTTCATTTTTTTTTTTTTTTTATTTTTTACACGAGGCATTTGCCTCATTTGCCTCAATGTAGTTACGGCCCTGGAATCGCTCTATCTCTCTTAACACGAGTCAGCCATTTATCGTCCCATTCCGACGGACTATCATCGTTTCCTCAAGACCATACTCGCAAATGGTGTCAAGGGAGAGCCGAAAATTGAGTTCCTGAGTTTTCCTTTCGAATGGTTCATTAGGAGAATTTTTCTCTCTTCATTATCACGTCGAAATTAACAAGAATGAATGATCAGCTGTAGTAGCTGCAGGGTACAAGAGAACAGTTAGTTGAAGATCACTTAAATAGTTATTGTACAAGGTTTCGTCCCGTAGTATCTGCAGGGTACAAGAGAACAATTAGTTGAAGATCACTTCAATAGTTATTGTACAAGTATTCGTCCTTCAGGACACATCTTCAGCGTATATAATTGTTCGGCATAATACATGACAATATCATTAGTGAAATGTAGTATATTTATATTCATATACATCTAGATAGTTTGACTTTCGCAGATTTAATCTACCGTGCTTTGAAATACAACATATAGAAAGAAGATGTGGTATGATTGTCAATGAGACAACTGTCCACAAGAGACCAAAATGACTCAGACATTAACATTTATAGGTCACAGTACGACCTTCAACAATGAGCAATAAAATTAATGGTACCAATTTTCTTGCACCAGATGCGCATTTCGACAATACATGTCTCTTCAGTGATGCTCGTGGCCAAAATATTTGAAATCCAAAGCTTATATAAAAGATGAAGAGTAATAATCCAAAAGGTCCAAAAAGTATAGCCGAATCCGTGAAAGGAAAGCAAAGCTCATACCGCATAGTCAGCTATTAAAAAGCCCCGATATGACAATGTAAAACAATTCAAACGAGAAAACTAACGGCCATATTTATATAAAAAACAAATATGTAACACATAAACAAACGACAACCACTAAACTACAGGCTCCTCACTTGGGACATAGTTTAAAACATATTTTGTTTAACACAGAGAGTATCGACAGTTAGTTTATGTGTATTTCATGTAGTTTCTGGCGTACAAAGTCATGGTAAGTTATATTGCTTGTTGACCTTTTGCCGCCAGTATACCACAACGCTATTAATCAGCAACTTTGACTCATTATAAGTTTTATGGTTCGGTTCTGATCCCGTACGGATTCATTGAGTGTACGTTAAATACATAGAAGGTGAGTGTAGAGGACGATCTATAATGTCACTCTATTGTCCGTATGTGATGAACTGTCAATCAAATGTATCACAGGCGGGACTTTTAAATGGCGTTTTTGAAAACACTAAAAAATTAAAAACAAAAACATCAAAAGATGACGTCATCATTAACAGGTTATGAACTTCATATTAAATTAACCAACCCTCCATACGGAGCCAATCACAGCGTCATAATTTACCCGCTGAGCGATAAGGAAAATGATTGTATACATGTGTAATTAATTCTAAGTGCTCAAATATTTATTCTATTAACATTTTATGTCTGTCTAAAGACATAAGTAATTATTTTTGGACGATTCTTTTTTTTGTAAGCTTCGAATCCGTATTTTATCTATCCTATAATCTGAGTCACATACAAGTAGACAGATCGAGTACATGAGAACCACATTATAAACTTTTAATCCTTTTGAAAAGCTTTTGAAATCTGAATAAAAATTTAAATTCAGTTGGGAATGCTAGAAAAAAAAAAACTATCAGTCTTTAATAAATTTTATCAATCAAAGAATAAAGTATACATTTTACAGGCAAGTTAAGAGTAAAACATTTGAATGTCCGATATGTGCTTCAATGTCTTTTCTTTAATTTACTTGTCAAATTTCTTAATAATATGTTTTCTTCCTCTGTAATATTTCTTTTCACCAAAGGCAACCCAGAATGCCGTCGATGACTTTTGAGTTTATTTGATGAAGCGTGTTGAGTCAAGGGATACCCGTTAGTCACTGGTTGTGTAAAAGAAACATGTTGCTGTGATTTGTCGCTATTTGAGCGAAGCAATGTAACAATCGTGTCGTTTTCTGTGATGCATTTTGACTTTGTGACCCCATTGTCAGTCTTCTTGGTTGTTATACCGTTATTGGAATGGTCATATTCAGAACCACTACGACTGTGTCTATAGGACCAACGTTTACGATAAAATGTACAGCACTGAAGATGCTCGATAATACGATTTATTATCGGAACTTGCCTGAAATTTGACAAAAGATCAGATATAAATTGCATTGTAAAAAAAAGTTAAAAAAGACCCACACGAATCGTCAAAAGATATTACACTACATGTACAAAAAGTTGTTAACTATAATCATGATGATTTTATGCTAAATATGCAGTGGCAAATTGAACATGCATTCCGTGTCGATCAGTCTGTTGCTTATTTGCTTGTTTGAAACATGGATTTGACATTTTGTTCTTCACTTTTGAATGAAGAAGTAACATGTGTAACGTTTTCACGAGACCACCAGTTTTACTGTAAAACTGAACTTTGAACAGTTATTGTGGTTCTATTGAGCTAATAAAGTAATGTATGATGCTTTATCAAAGGTTAATTGTAAACATGTTTGTGTACAGTAGTAATTGAATGCCATACCCAGTTCTTTTTTGGTTAATATCCTGAATATCTCAATAAAATTAAACTTGGTGCACTGACGTATACAATAAATACTGCAATTGATTAGGATGATAATATAATAAATCAATATCCTTAACATGTTGAGCTTTCGTGTAAAATGATTTTCTGAGATAAAGATGGAATCGAAGTCAGTTTTGTTATACAAGTTACAGGTTTGGCTAGCTATAAAACCATGTTTAACCCACCATTATATATGTCTGTACCAAGTCAGGAAAATGGGAATTGTTTCCCTTTGTTTTGTTGTGTATGAGCTTTTGATGGTGCTTATTGCTAAGAGAATTTCTGTTTGAAATATTCCTTTGAGTTTTTTTTTTTTTCATATTTGTTTATATATATATATTACCTTAAGTGACCGCATATTCTAGTACTAAATACTCCATAAATTATAGGATTAATAGCACTGTTCAGAGGTGCGAACATTTGGAAGAACACTATTGTCATTTTCTTTTCGATGGTATCGTTTTTAATAACTTGATACACTTGCAGTAGGGAGATAATAAAATAGGGACACCAACATATGATGAACACTGTAATAGAAATAAACATCATTATAGCAATGGCAAGTCTGGTGTGATTTATTTTCCAAATATTCCTATGGTCACGTACATAGTTGATACTGGTGTTGACTTCAGATACAATGAATTTGATACAAAACATCAATATTGATTAATTAAATGTATTTGAAATAAAGCCACACATCGAAATTGATTGGTTTTCGAATAGTGTGGTATTTTGCATGCCTAACTTTAATACCCAACTTTCATCAGGTCGGTACTGGATGTAATCTAATTGGATGCAAGTCCTAACATTGGATCATAAATAATCATGGCTATTCTTTCCTGAATGCACTACTTTGTCAGCTTAGGTATTATTAAGTGCTTCAGAAATGGACACACTTATACATTTTTGTTAATTTAAGTTGAAAAATTATCAAGGTGTAAATGATACTCTCTTAAAAAACATTATAAAAACGATGGTTATTAACGTGTTGTATGCTTTGCGTTGTTTGTTTTTTATTTTGACTTTCCACATATTTAACCATAAACATTGCAAGAAGAAGGTCAGCTTTGACATACTACTCAGACGGATAATTCCTCACTACTTTCTTAATTGAATTGAATTACATTAACTGACACGGTATGTAGTATGTTTGCCAGTACATGTTTGATCAAAAGACAAATAACGTTCACAAAAATACGAAAAAAGCTGAGTTATAAATAAGAAATGACCACAAGGGAGATGAAATGTAGACAATATATGAGCATTGACCACAAGGGAGATGGAATGTAGACAATAGATGAGCATTGACAACAAGAGAGATGGAATGTAGACAATATATGAGCATTGACCACAAGGGAGATGAAATGTAGACAATAAATGAGCTTTGACCACAAGGGAGATGGAATGTAGACAATAGATGAGCATTGACCACAAGGGAGATGGAATGTAGACAATAAATGAGCATTGACAACAAGAGAGATGGAATGTAGACAATATATGAGCATTGACCACAAGGGAGATGGAATGTAGACAATAGATGAGCATTGACCACAAGGGAGATGGAATGTAGACAATAGATGAGCATTGACAACAAGAGAGATGGAATGTAGACAATATATGAGCATTGACCACAAGGGAGATGGAATGTAGACAATAGATGAGCATTGACCACAAGGGAGATGAAATGTAGACAATAAATGAGCTTTGACCACAAGGGAGATGGAATGTAGACAATAGATGAGCATTGACCACAAGGGAGATGGAATGTAGACAATAGATGAGCATTGACAACAAGAGAGATGGAATGTAGACAATAGATGAGCATTGACAACAAGAGAGATGAAATGTAGACAATAGATGAACATTGACCACAAGGGAGATGAAATGTAGACAATAGATGAGCATTGACCACAAGGGAGATGAAATGTAGACAATAGATGAGCATTGACCACAAGGGAGATGAAATGTAGAAAATAAATGAGCATTGACCACAAGGGAGATGAAATGTAGACAATAAATGAGGATTGACCACAAGGGAGATGAAATGTAGACAATAGATGAGCATTGACCACAAGGGAGATGAAATGTAGACAATAAATGAGCATTGACCACAAGGGAGATGGAATGTAGAAAATAGATGAGTATTGACCACAAGGGAGATGAAATGTAGACAATAGATGAGCATTGACCACAAGGGAGATGAAATGTAAAACAGTTGTTGGCATGACACGGGTTATGTTCTTCTCATATATTTTATGATAGTATGATACTAAACCCCTAACGGGAGGGATTGTACCTGATATTCATATGATGAAGACATAATCTTTCAATCAGTTTAATGGAGGTCTGGAGCTGGCATGTCAGTTAACTGCTAGTAGTCTGTTGTTATTTATGTATTATTGTCATTTTATTTATTTTAGTCCGGCCGATCGGTGAAAAAATTGCTCAAATAATGAGGAAAGTACCAATTTTTGCATGATGGTACATTTTTGTATACTGAGCAATATTAGCTATGGACCCACCCTCAAAATTCAATATGGCGGCTTATTTCAAGATGGCTGCCGTACGTTCTAAAATGTTTTCCAGTATTGCACAAACCACAGTGGATTTGATGCTGGAAGCACAAAAATCAAGATACTTGAATGACTGAGTGAACTTAGCAAGATTTTGTTTTGATCTATCTTTGAAATACAAAATTGCGGCTATTTTCAAAATGGCCGCCTTGAAAAATAAGCAAATATTCATTATTGAGAATTGACCTGAATATAAGCATTTTATTGATGTATTGTGTCATTTAGTATCTGTCCAAGTTCTGTCCCTTTTGATTTTGTCTTGTTTGTTATTTCATACACAAAGTAGCAGCTTTCATAAAAAGCGGCAATAGTAGCTTTCATTAAAAGCTGCACTATTTGTTGTCTTGGGTCACACATGAAAGCTGTGATTTGGGATTTATATGCCTTAAGATATTATTTAGTGACTATCTTATTTCTTGGGTCGCAATATTTTGCCATTTGAGATATTAAACTGTGAATTGAGACACGTATATTTTAACACATATCAGTGAAATGGCAGGAATTGAGGACAGCAAGGACAAGAACATTGAAATGGCAGAAACTGAATCACTAAGTGATATGGAGAAACTCACAGCTAAAGACGCTTTAACAGAGGACAGCACAGAAATGACTTTTAAACAATTGTACCAAGATTTTTTAGCAGATAGAAAATATAACGCTCAAAGAACAGCTGATATTTACCGCAATATAAAACAGAGCGAAGCGCGAGTTGATTAAATATGTGTTGGTCTCAGTACGTTTCAAGTTGAACAGAAAGAGGCAATGATTATTAATAACGAACAGATGAGAGCAATATCTCAGCAACTTCAGCAGTCTGAAGACAGGATAGACCACAAGGCTAGTAATAATTGTTTGGCGGAATTGATGGTTAGACCAATAAGATATTCAATGTTGTGGTGAGACGAATGAACAAGCTGACAACAACTGAGGACGGAGACACAGTTCAATTCAAAAGTGCATTTGAATAGCAGGGTACCTTCCAACAACTGACATCTGTTGTAAATGAATTAGTGGACAATCGAAATAAAGAAGTTGACATTCCTACAATGGACACATCATCGTAGCCAAAATTTGACCTTTAGACATTACAAGGCAAGTTTACCAAAAGTACACAACAAAATTTATGCTTTGGGTCTTTCCCTAATTGTAATTATTCAACAACAATCCCCATTTAAGAACTTACTATAAACATCCAATACTAATCAATACTAATACACATAAGCCTTTTACTGGTAGTAAAAGGCTTATGTGTATTCTTACGCACATTTACCATATACTATGAGTCAATAATTTTTGGTTCAGAGCAGCCCACCATTACATAAACAATTGGCTGCAAGTGGATTCTATCAAGTTTCTCCAATGCTGAATGCAAATCCCACATTTATTAATCCAATTATGACAACCATAACAGCAAGCTGACTCTACTGCCCGATCCAGGAAAGGGCAGAGGAAACTAAAAGAGTGTGGCGACACCTCTTCTTCAAACTCCTCATTTGATAGAATATACCCGATGGCAAGAACATCTTGGTGCAAGGGACCGGAACCGAAGCACACAGCTCCCATAACATGCAAAAACTCAATTGAAGAGGATCCATGACTTGGGAGGCGTTCATTTACCAATTTGAACGAACTGCCGGTAGATGACAATGGGAAAACAGAAAAAATATGTGTAGGCCCCAGATTGCCAGGCCGATTTTGGCTTTGAGTAAGCTCGCAAGGTAAACACAGGTGATGATTCCAATGCCTTAAAAAAAGCATTCATTTTGAGCAGCAAGAAAGACGATCAAACCAGATTGTAACCGAAGCATTCCGTCGAGGATGTAAAGACAAAGATTCTTCAAGGCATGTAATAGCGAGGAACCCAGAAACATTCAACAAGGTGTTAAAACAATTGAAAACCTCAATAGCAAACCAGATGGCGATATATGGATCAAAAAGTGCCAAATATGACCATCGAAAAGTCTACTTTGCTGATGGCGCAGTATCACCCACCGATAAAGGAAATATGAGCAGTTCTTTGGATGTTGAGGTGCATAACCTCACACAAAATGTCACAAAACTAGCTGATGTTATACTTTCAACTAATCAGCATAACCATGGATTTGCCAATCATCATAATTTCGGTTCTTCTGATCAAATAATCATAGAAGATCACCAGTTCAATGGAATATCACCTGATCAATATACACGTGGAAGATCTCCTGAGCAATACAATCGCGATAGATCGCAAGACAGAAATACACTCAAGCTTAATGCCTATCGATTAGCAACACACCCACTAAGCTAGAGATCATATAGTCCATAAAGACAACGGTTAGAATCTCCACGGACAAACTTCAGAAATCCCGGTTATTTCAGACAACGGTCACCTTCACCAGGATACGGAGCAAATCAAAGTGCAACCCCAACAATGGAGTCTTTAAACAGCAAAGGATCGGGCCAGTAGGCCAACGCACGATTCCAAAGTCTATTGGCCATGAAACATCACCTCATCCACGGCCTCGTCCGATATTATCAGCAGACGAACCGTTTGAAAGAGCTTAGCAGTACGAGGTACTATACATGACCAGAATGTGAGCATGATTGTGGACACTGCTGCAATGATAACATTAGTAAATGAGAAATTAATTCCAGCAGAAAATGGAGATTTAGAGAACGTAACGCTACGTGGTTTGGGTTAACAGCTTGTTATTAGGAAGATTATAAAGAACGACTCTCGACATTAATAGAGTAAACATACAATGGGATGTGTGCAAAGAGCCATTAACAGACGATGTTATACTTAGGCTAGATATTTTGGACACACTGAGTGCAATGATAAACCTGAGTAATCCAACAATTACCATCAACAATAAAGTGATGAATGCGGCAATAGTTAACAGTGGAAACGAGATTTCAACTCAGCAAGTTTGCATAAAACGAACCATCACAGTTCCGCCAAACTCAAAAATGACTGTTACCATTAAAACTAATGAAAGTGCTGACAAGGAGTTCATTTTAGGACCATGATCGCTGAATAGTTGCGAATTGGTTTCGCACGTAGTTGGAAAAGGAAATAGTTGCCACTTAACCTTTAAATGATGTCAATCGTCTAATCCGCCTGCAGCCAGGTACACCTCTTGATTACATAGAATAATTTGACGATGTAGTGGGTACGGCAGATGAAAACACGATAAGTGACGTAAGACGTGGCATTGAAGAGACACAAGGCAAGGTGCCCTCGGCACTGCCTCAAAGGTCGGATGAGTTACCTACTATTCCACCACATTTAACCGACCTATATTAACGTTCAATCGACTCGTTTCGACCTACTTCATTCCAACCTTTAAAACTGAAAGCGTTTAAAGAATAATTACAATAACATGTAACATGTTGATTAACATTTTGAATTTCACTATTTGTTTTTGTATATGCAGCCATATTTGCAAATGTATGTGTTATAGAAATAACCAAATTATTTTTTTTTTATATTTTAAAATTAATTGATAACAAATTCACGAACATGAAGTCCATTTTTAAAGAACCATTACTTTAATTTCCGAAATTATATAGAATACCTTAAGGACAATCTTGATATTTATACCATTTTTCCGCCATCTTAAAAATGACAGCCATATTGGATTTTTCAGAGTGGGTCCATAGCTGAAATCAAAGGGTATATAACCAAGAACTACTATGCAAAGTTTCATGCTTTCCTCATCAAGTGAGCAATTCTGCTCTATATCTGCACCAATCGGCCGGACTATTTTCTTTTGTTACATCTTTTGACATCAGACTCGGACTTCTCTTGAACTGAATTTTAATGTGCGTATTGTTATTCTTTTACTTTTCTACATTGGCTAGAGGTATAGGGGGAGGGTTGAGATCTCATAAACATGTTTAACCCCGCCGCAATTTTGCGCCTGTCCCAAGTCAGGAGCCTCTGGCCTTTGTTAGTCTTGTATGATTTTAAATTTTAGTTTCTTGTGTATAATTCGGAGTTTAGTATGACGTCCATTATCACTGTACTATTATGCATATTTTAGGGGCCAGCTGAAGGACACCTACGGGTGCGGGAATTCTCGCTACATTGAAGACCCATTGGTTGCCTTCGGCTGTTGTTTGCTCTATGGTCAGGTGGTTGTCGCTTTGACATATTCACCATTTCCTTTCTCAATTTTATTGACCACAAGGGAGATGAAATGTAGACAATAGATGAGCATTGACCACAAGGGAGATGAAATGTAGACAATAGATGAGCATTGACCACAAGGGAGATGAAATGTAGACAATAGATGAGCATTGACCACAAGGGAGATGAAATGTAGACAATAGATGAGCATTGACCACAAGGGAGATGAAATGTAGACAATAGATGAGCATTGACCACAAGGGAGATGGAATGTAGACAATAAATGAGCATTGACCACAAGGGAGATGAAATGTAGACAATAGATGAGCATTGACCACAAGGGAGATGAAATGTAGACAATAGATGAGCATTGACCACAAGGGAGATGAAATGTAGACAATAAATGAGCATTGACCACAAGGGAGATGGAATGTAGACAATAGATGAGCATTGACCACAAGGGAGATGAAATGTAGACAATAAATGAGCATTGACCACAAGGGAGATGAAATGTAGACAATAGATGAGCATTGACCACAAGGGAGATGAAATGTAGACAATAAATGAGCATTGACCACAAGGGAGATGGAATGTAGACAATAGATGAGCATTGACCACAAGGGAGATGAAATGTAGACAATAAATGAGCATTGACCACAAGGGAGATGAAATGTAGACAATAGATGAGCATTGACCACAAGGGAGATGAAATGTAGACAATAGATGAGCATTGACCACAAGGGAGATGAAATGTAGACAATAAATGAGCATTGACCACAAGGGAGATGGAATGTAGACAATAGATGAGCATTGACCACAAGGGAGATGAAATGTAGACAATAAATGAGCATTGACCACAAGGGAGATGAAATGTAGACAATAAATGAGCATTGACCACAAGGGAGATGGAATGTAGAAAATAAAAGTGTTTGCCTGGTGGATTTCTTTTATTTAAGGTGGCTCGGCCCTTTACCAATGCGCATATTTTAACGCATGTTTCTTACGACGAGTGCCTTGGAAACGGTCGCTTTAAGGGGTCTTCTCAAAAATAGCTTTGACGACCTTAGAACGCGGGCGTGTATGAAAGCACCCTTGACGATGTAAACAAGTGAGGCTAAACGTTCTTCAAAACCGGAAATACGAACGGTCAGAAATTCACAGTGCTTTCTTCATTTTTCGCATACAAGTTTAAAAGGAGAAAAATATACACGATTTAAGCATAACATTAAAAAAAAGAATATATTAATACTGACAAAGTCACATGTATGACGTCGACGGTATTTGGTGCCGCTTCGCTCCCAAAACGCATTCTCATCTTACACGGTCGCCTCTTGGGTCCGTTCGTACCATATTTTGAATTCACTTAAATACCAGTTGAATTAAATGATGTCGTGGATATTTATTTTTGAAAATGTTTTGCCAATGACGCAATGATTAACTGTAAACAAATGATAGCGATGTAAACAACTTCATGTCATCGTACAGCTTTCAAAAACAGGCAAACTTGTGACCCGTATCAGAGACATATATGTGTATATATGTCTCTGCCCGTATAGTATGGTTTAAAACATCGGGGCGGGTTTGTTATCATGATATAATCCGTTTGGCGTTTTATAACAGTTTGTTTCTGTCATAAATATATTTAAAACTTGAAATATCTTTATTTCCAAGTATTTTTCGGAGTTTATTCCCGAGTATGCGATATATTTTTCCACTGCAAAATTTTGATAATTATAGTTATACCAAAACAAATTTGAACATGCCAATTTTCTAACAGACTTAATACTTAACATTTTCATTTAAAGATATGTTTACCTGCACGAAAATCATCTGATAATTTTTCTCGTATCACAATTCCATGATTTCCGGAACACTAGACTTAGTCCTATAATCTAAGACATCGGGACCAATGTTTTCTATTTTTATGATACTTTTCTATTACTTATTTTGTGAATTGTTATTTTGTTGATTTGCAATTTTCTGTTGTATCTATCAATATGTCAACCGAGTTCATATTAAAAAAAAAGAAATATCAGCATTAAAACTAAAATAATTGAGCACTGAATGTTATTAAAATAGACTAATGGATCCAGCAACGATCAATCGGGCGGATCCAGCCATTTTAAAAGGGGGTTCCCAACCCAGGACAAAAAGGGGGTGTTCCAACTATATTTCCCCATTCAAAGGCATTGATCGTCCAAAAAAGGGGGAACCCGGAACCCTCCCCCTGGATCCATCACTGTCAAAACATGCAAAAGTAACCGGGACTGGCCTAGTATTCCGACCTTATATATCGGTCTATGATATAATTCCTAAATACTGCATGCTTTGCGGAGAACCGCAAAACTTTTGGTTTCACCATGTCGAGATTTTGCTAGGACATACACCCGCAGCGTGCCGGGCAGTCTCAAACACTACTAAAGACTTTATATATAAAAAAAAATCTATACTACTGCTAGGTTCAGGAAAAGTTTGGATTGTAATTTAAAAGCTACGCCCTGAAGAACGCTATATTAGCCGGCGATGTTGGCAAACTTTAACTTTAATCTTAATTTTTGAAATGCTTTTTTAAAAGGTAAGCTAATAAGGAAAGTTTTCTTGATTAAAACAAATGATCACAAATATAGTTGAGTGATGTCAATGCGGCAAAAAATGTGAATGAAAATTTTGTTTGTGAACACTGATTTGATCTTACCGTGGCAAAGAAATGCATAGCATAACTAATCATCGATCTATACGTGATGATAAAAGGAGATAATGTTTTTTTTATTTATAATATTGAATTTTAAATATGAACTTTGGTGGATAGTTGTTTCATTGGCAATCATACCACATCTGCCTATTTTCATATCGTATGGTTAACATAGAAATATGACTAATCTGACAGATGACCCCTTGATTATACAGGGTGTTCAAACAGCTGGATGTATACATACGAAGCCTCGTAGGGTAAAAAGGGGGAATTTTGCCTACACATGCACCAAGCGTATTTGTCCATTCATTTTTTTTTTATGGCAGTCCATATATCTAGCTCCCGTCTTACTTTGCATAACTTTCATAATTGATACTTAAATTATCTGCATGTTCTCATCCGTATTATGCTTGAAATACTTGCCAGTGATCATTCAGTATGCACAACTTTAATTTTCATTATGTGCAGTCATATAAAAAAAAACGTAATTTCTGGGACTTTTATTTGTTTGACTATGTGGTATATCAGTTTATATATATAGTAATTGTTGAAGTCCGTACGGGGACATAATTGTTATCTTCTACTATGTAAATTGGTCTCTGGTGAAGTCGCCTCATAAACAATGACACCCCATCTTCCTATTTTTATACCCTACGCAAGGAAGTGGCGCAGGGTATAACATTTTTTACCCGTCCGTCCGTCCATCAGCCAGTCTATCAGTCCTGTTTCTTGTCATCACAACTCCTCTCAAACCGCCCAACAAAATTTCAGGAAACCTTTTTAGATAATAAGGACATACTATGCAGATGTGCATATCGACAGGAAATTACGATTCAAACTTTTTCTAGGAGTTATGCCCCTTTGAACTTATTTGCTTCAATATACTACTGCAAGTTTGTCATCGCATCTCCTCTCAAACCGCACAATAGAATTTTATGAAATCTTTTTAGATAAGGACATACTATTTAGATATACATATTTTTTTCTAGGAGTAAGGCCCCTTTGAACCTATTTGCTTCAATATACTACTGCAACAGTTTGTCATTGCATCTCCTCTCAAACCGCACAACAGAATTTCATAAAACCTTTTTAGATAATAAGGACATACCATGTAGATGTGCATATCGACAGGAAATTACGAATGATTTTTCTAGGAGTTATGCCCCTTTAAACTTATTTGCTGCAGTATACTACTGCAAACAGCTTGTCATCGAAACTCCTCTGAAACCACACATTCAACAGAATTTCATGAAACTTTGTAGATAATAAGGACATACTATGTAGATGCGCATATCGACAGGAAATTATCGTGATTTTATTTTTTTTTCTTATTAATATACCATTTTTTTTTTCTTAGTTATTTTATTTCTCTAGTGGCAATGTGGGGACTGACTGCCAAAGCGGGGTTGGCTTCAGTTATTTGCAATATAATCCACCAATGAGCCCCCACCCTATGTCGGACTCTGTAACAATCATCCCATCAACCAAATATTTTGAAACATATTTAGAATTCAAGAAAAGACAAGTCCATGAAAATGAGGTTAAGTTCAGATAAACCCTGCAAGACAGACGTATTTGTTATTCATTTATTATTTTGTACATAAATCACCCATTAGTTTTCTCATTTTAAATGTTTTAAATTGTTCATTTATCATTTCGAGACCTTTAAAACCAACTATGCAGAATAGGTTTTACTCATTGTTGAAGTCCATATGGTGACCTACATGTATAGTTATTTCTGTGTTATTTGGTCTGTTGTGTCTCATTTACAATCATATCACATCCTCTCATTTGATATTTTAATTTGTGATAAGACATTTAATAATCATTTTATACACCAAATATACATGAAGATGACCTATTGATTACACAATATTGACTACTACATGTACCTATTAGTATTTATTATTTTTGAGTATATGTCCGACATGTTGACGACGGACAGTCAATGGTATACCATAATATGTCCTGAAAACTGGTGTTAAAAAAAGGCTCAACTAAATCAAATTTTTGAAACGTGATTGATTTTATTCCTCTAATATCTATGAGATCAAATTTATAAAACATCTATTAATATAATTAATTTCAATGTACTAGTATACATGTAAGAATTGTTGCCATTTATACATCATGTACATGTACAATCATTAGCTGATCAGCTCTATATTTTCTTTATTTTTATTCTCCTTCACTGTTTTATTTATAAGAGTAGACTCATATATATGATCTGTATTCATCATTGGGACAGGTAGCTATATATATAGGTGAAGTAGGTCCTTTTGATTTGATTTTTTTAAAGGATTTTGACAGCACTAAAGCATATACATGTAGTTCCAATTTATAGTTGATCTTAGCTCCTTAAGTGGATTGTGGCAACATATATTGCATATATACATGTAGAATGTTGTTCTTAAGTTTCAGCACTTTACGCATAGTTTCCGGTTGCAAGACTAGAATATGATACTGGCTTCTCATGAAATTCTGTCAGTTCTTTGCCAATAGTTTCCAAAGTAAAGTTGAACATTCCAAGCTCACTCCTTCCATTTGCAATGTACATGTACAAATGTACTTGCAGCCTGAAATTAAATATCAGAGTAATTCTGTCAGAAAATCAACAATTATTGACATTCAAAGGCATATAGATGTAGACTAGTTCATAACGGTAATGTGTCCATGGGACACAGATGAGCAGCTGCTTGCATATAAAGGATGAAAAGGGTGACACCACCCAAATTTGTATTTGATCTGAGTGTTGTTGTAGTAAGCATTGCATATAAGTTTCAGAACATTTGGATGAAGCAAACTTGTGTTAAAGAAAGGAACAAAATTTCAGCATTTTTTTAATTTGTAAAGGGGCATAACTCTAGAAAAGTAAAAGCGACCACACCAAAAATTCAAACTTCATGTGTGTTTGTTGGTACAATGTAGTAAGCATATATATATGCATTAATTGTGTATTAGTTTCATAACATTGGTAGAGGCAAACTGAAGTTGGAGAACAGAAACCAAATTTGGGAGGTACATGCAAGTTTGATAAGACTGACAATGCAAAAAAATGGTCTAAATTAATATGTGTTTATTTGATAATAGGTTCGTTTTCATTTATTTTTGTTTTCCCTTGAGAACACATAAAATATTTTTTTATAATTTAATTTGGTTGAATATACATGAATATCGAATTTCTGAACAGAAAATAATGAAAATGAGACACAAAAAAAATATAACCAAAAAATAAACCTGTGATAATACTGCTTCTATTGGTACCAGGATGCTTAAAATCAATCCAAAATATTTTTTTTTTAAAAAATGTATACACCTATAGTTGTTAATGTCTGTGTCATTTTGGTCTTTTGTGGATAGTTGTCTCATTGGCAATCGTACCACATCTTTTTTATATTATATACAATATATATGAACAGCTAAAAATCTCAAGTGACAAATACTTATGGCCGCATTCTGTACATGTTTAACCCTGATACTTCTATTACTAGACCTTAAGACATTTTTGTATACCTAACAGAATTAAGGGGGGGGGGGGGGTTAATGGTAAACAAATTGTGATTGAGGGGTAAGGAGACAGGGGAATGAGGGATCAGGGAAAAAGGGGTATCTTTGAAATATATTTTGTCTTGGGGGAAGGAGATGGAAGAATTAAAGTAAAAAGGGGGGGGGGATTTTAGAGTAAAATGGGAAGGGAAATATAGTTGGGGTCAAGGAGTAGAAACTGTCCCGATGAACCGAAGTTATGGGGTACCCCACATACATATGACGGTGTTCCAGCTAGCATGAAATGGAGGGGCGCCGCGCCCCGCCCCCGAAATTTTGCGCCCCTCTGCCCTTTTTAAGCGCCCCTGCGCCCCTCTGTGCCCTTTTGAAAAAAAGTTAAAAAAACGATCTTTTTTCCTCATATCGTCGCCATTTTGTTGAGTTCTTTATACACACACTTCATTAAGACAACATATTAAAATTGTTGACACTTGTTACCTGATTATAATCACCTATTTGATTAGAGTCAATTACTTAATCAGGTGTAATTTACGACCCTGTCTAATCCCTTTACCCTGAAGCACCAAACATCGAAGTTAAATGAATTGATTATTTTAACACCTGACGATGCAAAATATAATTTATAAAATAAATGTGAACAGTGTTCATTTCTATTGTATTTGTTATTTATAATGTCATTTAAAAAGAATCATTCCCATAGGTCAACACGCAAAATGCATGAAACATGATGTAACTTTGACCTCCGTAGCAGAGTTCAAAAAATTTATGGGTCACTGAATATTCACAATTCAGATCGTTTTTGTTTTTATTTTTGAAACTGATCTTTCAAACTAGTTTTAATCCAGAAGAAAGTAAAAACATTGCTTGACTGTACCTTAAGTTGAATATCTATATCCAAATTAAATTAATTAAAACTGTAATCCATGATCACAAATTGAATCCTTTGTTTACAATTGTTGAAAGCCATGTGCTTTTTGGCGGGAAAATTCGGGAAACCCCTTATTAACAGGAAACAGTTCCATTTCATTGTTATTTATAGACAGTAGGAATTTCATTTTGGAAATCATTTTGATTACAACTGCTAAGATTTATTCATGAAAAATTATAATAATTTCTTGGGGTGAAACTGATAATACTTTTTTTTATTAAAATAATTTACATCTAGGGGTATGGAAAGGGGGGCTGTTTTTTTTTTTTCAATAATATTACAAATATATATAAAGTTCACCAGTCTGAAAATACATGGTTTAATAAATGGATTTTACAAACTCATGTTTATTTAATTCCTTTATTATTTCCATCATAATAAGAAACAAGCTACATGTATAAGGTATTTCAAACATATATTTTTGGCTTTTATATAAGAACATTCAAGACTATTAATATGTATGTGCCTGCAGTAAAAACAAACCTGGTAAGGTCTAAAAAAATTCTACAGGGCCCTTGAAAAAACTTTTGGATCCAGGCTGGCCTTCAGAGAAAATGTTAAGTATTGTTCCTGACTGTATTGCAGATTTATGTGAAGTTTTTAAACTGACATGCACAATTCATTTCACAAGTGTAATAAAAATAATTCTACAAACAAGGCAGTGCATCGCAAATTCATCTTAGACCCACCATGCATCAAGAAATATGTCTGTATGTGGTAATATTAAGTATTTGATTTTTTTCAGTGAGAACGCGCTAAAGTGCCTTTTTTAAAAACGCGCCCCTCTATTTTCAAATCCTAGCTGGAACACTGCCAGACATGTTTACAACTTGTCTGTAAAAGGTAAAATAAACACATAAATAAGATACCAGCTATAACGATCTATAATATTAAACATGGAACAGAAATTGAGCCTGTGCAAGGTTTCAGCCGCAGTGATTTTCAACAGTAGCGAGTATTTTGAGACAACCCCCAAGTTTGTATTTTTCGTTATACTGATAACATTTGGCTGCCTAATATATCGAAATCTATGTTTTCTTATTTAATAACTCTACCTTCATCGTTGTATATTCGCCACAATGTCTGTTATGCATGTACATGGTCGTATTCATCAATATAGTATGCTGCTCGGCAATGGCGACCTTGAAATTCCTCTGGTCCGATAATGGTGCCAAATTAGAGGGAAGCAACTCGCGCCAGACAAAATTACCGTATTTCACCAAAATAATCAAAATTTCACTTTTTGATAACAAACAGTAATACGATAACCACATTTATATTCAGCAATCGTTTATTGATATAATTACAAACATTATTTTATTAAAACCATCAATAAAGAATTCACAATTAAGTAATTAATGGAGTGCAATGAAATCAGACCTTATGGGGTAGAGGGGTTAAACAAAAGCTCGTAACTTTTTTAAAAGCCTGGTGACCCCCATTTTATTTTACCTTAAAATGTTCGAAAAGTTCATAGCTTTGACATATCTGTTTTTAAAAAAAATCTACCGGGGAAATTTTACGAAAAATCGATTAAACCAATATTTTTTGCCTTAAACTAAAATTAGAAAATGCAAAATTTAGACATTAATCTGAAAATAAAAGGATTTTTAAGTCAAAAACAACCAAGGGAAAGGTTTACATTTCAAATTCTAATGTTTTTTCACATAAAAATCATACTGACTTGGTTTTAAAAGTCTTTGAATTTGATGTAACGGTTATTGTTGGAAGGGTGGGCATGTTTGGAAATAGGGTCAAAATCGCACATTTCGCTTCAATTTGAGGAGAAAACGAGCCTGGTGACCCCCTTTTTTCTTTGCATTTTTGGATTCAGCATAAAAAAATCTACAGAATATGTGAAAATAAAAAAATTCTACCGGGGGTCACTATTGGGGTGAGCCACCTTAAGTAATGTCATCTTCAATTGTGTCTCATTGTCAATCACACCACATCGTCTTATTCTTAAAGGATAATAGAATACAATGCGAACAAGTTTACATTTCCTAAAAAAATACAGATAATAAATATTTACGGTGAATGAAGCAGTAGTATATATCGCTGTTCAATAGTCATACATCGATTTATTTATTCTTAAAGATTTTCAGAATTAAAACAGATCGAGACAACAGTAATGTATCGATTACCGAAGGCTGTGACTTAATTTGACTTTAAATTTCTGTGACTTATATACCTGGGACATATATACCCGTGACTTATATACCTGTGACTTATATACCTGTGACTTATATACCTGTGACATATATACCTGTGACTTATAATATACCTGAGATTTATATACATGTATCTTATATACCTGTTACTTATAAACCTGTGACTTATATACATGTGACCTATATGCCTGTCACCTATACACATGTGACTTATATGCCTGTGACTTATATTTTTTAGCTGTGTACCTGTAACTATCATATATGTCATTTTAATGGTCCTTGTCTAATACAATCACAATGTAATCTAATGGTCCATACCTGTTACAATCATGAATGTCATTTTAATGGTCCTTATCTTTGCCTGATGAATCACACTTCCTGCTACACCACATCCAGAAGGATTATAATCTGAAGAACAAATCACAGACTAATTACATATGTACAAACGGGTGAGGTACTTACGTGTACAACACGTTAATTGTATTATCATGTAATTAAAATGATAAAAATTAACCTGGGATAGTTTTACGGCTTTACAATCAGTTTATATTTTAATATGCAAACTTGGTTATGATAGCATAGATAAACAATGACCGTATGTCCACTTCATGTTGAAAGATATAAATAAATATAAAATAGGACATTAAATGACTCCACAAATTGTATATTTTGAGTACACGTAGACCCTAATCAAATGACAAAACGTAAAAGCCCAAACACATCAACCGAATGGATGACAACTGTATATATTCTAATGAGTTTGATGCGAATGTCATACTTATGAGAGGTTTAGCTAGCTATAAAACCAGGTTCAATCCAACATAGTCTACATAAGAAAATGCCTTTACCAAGTAACGAATATGGCAGTTGTTCTGATGTTTGATGTATTTGAGCATTTGAATTTGCCATTTAATTCGTAAATTTCCGTTAAGAATTTCCTCGAAGTTCAGTATTTTTGTGACTTTACTTGCTACACAGATTTATATTTACAACATTGTGTTTGAACTATTTTATATGTTTTATATCAGTGGCGGATTTAGAACATTTGATAAGAGGTTGGGAGAGCTCTGACCGAACTAAGGGGACCCGCTCCAGTCATGCTGCAGTGATTCAACCAAATGTTCCCCCAAAAAAATTGAATTATTTTTGCAGTTTTGTTAGAGCTTTGTTGCTCCTTGTTTTACGTGTCTATTAGTAATTGTCTAAAACGAATGCTACATAAAAACATAAATAGTGATAACAAGCAAACGTTAACAGAATGTAGCGATCGTGATTCACTAGCGTTAAGCTTTGTTTTGCTTTACCGAAACAAATGACATTTATGATAGGGTGTCAAACGTCTGGAATCTAACAGTCTAGTACACATATCATGTTGGCGCATGCATAACACTGATTGTTTACAAAAAGGAAAAATAAGTAAATCATTCAGAATAACCAAATAAAATGTTCTACAACTAGAATTAAGAATATCATACCAAACAGAGAATTTAAATTCGAACCTTGTCCATCTCGTAAACTACACATTGCATCTGATCCTTCTTCAATGGCTTTACTCTTCTTCCATATAATAACAGCTATTAGTGTGTAGCATACTGCTATAATGATACCAGGAATCAGAAAGCAAGCCAAGAATACCAACGTAAAGTACAGCTGAAATTTAAACATATATCATACAATACATGCTATTCAATAAAATTATCATATATACCAGGACTAAATTTTGTATATACGCCAGACGCGCGTTTCTTCCACAAAAGACTCATCAGTGACGCTCGAATCCAAAGAAAGTTATAAAGGACAAATAACGTACAAAGTTGAAGAGCATTGAGGACCAATAACTAAAAGTTTTACCAAATACAGCTAAGGTAATCTATGCCTGAAGAAGAAAAGCCTTAGTATCTCAAAAATTCAAAATTTTGTGAACAGTATTTAAATTTCTGTATTTTTCCGTACATTTACTATGTCAAAATGATAACGGTGTAACTTCACAACACTGATAATTGAATGTTTTTTTTTAGGCCGAGGTTAATCGTTGAAACTTATTAGTAAAAACAACTTGAGATTAGTCTAAAAAGAATGCTTTACACGAAGGCAAGGTATTGATCTGTATATTGGTATCGTATATTTGGTCATATATATAAAGAGAATAATACTGTGTCTTGGTCATATATATAAAGAAAACAATATTGTGTCTTCTGATAGAATGTAAATATAACTTCAAAAGTTGAACGGTCTCCATCATGATTGAATTGCTGCAAACAAATTGAAATTAGTTAGTTTTCTTAATTGAATTGTTTTATATTTTTCATGTCGGGGTCTGTGATATATTTTTAATCGTGTGATGTGGTTACAGGTTATATTTTGGTTAATGGTTGTTTGTGTAATATATTCAAATAGTTTTTAAAATTTTTTCTCTTACTTTACGAAACGCAATTACCATATTCTATTTCTGAATTACACGAGTTGGAATTTAATTTGAAATATAAACAAGACTTCAATTAATCAGACTTCACAACAACACTCAAATAGGAACACCATATGGTAAGTTTGATAAATTAATATTTGTTTGTTTTTATTGTGATTAAGAACATAACAATGTTGACTGCTGTTTCTCATTTTTTGACACTACTATCTATTATGTCTGTTTGTTTTGTTCAGGTATCGTTGTCATAATAATGGAAACCTATGCAATTACCATGCAAATGGTAAATTTCGCTAGCTATAAAACCTGGTTTAATCCACCATGTTCTACATAAGAAAATGCCTCTACAAGTAAGGAGTATGATTAGGAACTTTTCGTTCTGAATTTCTACGGTGTTTGATATTTTTGTGTTTTTATTACGAGAAGACTCCTGTGTTAAAAGTAATGTCCAAGATCTATTATCAGGAAACAATAGAATTTTTCAAATTAACTTAAATATTTTCCGTCTGAGACAAATACAAAATTTCAATCTTGGTGTTTATGATGATTTTATTTGAATCATTACTTGTTTCACTAATGTTTTACGGACGCCATCACGAGTTGGTTGACCGTTATGGAATAACCGTTTCACAAATGATATCGGATATGTTCCTTACGTCGTAACTACAATCCCCTTCCCTTTCATGAATATGACCTACCGAATTAGACTATTTACCGGATTTGTAATCACATAAGCAACACGACGGGTGCCACATGTGGAGCAGGATCTGCTTACCCTTCCGGAGCACCTGAGATCACCCCTAGTTTTTGATGGGGTTCGTGTTGTTGATTCTTTAGTTTTCTATGTTGTGTCGTGTGTACTATTGTTTTTCTGTTTGTCTTTTTTTATTTTTAGCCATGGCGTTGTCAGTTTGTTTTAGATTTATGAGTTTGACCGTCCCTTTGGTATCTTTCGTCCCTCTTTTACGATATTTGTCAATACAATAGAAAATATTCGAAAAGAAAAACACAAATGTAGAACCCAATACCTGCCACATCCAGTCCTGTTGAAAGTGTATAGTACACATGGTCTGATTCCACGCTTCCTGGTGCTGTCGTACGTCATACAGAATCAAAGACGGGACTGAAAACACGGCTGCCATCATCCACGATAAACACACCAAAAGTTTGGCCCGAAACGCTATTCAAAAAAGTTTATGTAAGATAAAAAATAGTGGATTGGTATTATTGAAAACTGTTGATCAGTCTAAAGTTTTGAATGCTGTGTTTTGTCTACTGTTTTTTGATGTTGGTCTTTTTCGTTTTCGATTATGGCGTGGTCAGTTTATAATTGACTAACAAGTTTTGAATGCCTCTATTATATCATTTGCCTTACTTTTGTGTAGAAGATTCACAACTTGTAGAAAGCCTTGTATTTAAAAATAGATGCAAAATCAAATAGTTATATTATCTGTTTTGCGTCCTAAAATAAACTTGTATTGATTTGACTTAAATAAGATGTTAACAAATATTCGGAAGAAAATCTGAACTTGTCATCTGAAATAAAGCCCGACCAACTGCACAAACTTGTGATTATATAACGATTACATATGTATGTTAATACTAGATTAACACATTCTACTTTTGCATTAGATATCAACGTTTAAAATGTTTCTTTTATAACAAATGATTATCTGTCTCACTGATCTGAACTAAGTGTTGATAAAGTAATTTTACGCTTGATACATATCTGACCGACTGACCTTTGCGTGAGAATTTCATTGGACGTGCTATCGCATCAAATCGGTCCATACTCAAGGATACCAGCATATATGTAGAGGCAAATATAACTAGTTCCTGTAAGAAAAAATCATTTTTAAACACAAATCAATATTATTTTTTTTAATTATTTTCTCGGCATTTCAAACCTTCTGGTTGATGCTCCTCATTGAAAAGAAATTATATTGTCAATAATTCAACGACACGAAATCCCTACACTGAACATTCATGTGACCTTAATTTTCCCATTTATTAATGGACCCACCGTATTGAATTTTCCTTGCTTTTTTGTTATTTTTCTTTCACAGAAGACGAACAAGAGACAATGAAATGCTTTATTCTTATAATAAAAAAACTATCAAATTTGAAATTGAAATTCTGTTTGACTCGCCTAAAAAAGGGTATAATATGACTTTACAAATATGATTGATTGATGCAAAAATTATTTTTTAAATGCCTTCTTAAATACTATATTTGATAAATTTCCTTCATTTTGTAAAAAAAAAATTGAATATTTACTTTATTGAATTGCTTCTTAAGTAGATTAGTGCTATCTACTAGATTCCAGGCAGTATAATTTAATTTCAATATGACTTCTGTTCCTATATTGTTTTTGTCACTACATTTGACAATTCAATTCACTATTAGAAAAAAAATTCAATGAAGTAAAAGCAAATCTAACTGTCAGAATTTGTACAATTTGTTAACGTATTACATCTAGAAATTTACTTTACTGATGTTTTAATCAAAATTGTCACTTTGTTGCGTAGCAATTACACCGTATCACTTCGGAAACTACATTACAAGATTCGACTAATGAAGTATAAATTTACAGTCATGTTGACTTTGACAAAAGAAGATTACAAAATCATTCGCATTGCAAACTATAATTGATATAAAATCCATCAAAATGAAATTCATCAGGTTGAAATTACTAGATTTGATTTGTAGAAATAATACCTTCATATAATGTAGTAATTTACAGAATGTTGCACCAGCTATCCACTCGTAATTTGACGTCACGAGTCCAATCTCTGCTGTCACGTAAAAAAGCCCAACACTTAAATCTACAATACGAATGTTATTAACGATAGGGGTTTTATTAATAGGATAAAAGGTTTCATATAATCATTTATTTTCTTTGACTATATATCCGAATCTGACATACATTGGTTGAATGTCCCATTAATTAACTATTAAAGACTCGAATTTGGGTGTAACTGTTAATAAAAAATATAACATAGTATACATTAAATATAAAATGGGTTGATTGTTTTGTATTAGGATGTCCATTATATTTCAACTCAAGATACCTTGATCAACATCATCTTGAGTTATTATAAGTACAAAGATGTAAAAGTGAAACAGTGAAACGAAGGCCGTGATCACAATGAGACTTAGGCAAGTCTGAAACAAGTTAAATTGAAATCTTTGAACATTGATTATAAGTAAAAACTTTGATTATTTTGAAAACACTCGCTATTAGATATTTTTTTTATGAAGAATTCAATACATATTGGACAATATGTTTTTTTACAAAGATGTAAACAATATGACTTGTACATGTTATAAACACGAAACATGTTTCACATAGACAGTGTAAACGGGACATAATTATTTTAACATTCAATAATTGTTGTTATTGATATATATCAAAACATGAAAGGATCCTTGTAGCCGCATTCGAATTCGCTTCCCTTGAAGTTTATGCGATTCTCTCTGTTTGATTATTTGTATTCTAATTAGTATTTCCTAATTGATGGATACAATCTTATCATTAATAATAAGACAAACTTCTGTTGCTTCTATATATCAAAACATGAATGGACCCGCTCGAATTCGCTTCTTTTTATGTTTAGGCGGTTCTCTCGGTGTTATGTTTTTACTTTCATTAGTCTGTTCTAATTCATGTATAAAACCAACCATTTTTTGTTAAAATGTTCTGTGCCAAGTCGGGAAAATGGCTATTTTTATATTATAGTTTGTTTCTGTGTGTGTTACATTTTGGTGTTGTTTTTCTGTTGTGTACTCCTATTATAGTAGATGCGGTTCCCTCAGTTTTAGTTTGTAGCCTAGATTTGTTTTTTTTCTCAATCGATTTATGAATTTCGAACAGCGAAATACTACTGCTGCCTTAATAAATCATTAATAATAAACTACTGCTGCCATCAATTGTCTAACCTGCTATTGCCAGGTGCATAATGAAGAAATTCATTCGGGTCTTTCGTCCTTGTCCTGATATAGCAATGGCGGACAGAACAAATAAGTTTCCAATGATAATAAGAAGAAACAGTACAAAGTGGACTGCCAAAAGAGGACCCTGAAATATAAATAATTGATATAAACAACTATATCATCGTCCTTGTCCTGATATAGCAATGGCGGACAGAACAAATAGGTTTCCAACGATAATAAGGAGAAACAGTACAAAGTGGACTGCCAAAAGAGGACACTGAAATATAAATAATTAATATAAACAACTATATCATCGTCCTTGTCCTGATATAACAATGGCGGACAGAACACATAAGTTTCCAATGATAATAAGAAGAAACAGTACAAAGTGGACTGCTAAAAAGAGGACCCTAAAAAATGAATAATTAATATAAACAGCTATATCATCGTCCTTGTCCTGATATAGAAATGACGGAGAGAACACATAAGTTTCCAATGATAATAAGAAGAAACAGTACAAAGTGGACTGCTAAAAAGAGGACCCTATAAAATAAGTGATTAATCTGAGCAACTATATCAACAATGAACAAAAACAAATGTTTGTTTTAAGTTGCATTTCAAATGATTGTTTTTTTTTATGTGTAGTATCGGTTTCTATTGCTGTTTTCACCTTAATTGGTTCAAGTATTTTCCTTTTTATGTGGAATTTAAGATATGTACCTTCTTGAAGACTTGTTTGGTTGACTTTCAGATTATTAAACACAATTACAAAGAACACGTGTAACCTTTATTCTAATGTATTATATAAAGGACATACAATCTTTGCCATTAATATATGATAGGCTGTAACATATACTGAAATCAGCATAGCATCTGTTAAGACAAATTGAGTGTATTTCTATTTATCAATCAGTTAAGTCATTATACGAATTGAATAACAGCATCGTCAATAAATAAATAAATTTTGATATGATACCGTATGCCATAGAAATAGAACACATGCCTTCCTATTGAGCGTACTATCATTATATTTTGGTCAAAATTATAAATAGTACCATAATAAGGGACTCCAAAGAAAATTCAAAACGGAAAAAATCCTTATTAATTGGTTAAATCAAAAGTTGAGATATTCATCAAACGATAAGATAACAATTGTTATATTCCTGACTTGGTACAGGTAAAAACAGGAGATTACATAAAACTATCTTAATAATTAAAGTTCATGTATACAAAGACAAATAAAACATCATTGTAATTTAGATGATTAACAACGGGTTTTATAACTTTGACGTTTTTCATTTAGAACTTAGGAAGCACATATTCAATAAGGCAGGATTTTATTCAATATTTGTGCTCACAAATTGAATATTTTTAGATCTTTCAATTATTATTGAATTAGACTTTGTACTAGAAAAAATATTGTGAATGGAAATGGGGAATATGTGAAAGAGAAAACAAACCGACCATACAACACACAACAGCAGAAGGTCACCAACAGGTCTTCAATGAAGCAGAAGAAAAGAAACAGAAAAAGAATGAAACGAAACGATATCACAATTTTTGAAAACTTTATCAGTGCTTCAAGCTGTGTTGTGTTAATTTTTGTATATATATGTAACACTCCCAAACGTGTCCTGTCCCCCAAACGTATCCGATTCCCCCAAACGTGTCTATTCTCCCTAAACGTGTCCGTAATATCCAATATTCCCCAAACGTGTCTGATTTTATAACCCCCAAACGTGTTCGATAATTGTTATTCGCCAAAACGTGTCCACTATTTAACGCCAGGACGTCTAACGTCTTTTAGCGCTTATACATGAATAAAATTAATAACGTTTACGGCAATTCTATAATGGGGGACACACTTGATGAAGTGATCATTTATTAGTATTAGTTGGTTCAATGCCGGTTGTTATTGCAAATTTAATCTGTAACATATAAATCGACTTTTGACTGAAATTGCTTATAGTCAAGTTGCAAGTATTATGCTCGTTTAGATTGCACAAACATGTACAAACAATTCTAGTTCAGTTGGATTAAGCGTTTACCATAAGATAACACCAAATTAAATTCAAATATAATATATTCAGGTTAAACTATGCCTATACATATTGTTTAAAGATGTCAATCTTATTTACAAAGCTTGTATTAACAGTTACACAAACAAAGCAAGCAAGCCAAACAAAGTTTTACTTTGCAAGTATTAGAAAATCAGTTGTAATTCGCGAATACTGCACGGTAGGATTTTAAAAGAATTGACTTCCTTTTTTTCAACAGTTCTGATATTTTAAAAGATATTCAAATCATTAACTGGTTATCAGGTATTATAAAATTTTAGATTTCCAGCATCACTACTAAAGTGAAGACTTACAAACAAGAGTCATAAGTCCAGTGCCAAATATTTCATGCATTATTTGAACGATATCATATAAACAATAAATACTATACATAAGTTTTATCATCATACCGGGGATTTAGGATTGGGCCTAAATTTGTTTACGATTATTCGGGATAAACCTTAGTTAAACTTAAAAATCTAAAGAGCCAGTAAAGACCGATTTTTTTAAAAACTTCCACTAAAAAACTGTTTGATGCTCTCAAAAAATGGAAAAAAAAGCTCTAAAAATTATAAACTGGTAGTAAGGTTTTATATTATGAACTTTTAGTTTCGAGCATCACTTAAATACACGCAAACAAGAGACAATACGTCCAGTGGCAAATATTTCATGCATGGACAGGACAACATACTTTGGATAAGTTATATAATGAGATGCGGAAAAATATTTGCCGGAACTCTTGGATTGTACCTTAATTATTCCGGGAATTTGGGATTAGGCCTAAATGAATTGTGTATAGTTATAAGAATTTACACTTTACGGTTTTTAGGAATCTACACTAATCGTAACTCGGAATTAAATTATATTTTTTTGGAGCGGAAAAGGACAGTTTTATTTTTACGGAATATCAGTGTAACAATCTTTTAGTTCCCTTTATATTATAGGACAAGTTTGGGGGATTGGGCACGTTTGAAGGATTGGGCACGTTTGGGTGTTTATTAAAAATGGACACGTTTAGGCGTTTAAATAATACAAATGACACGCTTTGACGCCCTTTTTACAACTAGACATGTTTTGCAGTTTAGTGACGTCGATGTGGACACGTTTGGGAGAATTGGACACGTTTGGGGGGAAGGAAATGTTTCTGAGTGTTACATATATACTTGTATAATGATAATGGACGTCATACTAAACTCCGAATTATACACAAGAAACTAAAATTAAAAATCATACAAGACTAACAAAGGCCAGAGGCTCCTGACTTGGGACAGACGGGATTAAACATGTTTATGAGATCTCAACCCTTCCCCTATACCTCTAGACAATGTAGGAAAGTGAACGCATAACAATACGCACATTAAAATTCAGTTCAAGAGAAGTCCGAGTCTGATGTCAGAAGATGAAACAAAAGAAAATAAATAAAATGACAATAATACATAAATAACAACAGACTACTAGCAGTTAACTGACATGCCAGCTCCAGACCTCAATTAAACTCATTGAAAGATTATGTCTGCATCATATGAATATCAGGCGCAATCCCTCCCTTTAGGGCTTTAGTATCATACTATCATAATTATATGAGAAGAACATAACCCGTGTCATGCCAACAACTGTTTTTAAACAAATGTGTTTAGTTCCGATGCAAAGACCCTATAAGTGAATCAATACTAAAGCCAAAATATGCAATCTTTTAAGACTGACAACAGTATCGTAACTATATCCCTTCTTAATAAGTCTGTTTAAAGGTTTTGTAAGCTTTTTAGGTGAATACTGACATTTTCGTGCTTTGTAAAGAATATTATCATAAAAGATTGGATTTGAAATACCTGAACGTATAAGATGTCTGCATGTTCAGTTATATTTACGAATTATTTCCTTATACTGATGATAAAATTTAGTAAATGTTTTGACTAGTTTTTGATATTGGAAACCCTGGTGTAAATAATTTTTCAGTAATACATAAATTTCTCTCGTTAAAATCTAATATTTTGTTACAAAAACGAGCGAATCGTACAAGTTGAGATATATAAACACCGTAAAATGGTGACAAGGGAACGTCACCATCTAAAAATGGAAAATTAGCGATAGGAAATAAAAAATCATCTCTTTTATCCTCATTTTTTGTATTAAGCTTCCCGTTAATGATATAGATATCACGATCGAGGAAAGGGCAGTGGTCATTGTTAGTATAAGTTTTATTTAAAGTAAGTTCAACAGGACAAATTTCTTAAGTATACCTACTGACGTCGTCATTATTAAGAGCCAATATATCATCCAAATATCTAAAAGTATTTGTATCAAATGTTGTTTCGATGAGTCTTTGCTAATTTTAGTCATAAATTGTAACTCATAATAATACAAACACAGGTCCGCAATAAGTGGTGCACAGTTAGTCCCGATTGGAATTCAAATAACTTGACGATATACGGAATCTCCAAAGCGAACAAAGATGTTATCTAGTAAAAATTAAAGCGCATATATAGTATCAAAGCATGTCCAATTGACATAGTTCTTTTGTTTATTGCTACTAAAAATGACAAAAAAAAAAGAGTTTGAACATATGTACTCGCATTCTGACTTTTTAAATGCCCAGTTTATTAGGGATGTAAATTTTTTCTTGATAAGAATATGAGGCAAAGTGGTATATAGGGTAGAAAAATCAAAACTTTGAACAGATTTAAAATTACCAATTTATGCATGCAATTTATCAAGTACTTCCAATGAGTTTTTGACACTCCAAAAGTAATTATTTCCACTATTTTCAAAGGCCTTTTTTGAACAATTCATTATCAGGTTTTTTTATTGAACCAAGTGTACTAGTAAGTAGAATAAACAATTTAGTAGTGGAACAATGGCTTGAAAATATGAAATGAATCTATATTTGTAAGGTTTTTTGTGTAACTTCGGAAGCCAGCACATGTTAGGACTTTCATTATATTTGGATCTGTTTGTTAAGAAGTAGCTAAAAGTTTGTGTTTGTTACAGATGTCGTTTTCTGAAAATGAAGTCAGTTGGAATGTTGGTGAATTCGTGATTTCCTTTAGCAGAACCTCAATATAAAATTTTCGTCAAACAATAATGATATTACTAGCAGCTTCATCAGCTGGGACAAAAACAAATTCCTTGGCTAGTTCTTAAGTTTATGTTTGATACGTGAAAAAAAAGGTTTTTCTGGTTGTTGTTAAGAGTAAAATGTTTTTTAAAATGTTGTATTTGAATATCAACTATCTTCAATACTGAATTAAAAAAAAGAGTCCAAAGATTTTTGTCAGCTTTTTCCCGTTTTAACCATTTCAAACAGTAGGTACGGAGTGAGTCATGGATTATTATTAATAATTGACGGGGGACGATATTTAGGTCCTTTACTGAGGAATGATTTTAACTCTCGGTCGCAAACGATGTTAAGGTCTCCTATTATGACCTGGGAAATGGGGCCATAAGTGTATTCGGAATTACTGCAATTACATGACATAGGTGTATTTTAAATGATATTTACATCTTTACACAATTTACTATAATTAAACACATATTTCCGGGTAGATTTCTTGTAAATATTTCAAATAAGAGGGAGTTCAGTATTATCAAAATATCCCGGAATTTGGTCTTTAACAGAATTGTCGTTAAAAATACAGGCAATATTTACAAAATCAAAACCTTTATTGACATACTTTATTTTAATGAAATGTTTTTTATGATCTTCAGGGCGATCAATTTTGGGAAACAGTTTACTATAAGACGTGTCACGGTACTTATCTATCCCAAATTCATGTATTTGGTTTTGATGTTAAATTAGTTATTCTCAAAGGATTTTGTCTAATGCTTAGTTCGGTTCTGTGTTTGTGTTAGTATGTTACATTTTAATGTTGTGTCGTTGTTCTCTTATATTTAATGCGTTTCCCTCAGTTTTAGTTTGTTACCCCGATTTTGTTTTTTTGTCAATGGATTTATGAGTTTTGAACAGTGGTATACTACTGTTGCCGTTATTTAGAATAACAATATGCCATTATAATTTGAACGATTTCATACTTAGGACTGTAATATGAAATTGTGTTGCAATCCTCTAAAATTTTATTTAATTCATTCAAAGGTGAAGAACAGAGCTTACTTAACAGATAATGTCTGCCGCTGTTTTTAGATATAGAAATTAGGTCCGAAATAGTTGTATGGTTGGTCCCAAAATTTCTTTGATTGCGATTTTTTCTACGTCCATGAGAACGATAAATTTTAAGAGCAGTTTTAGAAACTATATCCAAAATGCTAACAGAATCGGTTCTTGATATATTACAAATTCCCATGATATCATCATTTAGACCGAGAGGATAAATTGTCTGTAATTTTTTAATCCAATTTTATTCAATTATTTTCCGTGATCGTACAAACTTTGAATGAGATTCACCAGGCTGCTTATTTACTACTTCTAAAGGTTGAACTATTAAATATTAAATAGGATGATTGTGCTCTTAAGATGTTGATAAATGATACTTTTGAATTTATTGGGTGTTTTAAAACGATACAGGTGTTCTTGCGTGCGTTTAGATAACTATCTTCCAGTTTCACCTACGTCCTGAATACCGCATTCCAGTTTGTTTCATGTGAGTAAATAAATAATACTGTTTGTTTTTCAAATAATATCAGTTTCAAAATTTAAAGAAAATTAATGCGACCATTAAACCTGGACCTTACCGTATTGTTGGTGGAAAGACAGGGACATTTAAGTCATTTTTGGCTTGACATTTATCGATAGAAGGGTAACACGATTTTTATTGTTCAAAATGTTAGCGATGGTAGTATTTTTAGATAAGAGAGTTTGAAGATGGAGACGTGTAGATACCCTTTGGACGAGTTCAGTGTTTAATATTTTTCCATTTCTAAGCTTAATGTATATTATCAACAGACAATCACTCAATCAATCAATCATGTCTCGTATCTTTTGTTATTATAAAGATTGCGCTGATTCCTATTTTATTTCATATCTTATTACTCCAGTCATGATATCAACATCTCATATATCAGAATATATTTCCAACAAAGAAATTGCCAATTAGGATGTTATGTCTATCAACGGGGTTCACACAGCTATTCATTGATTTTATATTACTTGGTTATTAATTCGATGTCTCTTTTTAACAAATCAGACGTCTTTCGTTTGGAAAATAAACCTGAATTAGAAATAAATATGCCCATCGACTGGCTTCACTCCTGTGAAAACATCAAATCTTTTATAGAAGTACTTTTGTCAAATTCAAGCGCTATCAAAAATGTAATTTGCATATCCTTAGTAAAACAGATAACTTCGATTAAATGACTTTAAATTTCAATTGTATTTTCAAGTTTACCATTTACACGTATTCTATGAGACAATAAATGCTTTTAAGGATCAACAATATAGGCTAAAATAACATTATTGTTCTGTTATGATCATTAAACGACACTAAAACATAACTCGCTTCTTTCATGCTCAGAATAAATGACTATATTACATATTATGATTTTTAAAGCTTGAAGTGGGCGAAATATAAAGGCAACAGTAGTATACCGCTGTTCAAAACTCATAAATCCATGGAGAAAAAACAAAATCGGGGTAACAAACTAAAACCGAGGGAAACGCATTAAATATAAGAGGAGAACAACGACATAACACTAAAATGTAACACACATAGATAAAATCCCACGAGAATAACAAATATAACATATATATATATATATATATATAACATTAAAACCAAATACATGAATTTGGGATAGACAAGTACCGTGACACGTCTTATCGCAATGTGAATTTACACTCAAAAATAAGAGAAAACAAACGACACAACCTTATAATGTAATACACACAGAAACGAACTATAATATAACAATGGCCATATTCCTGACTTGGTACAGGGCATTTTTAAAGGAAAAAATGGTGGGAAAGACATTAGACAAACATTCAAACTCTTAGATCAAAAATAAACTGACAACGCCATGGCTTAATTTGTAAAAGTTAGATATTCCTATTGCATAATATGTGACATGACATTAGAGCACCAATCACTGCAGATGACCTTACATTAAAAGAGGGACGAAAGATACCAGAGGAACAGTTAAACTCATCAATCAAAAATAAACTGACAACGCCATGGCTAAATTTGTAAAAGTTATATATTCATTCGCATTATATGTGACATGACATTAGAGCACCAATAACTGTAGATGACCGATAACTTTTGACTAATGTGTTATTAATCCATAGTACACGTGTCTTTGTGAAACCAAAAAACAGGTTCAACCAACCATTTTTTCATAAAATGCCGTTTACCAAGTCAGGAAAATGGCCATTGTTACATTATAGTTCGTTTTTGTGTGTGTTACATTTCGGTGTTGTTTCTCTGTTGTGTCGTAGTCCTCTTATATCTGATATGTTACCCTCAGTTTTAGTTTGCTACCCTGATTTGTTTTTTTCTATCGATTTATGAATTTTGAACAGCGGTAGAAAACTGTTACCTTTATTTGTGAGTTTTGATTTTCTCTTTGATATATTTAATCAAATATAGGTTAGATTTTCGTTATTTTCCGTATTACCTCTGGGAGAAACGTATTTTGCTAAGTAGTTCGGAAGAATTACTACACTTACGAAACCATCAGTAGCTACGTTAACTTTACAACTGAACTATCAGGGGCATACTGTCAGCTCAATTAACTATTTCACAAATATAATAAAAGACATATTTCAATAATAAGTCAAATATCATTAAGTTGTCTAGAGGATTATTCCACATTAGTTGATATTACAGGTGTTAGGTTTAACAACTTTGTAATGCCATTTACGAATCACCTATAGACCCGGCGTGTATTTACGGTCAATATGAAATCATAACATATTTGTTCTATTTCTTGTTCAACTATATGTCGTTTTGTTATTGGGTTATAAAGTCGTTTAAGTTTTTGTATTTACAAGTCAAACTATGTCTCCAAGCAAAAACTGAAATTCTTAAATTTGTATGATATGCTTATAAAGAAATACGAAGGGCTATGAATGCACAACATAACAGTATCTCAAAATGAATCATTCAATGAATTTTAAAAGAATGATATAATTGAAAAAGCTTATATTTCTTAAATTCTGAGTATCTTCTTTCAAAGGTATTTGACAGGGATAATTTATTGGAGCTTGGACAGTGAATTAAAACCGTAACAAGCAATCTGAAAAATAAAAAAAAATATCTAATTTGTTTTATAAAAAAGACAGTTAGCAGTTTTGATATTGAATTTAACCATAAATAAATACAATAAATCACGTAAGTATATGCATTTGAGAGAACAACATATGATATTTGTTTTATTCAATACGATTTAAATTGTTAATTTACCTAGATTTGCGATATAAATGTTCTTCGTATACTTCACCTCCAAATAACAAATCTATAAGAACTTTAAGATCTAACTGAATAGCCTGATCACACGGAATTGTTTATCGAGAAACTGTAACACATGATTGACAGGATTGAGTATGTAACCAAACTGCTTATTTTCAAATTACGACATGTCAGTTATAATAGACACTTCATTGGACTTTGGCACGATGTAAACCAACAAGGCACCTTTGACCTGGAGGTTGCCAATACGTAATGTCATAGTTTGATCTAATTTTGTACTGTTACACGAATGTTTCAAGTAAGGAAAGGTTGAACACCCGCTTACATAGTTAACCTCACAACATAATGTATGTTCCCGACCAAAATCAGGAGTTTGTCGTTGTGTTATATTTATGGTTCATCATTCTCTACTTAAATCATATCAGGTTTACTTCAAATCGAATCAAAAGTTTAAAATCAGCAAAACTAGACAAAAAACAAATACAGCTTTATTAAGTAATGCCGGTCTGTCGAAAACCACCCACAAAAAGCATATTTAGTTGCGTCAAGTAATTTTTCAGAACGTATTAAAAACTTACTCTTCAACTGTTTCAGTTCTTATACATAGATACCAGAATTAAACTTATAAACGCCACACGCGCGTGCCATATACGACAGCCTCAATAGCGACGATTGAAGCATACAAGACAAAAAGGCCAAATATAGCAAGAATTAGGACCTAAAATTTCGGAATGATTGTTCAATTAAAGTTTTAAGTTATTCAAAAATTCGATTTTGATCGTTGATGCTGACGATAGCTTAGTTAAGAAAAGATTCTCATACCTATAAAATGTATACCGTGTTGTTTTCAATTGTTAAGGTCATTTCCATTTAAACGAAATATTTGGTTTTTATTTTTTAGTAATTTTAGTAATATATTTTCTTTCAAGTTGTAATAGTTTCTCCTATGCATATAACTATAATATTGAAAAATATCAAAACGCATTACAAATCAATGAATTTGTTAGAAATTGCTAAATATTGCTATGAATCTTATCATTTAAGAAAGAGGCTGTACCAAGTCAGGAATATGACAGTTGTTGCCTTTTCGTTATATATATTTGAACTTTTAATTTTTCCATTTGATTCCGGACTTTTTTTCAGAGTTCGGTATTTTTGTAATTTTACTTTCACCAAAAATAACTATTCAGTGCAGTACAATAATTGAATGCTTATTAAGTTACTAAATGCATTCTGTTTTAATCCAAACCTACCAATAATTCTTTATGACCCCAAATTTGATTTAAAAAAAAATGGAATATTTCAAGGACTCAAAATTAATACAAAAAAAATTGCATTGTCAGCTGTAATTTTCAAGCACTTACATTTACAATTCGATGAAGGCGAAAATGTATGTATCTTTATCCATACCGTTACAAAAATTAGTACCATGGCAGAACTGAATAAAACAAATGGTATTATTAAACAAATTAAATAAGATAATAGTTGTTTTCCTGCTATTGGGTTTAAAACAATCACTTACCTTATATTCCGACGTAGAATTGTCACTGAAATTCCCTGTTAAATTGTACATCGTCTTAGTTTGCTGAAAGTAACAAATCAAGATTTCTAATATACAACTAGTCTTTCCAATAAGCAGATAGATTTTTCCCGCATTAACGAGTGTCTTGTAGCTATATTTTAATGATCTACTTTATAATGGAATACATGAAATAATTCCTACACTTAGAAATAATTGTTAGAAAGAAATCGTTGTATTCAAAAGACGAAAACAAACATAGTATATTGCTATATGTTCACAAGTCGATTTAATAAACTCGAAATGAACTTTATATTAATAAACTATTTTCCAAAATATTTTTTTTCCCAAAAAATACAACCGATCATTAGGCTTAATAGAAATATCAACACTTGAATCATATCAGGATTCATAGAAACGGCAAAAATATCAACACCAGTATCATAGATAACATAAGTTGTCTTTTATTCCTCCGTAGTATTTATTGTATCCATACTAACGATTTGAATGGTTTGAAGTTATATTTATCAGAATTATCGGAAATACTATATAACATATCACGTACGTGTAATTCCTTGTCTAGTGTTTTTTGTTAACGCAAATTTCAATAAACGTTTAATTTCCCTTAATTATCATAACAAAATATTTGAAGAGGGATAATAATAATTTTGGGTCCTTAATGCTCGTCAATTTTTTTACTTGTTTTGTTTCATAACAATTTTTGAGCTAAGCGTCACTGATTAGTTTTTTGTAGACGAAACAAGCGTCTGGCGTTGGAAAACTATTTAAACACATTGGCGCAAAAGTTTAATGTGGCCTTTTGGCCCTTTAGTCTTTTTTGTTCACATTTTATATTCAATGAGGAGGACAATACAATTACAAATTGGTACAAAACTGTGAGACGCATGAATGATAGATTATATTTGTTATAAAACACAATATAAATAGAATAAAAACTATATGTAATAGACGTTGACCGATGTTCACATCTAAAACGTTCTTTAAAAAGGGGCGAAAAATACCAAAGGAATAGTCAAACTCATTTTTTAATCATGTATTTCTACTATATAGTCATTTCATAAAATTTTCTGTTGGCAAAACTATGTATTATTTTTGATAATAATGATGTTTTTGGCCTCGCTACTTTTTGGAATTTTTGGTCCTTGGCGATCTTCAACTTTGTAGTTGTTATGGCTTTCAAAACTTTTTACATCTGAACATAGTTTTGTGTGTATGTAGCGCGCGTCTGGCGAGAAAAAAGATATTAACCTGTTACCTCTAGATGGCTAGTATTCGTGTGTTTCTCTGTCCTTTATTTTATCCCATTTATCTGTTTATTTATTGTAACCCTGTCGTGTAATGTTGTCATTTTAATGTTATAATAAACACTGCTATTAAAGCGGGAGGTTTGGCATACCACAAATCCAGTTTCAACCCACCTTTTTTATAAAATGCCCTGTACCAAGTCAGGTAAATGGCCATTGTTATATTATAGTTCGTTTCTGTGTGTGTTACATTTCGGTGTTGTGTCTCTGTTGTGTTGTAGTTCTCTTATATTTGATACGTTTCCCTCAGTTTTAGTTTGTAACCCTGATTTGTTTTTTCTCTATTGATTTATGAATTTTGAACAGCGGTATACTATTGCTGCCTTTACTCATGGATCGAAAATAAATTGACAACGCCTGGGCTAAAAATAAAAATCCAAACAGACAAATAATAGGACGCAAGAAACAACATATAAATCTAAATACTGAGCAAATCGAAAGTCACCAACAACTGAGGGTGATTTCATGTCCTCTGGAAGGGTAAACAAAGCCTGCTCCATATTTGGTACCCGTCGTGTTGCTCATGATAATACAAACTATATGTAAAAAGTAAAATGACAAAAATACTGAACTCCGAGAAAGATTCAAAACGGAAAGTCCCTTATCAAATTGCAAAATCAAATGAATGGTAACAACTGTCATATTCCTGACTTGGGACAGGTATTTTGAATTGTAGAAAATTGTGGATTGAACCTGGGTTTTATAGCGCTAAACCTCTCACTTGTATGACAGTCCCATCAAAATCCATTATGTTTTAGACAGACATAATAGGTAAAATAGTCCGAATATTTGTACAGCAATCATCATCCAGTTTATTGTTGAATAGTTTACACTGGTTAAATGTGAAAAAACGTATTCAACACCAAAAGGCAAAACTTAATTTAAATCATTAAAGTATATGGTGCCTAACTATTTACCACAACATTTTCAACTTACTTATTATCAAAATTATAACTTACGTTCAGCTGTTGACAAAATATTAAATCTTCCAAAACCAAAAACATTTTTTTTAAAGAAAACATTTACATATTCGGGTTTTCAAATATGGAACAGTTCACAAATGAAATAAAAATGAGTAATACACTTATATCTTTTAAAACAAAATGTTACATTTTTTTCATCAATTGTGAAAATTAATATGCTTTTTCATTATCATTTAGATACAATTGTATTTGTGTATAATATATCATTATAATACTGTATTTACTTATACGTACGTTATTATTATTTTGGGGACTCTCAAGAAGATTAGCTTTAACTAATGGGATCATCCTCTTGAAATAAAGATTATTTATTTATTTATTTATGGTTAATACCCCGACGCCAGTAAAAAATGTTGTCGTTCAAAGTATTTTCAACTTTATAATAGAACAATAACATAATGACATATAATAGAACAATAGCATATCAAAAGTGATATCAATTATAGAACAAAGACTAATGAAAGAACAATATACCATGTTGTAAAGATGATAAACAACGTTAGAACGCAGAATCTATACACCAAGACCATCATGTATTATTTGTGAAGTTGGTACCTTTCGATGAACTTTTTAGAAAAATGACGAGACGTTCTTTGACATACCCCTGGTTCATCGACATTCTGCTCAGACACTGGTGACGTTTTACAATCTGAGTAGGAGCTTCAAGCTCTTGAATATCGAATTAGTTGAGAAATGCAGGTGAAGTTAGTATATTGCTACTAATGTAGGGGAAATTGATATTTTCAAAACTAAAATCGTCTCGTTTGTCATAGATTCTGATACTGAGATGACTGTGTATGTCATATGCTACAGTATGCGTATAAAAATGAGGCAGAGGAAGCTTTGTCTGTTTGTGTCTTTAATTTCTAGTTCATGTAGTTCTAGGAGATAAATTAATGGAACTGAATCAGAAAATTTCGGATTGTTATTGGAAAGAACATCATCAAAATATCTGAAAGTGAATTTAATTAATCTGGCGTATTTGATCTTCTTGTTTTTGACAAATGTCCGAAGGAACTCTTACTCATATGAAAATAAGAAGAGGTCGGCCAGGAGACAAGTTAGTTCTCATATGAATGCCGACAATTTGGTGAAAAAGTCTACCTGCAAATTCAACAAATATGTTGTCGATAAAAAAAACTTCTGCATACTGATCACTTCTTCCTCTGTGAAGCATGTTTTACCCTTTTGTTCACTTTAAACAAAATATGCCTTATAATATCCCAAAGGAATACATTTATAGCGTATGCTACCATTTTTATGTTGAAAGGCATTGTGAATTATTTCTTTCAGTCGATTTTTCAATTTGACATGGGGAATGGTGGTATATAGGGTTAAAAATCAAAAGTTTTGATAGAACTAATTTCAGAAAAAGATCGAGATTTAAAATTTTCTAGAAGTTCTTTAGATTTTTTAGAATCCCCATATGGTTAATACCACTATTTCATCGTATTTCTGAAGACACTCTTTCACTGCGGACAGGTTTTAGTCAATATAATGGACAATTCATTAGTGGAACAGGCAGATGAGCCGGCAATGTGCCGTTGTGGGTACGGAATTTGGTAAAGCCAATGCAAACAAGGTTTTGTTGACCAAAGTACCAAAGTAATGTTCATTGAGGCCATGAAGGATTTATGATTAGCCAAAATCTCCTCCTTGTCAAGGTGTTATACTACCAAATCATGGTACGTCACATCCAGTTGTATACGAAAATAGGTAAAACAAATATTCCCTTGAATTTGACAGTTGTAGGTAATTAATCCTACATTTTATTGCAGTGAACCATTCCTGTGTCATATGTCTTGTATATTTCAAAGAACCATTATTTGTCTTATTTGGGGTTTGTATAGAATATTTTGTAAACTTGAGGTTATGGGCGTTTTTCAATAACTATTTGAATATGTGCATTACGAAACGGTCACCTGCGCAACAAGTATGCGTGAAAAACGTTTCGTAGTAGCAACTACCACTACAATGCAGTCATTTTTAGTCTTTTGTCAATTATATTCGTGCAAAACAAATAACAAGGGTTAGTTTCGTGTAATTTTCAGTATGTTTTTATCAACATAGAATAGGATTGATGTCAATTACGAAACTTTTTGTCCACTACGAAACGGTTTTGTCAACTACGCATCGCCTCAAAATGTCCACTAGGTAACATGAATTGTACCTTCATATGTGAAGTACTGTATAATCTGTATCGATAAAAAAATGGTTCTCCAATTCAGAAAAAATGATATCTTTCTAGTATATAAAGTAAAACAAACTTGTATGTCAATAGGATACATTAAAATGTCCTAAAGTGTGCGTTTAAAAGCAGTTTCGTAGTGGACAAATGTCCCCTACAAAACAGTACATACATTATAAAAATAAATTTGCAAACAGGTCTATAATAGAGGTTCTAAAATAACTCTTGAAATAAAAATTTATAAAAGTTGCTTTTCCAGTTTTTTTAGGGCCGAAAATCACGAAAAACGCCCTTTTATGGTACTAAAGCTTGTACACAGGTTAAATAAGGGGAACATTTGATTGGTTAACTTCCAATAGTGGTTATTTTCTTATATGTAGGTGAACAAAGTTGTTCACATTTATATCATACATATTTTTGTGCCAATCATACCGGTATCTGTAATACATAACCTTTTGAAGTGGGTGACGAGTCAGCTTACTTACAATTTTTCATGTCAGTTATGAAAGTAGTAGTGAAAAGTATGAGGCTTAGCTAGACAACAAAAAAACCCATATTTAATCCAGCATTTTATACATAACAAAATGTACGTACCAAGTCATGGATATGATATTAACTGTTGTTAAAATATCTCGTTAAATAATTCACATTTGATAATCATTTTGAACGCTTATATCCCATCTAACTAGAGATAAAGAATACACAAGATACAGCTAAGTATGCCTCATATGTTTTAAAAACAAAACATTTCTATGTAGAAATATGACAGCAGTGCCTGCATACGGCAAAATTGATACGATATTCCCAGGTTGGTATTTCCTATCATGATTTCCCTGATAGAGGGTTGCTGCTCACAAGGAAAATTTAAAAAGAGAGAAGAAAGATACAAAAGGGACAGTCAAACTTATAAATCGAAAATACACCGACAACGCCTGGCTTAAAATGAAAGACGACAAACAGACAAACAGACAAACAATAGAACACATGACACAACATAGAAAACTAAAGAATAAGCAACACGATCCCACCTAACAAATCCAGTGAATAGTATAATTTGGTAGGTCCCATTCATGAAAGGGGAGGGGATTGTAGTTACGACGTAAGGAACATATCCGATATCATTTGTGAAACGGTTATTCATTAACGGTCAACCAACTCCTGACGGCGTCCATAAAATTTACGAAGGGGTGATTTTAACGTAGACGAAACGAGCGTTTTGCGTATTCAATTATAATCATTGTACCCCTATTACCGTAAGTGTACTATTAACACCACTAGGTCGATACCACTGCTGTTGGACGTTTCGTCCCCGAGTGTATCACCCGCCCAGTTGTCAGCACTTTGGTGTTGACATGCATATCAATTATATGGTCATTTTTCTAAATTTTCTGTCACAAAACTTTGAAATTTTCGAAAAACTAAGGATTTTCTTATTCCAGGAATAAACTACCTTAGCCGTATTTGGCACATTTTTTTGGAATTTTGGGTCCTCAATGCTTTTCAACTTTGTACTTGTTTGGCTTTTGAACTGTTTTGATCTGAGCGTCACTGATGAGTCTTATGTAGACGAAACGCGTGTCTGACTTATTTGTTATAATCCTGGTACCTTCGATAACAATTAAACCAAGAGTTCCAAATGGTAAAGTTGAAATATTGCATTGTAAATTTTACGGAGGCCATCACGAGTTGATTGACCAATATAGATTCACCGTGTCACAATTCCCTTCACTTTTCACGAAATGGACCTATCGATATAGACTAATTCCAGGATTTGTAATAACATGAGCAAAACGACGGGTGCCACATGTGGAGCAGGATCTGCTTACCCTACCGGAGCTCCTGAGATCACCTCTAATATGTTTTTAACCATACCGTTGTAAATTAGAATTCGATTATCGAATTGTCTGTTCTGTCGCCTTTCTTTTTGCACTCATTTATACATATTTTTTTTAGCAAACTCACAAAAAAATGAAAATCCAAAACGGAAAGTCTCTTATTAAATGACAGCATCAAATGATAAAACACCACAAAACGAATTGACAACTCTTGTACCAAGGCTCCAGAAATAACCACATGTTATCGCTGTATTAAAGACCATTTGGTAGCCATGGGCTGTTATCTGCTCTTTGGTTGGGCTGTTGTCTATTTAACATAATCCCAAATCCATTCTCAATTTTTAATACACATGATGGCCGCCGGAGTCATTAATACCGATTTCGATCAAAAGAAAACTAATAGCACAAAGACAATAATGAGGAAAACTGTTACGTTCTAAAAGGATACACAACTTCAGCACCTAGACACTCTACACCACTGTGTCGTACAAACAAGATACACAATTTCAGCACCTAGACACTCTACATCACTGTTTCATACTAAAAAAATATACAACTTGAGCACCTAGACACTCTACACCAAGACAATAATGAGGGAAACTGTTATGTTCTAAAAAGATATACAACTTTGCATCTAGACACTCTATACCACTGTGTCGTACTAAAAAGATACATAATTTCAGCACCTAGACACTTTACACCACTGTTTCGTACTAAAAAGATACACAACTTTGCACCTAGACACTCTAAACCAAGACCATCTTGAAATAGTTGTAAAGTTGTCAATAGATAATATGAAATAACGAATCTGTATAATTAACAGGGAAATGTACACAAACAAAATATTCATATAATAATGATGATGCAAATTGTACTTGTTAAAGAATAAATATGAGCAATGTCTTACCTTAAATCGCTTTGAATATATTTTGCTTATGGTATATTCAATTGCATGAAAACTAAATTCCAATATTGTGTTGCCTTAATGCATCCATTACTGTACTAGTTTACTAAGGAATAGGTCAATAATGAATGTTGTCGATATTATTGTTGATTCTAACTAGGAATTTTCATTATTTGTTTTCAACTTTATTCGATGCAAAGTTCACCTTAATCCAAACAAGTAATCTTTTAAACATTTTTTTTGATAATTATGTATGTTATAATACTAATTCTGCTTGCTGTATATATGATTGATACTAAGAGGTTTTAAGAACAATCGTATTGATGAATCTTATGTTGGTTGTTAATGATTTCAAAGTATTTCAGTTCTAATATTGGAAGGATACGAATTATCTGAAATGATTTTTTACAAATTTCTAAATAAGCTATGCTGATTTGCATGTGTTTCAAGCTGAACTTTATATATATATTTAATAACAAATATGTTATGTGCATTTGGCTTACTGTGGATTCATTTTGTTTTGCTGGTACCAGTTTTTATGGATTGAGAAAAACTATCACTTTTGTGAATATTTATTTTCTTCGATTTGAAAAAGTCTGCATACAAGCCAATGTAAATTTTGCAATTCGTTGAACATTTGAATTCGTGTTTAACCTTCACGCGAGAAATCCATAAACAATGGTCGTTCTTATGTTGTACTGTTATACCACTGCCCCAGGTTAGGGGAGGTTTGGGATCCCGCTAAAATGTTTAACCCCGCCACATTATTTAAGTATGTGTCTGTCCCAAGTCAGGAGCCTGAAATTCAGCGTTTGTTTATGTGTTACATATTGGTTTTCGTTCATTTTTTATTATATAAATAAGGCCGTTAGTCTTCTCGTTTGGATTGTTTTACTTCGTCTTATCGGGGCCTTTTATAGGTGACTATACGGTATATGCTTTGCTCATTGTTGAAGGCCGTACGGCGACCTATAGATGTTAATGTCTGTGTCATTTTGGTATCTTGTGGACAGTTGTCGCATTGGCAATCATACCACATCTTCTTTTTTATATATCAAACGAATATTATTGTCCCCAGTAAAATTGTATATTGCACGATCTTGCGAGTGAAATATATGTTCTGCGAGAAACAATATTCCCCAATATTCATGCAATAACCCTTTTATTGTATAACAATATAATATTTGAAAGTAAAAATTGATTTAAACTATGATTTTGTCGTCGATGACGTCATGAACTGTGAAGATTTACTTTTTGCACTAGCGCGCTATTAGAATCTATTGCAAACTAACTTTTGGTAACTTTCTGTGGGAAATATTATATTGCTATGCAATAATTATAGGTTTCATAACGAGTGAGAATTAGATATCGATTGATATCAACTCTCGTTATTTAATTTCAATAATAATAAACGAGCCTATGGCGAGTTTATTATTATTGAAATTAAATAACGAGAGTTGATATCAAGCGATATCTAATTCTCACAAGTTGTTAAACCTATTTCTCTTATGACAAAAAGTTGTATGTGCGTGACCTATTTGTTGCGAGTTGTGTTGCTACGGACGTTTTTCTTTGCAACGCGTACTGATCTTTCTCTTATGGTTGGGGCATGTTATCTAATTTGTTACAAGTGTATTGACACGTTATTTCTACAATAATTAACAAATAACTCACTTGTTCCGCCTTAAAATCTTTTTTTTATCAAATTTTATTACATTCTGAAGTTGATTCATCATTATTTATTGTATACCAATTTTTTCGATTTCGTAGGTACAGATGCAAAACAAAATGAGATGTTCATTGAATGACCTGATCTTTAAAGGCTAGCAGGCTTCCTTCGGTAAAACCACTTAATCAAATATTAACGAACGTTTAAGTTTTCCCTATATTACGAAAATTGATACCCACGAAAATGAATGAGTCCACAGTATTTAATTGATTAATTGGTTGGTGTGTAACGCCTCATTCATCACTAGTGTGCTACTTTGAGCGGTCATTCATAATTGGACATCGTAAGTTAATGCATTTTGAAATTGGGAATACTATCGAAGCTACTAAGTCTTCGACATAATTTTATTTTTTCACGATATTGATCAAACTAAACCAAACAAAACTCATAACATTTTACTGCCACTATCTTAAAGTGATTAATTGAAGTGATGTGTGTTTTTTCTTCATTTTTTATACATAAATTAGGCCGTTGGTCTTCTCGTTATACGTGTTTTACATTTGTCATTGCCAGGCCTTTTAATATCTGACTATGCAATATGTGCTTTGCTCATTGTTGAAGGCCGTACGGGGATCTATATTTATTTTTTTCTGTGTCCCTTGGTATGATGTGGAAAACGTTTGCATTGGCAATAATACCTGATCTTTTTTTTTTACATATATCATACGACAGCAAGAGCTATGTTTTCAGTGTTAGGATTCACGATAGAAACAGTTCTTTATCTTTTGATAATTGAAGTACTTAAGAAACGATACTAACGTTCTCTAAAACGTTTAACAAATACTGCTCGCAGGACGTCGTTATAAGAATACAATAACAATATGCTGTCTTCCCGATTTCGCAAGGGCTATGTTTCGTGACTGAACAATATCTTGTCTTTACTAATATGATACCAATCGTTTGTCATAACGAATCGAAGTTGAATGATTGCTTGTAGAACAAGTAATTGTGTAAGTTGGTGAGCCGACAATTAAAGACATTTGCTTAATTTCACACTTATGAACAGGTTCATGGGTTCAGGTATTGATTACATTATAAGAACAAAAAATAGAAAGCAAGTCAATTTCCTAAGTGTCATTTTTAATGGTAAATAGCATCATGCGACTAATCGTTGGTAACATTAAAAAATCACAAAAAAAAGCCAAAGTCCAACGACAATCCGATACGGAAAATCCATAATCAAAAGGAAAAAATCAAATCTGAAACACATCAAAGGAATTGATAAGAACTATTATATTCCTTGGTACAGGCATTTTCTTATGGAGAAAACAGAGGATTAAACCTCGTAGGTTTATGCAAATTTGCATCTCCTATATCATTTTGAAATTGAGGATACTATCGAAGCTACTAAGTCTTCGTTATAAATTAATTTGTCACGATATCGACCAAACTAAACCAGACAAAACTCATTCATTTCACTGTCACTATCACTAAGTTATCAATTGATTTGATGTTTCTGTGTCTTTACTGATCTATGTCTTGTTTCCTTGTTCAAAGATATGTATTTGACACACGAGTTTTCTTGTCTTAGTCATGGATGCCGACATATAGAGTGGATGTTCATTGACATGGCAGTCTGTCCATGGATCGTTGAATCGCTTCACCATAATGTTTTGGTCTTCGACCTTTATTTGTATCCATGAGATTTAAACATTGGTACATTGTGTAAGTTAAAGTTAATTCTTATCAAAGTTTAAAATAAATGGTTTAAGCTGGCCTTGTTGAATGAACACGTTTGAGAAGAATGCGATGTACATTTCTTATAAAATATCAAATACAGTCAAACCTGCTGAATAGAGCCCTTGTATTAAGCAAAAATAGATTGCACCTGTATTAAAAGACCACATGGCGTTGAAAAGAACTACCTACGTGTTCTTGGTACTTTTAGAGTTATAGCTCTTTGCATGGATACACAAAACATGAAGGATACATTTCAATAGACATTTTGCTATAACATGTATCATATTGATACCGGTTAAAATTTTTCAAAGGTACCAGGGTTATATTTGAATACACCAGACGAGCGTTTCGTCTACATAAGACTCATCAGTGACGCTTAGATCAAAATAGTTATTAAGCCAGACAGGTGAAACGTTGTAGAGCTTTGAGGACATAAAATTCCAAATAGTTGTACCAAATATGGCTAAAGTAATTTATGCCTGGTATAAGATAACCACAGTAGTTCGTACAATTTATACTTTTGAAACATATTTAAAAGACCATATATCGATATTCATACCAGCATTGAAGACACTACGGGACTGGTGATACCCGCGAAGAGGCAACGTCCACCAGCAGTGGCATCGACCAAGTTTTGTAAAGGTACCAGGCTTTTTATTTTAATACGCCAGTAGAGAGTGTTTGAAGTCATGACTTAAAGATACAAAAGGTATCGTATGGTCAGTTAGCTTCGTTAATCAGGTGTATTGGTTTTAAAAGAAATAAGTACACTACGTGGAGTTTGTGGCAGTTAAAACGGGTCTTGCATTCAATAATTTGATTGATATTCGAGACGAAGCGCAAAATTAAGCATAATGTAAACAAATAATATGGTAGACAAGATCTTTCTTTTACTTCAAATGTACGTATTGACAAACTATTGGTTCAATTTTTTTTAAACAAATTGTCGGCATTTCTTTGAAGACGAAATGTGCACAACTCTTTGCCGATCTCTTTTTATTTTTGTATGATCCTTCAAAACAAGAATATCAAAGAAGCCAGATCATTTACCTTCACATTCAGATATATTGATGATTTTCTCTTCGTAAAAAATCGAAACTTTTTCTAATTAGGTTCCATGTATATATTTTCCAGAACTAAATATTAAAGAAACACCAGACACTGCTTCGAGGATTTTTACCTCGAATTTGACATACACAGTTATCTTAGAACCAGATTCTCTGACCAACGAGACGATTTAAATTTGAAAGTATCAACTTTGCCAACGCTAGTAGAATAATACTAACTTCACTAGCATATGGGACTTTCATTTCTTATATTTTTATTTCTTGAGGAGCTGGCAGCTGCTTTTTATACTCCGTAAAACGCCAACAGAACAAAGTCAGGACTATGACATTTGATATCCATTCGTTTGATGTGTTTAATGTTTTGATTTTGTTATTGATTTAGTTTTCCGTTTTGAATTTTCCTCGGTGCTCGTTATTTTTTTGTTATTTTAATTAATTGTTGCTATAATTTCCAATTATTTGGTAATTACATGACCTTTTTGCAAATTCTTTATACAAAAACCTCAGTTTCCTAAGCCTGTGAGCCTTTGTTTTATTATTTTCATTATGTAAAATAACAAAAAGTTAAATAACAAAAATACTGAACTCTGATAAAATTCAAAACAGAACGCCCCTCATCAAATTGCAAAATTAAATCATAAAACACGACAAACGAATGGACAACATCTGTCATGTTCATGTTCTACAGACATTCTCAAATGTAGAAATTAGCTAACTCCAAGTGAAATTCGAAATTGAAAGTCTTTCAAATAAATAACAAAGAACCTCAAACAAATTCAACTTTCATACTCCTGGCGTGGTACAGGTTTTTCTGTGTATACAAAATTACGGATTTAAAAGAGTTGTTAAGCTAGCAAAACCTTTCACATGTATCTCAACATTTATTTGAAGAGAGAAACATGTTTTCCGTCTAAACTTTTTAACAGACAGTTTTGCAAGCTGCCATACTTTAGAGAAACAGATTCCACCAACATATATCGTGTAATACGGTATGTATCCACTCTTGAATGTTAAATGTTGAATATTTAAAAGGCTCAACAATCCTCAAGTTTTAAATTTGAAAATTTAACTATCTCGAATGGATAATATCGCATCACACTCAATGCAGTAATATAATCTATACTTATATCATTGAACAAATTTCTTAAAAACCTGAACTGCTATTAACATTAAAAATTTGGAAATCAATACAAACTAACAATATCGAAAATTGCACTTCACCTTCCAACGGAACAAAAGGAAAACAACTATACTATGCCTAACTTGGAACAAGCTCTTTCGAAGGAAATGTGTTGAGATAAAATTTCGAAATTGTGTTTTATTTAACAGATAAAAGAAGATGTGGTATTAGTGCCAATGAGACAACTCTCCTTCCCCGACCTTCGACACGGAGCCTTGTCTCACACCGAGCAGCAAGCTATAAAGGGTCCCACAAATTACTTATGTAAAACCATTTAAACGGGAAAACCAACGGTCTAATAACAATAACGGTACCAATTTTTCTGCACCAGATGCGCATTTTTTGCAATACATGTCTCTTCAGTGATGCTCGTGGCCAAAATATTTGAAATCCAAAGCTTATATAAAAGATGAAGAGCTATAATACAAAAGTTCCAAAAAGTATAGCCAAATCCGTGAAAGGAATCAGATCTTTGCATGAGGGAGATACATTCCTTGATTTATAATAATTTTTAACATTTTGTAACAGCAAATTTGAATAAAACAAAAAATCCGTATTTTCATGCCGCCAGTACCAGAGTACTTGCTACTGGGCTGATGATACCCTCAGGGACTAACAGTCCATCAGCAGAGGCATCGACCCAGTGGTAGTAATAACAATAACGGTACTAATTTTTCTGCACCAGATGCACATTTCGGCAATGCATGTCTCTTCAGTGATGCTCGTGGCCAAAATATTTGAAATCCAAAGCTTATATAAAAGATGAAGAGCTATAATACAAAAGTTCCAAAAGGTATAGCCAAATCCGTGAAAGGAATCAGAGCTTTGCATGAGGGAGATACATTCCTTAATTTATAATAATTTGTAACATTTTGTAACAGCAAATGTTAATAAAAGAAAAAATCCGTATTTTCATGACAGTACCAGAGTACTGGCTACTGGGCTGGTGATACCTTCGGTGACTAACAGTCCACCAGTAGAGGCATCGATCAAGTGGTAGTCTAATCTATATAAAAAAGATTGTATTTCCCTTGTGCATAGCTCTGATTTATCATGCCGCTTTAATTTCAGCTGTGTTTTTTTTTGGATTGGGGGAGGGGGGTCAACTCTTCAAAGAGTGTTTTCAGTTATTGTTTAAATGTAAAGCTGGTACAGTACGATTGTGACTGTAAGTATCATTGCTAATACGAAGATCATCAAAGTATATCAAATGCACATCTGATGACGTACTATAGGAAAAAAAATATGCAATAGTTTTGCCAAAAGATAACTTGAATATCTCTGATTTGTGAGCTGCTGGTGTGTAACAATTTTGAAAATAAGTGGTAAAGGTCAATGAGACAAATCGCCATCCAAGTCACTACTGTCATCTACAAAATACAAAATATTTAAATTCAACTTGGCACTTTAAACTAAAAAAACATCAAAAACACTGTATAAAAGCATAAGTAAATACAAAAATCAATATAAACATAAATTGACAAGTTCACTTTTCAAACGCAGTGAAGGAAACTATCATATTGTATACAAACTATTAATTGTTTCATCAACGGAAAAAAACTACGGGATACAAGATAAGATACAAGAGAACAAGAAAAATAGTACACAAATCCATGTTCATGGTTTCATTATTAATCTAAATCATGCTTTTTGTTAGATCATTTCAAATGCAGCAGCTGTCTTTACATTGATGGGTTTATATAATAATATATTTATGATTTATATCACAGAGTGTCATTTTCAATCATATAATGGTGGTTATTGTTCTTTGTCAAAAATGAAAACGACCGCATACGTGTTCATCCTCAAACTTTATATATGTTATGTTTTATCATCAAATACAGCTAACATTTCAATATTAGAATGAACACAAATGTTGCCACTTTCATTTAAGACTAAAACCGTCTTAAATGCTATTTTTTTCAGTAGTTTAGCATGATGCTTGTACCGGATATTTGTGCATTGTATTGTAAAAACAGCCCATATTTATGTAGCAGAGGCATTCTACTTTCCAATAAATAACTAAAAGTTTACACTTTAACAATTTTGTAAAACTGCTATGTTTTGGGGCCAAAAAGGGGTCTTATTGGACCTACTCTTCAAACGGTGGTTCTGGTGTTCATTTAGTTCAAAATGGGAGCGAAATATTACCGTTTCGTCAATCAATACAATATAAAAAAGAAGATGTGACATGATTGTCAATGAGACAACTCTCCACAAAAGACCGAAATAACAACTATATGGCACATTACGGCCTTCAACAATGCTTCAAAAATGTTTCAAGCTTGCTGAAAGGCCTGAAGTAGCAAAGTCACATTATAATTGTTAAACATTATATTCAAACATGAAATTCATTTTAAAGCATATATCCATAAGATTGTTTCTGACGCTATTAACATCACATTTTTCATTTGTAGTAAAAATATATGTAAGAAAAAAAATAGTTAAACAATTGCACCAATCCAAACCCTTCACTGAAAGTTAAATCTTTAAAGGTGATTATGTATTTTATTTAAAAAAAATAATGAATACTGACAAAATTTCACACATTGCTCGGATATGTTGATACGAGTATAACTCATCAGTCCATTGCCATGAATGCCATTGATGTAATAGAACACAGTCCGCATCAGGTGATAAATTCTCAGTTTTATCATCTGGTTGAATGGGTGGACCTTGATTCCAGTCAGTGAAGGTCAGTTGTTGATTGGAAGTCCACTGAAATGATCCTTCAGTGGTTATATCTGATAAGCCTATCCACGCGCTACCTACACATAAGGAAAACACAAGTTAAAATACATGTACATCCTTAGAAGTACAAAAACATGATAGAACAGTAACACCCCACACTGTATACTGTATAAAAATAAACAGGACAATGCCTATGGAAAATTGTAAATTATCATAAATACATTTCGTTCATTAACGGACCATGTATATATATTTGATTTAATATGCATTAATTAGATCATCTAGTTTTCCTTGTGATGTAACAACAATCTAAGTCATTTGGTGTAGGCTGATGTAATAACAATCTCAGTCAACATGTGTACCGAGGAATATCTGGTGTAACAACAATCTTCAAAATAGGTGTTTCGGGAAATACATATGAGGATGTTGTTCCGCCTGCTGTAAGCACAAGCTAAGTCAAAATGTGTACCGTGGGGTTCCTGATGTTATTACAATCTAAGTCAATAAGTGTACCAGGGAATCTCTGATGTAACAACAATCTAAGTCAATAGGTGTACAAGTGAATGATGTAATAACAATCTGATCAATAGGTGTACCGATGACTGATGTAACAACAGTTTAAGTCATTAGGTGTTCCGAGGACTAATGAAACAGTAATCTAAGTCAACAGGTGTATAGATGAATCCCTGATGTAATAACAATCTAAGTCAATCGGTGCACCAGGGAATCTCTGATGTAGCAACAATTTTAAACTAGATGCTCTCAAGAGCCTGTATCGCTCATCTGACTCTACTTGGGTTTTTGAAATCATGTTAAAAAAGATAAAATTTGGCTACAAAGTAACAAAACTTGGCCAACACTTCATTAGGAAAGGAACATTTAAGCTATGTTTGATTTCATTCAATTCAGTGGTTCTCTAAAAGAAGAATTTTGTATGCATTTCCCATAGGGTCCTATGTTAAACTAAGTCATCCCACTGGCGGCCATCTTGGATGTTGGATCGGCTACACAATTACAACACTTGGTCATCGCCTCATAAGGAACATTCATACTATGTTTGGTTTCATTCCATTCAGTGGTTCTCTAAAACAAGTCATTTGTATGCATTTCCAATAGGGTCCTATGTTAAACTAAGTCCCCCGCTGGCGGCCATGTTAGATGATGGATCGGCTATAAAGTTACAGCACTTGGTCAGCACCTCATAAGAAACATTCATACTATGTTTGGTTTCATTCCATTCAGTGGTTCTCTAAAAGAAGTCATTTGTATGCATTTCCAACAGGGTCCTATGTTAAACTAAGTCCCCCGCTGGCGGACATCTTGGATGAGGGATCGGCTACAACGTAACAACACTTGGAAATCACCTCATAAGGAACATTCATACTATGTTTGGATTCATTCAATTCAGTGGTTCTCTAAAAGAAGACATTTGTATGTATTTCCCATTGGGTCCTATGATAAACTAAGTCCCCCACTGGCGGCCATTTTGGATAATAGATTGGCTACAAAGTAACAACACTTGGTCATCACCTCATGGGGAACATGCATACTATGTTTGGATTCATTCCATTCAGTGGTTCTCTAAAAGAAGTCATTTGTATGCATTTCCAATAGGGTCCTATGTTAAACTAAGTCTCCCGTTGGCTGCCATCTTGAATGATGGATCGGCTACAAAGAAACAACACATGGTCATTACCTCATCAGGAACATTCATGCCATGTTTAGTTTCATTCCATTCAGTGGTTCTCTAGGAGAAGTTCAAAATGTAAAATGTTAACGACGACGACGACGGACGACAGACGACGGACGCCAAGTGATGAGAAAATGGCAGGTGAGCTAAAAACAGGTGTGTCGGGAAATACATATGAGGAGGTTGTCCCGCTTACTGTTACGGCCGACAGGCTAAGTCATTAGGTGTACCGTGAAATCCCTGATGTAGTAACAATCTAAGTCAATAGGTGTATTGGGGAATCACTGATGTAACAACAATCTAAATCAATAGCTGTACCAGGGAATGATGTAACAACAATCTAAATCAATAGGCGTACAAGGGGATCCCTGATGTAGTAACAATCTAAGTCAATAGGTGTATCAAGGAATCCCTGGTGTAACAATAATCTACGTCAATAGGTGTACCGGGGAATCCCTGATGTAACAATAATCTACGTCAATAGGTGTATCGGGAAATTCCTGATGAAACAACAATATAGGTCAATAGGTTAACTAGGGAATCCCTGGTGTAACAACAATCTACGTGAATAATTGTACTGGGAAATATCTAATGTAACAAAAATCTTAGTCAATAGGTGTACCAGGGAATCTCTGGTGTAACAATAATCTAAGTAAATAGGTATCGATAACTGATGTAATAACAATTTTAGTCAATAGGCGTACCAGGAAATGACTGATGAAAAAACAATATAGGTCAATAGGTTAACTATGGAACCCCTGGTGTATTCAATATGTGTACCGGGGAATTCATATGAGGAGGTTTTCGTCTTTGTTACCACAATATAAGTCAACAGGTATACCAAAAATTTCCTGTTGTAACAACAATAGAAGTCAAAAGTTGAACCGGGGAATTTTTGTGTAACAACAATCTAAATCAATACGTATATTAGGTTATCCCTACGAAGAGGGTTTTTCGCCTTTTGTAATAACAATCTAAGGTAATAGGTGTCACGGGGAATCCCTGCTGTCACTACAACTTAAGTTATAGGTGAACTTGTAAATCTATATGAGAAGGTTTCCCCGCCTTGTATAACAACAATCTAAGTCAATAGGTGTATTGTGGAATCCCTGCTGTAACATTAATCTAAATCAATAAATTTACCGATGAATACCTGGTGTAACAACAGTCTAAATCATTAAATGTACCGGTGAATCTATATGAGGCCGTTGTCACGTCTGGATTTACAATAATTGATTACCACAACGTTACTAAGATACTTAATACTATATATAAAACAAAATGTTCCTTTGATCTCTTCATATGTAACAAAAATTAATACCTCGCAACAACTTAGCTACATGTTTAAGATAATTGTTTTCTTCTTCCGTTTGAATGCTTGCCAGATGTCCACGATGATCTACACAGTAAGCCTACAAAAGAAACGTTTTAGAAAACAGACGTAATAACACACGCATTTAGTAAGAAAACAGGTAAAAAAAGCTCATTAGGTTAACTTTGTCAAGTTTCTTGTTTGAGAAATTCAATGACATTTAGTAAGAACACAGGTAAATAAAGCTCATTAGGTTAACTTTGTCAAGTTTGTTGTTTGAAAAATTCAATGACATTTGGTAAGAAAACGGGTAGATAGCTCACACACAATAGTTGTTCCAATATGAAACATATCAATTGGAAGAGGCACCAACATTACACACAACAAAATAAGACATGTTTTTCATGAGAAAACCACCAAAATATCCCCACGACAAAAATTTCAAATTTACGGTAAAATTCAAAGGTCAACCATGTGTCTCATCCCGCTAGTTAGTCGTCGGATTTACTGCCTTCATTCCTGATGCAATGCTTCTTCCAACTAACGTAAATGTTGTACAGGTGGTTTGGCTGCCTGTACCACCGTACGGCCTTATTTATCTCAACTATGCTTTATCAGATTGAAATCCGTGTTCATGGTAGGCCATATAAGAGCCATATAAGAGCATATATATCACTGCTTTGCCTTGAAGAAATGCGGTAACCCCCCTTGAACGATGCTGTCAAGTATTCATTCATAAACACAGGTGTTACAGGTTATTAGTGGTGATCAAAATGAGGTAAAACTGAAGAACATCTCTGATGTATTGATCATCATTAAGGTCTCCTCATGTAGTCACCAAGTCATATTTGAAGTCATCTGAGATGCACCCCGATATTATCACATAACCTCCATCGTAAAATACAGTTGCTTTGATGTTCCTTGGGTATATGCTGTTTGTTTATGTCTCTAACCTCTCAATCTTCTATCACTACAAACCAGTTACAGTCTGAAATGGCCTATATCCCTAGTCGACTGTACTGATTTTTACTCGATCAGTCTGAATTGGTGTGAATTTTACTTGCGATTACTTGACCCCAGTCTGAACCATACTCGACTGTACTGATTTGTACTTGACCCTTATCCTTAACATGGATAATAGTCTGAAGTATTATTTGACCAGTCGGAAACAGTCTTAACCCGTTCTCGATCTGTACTCGACTTATTTTGTTTAGTCTTAACCATACTCGACCAAAAGTCTGAACAGTACTCGACCTGTCTGAACCATACTTTACAAAATAACCTCTATTTTTTTTACTTTTAATTTTCAAAATAAATTTCTTTTTAACTGACATGACAACAGTCACAACAAAATAAAGATATATATAAAATCTGATATTTACATAATAAGATGATTCTTTGATTTATCAAATAGAGAAGGTTTAATCAGATTATCTTATATAATAATTCTATTTTATTACTTTTTTTTAAATTTGACAGTTTAATTAAATACATATTTTTTTAAACTAAAAACTACACTTAGACTGACAGTAATAAAACCTCAGTTATTAAGGTGCTTCTTGTTTCAAATGTTTTTTTTTTTAATCTTAATTTCCCAAAATATCTAAATAAAAACTACATAGGTTTCATGGTTACATACTATAGTAATATAATTATCTTTTTAATGAGGTACATGTAGCAACAGCCAAGAAAATAACTTAAATCGTTCATCCTTATATCAGAAATATATTTTTTGTTATAATTTGGGATATATTGTATGTGATGAATATTAAATTCAAAAAAGAATAAAGGTTAAAGAAATTAATCAAATTAATCAAATTGTTCTTCTGATTAGTGAATCAATTAATACCTCCTACTTAGTGCAAACTCATTAACCAGATCACACCTGGTCAGAGAGTATTAAATTATAAATACCATTCATCCAAATTGCAACATCGTGTACAACTTAAATCACAAGGCCTTTTGAATTCACTAGATAAGTAATTCCCAAGTTTTCTATTTTACCTTAAAACACACAAGTGCTGTTGTAATTAAATGTCATTCAGTGCTTCTTGTATGCCATGTCTTTAATTTTGACATTAGATATTCAAATTTAAATATAAACATTTTTTTGTTTTAATTACTGCAACTTTGGAACACATTTCCCTTGTTAAATAGTTATCAAGGATTACTATGGATGTTTAAAAATAATGATTTTATAAATTCATGGTTTTACAAAACAAAGGTGTCATTTTTTTGAATTTAATTAAGTTGCTTTATATACTATTGTACATGTACATGTATTTTACTTGAAAAACAAATATGCATGGCATTATTTACCTTACTCAACTGACACCCTTAATCTTCAATAGGCTTAAATTTAAATGATTAAAATTGTCCAGTACATGAAATGTATCTGACATATTAAAATGTTTGAATGACATTGAAAATATTAGTCACAATTCAGTTTTGAGATAATTTGATCAGCTTGTTTTATTTTTGTTATTTTAAAGGTTATATATGTGCAAATCTGTTGATAAATATGGTGTTGAAGTAATATTATGTTTTTTGTGAAATTTTGATTTAAAAGCTATAATGAATACAATTATAAGTTGAAATTATTGTTTAAATTTCCAGTTCCTAAATTGATAAAATACAATGAGTATCTGCAACAGTAGGTCTAGGTTGGTTAAGATTTGGTCGAGTATGGTTCAGACTAGGTCGAGTATGGTTCAGACAAGGTCAAGCATGGTTCAGACTAGGTCCAGCATGGTTAAATTGTTAGTACAAGTTCAGACTATTAAGTATGGTTCAGACTACAGACGAGTATTATCAAGTAAATTTCAGACCAATTCAGACTGTTCGAGTAAAAATCAGTACAGTCGAATACAGATATAGGCCATATCAGACTTATACTGATCTGTAGAGTATCTGTATCATGCAGAAGAAACCGACTCTTGTCCGACTAATGAATCTTGCGCCAGCTTCTGAAGTTTCAACCACGACGAGCTAATTACCACACCCAACGCAGCTGCAGATGGCGGTCAGTTAACAGGGATCGTTTTATAACCCTTTTTGACTTCAGTCCTGCTGAATCGGTTACTAAAGGTAATTGTTAATAGCTGTCTACAAGGTAACCATTTTCTTTAAAGAACAGGACTTGTTGCAAATGAAATTCGTCTTGACCCTGCGATGTCACCAGTGGTCTACCAGATCTTGACATAATTGATATGGATGTGTTTTCACAAAAGCCCGCTGCCTACAGTTCAATAGTAGCCCATATGACGTCCTCTAGCTTTATCAGATAACCATGATGCCGGTATGCTGATAATCTGCTATCTTTGAGCCTCTAATATTCGGCTCGTACCATGTTCACAGAGTATGAACATACTTTACAAAGCGCCGGATCTAAATACACAAATTGGAAGTGCGGGGAAGCTAGATTATGTAATTTGCAAAAATTGCATTATTCACGTCCAAGATACGTCGATGTATTAACTATAAAAAAGAAGATGTGGTATGATTGCCAATGAGACAACTATCCACAAAAGACCAAAAACATTAACAACTATAGGTCACCGTACGGTCTTCAACAATGAGCAAAGCCCATACCGCATAGTCAGCTATAAAAGGCCCCGATAAGACAATGTAAAGCAATTCAAACGAGAAAACTAACGGCCTTATTTATGTAAAAAAAGACCGGTCACATCTGTTTGGTCACATCTCTCGAAAGGAACAGTGGTCTTGTTAAAATCAATATTTATATTCAAAATATTTGTTTGATAAAACACAAAAATGCTATATATAAGAGGAGGGGGGTGCTAATTTTTTTATACTTTTGAGACCACCAATGCGTTTTGTTATCGTGTATGAATATGTCTACCTCTGCATTAGACCAGTGGAGAAAAAAATCACAAGAGACTTTGTAAGTTGATCCATTAAAAAAAGCAAAACAGTCTGGACAACCTACAAAAAACAAAGATATCAAGTATGAAATATGTTTTTATTCTGTTTGATCGCTTTTACACGAGTCATTTTTGAGCCCTTAATAACTCGATGCTTAGCATGAGCCAAGGCCTTGCGTTTAGGACAGTAGTTGGCATACAACTGTTTACTTTAACAAATTGTGACATAAAGGAATGGTGTCTCGATGGCACTCATACCACATCTTCTTATATATATTCATATTAAGACCTTGTCACTAATATTTAAAAACTTGTCTCATTTTAACAAACTTTCTATATGTTTGTAATTGTTTACCTTAATTCATGGGAAAATTAAAACAAATGCCAAAAATTGTATTTCAAATCTAAGCACTCTTAAAGTATAAGACTTCCAAATAGAAAGTACAGTCACAAGTGATGTTTTCTTCTTGGGATGGATAATATAAAACTGATAGAAACTTTTTCCAATCAGATCTAAATATAACTGTATACTAAGGATTTTTTAAGTTAAGTATAAATGCATTATGTGTTACACTTTTTATGAAAACCACTGTGTAAATATAATTTTAATTACTTGTTATTTTTTTTTCAAATAATATTGTTGTACAACCCATTATATGATTATGGTATATGGAAACTACTGATGTAAAATGCCAGCTAAGTATTTTGAAGGAGAAAAAAAAAACACCAAGAGGAAATGCTTGCTCTCTAGATTGATTCAGACAAACAAGATAATTTATTGCGTACCAATATTGCTGTCATCTGTATTAATCCATCCATACTGATTAACACTTTAAATGACTTAATTGACATCGCCATGGTATGTCATATTAAACTACCCATACTGCCATTTTGTATGGTGCGGTTACATATTGTTTGTCATAAATTCATGAAATATGATATTTGACAGTAACACGAACTGCAAGATTTTAAGAAGGATTAGAACTACAATATATCTATATATAATCGAACTATACAAATGCATGTTAGTTATTTGTTCTAAAACTTTATAATTTTTTAACAGATGCTAATCTCAAGTAAACTTTAGTGCTGAGAAGACATCTCAAATTTTTTAACACTTCTGATTTTAATCTGGCTGTTCTAGATCGTAGATAACTAAGTGCAGGACTTTTTGCAAAGTTATCTTTCTTAGCGGTCTAGTCTTTACTTTAAAAACATTTTAAAACAATCAAATAAACAGTCCTCAGACCAAGTCTGCCTTTAGGTAATCATGATAGTGGGTATCGGACTAGTAAAAGCAGTCTTTAAACCTTGTTCGTACGAACATATATTGTAGTGTAGTATTAATACAATCCTACGTATATACATCTCAGCTAACGATGTCCATATGATTAACATATTATAATGTTTTAATAATGCAACACTACGTATATACATTTCAGTTAATTTTGTCCGTACCAAAACAAAGTGGAAGGTAGTCACTCCATCCATTTACAGTACATGTAATTGACTGGCGCCCATGTAACCGAAAATTAGCGTCGCATGAAAAAGTTGCAGTAGAACCAACAGCTGTGCCAGTTTTGGTAAATGTTCCGTTAGGAATCTGTTGAATGTCTTCACATTGAGCTGCAATATATATTTAAATTTAATCTGTTTATTATTATAGATAAACACCAGAAACAATACACGGTTATGACCTTTTCTCTACTGTTATCTTTGCACTCCATTTCTCATTTTCATTCTCATTTGTATACATGTCTGTTGAGAGTTGTCTTATTGGCAGTTATAGCACATCGTCTAACTCGCATGTTTAACAAACATTTTACGCCATGCCTTTTTTAATGAATGTCTATCAGAAAACTATCAACAATGCAAAAACAGCTATGGAAGTTGGTTGGAGACTTTTCTTGAATTTGGGTTTCTCATAAAGTATTCAGTACATACATGTGGTTTAGTTTTGAGAAATTGTATTTTAAAAAGTGATAAAAGGTGTTTGTTTCAATTTATAACTACAAAAATCAAATAGCTTTATGATTAATAAATGACAATTTACCTCAAGTACGGTAAATGTAGGGTAATGCATTAGTACAGTTTACCTCAAGTACGGTAAAATAGGGGAATGCAATATTACAGTTTACCTCAAGTACGGTATATGTAGGGTAATGCAATATTACAGTTTATCTAAAGTACGGTAAATATAGGGCAATGCAATATTACAGTTTACCTCAAGTACGGTAAATATAGGGTAATGCAATATTACAGTTTACCTCAACTACGATAAATATAGGGCAATGCAATATTACAGTTTACCTCAAGTACGGTAAATATAGAGTAATGCAATATTACAGTTTACCTCAAGTACGGTAAATATAGGGTAATGCAATATTACAGTTTACCTCAAGTACGGTAAACATAGAGTAATGCAATATTACAGTTTACCTCAAGTACGGTAAATATAGGGTAATGCGATATTACAGTTTACCTCAAGTACGGTAAATATAGGGCAATGCAATAGTACAGTGTACCTCAAGTACGATAAATATAGAGTAATGCAATATTACAGTTTACCGCAAGTACGGTAAATATAGGGTATTGCAATATTACAGTTTACCTCAAGGACGGTAAATATAGGGAAATGCATTATAAATCTCTTATCTCAAGTACGGTAAATTAAGAGTAATGTAATATTAAAGTTTACCTCAAGTACGGTAAATTTATAGTAATGCAATATTACAGTTTACCATACATGCGGTATATATAGGGTAATGTAATATTACAGTTTATCTCAAGTACGGTTAATATAGTGTAATGCAATATTCGAGTTTACCTCAAGTATGGTTAATATAGGGTAATGCAATATTACAATTTACCTCAAGTACGGTAAATATAGGATAATGCAATATTACAGTTTACCTCAAGTACGGTAAATATAGGATATTGCAATATTACAGTTTATCTCAAGTACGGTAAATATAGGGTATTGCAATATTACAGTTTATCTCAAGTACGGTAAATATAGTGTAATGCAATATTCGTGTTTACCTCAAGTATGGTTAATATAGGGTAATGCAATATTACAGTTTACCTCAAGTACGGTAAATATAGGATAATGTTATATTACAGTTTACCTCAAGTACGGTAAATATAGGATATTGCAATATTACAGTTTACATAAAGTACGATAAATATAGGGTATTGCAATATTACAGTTTATCTCAAGTACGGTAAATATAGTGTAATGCAATATTCGTGTTTACCTCAAGTATGGTTAATATAGGGTAATGCAATATTACAGTTTACCTAAAGGACGGTAAATATAGGGTAATGCAATATAACAATCCTATCTCAAGTACGGTAAATTAAGAGTAATGCAATATTACAGTTTATCTCAAGTACGGTATATATAGGGTAATGCAATATTACAGTATACCTCAAGTACGGTAAATATAGGGTAATGCAATATTACAGTTTACCTCAAGTACGGTAAATATAGGGTAATGCAATATTACAGTTTACCCCAAGTACGGTAAATATAGGGTTATACAATATTACAGTTTACCTCAAGTACGGTAAATATAGTGTGATGTAAAATTACAGTTTACCTCAAGTACGGTACATATAGTGTAATGCAATATTACAGTTCACCCCAAGTACGGTAAATATAAGGTAATGCAATATTATAGTTAACCTCAAGTACGGTAATATAGGGTAATGCAATATTACAGTTTACCTCTAGTACGGTAAATATAGTGTAATTCTTACCTCAAGTACGGTAAATATAGGCAACTCTTATCTCTAGTACGGTAAATATAGTATTATTTTTACTTAAAGTACCGTAAATAAAAGGGTTATCCACTAATTGTACTTATACTATGCGTGAATATGTTTTTAAAAATTGTTATTTTGTATTTTTTTTAAATTATAGCCTAATAATTTAATTTAATATGAATCCGTTGGTGTGTGAGGTTGTAATCTATATGACACCGCCCCCTTTTACATTCTCAATCTAAATGATTTATAAATACGATATACAGTAACAGATGACAACCATTGAATTAGAATATCCTGTATTTGGACTGGCAGAAAATGAGGCTGTGAAACCTGTTAGCAGACTTCCAACCTCCCCCTTTTAATTCAAAGCTAAGATTTATACAAGCATACTTACATTCGACACAACATGGTCTTGAATTACAACATTTGCCCATTTCTACCCATCCAGGACCAAACATTCCATCACAACTTACATTTGTGTTTTTTTTCGCATTTTCCGTTCAATTTCTTACATTGCCGAGTGAGTTCTGTAATACACATACGCGATGTATAATGTTTAAACAGTAGTATACCACTGTTTAATAGTCATAATTTGATTAAGCACAAAAAATATTCCAGGTAACAACCAGACACAAGTTGGTTCCTTTTTCCTTTTTCCTTTTTCGATATTCAAATTTTGAAAAATATTACAAGTCCAAACTGAATTTTTTTTTTCCTTCAAAATTTTTTTTCCTTCAAAATTTTTTTTCCTCAAATTTTTTTTTTCCTCAAAATGTTTTTTTCCCTCAAAATTTTGTTTCCTCAAAAAAAAATTTGTCCTCAATTTTTTTTTCCTCAAAATTTTTTTTCCTCAAATTTTTTTTTTTCTCAAAATATTTTTCCTCAAAAAGTTTTTATTCTAATTTTTTTTTCATTTCCTTATTCGTTTTCTTTTCCCTTTTTCGATTATCATCCTTATTCGATTTCCATTTCCTTATTCGATTTTCATTTCCTTATTCGATTTTCTTTTCCTTATTCGGTTTCTTCTTCCTTTTTCAATATTCATTTCCTTTTTCGGTTTCTATTTCCTTATTCGGTTTCTATTTCCTTATTGGATTTTCATTTCCTTATTCGATTTTCATTTCCTTATTCGATTTTCTTTTCCTTATTCGGTTTCTTCTTCCTTTTTCAATATTCATTTCCTTATTTGGTTTCTATTTCCTTATTCAGTTTCTATTTCCTTATTGGATTTTCATTTTCTTATTCGATTTCCATTTCCTTATTCGATTTTCATTTCCTTATTCGGTTTCTTTTTCCTTTTTCAATATTCATTTCCTTTTTCGGTTTCTATTTCCTTATTCAGTTTCTATTTCCTAATTGGATTTTCGTTTCCTTATTCGATTTCCATTTCCTTATTCGATTTTCATTTCCTAATTCAGTTTCTTTTTCCTTTTTCAATATTCATTTCCTTTTTCGGTTTCTAGTTCCTTATTCGGTTTCTATTTCCTTATTGGATTTTCATTTCCTTATTCAATTTCCATTTCCTTATTCGGTTTCTTTTTCCTTATTCGGTTTCTTTTTCCTTTTTCAATATTCATTACCTTTTTTCGGTTTCTATTTCCTTATTCGGTTTCTATTTCCTTTTTCGATTTTCATTTCCTTATTCTGTTTCCATTTCCTTTTTCGATATTCAAATTTTGAAAAATATTACAAGTCCAAACTGAATTTTTTTTTTGCTTCAAATTGTTTTTCCTCAAAAAAAATTTTTCCTCAAAATTTTTGTTCCTCAAATTTTTTTTTTTTCCTCAAAATTTTTTTTCCTTATTCGTTTTCTTTTTCCATTTTCGATTATCATTCCTTATTCGGTTTCTTTTTCCTTATTCGATTTTCATTTCCTTATTCGATTTCTATTTCCTTATTCAGTTTCCATTTCCTTTTTCGATATTCAAATTTTAAAAAAATATTACAATTCCAAACTGAATATTTTTTTCTTTCAAAATTTTTTTTTTCTCAAATTTTTTTTTAGAAGACTTTTTTTCGTTTCCTTATTCGTTTTCTTTTTCCTTTTGTTCGATTTTCATTTCCTTATTCGGTTTCGATTTCCTTTTTCGATATTCAAATTTTGAAAAACTGAAGTGGCTGCTATTTTGATCGGCTGCTAATAGGCTTTAATTTGGTGTATAATATGAGCAGATGGGTTAAGGCAGTCCGTTCAATTATTCAAAATAAGCCATTTCTCAAAGTTCATGCGTATTTTGATATTTAAGTCCGTCGGTACTCTTCTACTAGAGCTTTCTTACAAATTGACGAAAGGTACGTATGCTTGACGAATCATACGTAAGACTCGTTTTAGGGATCCTTTATTTTGACACATTTATATAATAGAGATATATTTAGGATTTCGGGACGTACGATAGGTTAGAATATGATTATTGATACCACCAGGTCGGAGGAGGTAACACTACAAAGTATTCTAAATATAGAGTTGTCAGACGAAAAAAATGTCCCCTAGAAAAGTAAAAACCGACCCCTCCCCTACTTTTAATATTACAATGTTGCACTGTTTAACCTAAGAAAATGTCAAAGCAAATACAAATGTCTTCTTCCCTAACAGAAATACAAATACTTCCTTGTTTCATAATTTGCAACGCTCAAAATAATAAAATGAAAAAAATAGGATGATCTTTACACTATGTCATATGCTGGTGCTCATTTCATAACTTTTGAATCATCGCCTTAATGTGATATATGATACACCGGAGCAATGGAACGGTTATTTTAGCGTATAACTGCGTTTTGCCTAAGTCCTGAACATTCATGAAATATTAGCCACTGGACGATAAGTGACAACTTCGTGTCTATCTTCCAAACATGTGTACTGTTAAATCGTCATTATAAAATCCAAAATATATATGGTGCAAAACTGTAGATTTATTTCTTGATATACAAAGTCTTTTTTTTTTTTTTTTTTTTTTAGATTTATTCAACATTACTTTTTAAAATCATTGTATCATCATTTTTTAGCAAATCTCGATATTCCACTTTGATAATTTGCTGAAAGTGTACTGTAACAAATAAAAATAAAAGTGAATCTTGTCGTTAAATTTAGACTAACGATCTTCAAAAATGTCATTGAAATGTTAATCGTGAAACTCGTGCTTAACAAATTCTCACGGAAATGTGTGTACTCGTGGTTTACGTAAATAACGTATCGGACGTAAGTGTATTTGACACTATTTTTCTCTGTTAGATTATATTATAATCGTGCATTATTTGCGATTTTATTTTTTTTTTAAATAAACTTGATTTAGAAAAGAATGCTGTTTTACTGAATAAAACAAAGACTCTTTTAACTGTTTTTGTAGAAATGACATACATGCTCCCTTTACGTTCGTTCGTACCTTTCGTCAATTTGTAAGAAAGCTCTACTAGAGGTTTCCCGATTTGCTACGTATCTGGTACGGTTGGTACGTAACTCAACGGTTGGTGCTGTTTTGGAGAAATCATTTAATGAATGAGGTCATTTCATTCATCATGATAACATCAAAAGAATTGAAATGCATATCAGCAAAAAAACTAGCTTCACGTTTTATTTGATAACGATTTCAACGTTTCTAGAACACTTTGTTTATGATTCCCTATGAAATTATTTAGTGGTACATAAGAGAATGAATCAAACAGACCTTAAACGAACTGAGTTGACATGACTTTAATATTCTAAATATAGATTTGCGTTTGTGATTGGTATTGGTATTATTCTTTTGTTTCTTATCTATATTCGTTAACGTGTCAAATTTGTGTTAATTTCATTGTACATGTATAATTATTTCTTGCATGATTTTGAAATTAGACATTAAATATTAAACAATAAATTTCAGTCGTTTCGTCAAAAGATTTTGTTTTGATGATTGGAAACCTGAGATTTTGCATTGACTCAGGGAGAAAACGACACTCTTCTCATGTTTTTATTTTATCAACAACTTGAGACTTTTTTCTTGAAATGCATTCCAAATAAAAGTAACTGACAATTTATTGATAAATAAGACATATTTGCCTATTCTGTCGTCGATGAAAAACACCAATATAAAAAGGAAGATATGACATAATTGCCAATGAGACAACTCTCCACCACAGGCACTTGTCTGAGGCAAGTGCATGTGTTCTCAACATGAGACCAAATGACACAGAAATAAACAACTATAATAGATCACCGTACGGCCTTCAACATTGAACAAAGCCCATCCCGCATAGTCCGCTTTAAAAGTCTCCGAAATGTCAAGTGCTAACAAATTTCAAACAAGAAAACTGACGGCCTAATTTATGTACAAAATATGAACGAAAAACAAATATGTAACACAGCAACAAACGAGAACCACTGAATTAATTTACAGTTTCCTGACTTGGGATAGGCACATATACATACATAATGTGGCGGCGTTAAACATGTAACTTTGACAGTGGTGTAACAGTACAACATAGAGCGAACTATAAAAATCAGTTGAAAAAGACTTAAGCCTGACTTAACTCAGATCATGAGATACAAATAGAAATACACCTTGCTAAAACACAGAGTGTACGTGGCCTGGTACATATCAGAGAGTTTTTCCAGTTATTAACAGCTAGTTCAAAGCCAAAAACAAATAATAAACGAAATCATGCATCCTAACTAAATAATTAATCATCATAGAATTAAAAAGACTAGAATAATTATTAATTAAATTGTACTGACATTGTATTCTTTAAATATCTTATAAACGATCTTTTAATTGAAGCTTTCCTTCCACTTTTATTGGTTAAATATCGCATACGTGTGTATTACGATTTATTTTGAAAATGCTGAAAATATATTGATTGATTGATTGTTGGTTTCTCAACGTTCAGTGGCAAATATTTCATGAATATTCAGGACGAGAACAATTTAACAATAAATACAATAGGTAGGTCTCGTAATAATTGAGGCCATCCGGGATGATGATCAGGGAAATTTTGACTGCCACAGGAAGATGAGGGTATATTGGATAGGAAAATGAATTTTGCCTTGCATCAGGTAACCTACGAACCCCTCAAAGAGTTGTTGTAAGGGTTCTTAACGTACAAAGAGCATGACTTTCTCTTAACACGAGGCATCGGACTTAATCTATCTTAAATATGTATTTGTTTCTAATAAAATGCATAGTTTCAGCTTTCGCGTATGCAGTACGCATATGTTGTACTATGTTTATGTGGAAACTCACAATTGGTTAATTTAATAGACCTTCACACTCCTTGTTTCACAGTTGTAATACAACATCTAGAAGTTTTCAACGACCTTGACTGGCTATTAAAACATCCAAATGTTGTATTAAAATCGTGAATTTATAAGACCTTCACAGCCCTTGTTTCACATTAGTATTAAAAAAGGTTTTGTATTTATGTTTATCATAATATACATTTTCAATAAGGCCGATTTTATATGTTAAAATAGCTCTTATTCTATCATGGTTTTGAAAGTCTACTTCAAAAAATTGCCAACTTATTCAATTTAAACTGTTGTATCTGTATAACAGGCGATTATTTGAAAAAAATATGAAAATATTTTATTTTTAGCTTGTTTATGTCTGTGCAATTTCAAGGGAAATAAATCTTAATCACAAACCGTTCGTTGCAACGGTTACTACTTGCAACGGTTGTTTGAAAGCATAATCGAGTACAGACAATGTCGTTTGTTATGAACGTTGCGAAATATATTGATTATATACCTTTTGTTCCTCTCTTAATACGCTTTCGAATGAGGTATAAGGTTTATCTGTAAATACGGGCTGAAGTGTCACAGCAGTCCATTCAATTATTCAAAATATCCATTTCATTATTCAAAATTGGCTATTTCCTAATTTTCACGCGTGTTTTGGCATTTAGGTCCTCCGTAACCCCCTCTAATGGTCATTGCCGCACATATTGTTTATTATCAGTGTATTTCTCTATCAATAAGCTTTTTATTGGTGTATAATTTTTATCGTAATTATGAGCTGACGGGTTGCAGCAGTCCGTTCCATTATACAAAATAAGCTATTTCTCAATGTTCACGCGTATTTCGATATTAAGTCCGTCGGTACTCCTCTTATATGCGTTGCGGAACATATTGATTATATACCTTTTGCTCCTCTCTTAATAAGCTTACGATTGAGTTATAAGGTTTATCTATTATTCGGGGCTGAAGGGTAACAGCAGTCCATTCAATTATTCAAAATATCCATTTCATTATTCAAAATTGGCTATTCCTTAATTTTCACGCGTGTTTTGTCATTTAGGTCCTCCGTGACCCCTCTAATGGTCATTGCTGCACAATCAACTTGTTATATCTTTAATCAGAGGATGAAGAATAGCAAAGGTCCAGAGAAAATAAAAAAGACAACGTAGAGTATTTTAATTTTGATATATATATATATATGTTTTGGTATTCAGGTTGTTCATACATGGAATTTCTTTTAAAAATAGTTAAGAAAAAGCCATAAGTTTATATCCTCCGAAACTAAATAAATAAATGAAATTAAAGATTTACAGAGTGTTTTTTTATAATAATTTGAATGATCGTTTGATAACACTAAAATGACGAATTTAAAAATACGGAATTTAGCTACAGTGTCAGTTATTTTTATTTCACTATTCACCGCTCCAACTTGAATAATGAAACCTAAACTATTTCATCATTCATTACTTAACATTGAATAGTGAATAGTGAACTAGTTCATTATTCATTATTGAATTTTGAATAATGAATAATGGACGTACTTCAGCGCGGTAAAAATGACAAGTATGATGGATTTTTTTCTGTGCCCGGTAAAAAGACCACCTACATAATGTAGTGTTCTAGTACTTCCCAGATCTATGGACAAACCGACAGGCAGGACGGAACACTCTTAGTTAACCATATGTACATACCACCTAAAACTTCATTTTTGAAGGATTATATATATACATACAACCTCTAGTAACTTACCCTTTATTTCACTTTAAATGTGTCTCGTTTTATACTAATGTATAAGTGAAATAGTCGGGCAATCCATGACAGATTTTGCCAAGTAGCCTTTGCCAGCTGTTCATATTAAATTGTTCATATTGCCTCGCATATGTGTGTCTTCTATGCCACATACAACTGTGACGATATTGACTTTAGCAAACAATTCTGCTCAAACCGGTGCTAGGGACTGTCTTTCAACTTTCATTGAAACGAGCATGATTTCTCTGTGTAAAAGATCTCAATGTATTTGTCAAGAGAACAGCAATAAAGATGCTGTTTCTTTACTGCAAATGTATTGTGTATATGTCTTGATTTTGATGTCGGGCAAACTTATGAAAGAAAACGGAAACACAAAAATCAGTATTTTTTTTTTTAATTTGTTAAGGCGCATAACCCTAGAATGGTATAAATGACGCCACCAAAATTCAAATGTGATCTGTATTTTGTTGTAATACGGATTGTGTATAAGTTTCTTAACATTTTGTTGAGGCAAACTCAAGATAAAAGAACAAAAACTAATTTTTTGACGTACGGACATACACACAGACAAAGCTGGAAAAACTTAATGCCCCCTCCACTATAAGTCATATTTCATTGAATAACCCGATGTTTTCATCACTTAGTCACGATACTTGCTATCTATATCCTATTCTTTTTTTATTTATATAAAGTTCCGGAAAAAATTTCCCTAACCGATATTAATCAGAGTCTTTTAAATAACTAGAAGGAATTCCGATCTATATATAGAAAATTATTGACCTGGCTACTGAGGTTGTCATTTGGGTGCAATCAACAGTTTTTTACGTGACGTCATTCTGTAACAGGGCATGTAATAGTGGACCCATCATGCAGAAGTCAGATATTCATAGTTATATAGATATCTATACATCAATGGAAAGATAATTCTATGAACTTTCTGAATAAATAAAAAAAAATCCAACATCTCTTGTTTAAACATGCAAATTGGTACAAGTTATCAGCTGGAAATTAGGCATTTTCCCCCTAAAAAACCTTAAAAACAGACCACCTTTGGACACACGGATCAGTAACCTGTGCATATATTTGAGATTTCTTATAATATGCATTTCGAAGAGGTTATCCGGCTGATTTAAGAAAATGTAGTTTCAGCCTACGTTCGCCTGCTCCGAAAGGAGCTATCTTACCTGACAAATCAAAGTGCTTTTTGCAACAGGTGAAAATCAGCTGTTTATGGAGTTGCCTCCCATATAGTAGGAAGTCACAAAAACATTTTTTTTTTTTTAAATCTTGACAAAAGTGGCATTTTAATTGAACTTCAATATATGTTTTTCACATTGAACATAAAAAACAATCAACTTTTTCATTTAGTGGTATATAAATAGCAGGGAATTCCATCAGTATGAAAATATCACTGGGGAAATACCCCTAGTTTTTAGTACGAAACTGTTTATAGCACCCTTTGTCGCTTCTGTAAAAGGAGTAAAAAACGGGGCATGTAATATCAAACTCGGGAATACGCTGGCATTTCATAATCTATCATGTATTGTTACGTAGGGACATTTGTTCTTACGAAACAGCTTATAAATGCACATCTTATACAGGGGCAGATCCAGCCATTTTAAAAAGGGAGCGGGTTCCAACTATATGTCCCTATTCAAATGCATTGATCGGCCGAAAAAGGGAGATTCCAGCCCCCGAAACCCCCTTCTGGATCCGCAACTGTTACAACATTTTGATGTCTCATATAGACTTTCCAGTTCGTTTTTCATTGTATACTAGAAAGATCTCATTTTTGTCTGAATTGGTGAACCCTTTTTAACGATAAAGAGTAATAAGGAAATGAAAATTGAATAAGGAAATAGAAACTGAATAAAGAAATAGAAACCCAATAAGGAAATGGAAATCTAATATTATAACAATGAAATAAAACCCCAATAAGGAAATAGCTAGAAACCGAACAAGGAATGAAAATCGAATAAGGAAAAAGTTACCGAATAAGAAAATGAAAATTGAATTAGGAAATAGAAACCAAATAAGAAAATAGAAACCGAATAAGTAAAAAGTTACCGAATAAGGAAATGAAAATCGAATAAGGAAAAAGAAACCGAATAAGGAATGTTATTACATTGGTTGCAATGAATAACATTGATTTCCCAGTTAAATAAAAACCGATAATTTCACATGTGAAATAAACGTGGTTATTTCACTCTCTGACGGCATACAATAAGTACCGATTATCAGGTTATCTGCATGTTGATATCGTAAAATATCAGCTGCGAGACATAATATGAAGCTTTTTGTCGAGTGAGCGTAGCGAACGAGATCAACTAGCCTTCATATAATGTCAAGCAGCTGATATTTTACAATATCAATATGCAGATAATCTGATAATCGATTTATCGGGCTATATTTGCGTGTTTCGGAAGTGTTTTCTTTGTTTCACCAGCACACAAAAGATGACTTGATAAGTTCGGGTCAAAGTTATTAACATCGGTTCAAACATTATGACGTCGCTGATATGTCAGGGTCAAAGTTATTAAGGCCGGGTCAACGTATTTGACGTCACAAAGACATGATACGGAATAATATTATTAATTTGTATATTTTAACAAATTTGATTCGTTTAGGGATAGTCACATGTTAAACTATATTTTCGAAGGTAGAGAGAAAACGGCGGATAGCAAAAAGCATATTGTACGGCAAAAAGCATATTGCACGGTTATTTTTAGAAAATATAAAAACCGATAAACTTTGTGACGTCATGTATTGAATTTCAGGATATTGTTAAACGATCTTAACGTTTTGAAACAGATGATATATATCTGTGATCGATTATTTGACGGAAAAAATCTTCAAATACTTAAGATGACAAACAAACAAAAAAAAAGCAATTGAAATAACAACTAATATTTTGTATTGTTAAGGAGACAATATGATATCTATAAAATTCCAACAAAATCAAATGACGATTTTGATACAAATATGGTCGGAAATTAATAATATAACAAATATAGCCTTTGTATGAGGTCAATACAGGATATATCGACCCAAAGAAGTATATCGACCTCGGACTACGTTCTCAGTCAATATACTTCTTTCAGGTCAATATATCCTTTTATCATATGTTTAGTAGTAAATACAGTAGTTTTGCATGTTTGATAAATAGCCTGCTGATTAATCCGTATCGCGCAACTTTGGTGCGCACCCTTTATCGCATACCCTTTATCACACCCTTACCCTTTATCGCATACCCTTTATCACACCCCTACCCTTAATCACACCCCTACTTTTTATTTTTTTTATTTTTTTACATAAAGTCAGTTTTGGATATTTTTTTTGCTTATGAAAAATTTTCCTCAAAATTTTGTTTAATGACGTCATTGTTTGGTTTGTGACGTCACGAACGTCGTTTTCATATTGTATGTGACGTCACGAACGTCAAGTTTTCATATTTTTGGCACACTAAATGCAACTATAAAAAATACAAAAATAAACAAAATATTTTTAAAACAACAGCACGCAAATTGTAAGGTAACCAAGGTGCTTCGGATTAGTAATTGAGCAGTTCTTTTAAGGCCTTTGAAACAAGACAGAAGTAGAACTGAAGGTAACCCAGTGCTAAGGAACAGAAAACGAGTTATAAACTTGTGCGCACGAGTTGTACAACTTGTGCGCACAAGTTGCACGTATTCTTATAGACATGCGCTGTTTTGCTAGAGAGACTATTTATGGAACGCCGTAGCTGCCGAATACAAACGTTTATATACATGAATGCACATACTTTTCAATGTCTGCACATGTTTTTTCTATGTATACACATACTTTGCATATATATGAACATAGTTTACTTTATATGCACTTATTTTTTATATATATATGCACATACTTTTCCTACATATGCACATCGTTTACCTTATATGCACATACTTTTCTATATATCTATTTGAACATAGTTAACCTCATATGCATATACTTTTTTTCTATATATGCACAGACTTATTCTACATAGGAATGTACAAATGTAGTTCTGCATGTGAATACTTTACTCAGTATATATGAACATAGTTTTTCAACGTGAGAATTACAATTCATATTATGCTTTTCTGTTGTTTTTTCAAACTGAACTAAGCCTAAGGGTTCCAGTATCATAAAAAGAATGTGAATTAAGAATTTCTTAATGATGTATGATGTTCAATTAAGCAACTTTTGAAATCATTTTCATATGAATGCAATACTATTTTGGCATGTATGATGGTATGGCGCTGTTGTCTTCATCTATAGTCACTTGTTTTAATGCCATAACTTTGTATTTTGTATGAGTCGTTTGTATTACATTTTAACACAAGGATTTTTATCACTAATGGCATGTTGAATTCAGTGGTTTTTGTCCCAACAATTCAGTGATAACGGGTCACAAGTTATATTAATGCATTTCAGCTACCGCTTTACAAGCAGAGCCAAATACAATGAACGTTCCAACTATGTATTGGCTTCCGAAGCTACACAAAACACCTTACAAATATAGATTTGTTTCGTCTTCAAGCCATTGTTACACAACTAAATTGTCTATTCTTCTTACCAGCACACTTGGTACAATTAAAAACCTGATAATAAATTATTCAAATAAGGCTTTCGAAAATAGTGGAATTAATTACTTTTGGAGTGTCAAGAACTCGTTGGAAGTAGTTGATAAATTGCATGCTTATATTGGTGATTTTGAATCTGTTCAAAGTTTTGATTTTTCTACCCTGTATACCACATTGCCTCACATTCTCATTAAGAAAAAATTCACACACCTAATTAAATGGGCATTTAAAAAGTCAGAATGTGAATATATATGTTCAAACTCTTTTAGGTCAGTTTTTAGTAGCAATAAACAAAAAAACTATGTCAATTGGACATGCTTTGATACTATATATGCCCTTGAATTTTTACTAGATAACATTTTTGTTCGCTTTGGGGATTCCGTATATCGTCAGGATATCGGAATTCCAATGGGGACTTACTGTGCACCACTTATTGCGGACCTGTTTTTGTATTGCTATGAGTTACAATTTATGACAAAAATAAGCAAAAACCCATCGAAACAACATCTGATACATACATTTAATAACACTTTTAGATTTTTGGATGATATTTTGGCTCTCAATAATGACGACTTTAGTATGTATATTAAAGAATTTTATCCTGTTGAACTTACTTTAAATAAAGCTAATACTAACAATGACCACTGCCCTTTCCTCGATCTTGATATCTATATCACTAACGGAAAGCTAAATACTACAATTTATGATAAAAGAGATGATTTTTCATTTCCTATCGTTAATTATCTATTTTTAGATGGTGACGTTCCCTTGTCACCATCTTACGGTGTTTATATATCTCAACTTGTACGATTCGCTCGTGTATGTAACAATGTTTTAGATTTTAACGAGAGAAATTTATGTATTACTGAAAAATTATTACACCAGGGTTTTCGATATCACAAACTAGTCAAAACATTAACTAAATGTTATCATCGGTATAAGGACATCATTCGTAAATATAGCTCAACATGCAGACTTCTTATACGTTTAGGTATTTCACATCCAATTTTTTATGGAAATATTCTTTATAAAGCACAAAGGTGTCAATATTCACCTCAGAAACTCACAAAACTTTTGAATAGACTTATTAAGAAGGGATATAACTACGATACTGTTGTCAGGTCATTAAAGATTGCATATTTTGGCATTAATATTGATTCACTTATGGGGTCTTTGCGTCGGAACTAAACACATTTATTCAAAAACAAGTTGTTGGCATGACACGGGTTATGTTCTTCTCATATATGTCATGATGGTATGAGACTAAACCCCTAACGGGAAGGATTGTGCCTGATGTTCATATGATGAAATCATAATCTTTCTGTCAGTTTTATTGAAGCCTGGAGCTGGCATGTCAGTTAACTGCTAGTAGTCTGTTGTTATTTATGTATTATTGTCATTTTGTTTATTTTCTTTGGTTACATCTTCTGACATCAGACGCGGACTTCTCTTGAACTGAATTTTAATGTGCGTATTGTTATGCGTTTACTTTTCTACATTGGCTAGAGGTATAGGGGGAGGGTTGAGATCTCACAAACATGTTTTACCCCGCCGCATTGCTGCGCCTGTCCCAAGTCAGGAGCCTCTGGCCTTTGTTAGTCTTGTATTATTTTAATTTTAGTTTCTTGTGTACAATTTGGAAATTAGTATGGCGTTCTTTATCACTGAACTAGAATATATTTGTTTAGTGGCCAGCTGAAGAACGGAATTTCTCGCTACATTGAAGACCTGTTGGTGACCTTTTGCTGTAGTTTTTTTCTACGATCGGGTTGTTGTCTCTTTGACACATTCCCCATTTCCATTCTCAATTTTATTTAGTTTGGTTTCCGCACTCTGTCGTTAATTTGCCTTATCATAAATTATTGAAATTCACACACAATGTTAATAATCACACAAAGTTAGGCCGAGTTAGAATTTTGGGCAGTACTTTTTTGGACAATTATGCCCCTTTATAACTTGGAAAATTGAAAATTGTAAGCGGGGGCATTCGTGATTTCAAACTTTTTTTTAAACAGGTTTTATGTTTTATTAGTAAAAACATTAGTAAGAGCCGAATGCACTTTGTCGGTGTGGGAATAATCTATAAACAGTGAATGTAAAATTTCATAGAGTGAGACCTTTGTCTCACTCTATGAAATTTTACATTCACTGTCCAGCGATGGCGAAAACTATTTCTATAGAGCTTTGTATTCGGTATTAAGATAGAACACCTGGATGCTTCATACTTTGTTTGTAATAGCCTTATGTTTCGAAATTTCCGTCTGTCATATGTTGTATGTAATAATGCAGTAGGTCAAATATATATATATATATATATATATACAACTCGTCTAAACATCAACCCAACAATGGTAGATCTGTAAATTTGGGTTTTCCCTCGCCGGGATTCGAACCCATGCTACTGTGATATCGTGACACCAAATCGCCTGCACTGCAGCCGTCCCGCTAGACCACACGACCACCTGGGCTCTACAATAATAGAGCTTTCGCTGGCCATGTGATACCTTTCCACGTCAGTTTTAATCTAGCGGCGTACTACATTACATGATATATAAGGCATGAAGATGTTATTGTTACAGATCAGCTAAATTATCTATAGTAAAGGATCCTACAAATTAATGTAAGATACAGTCACAGAAAATAATTATATTATATATATATAAAACGTCTGAATAGTAGTCAACGATTTTCCCACGAGGGACCTGTATATGAGCCAGTCCATGCGAAAAGGTACAAAAAGTCCTTTTGGTAAACTTTACAGGACACGTTATCAAAGTTTGTTATAGTATTTTTGAAAAACGATTTTATCCGAAAAAAAATTACATTAATGTAAACATTCATAAGATTGTCAATTCTATCCCGAATTTGTCAACTAAAACCGAAAAAGACGTAGATATATCTGAATTTTTGGTATTTGAGCAAGTGTAAAATCATTTGTTCCCCGGACTAATGCTATACCGACCAGAAACTACACAAAATTATGACACGTCAATAATTTCCGTCAGTTCTACAGGTTTAAAGAAAGAACGACAACATTAAAACATGAGGGAAAATGCAAAAACTATGACATCTTGTGATTTAGAAATTGAAATTTAAGTTAAGTTAAGTTATTTAGTTAAGTTAAGTTATTTAATATTATATAAATCAACCTTAGTTGCACGGGATTCGAACCGTTGCCCGGTTTGATTGCATTGATATCCGCATCGTAAGCGAGAGCCTTATCCCCACTGCTACCAGGTTTAACGTTATCAATTGGCAAATCAAGCCATTTAAACTGTACTTTGAAAATGATTGAAATATATGAAATAATTCACTAAAAATCTTGATAAAACTAGGGGGGGGGGGGGGTCTCAACACTCGCAGGAGCGTGTAGCTCACAGCTTGATGATATGAGGGAAAGTAAATGTGTTTTATAAATCACAAGTCTACTACCAATAATTATGCACACTTTTTAGAATTTCGTAAATTTTTCGTTTTTGTACCTTTTCGCATGGACTGGCACATATATATAACTTCCTTAAAATATTAAAAAAAATAAACTGAAATGGTTATGTAACGACTTTTTGTAATTTTGACAATGCAAATGTTGAAACCAAAATAAAAATATGACTTGCAAATGCCAATAAATGTTCAAAGTCAATAGACAATTACTAAGGGGATAGGGCCAAATATTATCTATGGAAATGAGATGTACTAATACTTATACAACTGCATAAAACATATCATTGAACCACCACTTGTGGTTCAACATAAACTAGATCTAATCACAAACTAATACATTGCGAAGCCAACGCCGACGCCGTAAAAATAAAATGTATATTAAACGTATTGAAAAGCTTTTAAAAAGGTGTGAATATCAAATATGATATGACGTGCTGCAGTTCTAAATTATGATTTGTCTGATTTACTCTGCATTTCTTGTTTTGCGTCTACATTTTCAGCATTTGGGGATTAAGGTGAGAGTGCGAAAATAAACAAAAAAGAAATGAAATTTTCCTAGTTATAAAGGAGCAGAACTGTAATACAGCAGGTGACTTTTGCGTTTTATAGTTTTTTTTTACCTTTGTGTATTAGCTTTATCAAATTAAGTAGAGGCAAAGTTGAATTAGAGTGCTGCAAAATAAAATGGAAAGATGGAAAGACAGACGGTAAAACGGACGATTAAGGGTAATACATGTATAATGCCCCATACGCCTATCGGCAGGGCATAAAAAGAATTCCCCGTCTTTGGTCCTTTCTATAACACCATAATAATAGAAAACAATTCACATTTTGAGATCTTAGACTATACTGAATACTTTGAAAACACATGAAACTTGGTAAGGAAAATGGCAATTTAAATTAAGTTTTATAAGAATGCATTTTTCAACTTTTGACCCGTTAGTGGTAATAATCCATGTGTTAAAATTTAATACTATAGGTTATATGGTTCGCTACTGACCCCCTACGGATCCATAGAGGGTTAGTAAAATCCATGAATTGTATTCACCCTCTATGGATTTGTAGGGGGTCAGTAGTTAACCGTATAACGAATTTATCGGACGCTGGACTTTTTCTACGGCGTTTTGTTGAAAAATAAACAATAAAACACAACAACATTAATAGATGACGTCGCCATTAACGCGTCATGAACCCCATATGAAACTTACTAACCCCATACGGTCTCATAGGGGGTCACCACGTGACGGCGTTTAACCAATTACAACGTGACAATTCATCTGTGGTCCGATAAAAACAAATCGACTCCTTCAACGTTTTGACATAAAAACCAAGTGACTATAGATGAAGACAACAGCGCCATACCATCATACATACCAAAATAATATTGAATTCATATAAAAATGATTCCAACAGTTGCTTAATTGAACAACATACAACATTATGAAATTCTTAATAAACATTCCTTTTATGATATTGGAACCCTTAGGCTTAGTTCAGTTTGAAAAAAAAACCAGATAACATTAATATGAATTGTAATTCTCACGTTGAAAAACTATGTTCATATATACTGAGAAAAGTATTCACATGCAGAACTACATTTGTACATTCATATGTAGAATAAGAAAAAAGTATATGCATATGAGGTTAAATATGTGCAAATAGATATATAAAAAATGTGCATATATAGAAAAGTATGTGCATATAAGGTAAACGATGTGCATATGTAGGAAAAGTATGTGCATATATATATATATAAAATAAGTGCATATATAGTAAACTATGTTCATATATATGCAAAGTATGTGTATAAATAGAAAAAAACATGTGCAGACATTGAAAAGTATGTGCATTCATGTATATAAACATATGTTTGTATTCGGCAGCTACGGCGTTCCATAAAGTAGTCTCTTTAGCCAAACAGCGCATGTCTATAAGAATACGTGCAACTTGTGCGCACAAGTTGTACAACTCGTGCGCACAAGTTAATAACTCGTGCGCACAAGTTGTGTAACTCGTGCGCACAAGTTGTGTAACTTGTGCGCACAAGATAGTAACTTGTGCGCACAAGTTAGTAACTTGTGCGCGCAAGTTGGTAACTTGTGCGCACAAGTTGAATTTTTTTTTTTTTGCATGGCACTCCAGGGCTTCCGTATATAATACTCTTCTGTTGAAACATATGATAAAGCGTATAATACATGGCAAAATCCGTATCATATTTCGTATCATCCCGAGACATCAATATCAGCTCGTTTAATCCATGCGTCGTTCGGTCACGCGTTGTCTTATTTTTTATATACAAATACGGCGATTAGTTATACTATAAATAATCGAAAAAGGAAAAAGAAAACGAATAAGAAAAAAAAAATTTGAGGAAAAAAAAGATTGAGGAAAAAAAATTTTGAGGAATCAAAATTTTGAAGGAGAAAAAAATAATCAGTTTGGACTTGTAAAATTTTTCAAAATTTGAATATCGAAAAAGGAAATGGAAACTGAATAAGGAAATGAAAATCGAAAAAGGAAATAGAAACCGAAAAAGGAAATGAATATTGGAAAAGGAAAAAGAAACCGAATAAGGAAATGAAAATCGTATAAGGAAATGAAAATCGAATAAGGAAACGAAAATCCAATAATGAAATAGAAACCAAATAAGGAAATAGAAACCAAATAAGGAAATAGAAACCGAATAAGGAAACAGAAACCGAAAAAGGAAATGAATATTGAAAAAGGAAAAAGAAACCGAATAAGGAAAAAGAAACCGAGTAAGGAAAAAGAAACCGAATAAGGAAAAAGAAACAGAATAAGGAAATTGAAATTGAATAAGGAAATGAAAATCCAATAAGGAAATAGAAACTGAATAAGGAACTAGAAACTGAAAAAGGAAATGAATATTGAAAAAGGAAAAAGAAACCGCATAAGGAAAAAGAAACCGAATAAGGAAAAAGAAACCGAATAAGGAAATGAAAATCGAATAAGGAAATGGAAATCGAATAAGGAAACAAAAATCCAATTAGGAAATAGAACCCGAATAAGGAAATAGAAACCGAAAAAGGAAATGAATATTGAAAAAGGAAAAAGAAACCGAATAAGGAAATGAAAATCGAATAAGGAAATGGAAATCGAATAAGGAAATGAAAATCCAATAAGGAAATAGAAACCGAATAAGGAAATAGAAACCGAAAAAGGAAATGAATATTGAAAAAGGAAGAAGAAACCGAATAGGGAAAAGAAAATCAAATAAGGAAGTGAAAATCGACTAAGGAAATGGAAATCGAATAAGGATGATAATCGAAAAAGGAAAAAGAAAACGAATAAGGAAATGAAAAAAAGATTAGAAGAAAAACTTTTTGAGGAAAAATATTTTGAGGAAAAAAAATATTTGAGGAAAAAAAATTTTGAGGGGAAAAAAATGAGGAAAAAAAATTTTGAGCCAAAAAAATTTTGGGAAAAAAAAATTTTGAGGAAAAAAAAAATTGGAGGAAAAAAAATTTTGAGGAAAAAAAAATTTTGAGGAAAAAAAAAATTTTGAGGAAAAAAAAAAATTTGAGGAAAAAAAAATTTTGATGAAAAAAAATTTTGATGAAAAAAAAATTTGAAGGAAAAAAAAAATTCAGTTTGGACTTGTAATATTTTTCAAAATTTGAATATCGAAAAAGGAAATGGAAACCGAATAAGGAAATGAAAATCGAAAAAGGTTATAGAAACCGAATAAGGAAATAGAAACCGAAAAAGGAAATGAAAATTGAAAAAAGAAAAAGAAACTGAATAAGGAAAAAGAAACCGAATAAGGAAAAAGAAACCGAATAAGGAAATGGAAATTGAATAAGGAAATGAAAATCCAATAAGGAAATAGAAACCGAATAAGGAACTAGAAACCGAAAAAGGAAATGAATATTGAAAAAGGAAAAAGAAACCGAATAAGGAAATGAAAATCGAATAAGGAAATGGAAATCGAATAAGGAAACAAAAATCCAATTAGGAAATAGAACCCGAATAAGGAAATAGAAACCGAAAAAGGAAATGAATATTGAAAAAGGAAAAAGAAACCGAATAAGGAAATGAAAATCGAATAAGGAAATGGAAATCGAATAAGGAAATGAAAATCCAATAAGGAAATAGAAACTGAATAAGGAAATAGAAACCAAATAAGGAAATGAATATTGAAAAAGGAAAAAGAAACCGAATAAGGAAATGAAAATTGAATAAGGAAATGGAAATCGAATAAGGAAATGAAAATCCAATAAGGAAATAGAAACCGAATAAGGAAATAGGAACCGAAAAAGGAAATGAATATTGAAAAAGGAAGAAGAAACCGAATAAGGAAAAGAAAATCGAATAAGGAAATGAAAATCGAATAAGGAAATGGAAATCAAATAAGGATGATAATCGAAAAAGGAAAAGAAAACGAATAAGGAAATGACAAAAAAATTTGAAGAAAAACTTTTTGAGGAAAAATATTTTGAGGAAAAAAAAAATTTGAGGAAAAAAAAATTTGAGGAAATAAAAATTGATGAAAAAAAAAATTGAGGAAAACAAATTTTGAGGAAAAAAAAAATTTGAGGAAAAAAAAATTTGAGGAAAAAAAATTTTGAGGAAAAAAAAATTTTGAGGAAAAAAAATTTTGAAGGAAAAAAAAAATTCAGTTTGGACTTGTAATATTTTCAAAATTTGAATATCGAAAAAGGAAAAAGGAAAAAGGAACCAACTTGTGTCTGGTCAGGTAACAATTCAAACCGAGGAAAAGACATAAAGTGTAAGACGAAAACAACTGAAAAACAGAAACACTGAACTGCAACAAAAGCAAACGCTAACGCAAATACATGTTTTTGTAGAAACGGACTAATTGTTATCAACTACCATATTCCTGACTTGGTACATGACATTTTTAGAAAAAAAACGTAGGTTGAACCTGGTTCTTTGGCTTGCAAATTCTTCAGCTTATACTGCAGTATTAAAAATACCTTAAAAATGACAATACTACGTAATAGGTAAACAGTACAAACTAACGTTAGAACACTTAGCATAGAAAAATACATACATAACCATTAAAAACATACATTACAACATGTAACATATGTATATTCCGTGTGATATTTCGACTTTACAATCTGAAATAACAAGGCGTGGAAAAACATACTTGCACAGATTGTACTAGCTTTCGACAATCTTGGAGACATCTTGTTATTTTATTTTTTTCGTGAAACATAAACACAAAATCCTCCTGAAACAGGAATTATATTTTGACGCAATATTTAAGATCAACGCTTCAGAGTTACACTTTTCCCTCAAAAACTTGTTGTTAATGATTATTTCAAAGATTTATTCAATAACTTTATCAAGTATTTTTGTCATTATCTTTTACAGAAACCTTGTATCTCTTCTTTGTATGTGCTAAACAAAAACAGTCGAAATAAACATTCGAGCTCATACATCGAAATTAAACTGACATCGCCAAGGCTAAAAAAGATAGACACAAACAGACAAGCAATAGCACACAAAACACAACAAAGAAGACTAAAGACTAAGAACTCGACCCCACCCCATAGAACTGAACTGAGGATGATCGCGTGTACTTAGGAAGGGTAAATTAATGGTAGAAGTTCATACAATGTGCCTTTTGAATTTGAAATAACTCAAGACAATAATATAATAAGTTTTAAAAATTACAAAATTACAATTACAATTACATACGTAAAAACGTGTTTACGTATCGCCCCCGTGTGTAGCTACATACGTAATAACGTGTTTACGTATCGCCCCCGTGTGTAGCTACATACGTAATAACGTGTTTACGTATCGCCCCCGTGTGTAGCTACATACGTAATAACGTGTTTACGTAACGCCCCCGTGTGTAGCTACATACGTAATAACGTGTTTACGTATCGCCCCCACTTGTAGCTACATACGTAATAACGTGTTTATGTAACGCCCCCGTTTGTAGCTAAATACGTAAAACGTGTAAACATTAGAAAACAATATTTCAGTCACTCTACGTATACGACATACACCATATGTGTCACTCTACGTATACGACATTCACCATATTTGTCACTCTACTTATACGACATACACCATATTTGTCACTCTACTTATACGACATACACCATATGTATCAGTTTTCATAATAAGACTTTAAATGCTGGTATCTTCTACAGTGTAAAGTTTCGAACAATTTGTTAGTGAACCAGAGCAGTCATTCAACAAATGTAAGGAGAGCCATCTTAGTAGCTATGAATGCATGCTAGTCCTTCTTTTTGAAAGAGGACCTTAAAAATGAAGGCTAAAAGTAGGATCATTGAAAAACTGTCGTTTCAATCAACCAGTGCTATTAAATAAAGTATACCGGCCGTCAAAAGTAAACTTTTACTCAGAAAAAAAAAACTTCTGGTAACTTACTAAACCGAATGAAACACATCAACTATAAGAGGGAAACAACGAGACAAAATAAACACTTAAGTGCAACAAAAAAACAAATAACAATGCAACGTATATAGAAAAGAACTTTAAGATAAACAATGCCATATTTAAGAACAATACAACGGAACAAAAGATACACTGAACTGCAACAAAATCAAACCCCAACATACACATGATACATAGAAACGGACAAGTTGATATCAACTTCCATATTTCTGAATTGGTACAGAACATTTTGATAAAAAAAACAGTGGTGGGCTGAACCAGATTGTGTGGCTAGCTAAACCTCACGCTTGTTGGCTATTAATGTGAGATGGATACATACACAGCATTTGGAGTAACTATATTATTTTATATAAAAATATACCAGTACAAGACGTGTTTTTCATTGGATAAATATTTTTACGCATTTTCAGTTGAAATAACTTAACTTTTTACACAGAATTAAATAGGATTAAAGAAAATTACCTGCTCACAGTGAACATAACTATTGGTGTTGAATACATATATATGCAGTATCTATTGTAAATACTTAAACTTACTTCCTGCATTCGATACATTGTATAATCTGAAGGCAACAACAGTCATATACCAACAGTTCAGCATATTGACTCTGTATCATTTTTAATATAAAGGAAGAAAACAATCATTTTAAGCAACACCAATAAAAGTCCACTATTGTTTCCATTAATTTCAGCATATTGCATTTGTATTTCACGAAAAACAACCAATCCGAATATACAGAAAGTACTGATATTTAATGGCCGTTCATTATTTCTTATCAAAACAAAGACATAATTGCATTAATATTCAAAATGAATTTGAGTCCTTACAATATTTTTAAAATTCGTATACAAAACAAAAGCACAACCTAGGCCTTATCCTAATATGGGAAAGTGGTGTATCAGTATAACATGAGAACAAACAAGATAAATCAAATGAAAAGTTATTAACTCATCAGATGAATACAAATAAAACTACATCTATCAAAAACACAGAGTGATCGTCACCATGTATCCTACCAACCAAAAGACACAAAGTACTGATCGGAGGGTACTCGCAGTTACTGACAGCTAGTTCAAAGCCACTATCAACCAATTTAAGCACTCACGCATCTAACACTATATTCTTATCAATAATTCTGTATCACAGTGTAGATACTATTCTGTACACTATCCGGAAGTCGCGATTTTCAAAGCGATGATTTTCAACTGGCTAACAGAACGGTTTTGCCTACAGTGACTTTTCTCATCATTTTTTTACTCCTTTATCTATAAAGTGCTTTGAACACCTTCAAAGTATGTATAGCATCATAAATATGAGTAACTGTAACAAAAACATGCATTAAAATATAAAATATACGTGTGCATCACACCAACTTGATAGAAAAAAGTGAAATCGATGGACAATTTTGCTCTCGAAGTAGAAAGCAAGTAATCTTTTATTGCAAATATTTGCATCAGTTTACAGTTAAATATGTACTGTTTCAATATTCTTTTCGTATTTAAGTAGAATATTCGTATTTCTCCTAAAAAATATGTTTTCCTTGAGGATCCAAAAATATATTACTGTACGATCAGTCTAGAACTGACTGTATTCTAGAAGCGATTTCAGATTTTTTGACTGTATGACCAGTCACGATTAAAAAAGAAAACAACAACGGCAATTTACAGATATATACGTGTCTATGTGATATTATGAAATGTCCAGGGAACTAAAACGTGTAATTTCTTTCATCAGACAATACAAATATATTTCTGATGATAATTGTATTTTTGTTTCGTCAGTTTTATTCAAAATCAACTGCCTAAAAAGCAATACATGATTCACTTGTGGACTTTGTATTAGTGTATCGTTGCAGTTATCTGTTTAGCTATTACATTTTTAACAGCTATTTTACACTGTCCGCCGTTGAGGAGGATAATTCATGTGATATACTTTGGGTAATAAGTTTACAGAAATCATTTCATGTATCAACAACGAATGAATTTAAAATGAAAAGGATTTTATCAGTTCACTTAAAGCGATTTTGGGTTAATCCATATATATGTCATTGTACTGATTGCATTTGCTAATTGCGTCACAACTTTTGAAAATAATAATACTTAGCTTATACACTTTTACCCTTTTTAGCAGTTTCCACAGAAAGTCGGTTGGTATGTTGAAGGTTGGTGCGACCATTAAAACGGTTAAACCCGCTGTACTAAAATTTTAAAATAAATTTGATTGGGACTTGGATTGAGAGTTGTCTCATGGGCACTCATACCACATCTTCTTCTTATTATTATTTTGGTGATGTTAGAATGCTGCCAAACATTGTCCATGCCTTTTAATCATGAACCGTTTAATCGTTATTGATGCCAAAATGGAGGTCAAGTTTGATATTGACGATTTTTACTGTTTCTGATCATGAGTTATGCTTCTTGAAAGATTTAAAAATGGTGTTTCCAGTCGTGTCTCTGCGTTAACTCATGAATCGTTCATTCATACAAATTTCTAAAACTTTAATATTTTGTTACTGGTGATAACATGGAGGTCAATATGACATTGATGATTTTCACATTCAACGTTCAAGAGAGATGGTTCTTGAAAGATTAAACAATGCAGGATATAAATAATTTTTTTTTAATCTTGGTTGCTGTCTTCTAAAAGGCTCTTGTTTTGATTTTCCTTGGGAGTCGGCTATGTTTTTTTATCTCCATTTTTCATTTACATCTGTCCAATTATAGAAACATTCAGACTAAAAGTTGGTATACGTCGACCCTGAGTAAAACTTTGGGATTGGGTGAAAGGGAGGCACATCATTAATATTCAGTCCACTGACTTTGTTATTTGAAAATTGTTTATGAAATGAACATGTTAACTTCAAATCAATATAAATACTGCAATGCATTCAAGTAAACGAAAAGATATTTTTCTTTTTTATGATAATCCAATACCAAGTTTTCATGATTCGGCAGAATTAAAGTTGACAGTTGCAACATGTGTTTCTTCGTCTATTACAAATGTCCGAACAAAAAACTACAAACTGATACCTGCTGAAATTAAGAAGGACAATACAATCACAATTCCACAATGTAAATCACTCACACTTAATGTATGTAATATTTCTTCGGAACTGTGATCACCTTTTCAGAAGAAATTTGGAACAGAAGTACAATTGAGTATCAAAGAGACATCTCAACATCCAAAACAAAGTGAAGGATCTGTGATCAATTATAGGCTCCAGTACGGCCTCGAATGTGTGTAATACATTATTTTTTATATAACAATTAAATCTGTGTGTTTGAACCATTTTAAGTATAACGTAGGACATTTCGGAAACTTATATAAACAACAAACCTTCCTCTTATTTTAGCAAAGTTTATACATCCTTATACTTAATGCAGTGATTCGAGTACACCCTATCAAGCTAAAACATATTTCATAAGTTTTCATGATGTGAATTTATTGAAATATATTTGTGTTATTTAGAAAAAAATCAACCTTCTAATGTATCGTATATAACTTTGAAATCACCACTAGAATACAGTGAAAAAAAGACTGATCATACAGTTTCAAAATATACAAGCGAGACTGATTGTGCAGTGAGAAATTCAAACAAGTGTAATTTTTTGTATTTCTGGCTTCAAAGATCTGGTTGAAACTTTAACCCCCACTTGAAATCTACTTCACTCAGTTAATTAAGTCTGGTTCATACATTAATTTGTACACCAAGAGGGTACGAAGTTTGTTTTTAGGTTCACCGACTGATTTTCCTTAGTGATGCACTTGAAAATATCCTGATTAAGGCAAAGAAACGAATAATGAGTGTGCTGAATTTAATTCTAAACCATTTGAGAATATTGATGTCAGCTGATTTAATCATTAAGCAATGTACACATGATCAACTTACCGTTTAATTCAGTATATCCATCAAATTTAAAATGTGATCCAAAAAGTTCTCGCTTCGAAAATCGCGACTTCCGGATAGCGTTCAGAATAGTATCTACATTGTGTGTATATGTTATTGCGAACCATTGGAACAAAATGTACAACTATTGTTAGTGGACGCCACTAATGTTTATATAATTTGTGTCTAATGCCTTTTGCGAATTGTGCAATTAAAATATGTTTAAACCACTATTGAGACACCAACGTACATGTATATTATTCTGTGTAACAGATTGTTATTGCTGAGTCAACAATGTCGATTTCCTTGCATATAATTGTTTACTTCATTTACATTTTAAAAGTGTAAAAACAATTGATTTCTTGTCTCGAATATTGCACTTTTGAACATTTCTTTCTGTTTTAAACTTGTTAATTAACCAGAAAATGTTTATAATCACACGATTGTATGAATATACATTCAAACATTAGATAAATTGTATGTATTTCCAAATTGTCATAAAACATCCACAAAGAGAAAACTGACACTCTTGTTTTTAAATTCCTTAATAAATGTAACAATGGTGAGAGTATACAAAGTACAGTTAACGAAAAGTTAGAGTATATGCAGTTATTTCTTTAAGACTATGATATTGATAAAAATGCAGTAGTATAGCTTCACGTTTAGTAGTTAAACATCTACGTAGACCTTGGTAGCTGCTAATATATTGAACGCAACCCTGTCATCGAAGTAGGTAGAACCGGTGAAAAGAAAAAAAAACTAAATAAAAAAATGCAATCAATAATCTTTAACATAATCGACAAACTTAGATATAGGAAGATATGGTGTGAGTGCCAATGATACAACTCTCATCCAAATAACAATTTATAAAAGTAAACCTTGCATATTTAAGTGTTTCCTTTTTGATATAATCATAGTAAAATGTTTGCCCATTCGAGTAAACATCTGTTTCTGGCGCATTCTTAGATGAACAATTTAGACTGGACCTGGTTATTAAAAGAAACTATTAGATAAACAATAATATAAGTTGGAGAGCACCTTACAATTATTGATTTTATAGATTGGGAACAAAAATGAAATCATTGGAAATCAATTTTATATTTTTATATACACGAAAATATTGTACATGTGTTTGTAAAAAAGAATTAATGTATTACCGAAAGACGATATATAAAAATATACTGATGTCGAACCCCTAACTACATACACTAAGCTATGATACTGACGTTGGAACTGCTTAGCGGCGGTACACGACGTTCCTCAACAGAAGGCTATTTCTACGATTTCAAAGAACATTTCAGGGGTTCAAGCAATTAACTGTTGTGATTTTTTCATCCATTTCGAGTTTGTTTGAAAATGCAGAGTTTTACAAATAAAACTTAAAGTGGTCGTATGGATATTGTTCAATGAATATGCATTTAAAGGGGTTGTCGGTCTTTCCAGGCCATAATTGATAATTTTCCTTTCGGCAGCAGTTCTCATTTTTAAAACATACGTTTATTTCAAATTTACAAAGATTTAGTTTCAACATAAATTAGATTTTTTAATGTTATTCTCTTATTTTTGGCATATTTATACATACTCTATTTGTTGCATTTCTTTCCGTTTCCGTTTTAGCTTCCTTTCTATAATTTATCATTTCACGATGCTTTTGTTGTCGCAATTTGTATAGGTAGCTAAACATTTAGGGTCCATGTTTTTCTCATTTCCGTATGTTTTTGCCATTATACATATCCTTTGTTTGTTGTAATTGCCAGCAATGGTTTGTCTCTATTTTATTTTATTAACAAAACAATTATGTATGTTTTATACGATTTAAAACTTGCAGATAGATTTTATTTTTTAAATAAAACAAATTTGTTATACAATAAAAACCAAGATCCCGATTCGTTTTTATATCAATCGCATTTGGTCAACATTTGAATTTAAACATAAACTATTCCTTTCTCATACATTGGTTGTATGGCATCTTTTACATGTTTTTTTTATTTTCATTCGAATTAGACAAGAAACAGAAAAAATGCGATATAAAATTAAAACCCAGTCTGAGAGCATTCCATCATATGTTGGGACAAAACAGAAAAAAAAATTATTTTCTGTAATCTAATATGCTTATTTGATTAACAGCTGGTTAAAACCTCAATTTAAAAGAAAAAAAAACAGCGTTTTTTCGTTGAGACTAGATGGCTATTCTTTTTGAAGTCATAGCAATAAAAATTAAACACATGGTTTCCTGCAATAGAATATCATGCACAAGGAGAAAATAAAAAAAAAACTTTCAAATATAATAGATGTTTTCTTTTAGCTTTTTCAATTAAATCATGCTAAAATGCGCAAACACGAAATATACTTGCCTTGCATATGCTTGGACATTTTTAAGACCGTTTTCAAAAACAACCTTTTTCCGGTTTCGGTGATATTGATTTGCTTTATCAGGCGAATCACAATAATTATAGCAATACTCAGGTGAAATGTTACATCGGGAAAAAATACCTTAGGAAAGAAACGGAACTCTGATCTTTTGCACACAACATTAAACGTTGGACATTAAGTTTTTGCATAAGAATGGGATACATAGGTGTTAAAATTCATATTTCATATTTTGGTTCTTTTTTTTTCTTTAATTGCAAGTCTATTGTAATGAATTAAATCAGAAATCACTATATTTTTATGTAACTGACCAGTCGACGTATTTACTTTTATGCTATTCTATAGCAAAATGGAATAAGTACCAATATCGTGAGCTACGTCGTTATGATAGATGTGCAATAGCCATGTTATTGCCAATCTTCGTTCATGCGTTATGGTTTATAACGTGATTACCCGAGTGTTCACACGGTTGGTTACTAGCACCTGCATTGATGTCAATCGTAACATGTAGTAAGAAGAATGGAATCTCCTGGGTTTTCATTTTAATTTGTACAAAGCATTGATTGATTAGTAGTATTGGTATAGATTACGATACTGTCTCGTACGTTACACAAATATTCCACATTACAAACTAAAAGACAAATTGGGAACCAATTGTGCCCCTCTTCTTGCCCACTTGTTTCTTTATTATTATGAGGCTGACTTCATACAGGAACTTCTTAGGAAGAAAGATAAGAAGTTAGCAATATTCTTTAACTCTACTTTCAGCTATATAGATGATGTTCTTTCACTATATAATTCAAAATTTGGTGACTATGTTGAGCGCATCTATCCAATCGAACTAGAGATAAAGGATACAACAGATACAATTAAGTCGGTCTCATATCTTGACTTACATCTAGAAATTGACAATGAGGGTTGGTTGAAAACAAAACTTTACGACAAAAGAGATGATTTCAGCTTTCCAATTGTGAACTTTCCATTTCTAAGTAGCATTCCAGCGGCACCTGCATATGGAGTATATATCAAAACGATAGTCAAACTCATAAATCGAAAATAAACTGACAACGCCATGGCTTACAATGAAAAAGACAAACAATAGTACACATGACACAACATAACTGATTGCATACACAAACAAAACCATGTCATAAATGCCATCTATTTCAAACATGTTTTAATAATGTAACTTCTGAGAGTATCTTTTATTATCCTTAGTAAATACATATGTATACGATTTATATTTCTAAAATCAGGTTTCGGAAAATAATGGCAAACTTTTTTTCGCCGTTATACAATAATAGATATTTAAAATAGAATAAAATTAGTTTAAAAAACAAAACCCAGGACATTTATTGACGACGATTGTTCAAGTCCTCAACAAAACAACAACAGAAATAAATAATCAACAGTGATTTCATTTCTTTATTTATTCAAAAGTTTTAAATCCTCGCAGTTTTTTTTTCGATTTCAAATGCATCTGATTCATCAGGTTTTAGTCTATGTATTTTCTAACCATGAGAGAATTATTACATTATGTACATGTATGTATTTATTCTAATTTTTTCTAACCATGAGAGGGATATTAAATTATGTTTGCATTAAATTTGTGCAAAAAATACCAGAGGGACTGTCAAACTTATAGTTATTAAGTTAAGGCGACATTAGCTTGTTGTTGTTCAAAACTCGTAGATTGATTAAGAGACAAATCAAGAAAACAAACACACTTTGATAGACGCGCATGGATACCCAAAAGAAAAGGGTGAGTAGTTAGCTCTGCATTGTAGTAAGCAGCATGTATAACCTCCAAGACGCTCCACACTTTTCACAATGTCGCCTGGAATTTGACATTATGTACAGCTTAATCTTGTTATTGTTGAATGTTTTATTCGTTTATCTTATTTTTGCATCCAAGACTTTTTATATACAATTGGCGGATTGAATTGCTGAAACGCCGTCGGAACATAACTAAGTAATCTTATTTCTTATAGAGTAATAATGTATTAAATCAATATAAACCAACAGGTTTTAGGAATTGTACTGGATGTTTTTGTGATTCAAGAATACAAAAAAAAAATGGTGTTGATGTTATATTATACCAAACCAATGCTAAAAGCAAAAAATAAAAAAAACAAATAAAGAAAAGAGAAATTCGAAAAGTAAAAAAATAAAAAAAATAAAAAATTTCCCCAAAGTTCCACAAATACAATTTCAAAAACTAAACACAAAATTAAATTCCCCCCTTCTCCCCACTATGTACCTCCCACCAAAAACAAAATAATCATACGTATATTAAGGTAGATTCATGGTATACCGCCATCTTGGATTGTACAATCACAGTACACAATCGGTCTAGTTATTTGCCGAAATTTGCAAATTTGGAGACAGATTTGCAATTCAATGGTTAGACTATTTTTTTCTATTTAAAGAAAACTTGTAAATTAATTGTATTTTACAAAATATTTTAACAAATATAATTTGTTTTTGTTTTAAAATCATTTTTCTCATATGAGCCATTTAAGGGGAGATAACTCTTTAAGTACAAAATTTATACTGGGCTAATAGGGATTTGTTTTATTTTTACTTGTAGCAAGAAAACAAGTTCGGTGACACCATGTTTTCTTTTTATTTTCTTAAAACATATTATGAAACCTTTCTTCTCACAATTTATTTCAAAATTCTATCTCATAAAATTTTTTTTAGGCACACTAATGTGTTTTTTCATGAACAAACTAACCAAATTTTGGCAATTTTCAACGCCTCATAGCTTAAAAAATAGCACGGTGACCCATACTTTTTATTAAATTTTTGAAAAGAGCATAGTAAAATCTTCGTTTTAGCAAATTATAAAAAAATTCTGTCTCAAAAAATATATACTTGTGATCTACCTTAAAAATGAAAAAAGGTACCAGACGGACAGTCAAATTCATAAATCGAAAATAAACAAAACTGACAACGCCATGGCTAAAAATGAAAAACACAAACATACAAACAATATAACACATGATACAACATAGAAACTAAAGAATAATTTGGCAGGTCACACTCATAAAAGGGAAAGGGATTGTAGTTACCACGTAAGGAACATATCCGATATCATCTGTGAAACGGTTATTGTATAACGGTCAACCAACTCCTGATGGCGTCCGTAAAATTTACAAAGGCATGATTTTGAACCCTTGGTTTAATGACAACCCTCTATCTAGAAAATCGTGATAGGAAATATATGCACGGTAATTACCAATTGGTAGATAAATACCCCGTAAAATCACATTTCACAACGCACATCAGTGTTGAATTTGTGTGAAATTGAAGCTCTCCATAAAAAAATTTCGATATAATAATCAGTTAAGGAAAATTAAGAAAAAAAATATTTTCGTCTCATCAGGTACATTTAAATAACTGAACAGAGCTAAACAAGTAACGAATCATTCAAAAATATGAAAAGTGTTATACAGTACTTAAATTCAATTAAAAAACATTATACAATAAATGCCTGTGGTTTCTGTATATATTGAAATGAGCCACTATCATAAAGGTTACTTGGAGACATAGGTGTAGGAGTAAACGTTGGTATCGATTAGTTTTCTAAAATGTCTATTAGTCTGTGTACTACATGTTTCTAATATAATGTACAAATACTTACCCCAATTTATAAAGCAAAGCTTTAGTTAGAATGATGGTGGATTTTGAACGATGTCGTCTCTTCGATTTTTAATCTTATTAACGTAGAGGAAGGATGGACCTTGTTTGTAATAACGATTTTGCATTTGCATCATGTGTTTGTACATGTCTCCAAGATTATCAATATTCGTAAACAAAATGTAATAATCCACATTTTATATCGACACCTTGCAACACTTCGCATAAAACATACTTAACTGTTCTTTGCATTCTTACTATTCCGTTATTAATGTAAACGGTTACCATCACCAGTTTTTTGTTAATGAAACGATGTGTTTCATCTAACTGGGTGGTTTTTTTTCTTAGTTCGAGCTGCTCTATTTTATGTTTGTTTGGTATTGTGACGAAACATTTCGAAAGGCGAGTGAGAGATTCATAGTTTGTATACATGTTTGATATGTCGGATTGTTCATAAAATTGTTGCAGGTTCCTATACACTTTTGTATATTTCTACATATACATGATACAGTCTCATTATCATGCATCTTATTGAATCTGGCATGAATGAAAATAGAAAAAATCACAAGAGAAAGTCAAAATCTGTAGCTTCATGAAAACCGATAACACCTTAATAGATCATAAACACAATGGACAAACAAATTACAATAACCAAAAACCATAAAATATACAAAAATACCGCACTCCAGAGTATTAATAATAATTAAAACACGTCACTATTCTTCTCGTTTATCAAATATGTGTACACGTGCACCAAACATGTATACACATCTAAAAAGAGTACGAATCAGTATGATTATGATGTAAAATGAATCATATCAATGAAGCCTCTCAGGAAAAAAAATAATAAGCCTAGTGGAATGGTTATAAGTAAGATCGGATCGCGTGATATCACTCGCTACCGACATAGAATAAAAATATATACAAAGGTTTAATTAATAGTCAATCATCTTTCCGACGAGGGCAATGGATTGTCATGTGTTACACTACATTATATGGCTGTCGTTTAGATGAGTTATATATACATAATCTGTGTAAAGCCTTGTGTCAACATCACTGGTAATCTGATGGATACAATATATCGTAGAGTAGTCATTGTTTCAGACGTTCTTATCGACAAAGAGGAAATAGTAACATAATCAGTATTACCGGCAAGGAGGTAAGAGTGTTCATTTTTTACATTATTGATCATGAGCAAAGAATAAGCATTATCAACATTATCGATCATGAGAAAAGAGTAAGCATTATCAGCATTACCGACCATGATCAAAGAGTAAGCATTATTAACATTACCGACCAGAAGGAAAGAGTAAGGATTATCAACATTACCGACCAGGAGGAAAGAGTAAGCAACGATTGTACATCATCAATATTGTCCACCAGGAGAAACGAGTAAGCATTATCAAAACATTATCGATCAGGAGCAAAGATTGAACATCATCTACACTATCGTACAAAAGGGATGAGTTAGCATCATCACATTATCTAACAGGAGGACAGAGTGAATATCATCACCATTCTCGACCAACAGAAAAGAGTGAACACTATCAACATCATCGACCAGAAGGTGAGAATGAACATTATCAGCATTATCGACCAAAAAGAACAAGTAATCATCATCAACACTATTGACCAGGAGGAATGAGTTACCATCATTAACTTTATCTAACAAGAAGAAAGAGTGAACATCATCACCATATCGACCAGGGGGAAAGCGTTAAAATCATCCACATTATCGACAAAGACGAAAGCGTTAACATCATCCACATTATCGACAAAGACGAAAGCGTTAACATCATCCACATTATCGACAAAGACGAAAGCGTGAACATCATCGAAATTATTGACCAGGTGGAAAGAGTGAACATCATCAGCATTATCAAAGATTTTCATCATGTATTATATCAACAACATTCCCTTCATCGGTATTGAAAATCTTTGATAAAAATAAAATGTATGTGTGATGATAATGGGGTATACTATGATGATAAAACCAATGTACAAAATTTAAAGACAGTACATCATAAAATGCACCTATTATTATCTAAAATGTTCATAACTTTTTTGTATGCTTGTGCGACAATCTTTTACTTGTGTCACATCCACTAAGTTCGATAAAAAGAAGAAACATCAATTATCATGTTATTGGTTTATAGAAAAGAGCACTTATTTATATATAGTCATAACACAAATACTAATTTATATACAAAGTAATAGCAAACGCAATTGTTCATATATATTTATTACAAACGCTCTTGTTCATGTATTGGTGTAACAAACGCAATTGTTCATATAATGTCATTACACACGCACTTGTTCATGTATAGTCATTACAAACGCTCTTGTTCATATATAGTCATTACAAACGCTCTTGTTCATATATTGTTGTTATAATTGCAATTAAAATTGAGAAAGGAAATGGTGAATATGTCAAAGCGACAACTACCCGACCATAGAGCAAACAACAGCCGAAGGCAAACAATGGGTCTTCAATTTAGCGAGAATTCCCGCACCCGTAGGTGTCCTTCAGCTGGCCCCTAAAATATGCATAATAGTACAGTGATAATGGACGTCATACTAAACTCCGAATTATACACAAGAAACTAAAATTTAAAATCATACCAGACTAAATTGTTCATATATAGTCATTACGCACTTGTTTACATATACTCAATACAAGAGCTCTTTCGTTTTCATATAAAGTCATCACAAACGCGCTTGTTTATATATAGTCATTACAACTGCCGTTCCTGATATTGTTTTGTTACATACGTACTTGTTAATGTATAGTCATCCCAAATGCACATGCTCATGTATATAGTTGAATACGCACTTGTTGATACATAGTCATCACAGAGGCACGTCCTAAATAATAATCAATGCAAAAACACATTCTGTTCCATATGTAGTCATATTAACGTCATTGCATCATGTATATATATATATATAGTCAAAACACAAAAAAAATCTGGATATAATTAAATAACAATAAAATAAATAACTTTCACAAAATAATTTCAAAAATCAAATTCAGAAACATAAAACAAAACATAATTGATATTAAGGTAATTCGGGACTGTTCGACTGTGCATAATTTCACGCATGAATTAAAAAAGTATTTGTCGTAAATTCGAAAAAAAAATTAAAATATTTTGATTGGTTATAAATGTTCCATCATTGTAGTTATGTGACTAATATAATATTTTCGTTATTATCCGTATTTGTTAAAGGGTCAAAATGACATTTCACCAATTTTCACCATTTTCTCGCCAAAATTTGGGTGTGAAGGCAAAATCTATTTTTTTCCTTATCAGTGACCTATTTTTTTATTTGCTCATTCTTTGAAGCTATATTTCAGCTTTTTATATAACAGTTTTGGACCAAGTGTCATAGAACGTGTTTTTGATAATCCGATTGAAATTAAATTTCATTGAAAAATGGTTCCTTTTACATACCTGTTTAAAAAGTAAAATTTTGAGCTTAAATGGTCCGTGACCCCCTATTTTTTTTCGACCAATTTTATTTAATTTCTGTAAGGAACAAAAAATACGACATTTCTGAAAGAATCTTTTAATAGGCCCCGAGCCACCTTAAGAAGAGACAGAACAAAACAAAAATACTAGTTTATTATGTTTGATTTTGAATCAAAGTAAAAGTTTGGATAAGTTGTTATGTTGTTAAACAGCCCCTATGAACACTTTGACAATTGGGCTTGCTTAGAACTATCAAAATCATTTCAAGTGTAGAAAAATATCGAATTTTAAACGGAAAGTCCCTAATCAAATGGCAAAATCAAAAGCCTCAAACACACCAAATGAATAGACAACAACAAAAGTGCAAAACGACGTAAAGTTGAACAGCTGATTGAGTTTTCCGTAAGTCATATTTTACGATGGGTGCCACATGTGGAACAGAATCTGCTTACCCCTCCAGAGCACCTGAGATTACCCCTAGCTTTTTAGGGGTTCGTGGTGCTTATTCTTTAGTTTATGTGTCATGTGTACTATTGTTTGTCTGTTTGTCTTTTTTTTTCATTTTTAGCCATTGCGTTGTCAGTTTATTTTCGATTTATGAGTGTGACTGTCCTTCTGGTATCTTTCGTCCCTCTTTTAGATAAATCATAACATAATAAAACTTTTCGTTTTATATTTTGGTTCTTTTATTTCTTCTTGTTTATATAATTAAGTAAAAGGAATGGATACAAATATTTAAAAGCCCGATTAAAATTGTATTCATAAGAGATAACATTTCAGTAGTTGTCAGAATTATTGACTTTTCTTGTTCAGTTTTATTATTAGTTCCTGACAATTTAACAAAAAAAATGGAGGTGTGATTTGTAGGTTATCTGGTTGTTACATAAATACATGCAAGCATGACAACTTTTGCTGTCAACTGAAAATGGACATTGCATAAATGTTTTTTTAACTTTTACCAAATGAACCGTCTAGTAACGAATGTGGTTTTAGGTAGGCGAAATTAGAGCATAATTAAGGAAAACCAGTACTGTAGTTAAAGAGTTGCCACCGTCAATTGGTCATTTGACGGTCGCAAATGCAGTTTAATGGCGATGCGTAGCCGATACAGTTAAACGGATATGTGCCATGGTCAAATCAAAATTGACGATGACAACTCTTCAACTACAGTACTGTTATCCCGATTCTTATCAAACAAAAATGATACATAAGGACTTAAAAAATTTATAAACCTTAAATAAAATAAAATTCCCCGAAACTTGACCCATGAATGATTCTGACGCAAAGACCTTATTGCAAAACATGATGTCATACAAATGAAAACTTACAAACTACAGGCTAGTTTGTTACTTTTACGATTCAAATTTGGATAAAATTACATCACACCGGTGTTTTTTTCAGTAGTTGTTTTTTCGATAATATTGTAGTAATCGAACCTTTCTTGATCCATGAATTTAAAATCCATCCTTAGTAACGACATGTCAACTATGGATTTGGCGGTAACTTTTAGCCAATGAAAAAGTATTATTACATAAAAATTGCATTAGAATTTCAGTGTGTCATTACAAAGAGTACAAATGTACTTTACTAATGAAGCTTTTCATTGTGTTAATGTACTTTAATATTTATTATTATCATACTTATCATATTTCTAATGACATGAATTATTAATCTATGTCAGCTGATTTAATAAATCATTTTAAATATATCATAACAATCTGACAGTTGTTTCATACATATAAATTGTAACTATACACATGGAAAAAAGTATTGCAACACCAAATTGAAATTGAAATTAAGAAAACACTCTTTATTTTTTTGTGATATAATTTGGTAAAATAGAACAAATTAACATTATTTAAGTATCACCTGAGTTTAATTAATAAATATCGACTCGATAATTTTTAATCTGCACATGCAGCGACTGTACCCGTAAACAGCAAAACAGATGTTTTTATCCTCATTGTTTTCAACACTTTAAATAACCAAGTTTTTAAAGTTATGTGAATGACACCTTGTAATGGGTCCTTGCCAACTCTTTACTGTAGCAAGATGGCAGATTATCAGCATAAGAGAAGCAGGGATTTTGCTGTAAAAACTGCACGTATTGTTGGTCGTTGCCATTCCACTATAAGTCGTTTTGAGAATAAAAATCAGGCAATAAACGCTGTAAAGACCTTCCGAGATAATGAAGACCCCCTATATCATTTGCTAGGGAAAATCAAGCATAATGAAGGTTGGTCAGAAGGAAACCCATTGCATACAAGACATTCCTAAAAAGAGAGTGATGGTCATACAGGAGCCTTTTAACAAGAACTGTTCCAGATCGAATCATCGCTACTGGTTATCGTGTGATAAGACAATTTCGGAGACCTTTGCTAACGAACAGACACACAGTTTTTCGTATCCAATGTAGTGCAGAGCTCGCCAAAGTTTGAAATTAGCATCGTGGAGGAAGATCCAATGTTCAAATGGAATTCGCTTTATCTTCCTTGGCCCGATCGTAGCCCGGATTTGAACCATATCGAGCATATTTGGGACACTATTGGGCGGAAAGTGCGAGAAAGAACACCCCAGTTCAAACATATCATGAAATAAACAACGCCCTTCATCAAAAATGGTTGCTGCTATCTTAGCAACAAATTAGTCGATTTATGGCAGGAATCAGAAGACGTTTAAATGCGGTTATCCGTTTGAATGGAGGCTGCGCACAAAGTACTAATTCTTTGGCGTATAACAATCAACCATGATGTGAACAGTCATCTGAAGATTAATTTTGAAATGTCTGACACTATGTTTCAATAATACTATACACATATTTTATTATATTTCATCCAAAAAAAGAGGCTGATTTTTCAAGATTTAAAAAATCAAGGTGTTGCAATACTTTTTACCATGTGTATATATGATACTTAATGTGTCATGTGTGTAGGAACAATAGACATTATAGACAAAATAATATAAAAAAGTGGTGTTCAATAACGAAATATCCAGGGTTAAAACATAATCCTGTTAGCTGGTGAGAGACGACGACGTTACACATGTATATGGTACAAATGTCATGAAACAATTTCAAAACAACGTTTTACAGAGATGCACTGATTACTTGTATTATGGTAAAATTTATGAATAAGAGCATTGCACAGTTTAAAAGTAAAGCTTTCAGCTTACAATAACAGTTCAGTTCTGTAGGTTTCTAATATTCCTAACATTGTATTATTTTTGAAGTATTCTGCAGTCATTCGTCACATGCAAAAGTTGTTTGAATGAAAAGTATTCAAAGCAAATCTGATAACGTGTTTTCAACCATTTTGATATGTTTACCAACGTTACTAAATGCCTGTGCGATTTTACGCAATGTTGGTTTCAGATTGTGCGACCGGCAAAACGTATTCCTCCATTCTTCTAAAATATGCTTGTTCAGTCTTACTAAATCTCTGTCTGCTTGTCTGTAACAAATCTGCTCCCATGTCTGGAATTCCATATCAAGTTCAATCAAAAAGTGAAGAGAGCTATTTCCAATTAATGGGGCCAATCTATCGATGTGTTCTTCTGTTGGCAATGCATCCCATTTAGCATCTGCAAGACAAAGAACGAACACTCACATGTAACATACCAATTAATACAATTAACGGTACCAATTTTCCTGCACTAGATGCACATTTCGACAATACATGTCTCTTCAGTGATGCTCGTGACCAAAATATTTGAAATCCAAATCTTATATAAAAGATGAAGAACTAAATTCCAAAAGGTCCAAAAAAGTATAGCCAAATCCGTTCAAGGAATCAGAGCTTTGCATGAGGGAGACACATTCCTTGATTTATAATAATTTCTATCATTTTGTAACAGCAAATTTTAATAACACAAAAAAATCCGTATTTTCATGCCAGTACCAAAGTACTGGTACTGGCTACTGGGCTGGTGATACCCTCGGGGGTTAACAGTCCACCAGCAGAGGCATCAACCCAGTGGTAGTAATAACATTAACAGCACTAATTTTTCTGCACGAGATGCGCATTTCGACAATACATTTATAATAATTTCTAACATTTAAAGTTTCACACATCTTTAAGTTAGCGCTGACTTCGAAGCTGTAAATTTAAAATAAATATTGAATTCCAAGATAGTAGATTGCGGGAAACGTTGTACATTGTATTTTGTTTTTTACGATTTAGATTTGTCGACATCTCTGTAATTATCTTGTTTTACCAGTCATATATGATGACAACACATATCGTTTATGTCGGATATTCAAATTAAACTTCTACTTACCTAAATCAATATTTGCTCCTGAGACAACCTGTTAACAATCAAAAGGATTATCAGTAAAACAAAACAGATTGCACGTAGACGTATACATTTCACAATTTACACAGCATTATTATAAAATCATCAGAGGTTTCGTGATGGATATTTCCCCAAAATGTTTGTTTTGGTATCTATTTTCCAAGAATGCTTTTTTTTTTATAATGATTCCACTTACATCAATCATTCGACAGTTTAAACATGTTGAATATCTATATGTTGTTAGTGATGTAAGTTACTGAAAGCTAATGCATGTCAATCTATGTTTAAGTTAATGAAAAGACATATTGCAGAACGCTGTTTTATAGTATATTTTTTTTAGGTTACGTATTATCATATTAGTACCTTGCAGACGGTATGAGGGTTTTGTAAATTTGCATTCTCACTGGCATCCTTAATGCTTTTAAATGTCAACGAACATTTGTTCCGACATTTTCTGAGAATTTCAAATTTCAGTTTCTCAGGTTCGTCATGTTGACTTTCTTGATCACATACATTTTCCCATTCAGCGTATGTCATTCCAAGATGCATAGACAGTTCTCTAACCTCATCTCTATTGTAAAGAAGGGATAACCGACGTAAATGTAGATCTGAAGGAATCTCTTTCAAAAACTCTTCATTTGTGACTGTAAACGACATATATCATAATGTAACTACACAAGTTTTAGATTTGTAATATCTTTTATTGTTGAGAATACATGTCAGAATTTGTGCATTAATAAATATATAACATTGTGGTATAAATCAACGAATTGTTAACGTTTCTATTTATATCTGGCTTAAAATGCAAACAAAAATGCATTATGAAAAACACTGAACACCAGAGAATCTTCAGATACGCTAGACGAGCGTTCCGTCTACATTGTACTCGTCAGTAAATAAAATCATCCTACATATCAGGATTAAACTTTGTGTTTACGCCAGAGCGCGTATCAGTCAAAGTTTAATCCATATACATGTATGTAGGATGATTTTATTTACTGACGAGTCCAATGCAGACGGAACGCGCGTCTAGCGTATCTGAAGATTCTCTGGTGGTCAGTGTTTTTCATAATGCATTTTTTGGTCCGTGTCACTATTATTGGTTGTCCCTGGACATAATCTACAGTGCCACAGTAAAATCTTAATGAATGTGATTATAACAGATGCATACTGTTTAAATTGCAAAAATAAATAGTAAAATCACAAAATTAAAAGTTGTTATAATGTCTGCTTCTTATAAATGAAAAAAAAAACAAAAAAAAAAAAACAACAATACCTGGACAATATGATTCACAATTGTCGTCTCCCTGAAACAAAATAACATGTGGATACGAGAGTCATTCAAAAACAATAACATTAAACTGAAAAGGCTATAAACCAAACAAAACGATGTTAGAATAGTTTCTACATAGGAAAATACCTGTTCCATGTCCGGAATATGAAGGCTATTATCCATTTGTTTAATTTATTCGAGCCCTTGATATTGCCATTTTGCCATTTAATTAGAGACTTTCCGTTTTGAATTTTCCTCCGAGTTCAGTATTTTTGGGATTTTACGGTTAAATTTTGGAATTCAAAAATGCTGTATCTCCAAAACATTAAAATGTTTGTCTTCAAATAACTTTTTAACGATAATCTATTACAAATTAGTGTTTGTGCAGTTTCCCAGTGATACTCATTCTTTTTTCACTGAGCTGTAAAATTTAATGCTAATTGGATGTCTTTAGCGCAGATGCTGCATTTCTTATTCAAGTTAGGGTGAACGTTAATACGTTTAAACCCGTTATATTTCTCTGCAACTTTGCATACAAACTGTTGGTTGCATTTGTTGTCGTTTTTCTTTTTATATTTGACCATTACATTGATAGTATTGTTTTTGACTCATGAGCTTGAGTAACCCTTTGATAAATTTTGCTTATTATCTGACACAAACTTTTTCTCTATATACCTTTCCTGAGAACCATGATGTGATTATATTTATGTTATGTTCAATCCCATGTGAAGGACATATCCATATGTTACTTATGTTTTCTAGTTGTCTGACGTCGATGATGCATGGATTGTCTGGTGAGTTACAACATATTCTTGTAACAAAGGCTGCATCACTGATGTGACTGGAGTCGCTGCTTGTTCTGATATACAACTGACTTATTTTTTCTAACGCAGATGTTAAACACGCAATAATGCTGTAAGCCATATCCCTCGGTATCAGTGTGTTTGTTCTAGCATGAACAAGACGGGCAATAATCATGTCATCTTCGCAAGTAATGGACATATCCAAAGAAGGATCTAGAGTGAACACCCCTGACCTATGGAACAACATGTCGTTCTTTGACTCTCCGTATGTTTTCACTGCCCATACATATAGACAGTAACTTATAAATCTAAAGGATAATGCAGGAGGTATCATCAGTGAAGAAGACTGAAAAGCTATGGCAATACTCCTGTTAGCAATGCCCGCTGACTTAAGGTACCCAGAATCATCTTTCGCTCGTACCATACTTGCGATATAATAAAAGTCAGCAGGGATACGGTTGCGGTCTAAGTCGTATCTCTTTGGTTCAACCAATATATCGAGATGGGTCATGACATTCAGTAAATAATCTTTATCATTGTAAAATTTCCGATATTTCTTTTTTTTCCAAATTTGTTGGATAACTTGTTTTGAGACCACCCCTTTCTTGCCCATTACATCCCATAACTCTTCTCTTTCTTTGTCTCCTTGACAGAAACTTCTATCAGTAACAATAGACTTAAAGGCATCAATTAAATGGGTTGGAGACAAAATAACATGACGGTTTAATCTGTGTTCATCAAAGTATAACACCTTGCCTATGGCATGTTGAAATTTCAGGAATACTTTTAACTCAGATTCTGTCAAGGATCGTATAGGTTGTAGTGAGTTGATTTTCTGCAAATGCTCCATTGTAATCAGTGGAATATTGCGTTTGATGAGTGATGCAAATTCTAACTCTAAAGGGATAAAGCATTTTGGGAGTGGTTCTCCCCATGTTGGTTGCCTCTCTGATTCGCGCATGATAACAGCCTTTATCTTCGACATTTCTGGATCATATTTGTCTCTAGCGTTTACAAATATTTCATCATCAATCACCAAGTGTTGCATCAATGGCGTATTGTGGAACATCTTGTAGATTTCTTCAAATATGTAACGACGTTTAGTTTTAACATCATTCTGAAAATAATATTAATATGATATGTTTACCAAAGGTATGAATTATTCGAAATGCGGCGTATTATATTACCTTAGCCGTATTTGGCACAACTTTTTGGAATTTGTAGTCCTCAAATGCTCTTCAACACTCATTTGTTTGGCTTTCTTATTGTTTTTTTATCTGAGAGTAACTAATGAGTCTTATGTAAACGAAATGCGCGTTGGGCGTATCAAATTATAAGCCTGGTACCTTTTTAAAACTATTTACCCCTATGAACAAATGTATATATTAAGCAATTGCTTATATTTAAATGAACATATTTAAATGTACGATCGTTATTGCTTATATGCTAAATTTTACCAATTACATTACTGCAATCTCAAACAAAAACTTCCATTTCAAACACAAAACAAGCAAGAACTCAAATTATAACACTGGTATCATATCATAGGAGCAAAAAAAAAAAGGAATATATACCCAAATGAATAATAAATCTGAACAAATACACAACATTCAGTTGAACATGATAACTAGGTAGCAATCAAGCCTTAGAATCAGACAATACCCAAGTTGAATTCCCCAAAAGACATGTTTCTAGAGGTACGCAAATACGAACAAGTACACAGTAGCATTATATATTCAATATTCTCAAACGTGTCCGATTCTCCCAAATGTGTGTTTTTCACCCAAAAGAGTCCTCATAATCCAATATCAAGATTTTAAATATATTTATGATATTTGATGTATTTTATAAAATTTACAAGAATATTAATATAAAATACTGCTGGTAGTCACTAATCATGTCAGCTTTTCTACCAAAAACAAACTGTGTAAAACAAATAATTCCTGTATACATAGTTGCTTTAAACTAAAAGTGAACTTGGTGATAAATTATCTTTACGTTCACACACGAATAGAAAATAAAAAATAGAATTACAAGTACCAACAATAAAACAAAAACAATATCCAATTAAAATTACAAATAAATACATGAACATTGGATACACAAATACCAAGACATGTCTCTTGCCAATGCCAGTTCACACTCAACAAAACAGTCATATTCGGGCATAGATCACGTTCGGTTTTGAAAGACCAAACGACCTTTAAAATTGTAAAGCACAATTGTAGACGTGGAAAGCATGATCTAGTTAGTTAAGACATATGCACATCGTATGAATCAATGAATTCGTGATGGTGTCCATAACATTTACGGAGTTTAATTTTTAATCCTAACTCCTCATAACTGTTTGGAGCAGTTTCTGCCTAAGGGACACATTTCTGTAAATGAATTCCATATACTATGAACATTTACGAGCATAAGGTATCAACTGAGTATGTAAACACAATGCGAGGGGCATAGGGTAAGTTAATGCTAAGAAATGGGAAATTGATAATTGGAAGCTGACATCGTCACGTCACAAAGTATAAACCTAGAATGTTTGTAATCGTTCTCTTCAATAAATATTCTCCATTTTATATTCGATTATATTTCAAATGTAGAGCGTGTTCTAAAACATACTTACGGCTGATATCTGATCTTTGTGCGTTAAAACCACCATAATTTTAGGAAATCCCTGACTAATTCCTTTACAGTATGTTACAATGGTGTTGATCCAGAATAACAGATAATCTGTAATAATAAAATAAATAAAAACGTAAAATACATAATGGAAAAGGTATGACAATCTTTTAAATGTATATGTTCTCTACGAGATCTACTGTCTTCTAAATACAGTTATGAGTGTTAATTCTTGCAATAATAGACACACATTTGAGGGTGTTTAAGTTATCAGGCGTATTATGTATATGTTAACATATTTGAAGATGTTGTTTGTCTTGTTTACTTTTGTTCCACAACAGAGTGTATTTAAACGTATGTATGAAATTGTTTCGTAACACTGTCTTAAAAACTATTGTCAGTTTATCAATACCTCTTGAGGTTTTATGTCCACTCTTTCCTGGGAGGTACTGTTCATACGGACAGGGATCATCAAGTGTTCTACTTCCATCCAATACAATTATGTATATAGCTCTGTACGTTAAAAATGTCTGATGAGTTGAATAGAAAACATCCTGGCCACCAAAATCCCAGATAATTATAGGTGCTATCTTTCTGTTGTGTAGCTTCTTTTTTCCAACTTTAGAAGACTTCTCTAAGAAGCTTTCCTTTGTGATTGACACTTTAACTTCTTTGACTTGTTTGGTAATGCCAAACACACGTTTCAGATGTGCTATAATTCCAGGTTTAGTAACAGTTTCAATATGCAAATCACCAGTGAAACCTGACTTCAGAGAAGCTCCAAGAGAATCTTCCATTGGTTTGTATTCATCAAACGAAAGTTCATGTATTTCTCTGTATTTTGTAACATCCGAAGTTTGGTTTTCAGTTGCATAATCTAGGACGACTAGATCATTCCTTGTGTCTGAACTTTTCCCATCAAAATCAAATACAACTGATTGCCTATCTGAGCTATGGAGTACGCCTTGTTCATCTGACTCATATATGTCATCGTTGTCTACTCTTTCTGATTTCTGTCCTGCAACATGACCTGGTAGTTTCTTTTCCATACTAATTGCCAAACTATTAGCACAACCAGGTACGGTTTGAAACTGAGGTTCGGACAGTTTTTTGGCTTTCACAGCTTCTGTCGTGGAGCATTCAGTGGATAACGTTGCATCGTCCGATGTTGATTCATTCAATTTATGCTTCAGGCATTCTTCGTTGGCGGACATTAATGCCTCCTCTGTAACATCTGATTTATTTGGACTGGTTGGTGTAGTGTCTGCTGAAGGAACATTTTGATGTTGTGTTGTTGTGTCTGCTGAAGGAACATTTTGTTTTTGTGTTGTTGTGTCTGCTGAAGGAACATTTTGATGTTGTGTTGTTGTGTCTGCTGAAGGAACATTTTGATGTTGTGTTGTTGTGTCTGCTGAAGGGACATTTTGTTTTTGTGTTGTTGTGTCTGCTCGTAAAAGGGATCTGCAAACTGTGATTTCTTCCAGGGAAAAATCTAAATAAGAAATAAACTAAAACTATTGATTAGATGTTTTGGCAAATTCCAATATAAAAGTACAATTTTTTACAAATCAAAAATACAAAACTTTATCTTGTTAACTATGATGAGTTTGTTTGTTATTCATATTTAGATATTTTCTTACATGTTAAAATGTTTTCGGGTATTTTAAACTTGTTAATTGATTTTTTAGCTTCTGTAAAATAAAATGTTGTAGTATTGAACAGTCATCATTAGCCTAATGAGAGACATGTGATACAATTATATATCCATGTCCCTGATAAAAATATATTGTACATATAATCACAATTTAAAGACGTACATATATATTGGATAATAACTCTTACATTTGTGATTTTTGTCAACTTTAAATTGAAAGGTGAAAAACGAATTATGGTTTGTTTTTATTGCAATTACCAATTGGGTATAGCTGTAGGGAAATATATCTGATGAAATATAAATCAGACATGTGGAAATGTATCTAATTAGCACAAACTAAATTAAAAGATGGACAAACACGTTGTATAAAATAAACAAATGTTGGTATGTATTTGGACTGGACAAATAAAATGCAGTGATTTTTAGGACTTGTATTTTGTTTACAATTTGATAAACAATTCTATTGAAATTTTAATAGTTTTAACTGTAACTTTATTTCATCCTGATTTTAACTTCCATAAACTGCACACTGTAATACATGAAAGTCTGGAAAATATGAAAGAGGATAACTTCGGATTTCAAATGTATGGCTTTGAGCGTTCCTGATGAAGGTAAATCCAGAAAAGCGCTTCGGACGAAAGAAATTATTAAACGTGTTGGTATCATTTTTTTTTTACATCACTGGGTCGATACCTGTGCTGGTGGATTATCAGTCCCCGAGGGTATCATCAGCTCAGTAGTCAGTGCTTCGGTACTGACATGATTTAACAGACTTTACTAAAATTTTCCGTTAATAAATTTTGAAATTTTTATGAAACTAAGGTTTCAACTCCCTCAGGCAAAGTTGGTTTTAGATGAATTTGGCTATTTATTTTAGGTGTTTTTGACATATGTAGCTTTTCAACAATTTAAGTTACTCATCTATCTCGGATTTAAAATGTTTGGCTTCAGCTTTCCTGATGAAGGTAAATCAAAAAAAAAAAAACGCTTCGGACGCAAGAAATTATTAAACGTGTTGTATTTATTTGTTTACAGCAAATTCTTTATAAAGCTGTATTAAAAGATGTCATGTGTAATGGGTAATAACCAGTGACACAATGTTCATGTATATTTATAGTGAACGTTTGTGGTTTATTAAATATATGAAGTGTGAAGTTATTATATTATATATTAAACATATCTTTGCCAATGTAATCATTAATTTAACCAGATAATTTCAGACGCTTTTAACCAATCATATTCCTAGAAGGTGGAATAATAATGAATACACAAGACGGATATCTCGTCTATACAAACTCAACAGGGGCTCTCAAAATTTAAAACCACATGGCCAACCTCATTTAAATTTGTTAAGATACATCATAAGAAAACAATGAAATCAGGACCATATCGTCGATTGCTTCAATTGTAAAACATAAGTAATTCATTTGTTATTAATCAGATAGTGTTGAATAGAGCTGTCGCAGAACTCACGTATCGAGGACGTATCCGTATATTACGGAATTTTTTTAAAGTATTTGTGAATATGCTAAAATGAGTAGTACATGTATTCGTAAAAAACACGATTTTTCAATCAATAGTCCTTAAATGAAGGGGTGAAGTTATGTAAAAATAATACGTGTCAATTGATAAGTGTAGTAACCATTTTAAAGTGTATCATCGAACTTTTTTCACAATTAAAGCGATGTATAAAAAAATCATTAAAAGTCCACTCAAATCAATCCATGTGTTCGTAGATATGTTTTTGTGTCCTGTTAAATTGTTCCCTTTTAAAAGTTTTGGATTCTCATAAATTCTATGTATAACTTTTGGACTGGTTTGAATCTGGTCTATTTCTGTAATTTATTCTTACATACTTTTGATTTTTTAACCCTGTATGCGTACATTGCCTATGTAAATTTTAAAATTGTTTATAATCCTGGTACTTTTGATAACTATTGTATGCACATTGAACGACAAATTTATGTGACGTATATAATTTTTCTGACGTCAGACACTCAAATCAATCCATGTGTTCGTAGATAGTAGATGTTTTTGTGTCCTTTTAAGTTGTTATACGATGATGACTGATGTACCCATATTTTGACTATTTTATTAATTGTGACTGTTTATTTAACGCATCATGTAAATGTAGCGGAATTTGATGAGACTGTTATTAAAGTGAGAGGGTTAGCGCTATAGAACCAGGTTTAATCCACCATTTTCTACATTTGAAAATGCCTGTACCAAGTCAGGAATATGACAGTTCTTGTCCATTCGTTTTTGATGCGTTTTGTTTTTTGATTTTGCCATGTGATTATGGACTTTTCAAATTGATTTTCCTCTGAGTTCAGTATTTTTGTGATTTTACTTTTTTTTTTGAATTCTATATCTTCTAAAATGAAATATCAAAAGTCAGCTTTTTAAACTATAGTGCTTATTTAACTTTTGTTCGTCCGGTATAGGATCTTTAGTATGACAAGGTAAATAAACTGTCATTAAGAAAACGAGTTGACCAAAAACTGGTCCAATGTTTATTCCTTATTCTAAACAGCATACATTAAATAGGAATGGAGATCATCATAATCAAGGGTATTCCATTTGTATTTTTCTGATAATAAACGATTGACTGTTGTTGTAAGATTGTTAAGAATGCATTCACGAAACAGACATAATTAAATTAAATAAATGTATAACTTCATTTTTAATAGACAAAATCTCCTTGAAAAAAATCATAGTTCGTATAACAATAAAATAAAAAAAACATTATATCAAATTCAACAACATGTATCATATATGAAAATCGGGATTTTGTATTGCTTATCTTATTCATTCTTATGTGACGTCATTTTTCATTTTTTGATGCTTTGTTTTACTAATTCAAATGACGTCATTTTTTCGTCATTTTTCAGTTTCAAATAGGACGTCACTTGGCGTAGAGGTTTAAACGTATTCGGATGTGTCTACTTTTGTGTTTCAAATGTCTGGTTATGTAAATGTATTTCAGTTGTTTCCTGTAATTAGTTAATACTTCAGCTTTATCATGTACATCTTTTGAATATTCATTTTATTAAATTTACTGTTTGCAAAAGTATAAATTACTCTAAATTATAGGGATTTTCTGGTAACTTAACAGAAAACCCTTGCCGTTTTTGGCACAACCTTTTTGATCTTTTGGTCCTCGATGCTGTTCAACTTTGTACTCGTTTCGGCTTTCAAACTTTTGTATCTGTGCGTCACACATAGGTCTTTTGTGGACAAAATACACTTCTGGCGTATTAAAATTTTGAACTTGTTGCCTTTTGTTGGCTGTTGTTCGTGTGATTCTTTGTCAATTGTGTTCTCCAATTAATTTATATTGTAGTCCTGTGTTGTCATTTTGATGTTATATTTCATATTGCCATAAAAGTGCGAGGTTTGGCATGCCACAAAACCAGGTTCAACCCACCATTTTTTCCTTTAAAAATGCCCTGTACCAAGTCAGGAATATGGTCATTGTTATATTATAGTTCGTTTCTGTGTGTATTACATTATAACGTTGTGTCGTTTGTTTTCTCTTATTTTTGAGTGTAAATTCACATTGCGATAAGACGTGTCACGGTACTTGTCAATCCCAAATTCATGTATTTGGTTTTGATGTTATATATATATGTTATATTTGTTATTCTCGTGGGATTTTGTCTATATGTGTTACATTTTAGTGTTATGTCGTTGTTCTCCTCTTATATTTAATGCGTTTCCCTCGGTTTTAGTTTGTTATCCCGATTTTGTTTTTTGTCCATGGATTTATGAGTTTTGAACAGCGGTATACTACTGTTGCCTTTATTTATTTTGAAGATTGATCGAATACAAGTGGATCATAAACATTATGAATTGGAAAGAACATTAACAATCCCTTTTACACAAGAGGCGGAAGAAAGAAGAAACCATAAGGACATTCCTAAATCGATGTTAATCGGAATTGTACTTTGTCTAGTATAGCTCCAGTTTTTGTGTGATAGTTGCTTATTGCGTTTTGAGTTAGGGAGCTTCCATTGATTTTTATGGGGGAAAAAAGGGTTTGTGAGCTCAGATGCAATTTGATAAAAGACAGGTCATGAGTATTGAGTAACAAAAATGCAACTCAGTAAAGAAAAAAGGCATGCTAACAATATATACATGTAAGTGAAAATTATTAACTATTTGACAAAAGCCACGACCTAATAGAGGGACACATTTTTTCATCATAGCCCCCATAAACATCACATAGCAGCTCCCTTAAATTTAAAGAATATGGTGAATGTTTATATAAAATACACCGAGGTTGTTATTTTCCCTGATTGTATTTCTCATATTTGTACATATACATCGTCTGTCTACGAGAGAGTACAACCTAAATAAATGACCACTGTAATCGACAAATCATAAATTGAGATTTTCAGTCCATGATTAATGTTCATTAAGGTAACACGATACCGAATGACGTTACGCCATGAGTTATCGTTCCTGACTTTATCGAATAACGTTCACACATATAAGCCAATGCAGCGGGTTTTGTGTAGCATTTTTAACGGTAACTTTCCCTAGATGCAGAGTGCCGAGAGTTTTGATGCAATACTTAGCGGTTATTGACATAGATTGTTTGATCGTTTTCCGGCAATCATTCTGCTCATTGTTAATCTTTAAAAAGTATTACTTTACTTTTTAAACATTCTGTTTCTTTGATATTTAAGCATCTGCACGCTTTATCTATATATGTTCTTATGCATAACAGACACAGTTTTATCACTTAATTTTTATTCTTGGTATAGATTTAGGAAGATGTGGTGTGAGTGCCAATGAGACAACTCTCCATCCAAATAACAATTTTTAAAAGTAAACCTTGGTTTATTTTTGCAATAAGCACTTAGTCATGATTCACGCCGTATCCCAATGAAAGTTTGTTTTGAAAGTAGAAATCTAATTCATAGAAGCTTAGGATGATGTGTGAAAAAAACGGAGAATTTTACAACTATTAATTCGTTTTAAAATGGTCATCAAAAACACCTCTCGGACAAAATTGAAATTTATTTGGATGAGAATACGGATATAATTAGGGGGAAAAGCACAATACAAGCAGACGTTGAAAATCATACAGAAAATAGTTTGTTTGTATGGAATGTAAAAAAGTGGTTATTTAGCCGAATAACTTTTCCTGTGTTCCTGAAATTCATTGGTCTGTACAGAGTAAATTCGATATAGTTTTGGAAATATTTTAAAATACAGTGCCAGCTTTGTAATCGTATAAACCACGTCTACTCAGGACGGACAGCAACATCGGAATGAAGCATTAGAAAGTTAACGAAGGCTGAGAAATACATGGGCACTTGACTCGGCAGCAATAAAATAACAAAATTCAGGTTCCGTTACAGTCTGAATAAAGCCAGCCCCGAGTATCCACTTGCGTCTATAAACGCAAGTTAATAGTTGGGGCTGGCTGTAGTCAGACCGGTTCCGTGTTCCCTGATTCCATTATAATTTTTTTCTCGAAATTTACATGCAAACGGCTGACTTTTTATTATTCAAACGGCAAGAGACTATAAAAAAGCTGGATCTTGAAATCATTTAGATTTTATATTCGTGTTAATTTACGCTTGCATGGGTATTCGGTGTTTCTTTAGTTTTGAGTTGGAAATAATGTACGTAAAATTGAGAATGGAAATGGGGAATGTGCCAAAGAGACAACAACCCGACCATAGAAAAAAATAACAGCAGAAGGTCACCAACAGGTCTTCAATGTAGTATGTACAAGTTGGGAGACAAAACGACTGACAGAAAATTAACAAAGTTACCGTTTAGGGCTCTGAGGGCCATATTGCTCGCATAATAGGTGTCAGACCACCAATTACTCCCTCCAATTTAGAACGTATGTAAAAGTAGTCCTACTTTGACACAAAATAGTGCTTTTGATGTCATTGTTTACTTAAACTAACCAACAAATTTGCAGAAATGAAACTTTTGGTGAAAGGGAAATATATTTAGACCATTTTGTGCCAAAATTCACTTGTCTATGAGTTTGCATTAAAAATTCAGGATTAATGCGCTACATAGTACACTAATTTAAGATTTCCAGAAAACCGGGAGTTATTTTGGTAGTACCTGTCTTTTCAAAATCAGAAATTTGTTACAAGACTTTAAACATTGGTTGAAAATTGGGAAAAAAGGGATTTTTAATTGGTGGTCTGACACCTTTAAGGGAAATGCGGTGAAACCCCAAATTCAGAAAACAATTGATTTTGTTTACTTAACTGATCATATGAAGTGATAGTAGTCATATTTCAATCTTTTTGGGGGCAAAAAGTCACATATTGCAAATTTAGAGCCTTAGACCTGAATTTGTGCTATTTTTAGCTTTTCCCACCCTGACAATATGCTTTCACATAAAAAAATGTCCCAAATTGTTATAAATGCACAGCAAGTTGTTTCTGTGGTATTAACATTAAAACATGGTTATTTCACCACCAAAAAAAGTTCTTGTCATCAAGATTTAATGAAATTATTTGATTTTTATCCCTTATATCATTGCGTCATAGCATGTATTTGGCAGATAACATAGCCTGATGTAAACATTGCAAACACTCACAAAAATACCATTTATTATCTCAAATGAAAGTTTTATGCCTTAAGTTGTATCAACTGATAGAAAATAAAAACAGTTAAATGACCATGACTGCACTTTTGATCATTTAATAGTCCCATTACTTACACCAGGTGTAAAAAAGGGGGGTCAATATTCCTTGACTCTTCAATACCTTGAATTTTTTACTTAACCCATTGTAAAAATTGTGGAAAGTCTTTTAAGAAGTAAAACGAACAAGAAAAAAATCAACAAAACTGATCTTGATATTGAAAGTTTATGTTCCTGTAGTCCAAAATGAAATTTTCAAGTATTTTCTATCAAAGTCATACATTACAGCCAGTTTAAATTGAGCTGTGAAATTTGTAATATAAGTCCCATTATGCTCAGATAGGATGTTTCTGACTTCAAATTGACTAAGGATTAAGAATAAAGCAAAGCAAAGATTTCTGAGCAACTTTTTTGGCTCTTTAGGTGTCAGACCACCAATTACTCCCTCCAATTTAGAACGTATGTAAAAGTAGTCCTACTTTGACACAAAATAGTGCTTTTGATGTCATTGTTTACTTAAACTAACCAACAAATTTGCAGAAATGAAACTTTTGGTGAAAGGGAAATATATTTAGACCATTTTGAGCCAAAATTCACTCTTGTCTATGAGTTTGCATTAAAAATTCAGGATTAATGCGCTACATAGTACACTTATTTAAGATTTCCAGAAAACCGGGAGTTATTTTGGTAGTACCTGTCTTTTCAAAATCAGAAATTTGTTACAAGACTTTAAACATTGGTTGAAAATTGGCATGTAGGAAGGTGATACATGTACAATTCAGGATATACCTGGTTTCCTTGAAGTTAAACTTAAGGTAAAATATTTAGAAAGCTGTGAAAATTGCAAAATTTGGTTGAACAGATAGGGATTTTTAATTGGTGGTCTGACACCTAATAGGCGTCGGAAAAGGCCCGGAAAGTTTCTTTCTTACAATTAATTTTTAGAACAAGTATACAAGTATATATATACATGTATAGCGTCAGTTTAAATTTTCCCGACCATCATCGCGGATGCCCTGCCTCTATTGCAAAACCTACCTATTGTTTTTATTGTTAACTTGTTCTCGTCCTGAACATGCATGAACTATTTTCCACTGGACGTTAACCAACCAATAATCAAAGCAATCAATCCTACAATTTACACCCGTCACTTGGAACTTTAGTTGTTAAAATTTAAATCATTGCCTCTAATTTTTTCAAAAAAATCGACAAAGTTTAAACGCAGACCGCGAGGAAGACCAACATTGAACAGTTACGCAAAACTAAAAATCTGCGTTACCGCTTGCTCATTTTGGAAGTGGGGTAACATGAGACTTTATTTGTAAAAGTACAAGTACAAATACAAAAAAAATTGTGTACATGTTATTTGTACAAAAGTTGGCTGATAGAATGATAAATGGAGATGTGTGATTTGCAATTTATAAGATAGCAACAGCTGGGCATTAATTAACTGACATCAACGCCTTGAAGACATCAAGAAAATCGTGACTAATGCTAATTGGAATAGTATCTTTACACTTCTTATTTGTAGTTTTAGTAAACGTTGGAAAATTTTGAGTATGTGTGGTATAATTTTCACAGTAACATTTCAGTCTCTTGGTAAATATTAGTTTAAGTCTTAAAACTTTTGCTCTTCTCTAGAAAATTCAAACCATTATGAAATATAAGGAGATGCGGTAAAATTTCCAATTAGTCAAGTTTCCACCAAAGACGAAATGACGGAAATGCTATCCTTCTTACATTGCTTCTACATTTCAGATCTCCAAATTACCATTCCATTATATGAACTGCATATTCAAAAATATGCATTGTCACCAAATTACTTATAGAGCACGTATCATCATATTGTTTTAAATTTGTCCGTTCGACCGTTAATCCCGCACTTAGTATATATAGAGTTAAATCGGCTAATTATTTAGAACTACAGTAGTTTTGCTTCAGCTTTAAAACTATGTACCTGGTGTTACTACTCATATTATAGGTGCGCATATCGTCTGGAGTTTCTTTTTTGTTTCATGACAGGCATTAGGCATTTTGATAAAATACAAAGGCACACAGAGTACAGACTCCGGCTTACAACTGATACAGGTTGAATTTCAAGCTGGAACTTTTAAATTTCGCAGTTGTTTTACTTAAATAAAGAATGCGGTTATGTTCTTCTCATATATGTTATGATGGTATGATACTAAACCCCTAACGGGAAGGATTGTGCCTGATGTTCATATGATGAAATCATAATCTTTCATTCAGCTTAATTGAAGTCTGGAGCTGGCATGTCAGTTAACTGCTAGTAGTCTGTTGTTATTTATGTATTTTTGTCATTTTGTTTATTTTCTTTGGTTACATCTTCTGACATCAGACTCTGACTTCTCTTGAACTGAATTTTAATGTGCGTATTGTTATGCGTTTACTTTTCTACATTGGCTAGAGATATAGGGGAGGGTTGAGATCTCACAAACATGTTTAACCCAGCCGCATTTTTGCGCCTGTCCCAAGTCAGGAGCCTCTGGCCTTTGTTAGTCTTGTATTATTTTTATTTTAGTTTCTTGTGTACAATTTGGAAATTAGTATGGCGTTCATTATCACTGAACTAGTAAATATTTGTTTAGGGGCTTGTTGAAGGACGCCTCCGGGTGAGGGAATTTCTCGCTACATTGAAGATCTATTGGTGACCTTCTGTTGTTGTTTTTTTCTATGGTCGGGTTGTTGTCTCTTTGGCACATTCCCCATTTCCATTCTCAATTTTATATATGATCTCAAGATTTGTTATGTAAATAATTTTTCACAAATGACAGAATGATGAAATTTGTGAAATTTTGCATACAGTTTGCTAACCCGAATAATTCAGTCCCTCCCCGTAATCGATCTCTCCTACTTACTTAATGTAGTAAGCGGAATATAACGACTGAATTATTCGGGTTAACAGTTTGCAAGGTTTGTCCGACTTGCTGAGCAAACAAGTAACACATTTACACAACGCAGAGTACACTATACTACATGTATTGTATTTACAAAGTCAAGAATATGACAGCTGTTTATCATTCTTTGATGTTTTTCAGCTTTTGATTTCGTCATTTGATAAGGGATTTTTTCGTTTTGAATTTTTCTTAGAGTTTTGTTATTTTATTTTTTGGAATGTGTATTTTATCATGATCATTATTTTTCCTCATAATTTTCACAAAATTTTTTTTGACTGGTGCATCAAATGTGTCTTTTATAAACAACTGTTTTCAAAATTGTATTTTATCGTTCCGAACATGCATGAACTATTTGCCACTGAACGTTAAACAACCATCAAACCGAGCAATTAAAAAACTGTTAAATGAATCATTTTTTTTATTAAAATACTATATTTCCGCATCACGGGATGCAGTGATGATACCACCATTGTCTAATATGATAGAGTTAAAAATCAGTAATTCGGATGAATCTGACGTGAAATGTTTCATTTAATTTTCACGTAAACTTAACAAAAATCTGAAGGTATTTTTTATGGTTTTAATCAAATTTTAGAACAAAGATATTATCTAAATCAATTTTATTTCAAATATTTACGTGAATTTAACGTGTACAAAATTCCGGTGATTTATGCATGAACTATTATCATAAGATTCACATGGAACCTGTTCACGCAAGTTTCAAGTCATGATATGCTCGTTTGATGTGGAAATCAGACGATATTAATATTACAGATGGGTGCGGTCCTAACCTTGACAAAAGTTAACTTAGAGTTAACTTGTTGACTGCTTTCTAAGTTAACTTGAGAATTTTTAAGCAGTCAAGCAAGTTAACTTCGTCGTTGGTGGACCAGTCCTACGGTCTGCTTTTTTAGGACTGCTGCAGACCTATCGACAAGTCTGCTCAAGACCAGACCTGTGGACAAGTCTGCTTTTGACCAGTCCTGAGGACAGGTCTGCCCCAGACGAGACCTGTGGACAAGTCTGCTTTTGACCAGTCCTAAGGACAGGTCTGCCTCAGACCAGACCTGTGGACAGGTCTGCTCCTGGCCAGACCTGAGGACAGGTCTGCTTTTGACCAGACCTGTGGACAAGTCTGCTATTGACCAGACCTGAGGACAGGTCTGCTTATGACAGATTATCGTTATAAAAGTTTTCATATCAGACTTGAGCTTTCATTAAAATATGTAAACAACATTCGCATTGTTTTTCCACAGATATCATTTATAATTTACTCGCTAGACTCTACTAGATATTATACAAATGCTCTCTTTTATTTGATATACATGTATTTTTATATAAATAAAAAATGGCTATACGATCACCCAGAGTTTTTTTTTATTAGAAGGCGGATAGAAAGGTTATCCAACGCATCGGAACAATATTCTTATATCACGGGATATCGGCAACATTGTCTACGTTACTTCGTTCCCCGTTGTTTACCTGTCCCTTCCTAAATTTTACTTTATGCATAAATTTATACTTGCATGGATATTTCATTGATATTCAACTTGTTTGCATTGGATTTACTATTCTATTTCCCGCAGAATATTCTAACAGAAATTGTACAGTGTCCGTAAGCATACGATGTGGTAAAACTATCAACAATCTCGTCAAATTCGTCAGATATATCGAGAGATTTGTCATTGCCGATATTTATATGGGACGTCCTAAAATTATACTCAATGCGCACTTTAATGAAATAGTTGCCACTTGACGTTTAACTATAAACAAAATCAATCAACCGACATACTAGATTCCAAGAAGAGAACCTCGTATACTTTTTTTTATTGTAAATAGTACAAATGAATTCAGACATGTCAGTGTTGGTACTTTGATGATGTGGCATAATAGTTTTGTTTTACACGTACACCATCATGAACTCCTATATATGATGTGACTGTGTTATTATAAATAAAGAGATGAAATTCTGACATTTTCAATTTATTCAGAATATTTTTGGCATTAATGGTTTTCCAATATTATTGATTACGTGTACATTTACGGTCCTTCTAAAATGTGAACAGGAGCGCCAGGAGAAGACATTAAGGCGCTCGGTACAATGGTATATAGATTTGCAAATAAAAGTGCACATATGATCAGTTTTGGTCAAATAGTTTTGTTTTCCAAGTCAGCATGAGGTATTAAAACTACTGAAATTTTGTTACGTATCAATATTTTGAATAAAAGGAGGACACACTGGTATCCTAAATTTATGCGAACAAAAATTTGTTGTTATTAAATTGCAATATTGCTGTCCATTGTCATGATTATATTATACAATGATTCCTGACATAAAAAATATGGCTGATTAATACTATGCGGGTACGTCATGGTGTATATAGATTTACAAATTAAAGTGCACATATGGTCAGTTTTGGTAATGCGGTCAAATAATTTTGTTGTACAAGTCAGCTGGAGGTATCAAAACTACTGAAATTTTGTTACGTATCAATATTTTGAATAAAATGAGGACATGCTGGTATCCTTAATTTATGTGAACCAAATTTTTTTGTTATTATATTGCAATTTTGCTGTCCATTATCATGATTGTATTATACATTGAATCCTGACATCAAAAATGAGGCCGATTTACTATGCGGGTATATAGATTTACAAATTAAAGTGCACATATGGTCAGTTTTGGTGGATGCGGTCAAATAATTTTGTTGTACAAGTCAACTGGAGGTATCAAAACTACTGAAATTTTGTTACGTATCAATATTTTGAATAAAATGAGGACATGCTGGTATCCTAAATTTATGCGAACAAAAATTTGTTGTTATTATATTGCAATATTGCTGTCCATTGTCATGATTGTATTAAACATTGAATCCTGACATAAAAAATATGGCTGATTTACTATGCGGGTATATAGATTTACAAATTAAAGTGCATACATGGTCAGTTTTGGTGGATGCGGTCAAATAATTTTGTTGTACAAGTCAACTGGAGGCATCAAAACTACTGAAATTTTGTTACGTATCAGTATTTTAAGTAAAAAGAGGACATGCTGGCACCCTTAATTTAGGCGAACAAAAATTTGTTGTTATTATATTGCAATATTGCTGTCCATTGTCATGATTGTATTATACATTGAATCCTGACATTAAAAATAAGGCTGATTTACTATGCTGGTATATAGATTTACAATTTAAAGTTCACATATGGTCAGTTTTGGTAATGCGGTCAAATAATTTTGTTGTACAAGTCAGCTGGAGGTATCAAAACTACTGAAATTTTGTTACGTATCAAAATTTTGAATAAAATGAGGACATGCTGGTATCCTAAATTTATGCGAACCAAAATTTGTTGTTATTATATTGCAATATTGCTGTCCATTGTCATGATTGTATTATACATTGATTCTGGCATAAAAAATATTGCTGATTAACTATGCAGGTATATAGATTTACAAATTAAAGTGCACAAATGGTCAGTTTTGGTGGATGCGGTCAAATAATTTTGTTGTACAAGTCAGCTGGAGGTATCAAAACTACTGAAATTTTGTTACGTATCAAAATTTTGAATAAAATGAGGACATGCTGGTATCCTAAATTTATGCGAACCAAAATTTGTTGTTATTATATTGCAATATTGCTGTCCATTGTCATGATTGTATTATACATTGAATCCTGACATTAAAAATAAGGCTGATTTACTATGCTGGTATATAGATTTACAATTTAAAGTTCACATATGGTCAGTTTTGGTAATGTGGTCAAATAATTTTGTTGTACAAGTCAGCTGGAGGTATCAAAACTACTGAAATTTTGTTACGTATCAATATTTTGAATAAAATGAGGACATGCTGGTATCCTAAATTTATGCGAACCAAAATTTTTTGTTATTATATTGCAATTTTGCTGTCCATTATCATGATTGTATTATACATTGAATCCTGACATCAAAAATGTGGCCGATTTACTATGCGGGTATATAGATTTACAAATTAAAGTGCACATATGGTCAGTTTTGGTGGATGCGGTCAAATAATTTTGTTGTACAAGTCAACTGGAGGTATCAAAACTACTGAAATTTTGTTACGTATCAGTATTTTAAGTAAAAAGAGGACATGCTGGCACCCTTAATTTAGGCGAACAAAAATTTGTTGTTATTATATTGCAATATTGCTGTCCATTGTCATGATTGTATTATACATTGAATCCTGACATTAAAAATAAGGCTGATTTACTATGCTGGTATATAGATTTACAATTTAAAGTTCACATATGGTCAGTTTTGGTAATGCGGTCAAATAATTTTGTTGTACAAGTCAGCTGGAGGTATCAAAACTACTGAAATTTTGTTACGTATCAAAATTTTGAATAAAATGAGGACATGCTGGTATCCTTAATTTATGCGAACCAAAATTTTTTGTTATTATATTGCAATTTTGCTGTCCATTGTCAGGATTGTATTATACATTGAATCCTGACATAAAAAATATTGCTGATTTACTATGCGGGTATATAGATTTACAAATTAAAGTGCATATATGGTCAGTTTTGGTGGATGCGGTCAAATAATTTTGTTGTACAAGTCAACTGGAGGCATCTAAACTACTGAAATTTTGTTACGTATCAGTATTTTGAGTAAAAAGAAGACATGCTGGCACCCTTAATTTAGGCAACAAAAATTTGTAGTCATTATTTAAAAGAATTAAACTATTGCTGATTGTGGCTGCATAGTTCAAGGATGTATAACTAACAAGGAGTATACACCTAACATCAAATATACTTCTTTTCAAAAATACACATACTATGATTGAATTTGATCTCGGAATATATATATATATTCAGTGCCTGTTATCATTGTAACCGAGATCGTTTCTATAATAGATAGATTGTCAGATCACAGATAAATTTGTGTTACGTTCTGTGCGTACTTATTTTCAATTATTTGTGTTTAATCCTGTTCATAAAACGGAAGTATTAATTTTCAAATTACTTTATTTTCGATGTTTATACTACGAAACAAAGATATTAAAAATATTTTTTTTTAAATCAACGAAGAGCGGTCCTGGTTACAAGTTAACTTAGTGTTGACCAGACCAGTCAAAAGTTAACTTAGGAACAGGTCTGGTTTTGATCGGATTTGTTCAAGCAGAAGTTAACTTTGTGGCAGGACCGGTTTCCAAGTTAACTTATGTTAACTTTATGACAGGACTGGTTCCGAAGTTAACTTATGTTAACTTATGACAGGACTGGTTCGAAGTTAACTTATATCAATAGCGGACCTGTTTCCAAGTTAACTTTTTGGCAGACATAAAAACAGTCCTAGGTCCAAGTCCGCTTTTCAAGTTAACTAGATTTTGGTCCTAGGACTGGTCAGAGCAGTCCTATATTCGGTCACAGGTTAACTTTTACCAGTCCAAATGACTGGTTATCAAGTTAACTTGCTGTACAGGTTAGGAGTGCACCCATCTGTAATTCATATGAGTGAAATTCCATGTGCAGGACGAAATAAAATTTTATTTGATTCAGTAGAATTTTATATTTCATTACTAGGAACTTTACGACAGTCGACAGGGGAAATGAAAATAAAATATACTCATTCAGATCCCGACACATATTTTTTTCTCCATTTCTCTGAGAAGGAATAACGTTATATTCCGTACACCATAACGTCACACGTTTTTGGTCAAATTCTAGGCCTATCGATCAAAATTGAAGCCATTTATTTCAAAAACAAGGATGGTGTCATATGAGGATCTATACGTGTATGGATTCACTATGCAATCCTGGATATCATGTTAGTTTTTTGTTTTTCTCCGTATATAAGAAAATAGCCATCCATTCGAAAATCTAAAAAGGTAAGCCGAAAAAAAGGCATTTCCCCTATATACCTAAGTAAATTTGTCGCCAAAATTGACGTTTTCCTATGAAAATTACAAAAAAAAAATGGTGACCCCCATTTTTTATTTCAATTCCGATGTAACTCGATTCAAAGTACACGTATGCCAAAAATTTTGGAAATCGGGAGATATGCCATTCGGTATCGTGTTACCTTAAAAAGATAACATAGTAATCATGTTAAAATCTGAGCAAAAAAGAGTATATATCACTTCCTCGATATTTGAAATAAAAATTGAAAAAGTTTCTGTATAGATTAAGGTTCATCATAACCTTTTGGCTTAATGGTCGTATTTACACCATAGATTCTACTCTGAGCATACACAAACCGGTGCGCCTGTGAATGTTTTAATGCATAGCTGGACTTTTTTTGTGAAGCTGCCCTCATATTGTCGATGATGTAAGTAGTATTGATTTAAAGGGTCAAAAGATGGACAATAGACACCTGTAAACAACAGGTGATTTAAACTATGTAACAGAATGGACCGTATCAAATGAAAAGCGTGTGTTTGTTTATTTTGCTATCTTCTGCAGACTGGAAAAAAATGCACGTGAAAATCCAGGTAAGTCATCAATTTTCTGAAACATAGACTTGATATAACTGTTATATACCTAAGTTCAGGCATGCCTTAAAACGTTTAAAGGTGCATCCGTGTGTCTGTACTCAGAGTAATTTTTTTTTATTAACGGCCACATTTTTCAATTCCTTCAGATGAACCTTAACCACAAAGATGAAAAAAAGTAGTTGAGATCGATCTAGGTCCACTTGATGAGCACAACAAATACAATGGACTTTCATAAGAAGCTTCTGTACGTATCTAGCAGCCAATAAAATAACAACATAAAACATGGAATGTTCCTCCGACGTATACATATGAATAACGCCTCGTGTATTTTAAATCGAGTGTGTAATTTTTTGCACTTTTGGATAAGGCGTGTTTGAGTTCAACGTTGTCTAATAGGATCTAACATGTAGATACTAATGTTTCTCTCATTTTTTTGTAAAGTTTAATTTGTATTTCTATACATAACAAAAATATCAAGTGAAACATAAACCAAACCACCCCATAGAGATTTGAAAATATAACCAAATATTCCAGAAAAGTTTCTCTTAATCAATACACGTAGAGCTAAACCAATCAGATGACGAGTACACTGAATCTTGAGCAAGGTCCGCTTGATTAGCACGACAGGTAAAAATGGAACCTTCCTGTGAAGCAATTGCCGTATCGAACAGCCAAATAAATTGCTCCTCCAACGTATCCGATGTTTCTACAAAGTTTGCTGTTTAACTCAACCAATCAAATGCTGTACATCGAATGATGAGTAAAATTGGTTATTCCCGAGACGTATTTGACATATACATCAATATCTGAAGTGAGTGTTACTAAGGGGAATGTTAAATCAATCGTTTTAAAGGGAGGGTAATATCTTAATAAATATAAAAATACAGACAACATAACATAGAAATGGTGTTTCAGGAAGGTCACATTAAACGCTCTCAATGATAAGAAGAGCAAAAAGTATTTGCTCCTTTTTTTAACATCTTTTAAAAAGCGCAAGCATTGAAGTCAGAAGAAAGTACCAGTATATATGTACATTTATTAACGGACATTTAAAATTCAGTATATCTCACTTATTTTGTTTGTTTAATGTCGTGCCATATATCTCATGTTCACGACGATAAATAAAAACCTAGCAGATGTGTATTTGGATGGTACGGGTAAACTTCGTTAAAGACATTGTTGCACTTGTGAATTGTAGAACTGGAAAAAATTACGAAAATGAGATAAAACTGACGTAGATCAGTTTATTTATATAAAAACTATTTACTTTTAAAAGTATTTCATCATTGTTCTAATAGTATAAAAACATAAATTGTTCCCTCTTGAATTCTTTTATTTAAATTATTGTAGAGTCTGCAATTTTAACCAAACATTTTATTCTCACAAAATTGGTAAACAAGAAAATTTCACAGCCTGGAGGTACATGTAATTACAATACTGAAAATATCTATCAGAGAGTTTTTTTAACGTATGCAATTGAATGATACAAAAGGAAAAGCTCGTCAAGTTTTGTAGCATAAAAAGGGGTACCTCTATCTTAAATATCACATTCATGATTAATATAATTAGTATGCAATAATCTCATTCTAATAATTGTTCAAATTAAGTAAAATGCAACACTGTGTTTTTTTTTACATTCAAACACACCAAACCTGTTATGATGACGTATAGTTAAAAATATATTTTACCCATGTATTTTAGTTTTCATGAAATATACAATCTAACTGTTGATGTATACACAATGATTTTAAAAATATAAATACTGAAATTTGAAGCGAGATTATATCTTTTTGTTACTGTTTTAAACATTTCATAAACAAAACAGGCGACCCAAACATTTTTAGAAAAGGTGTACCTGAGTGAGTTTCTTAACATAAGATTGATAGAAATGATAGGAATTGTTTTTTAAATACTTTTACCTTGGCAGAGCTGCAAATGCTTTTACAGAACAATGTCTGTCCTGTCTTTTTTCTACTCTAATAAGTCTTGCCTTTTTATTTATTTTATCCTGAATTATTTTACGTAAACTTTCATCATGCCTTTTTTGACAAAGTAACTTTTACTCCTTTTCTTACTCAAGAGTCTTTTCCTGTCACCTAATCCATTTTCACTTATATCGGCCCTGCTTTTTTTAGTTTTTTTTGCCCTTACTTAATTTCGTGCCTAGCCCCCCACCCTAAATAAATAAAAATGGACGCTAGATGTATTTCGTGAAAGTGATATTTGAAAAGGCAATAGATTCTTTATTCAAGATTTGTGAATGTTTTTATAATACATCAATTAAATGTCAAATTGTTTGTCTGGGCAATTTTTTTAACGTTCAATAAAAGACAGCTATTCTGAAAAAAAATATGAAAATATTTCGTAATAGGGCAGACAGGGAATTTTCAGAAGTTCAAGGCGAATAGATACTTTGAATACTACAATGTATAGTAGTTTAAAAAATAATTTCTTCTTAAACAAGGATGAAGGAATGAACGTCCCACATGAAAAGATGATTTGTAAGTCAAACATGTTTTTTTTCAATAATTGGTCATATAAAATAGAATTCGTTAAGAGCAGGACGTTCAACAATTGAACCAAATCTATAATCAAACACGCCTACCATGTTATGATGACTCATCACAAAAGATATTTCACTTGACCCATATATTTTGCTTTCTCTTAATAGGAAATGTTTATGTCAATATTTAAAAATATGGCTTTAAAATATGAAAATAATGGAATTTAAAGCGTTATGATATTCTTTTAGTTTCTGTATTAAATCTACCCGAACACGCTTTGACTATAACAGGTATGCTTGACTTTACTCTCGAATCTCGAAGTTATATGTTGTTTACATTAATGTCTGTTAAATCAATCTTTAGTATTTCAATGTTTTTTACATTAGTTAGGCATATTGAAAAAAAAAACAAAGCACAGATGACATAATACCCCTTTTTGATTTAATTTATAAGTTGATAGAGTCACCCGGTCAGAAAAAAGATACTCATTTTAACTGTCTCGCACGTAAATGAATACTTTGATACGTATACGTATCTAAATACTGCAGTTCTGCAACACTTAAAAAGAAATTAAAGACGGAACCATAAGTATTGATATATCATGGGTGAGAGTATTTACTGCAACTGAATAATCACATTTCTTTCGTCATATAAACAGAACTGCTTTAAACAAGTTGATATAGTTAATTGAAATCTTTTAAACAAAATTAAATAAATTGAAAATGAAAATATAAACTTCGGTGTTTAAATCTATTTTGATCCATCATAAAGCAACTTAACATCGTAAGCATTGTCTACCAGATGAACAAGGTAAAGTTATATTTGAATCATATCTAATATTGTATAAATATTATATTTATTACCGCCAAGACTACACTCAAATTACTGATAATATACCATACAGATCTTCTTAAAACTTAAGGGGCATCGGTGGCCGAGTTGTATAAGTATTAACTACTGTAATAAATGGTCAGTCAACACTGAGGTTGTGAGTTCTAACGTCGTTCGTGTCGTCACCGTAATTTTTCACAAGACAAATTAGTACTGCCTACCCAGCACAGAATTAATGGCTTTTGGGTTATCTAGGTCTTACCTTGCTGTCCTCCAAGCCATTCCTTCGTTTCACGATCAAAGTAGGAAAGGCCATTGTATAATTCTATTCCATCAGTTGACTTTCTGAATCTAGTTGGTTGTTTACCGACAAGATGTCTGGCAATAGTTGTCTTCCCTGTACCTTGTTCTCCAGCTAACATTACTCTTGACTCAAAATGAAGATAACTTTCTTCACCCAATAAACTTGAAAAAATGTGGGCTGAATTTTTATCCAATTTTTTCACTTCAATTGGAAGACCTGAAAATTCGACTAATCAATGTAATGTTCAAATTCTACTGATACGTGAAGTACGAAAGTTTATCGTTTATCATTAGTTAACCATTATACCGAGTGCGTTGTTCTTGGTAATATTTTTTTGTACGTTTGTTCGTCTTTCCTGCGTTTTACATATATTGGAAACATGTCCATCTCCCTAAACGTGTCACTATAAAATCACTTAATTTCAAAACATGTCAAGGTGCTAAAGTGGTACAACACGTTATTTTTATAAGAACGCCCATTCGGGTCAACTATAAAAAAAAACCAGCCAACTCTGAATGGGTCGAGTCTCCCGATCTTGTAAAAATTCCGGAAATGTTGCAAAACACAAAGACATACAAAACAAAATGCTCAAGCTGAAGGACAATTCATTATCTGTAATACACTACACGTGAGAGGTTTAGTGCTATAAAACCATGTTCAATCCACTATTTTCTTCATTTGAAAATTGCTGTACCAAGTCAGGTATATGACAGTTGTTGTCTATTCGTCTGATGTGCATGTTTTATTATTTGATTTTGACATTTGATTAGGGTTTTTCCGTTTTAAGTTTTCTTCAGAGTTAAGTACTGTTGTGGTTTTACTTTTTTAATATACGGATACTTTCAATTTAAAACTAAAACGACAAACGGTGTCCACCATTTTTCAAACGGGATTCGAAATTACATAATGTTGATTAATATTAGCATTGATTATTGCTCTTTTGTTGAGTATACTTTTTAAATATTTCTTTTACTATTTCAGCTGATGTTAACACTTTCACTTTGACTCGAAATTAGAAATATTTTTAATACGGCCCTTTTTGATTGGCTTAAAAAATCCTTGTCAATTTGGAGCATCCGATTAGCTGTGCAGAATTTAAGTTTACTTCAAGACCAAAAATGACAGATAAACATGAATTACACCAAAGGTTATAGTACGTTCTTAATGTTTGAGTACATGTTGGTTAACTTCTAGAATTCTTCTTGTTGTTCATGGCAAGCAAAATTATCTCAAGCACATTACAAACCCTTGCATCAAGTGTAAGTATGGCCTGGAGGAAGAGTGTTGCTAATCAAAAAGTTCCTCTATCTAATATACCCTCCTTTGCTACTGGCAGTCAAAACTACCTTCATTTGTAAATGGATGAGGAAGTTGAAAGATTGTCGTCACAAAATTTTCGAAAATATTTATATTCAATTCCTGAGTCCCGATAAGGTAACTCATATTTTCCCTCAAACAATAAAGTCCCAATCCTGACGTCCCAAAAAAATGCCATCAACCCATCAAGACAATAACCATCAAAACCAAGGAGTAAACAAAGACTCACAAAAACCAAAGGACATTTATATCAACAGTTTTATATAAGCTTTCGATTTCAAATATTTTGGCCACGATCATCACTGAAAAGACATGTATTTTCGAAATGCGCATCTGGTGCAAGAAAATTGGTACCGTTAATTTTATTATTATAAATAATAATTAAGAAACAACGCGAACTCATTGAAAAACCAGAAGGAAATCAAGTGCTCCGGAAGGGTAAGCATTTCCTGCACCGTATACGGTACCCGTAGTGTTATTTCTTTGTTCAGTCCGGTAATGATGGACATTTAACCTACATGTTGCATTTATTAATATGAACTCGTCCTTTTTTTTTTATCCTTAACACAAATCCGACCTTGTGAACGATGATATTTATAGATATTAAAGGACATTGAGGGATTTACATTTCGTGAGGTGTTACAGCAATGGTATTCTTTTACTGAGGTGCAAATCTCTAGTGTTTTATTTATAATTATGACAATGAAAATACTAAGTTCATTCTGCAGAATACTTTTAAAATTAAAACCACTACTTGACAAGATGATCATTTACCTTCACTAACTAAGAACATAGACAGTGCTGATAACTGCGCTGATTATACTCTCCGGAGGACACTTCCATCATCATAGATATCGACCAAGTGATCGAAAATAAAATGATTTTAGAAGAAAACAAATACGTCAGACGCACAATATTTGTGAAGCTCATGATTGACGGTCGATTCTAAAAACAATAAAATGACCCCGACACAAATGACTCATCATCCATTGGAAAAAAAACCTCAACATTCAAACTTTTATATAACAAAAAACACATCGTAGATGTCAGAATGGATTTTTTTTACATTTCTGCCAGACGCACGTTTCGTTTACAAACGACTCATCGTGATGCTCAAATAAAAAAAGGGAAGAATAATATAATTAAGTACGGATTTAACGTGTATTAAGGACTAACAATTCCAAAAAGTTTTGACCAATAATTTATTGTCAAACACATACAAAAAATTAATAAAAAATTGTTCCTTATTCGAGATTAATTAGTTAATAACAAAATAAGGGTTCAAAGAACTTACCAGGCAGGCGTGATTCATAATCCTGCAAAAGAAAAGAAATACTACATGTGTGCGTCTTTTATTAAAAGCTTTGCCTTTTTATAAGTTAACATACTTAACAACTGTATTACAAGAATATGCATTCATTCATAAATATACATTTGTTACTAACTTGTATCGTTATTAAAAAAACTGAATTGAAAATACTAGTTACAAGTATGTACAATTCATACATTACCTTTAATAACTTTCTCATTTTAAATCCTCTGGCTAGTTCGCTTGGCTTTATTCCCTGTAAAACACAAAGTGGTTTTATGTGTATACATAGTTATCAAAGGTACCAGGATTATAATTTAGTACGCCAGACGCGCGTTTCGTCTGCATTAGACTCATCAGTGACACTCATATCAAAATATTTATAAAGTCAAACAATTAAAAAGTTGAAGTGCATTGTGGACGGAACTGATTTAAACGCTGCTAACGTAAGAACAAAATAACTGCAGAACACTGACTGATATGTCTACATTTCAGGTTTGAGTTCCGTAATTTTGTTATTTTGATATTAAGAAACAGTCACGTTCCCTTTTCACGAGTCTGACCTACCTAATTAGACTTTTTATCTTTATTTGTTACATGTTTACCTATTGTGTCTGAATGTTTTGTTCACGCATTATTGTCGATATAATTAAATGTGTGTTGTAGGATCCTTGAATGCAGGTTGTGATAAAGGGGAACTTTCTGTTACTCAAACACAGGGGATAATTACATGTCTTTCAAAGGGTAACAAACCTAGATATTTTTTTTAGAAAACTGGCGCCCTTTATCTTTGCTTAATACTGTATATAAAATTGACTCTGGGGTTATAGCAAGAAGAATTAGAACAGTTTTGACTAAACTTATAGATACTGATCAGACTGGTTCTATGAGTGGAAGATATATTTGGGAAAATCTAAGATTGATCTATGATATCATGGAATGTACTGAAGATAATGATATACCAGGCCTTTTATTGTTGATCGATTTTGAAAAAAGCCTTTGATTCCATTTCATGGGAATTTCTTTTAAATGTATTGATTTTTTTTAATTTTGGGGAATCTATAATAAATTGGGTTAAAGTGCTCTATCAAAACATTTATTTAGCAGTCATTCAGGGAGGAAATCTTTCAGACTTTTTCACTTAGCGTTATAAATAAGAAATAACAAAAATATAAATGGAATCAAAGTTCTTCATGTTGAACACAAACTCTCGTAGTTTGCTGACGATACATCACTACTTTTAGATGGTAGTGAAGAATCTTGAAATGAGGCATTATTGGAAGTAGATTGGTTTGTTAATATTTCTGGTTTGAATATAATTTTTTCCAAAACTCATGTAATTTGGATTGGAGGTAAAAAGTACAGCACAGAGATATTTTTTTACAAATCAAAATCTTACTTGGGGAAGCACATCCTTTTAATTATTGGGTGTTAATTTTGATGTTGATTTAGATAAACTAATCAATTATGATGAAAATATTGTAAAAATAACAAGACTAGTCAAACAATTGTCTAGACGTAACATTACTGTAATTGGTAGTATAACTGTTGTAAAGACACTTATGTTGCCAATTTTAAATCTTTTAATATTGTTACTAAAACATGTACCTAATCCAAGTGAAGATATTATTAAAGAGATAAATGAACTTGTGTATAAGTTTATTTGGAACTCACCAGTTCATAGAGTTAAAAAAAGATGTAATACAAGAAGATTATTATGATAGAGGCTTAAAATAATTAATTTACATGCTTTTATAAATGCTTTGAAATGTACTTGGATAAGAAGAATTAAAAATTAAAAACGATTGTAAATGGCGAAATATATTTTTGTCATATGTTGATAAAAATAGATTCTTTAGTTGTGGTAATAGCTATGTAAAGTAACTACAGCAAAGTATTACGAATACATTTTGGAAAGATGTACTGGGTGCTTGGCAAATGGTACTTGAAAAAGAAATGAATTTGCACGACTGGGAATATTTTCTTTCCAGTCCAATTTGGATGACTAACCTATTCCATATTGACAACAAACCGGTGTTTTTCAAAGACTAACATAGTAAGGGTATTCTACACGTTAATGATATTGTTGGGGAGAATGGTACCTTTCCAAATTTTTATCAAGTTCAGGAGTTTTTCTGATGAATTTAGACATCATGAAATATAATAGCATAATTTCTATGCTGACTAAGACTTCCAAAAAACTTAATAGGGGAGATTATAAATTAGTATCTCCTTTCATACTAGCAGTTAAAAAGACCATTCTCAAAAGAAAAAAGGGATTATGGTGCTAAACAAAAACAACACCGGTCCTACAGGAGTAAAAAGATGGAAAGCAATTTTAGTTTTAGAAAATCAAAACTGGAAAAAGATTTTTAATTACCATTTGCTATTACAAAAAATACTAAGCTACAATGGCTTCAGTATAGAATTATTCATACATAAAATTCTGGCAACAAATACGTTTTTATACAAATTGGGATATTGCAAAACCCATATTGTACTTTTTGTAAGACTGAACTTGAATCAATTGAACATATACTGTGGGACTGTTATTATGTTCAATTTATTGAGCAAACTGAAATTTGGTTTCTCCAGAATGGTATTAGTATACCATTTAAACAGGATATGTTTTTGTTTTGAAATTTATCACAACTGTACAAAGGTGACCCTCAAAACAATATTGTTCTCTGGATTACGCAATATATATATATAATATATATAATACAAGATATTTTTAAGGAGAATTAAGTTTAACAGCATTGATTGAAAAAATAAAGCATCATTATATTTTGGAGAAGAAGATATCAATTAAAAGTTTGACAAGTTTAATCAAGCTTGGTGCATTTACCAAGAGGCTTCACATGATTATTTGATGGATTACCAACTTTACAAAATTAACAGACATCAAACTAATTTTTTTTTTATTTTCATATTTTTTTTTTTATTTTTTTTTTTATTTTTCTTAATCATCTTTTAATTCTTATATTTATTAATTATCTATACTTTTTTTTTGTATGTCCTTCTTCATAAAATACCATTATAAAATCCCAACAAAATCTTATTTTCAAGTTCTATAAAAATATTTCAATTTTAATGCAAAAAAAATGGCTTTTTGCACCAAAGGGAGATAATTTTGAGCATTTTCAATGGTATCTACATTTTAAAAGTCACCTGGGGCCAACATGAATTGATTTTTTGGAATGATTTTTGTACCATAGGATAAAGTCACAACTACTAACGGTAATAAATAAAATTTGTAATGAAAAATAAATGTTTAATTTTTTCCTGAAAATCTTATACCCGCGAGCCTCCTTAAGTAAAAAAAGAAAGTACATTAAAGTCTTAAAATTACTATTACAGGTCCTTGTGACAGGAAGGCAGCTCATGCCAAGTTTGCAATTAAAAGATACATCAATGAAGGCAGAGATGTAACAACAGCCTATGATATGAAAAAGGTTTGTTTTTCTTTTGTAAAACCTTACAAGTTTGTAAAAGAACATTCTTCTATTCACTGAAATTTTCAAGAATTTGCAAGTTTAAAAATGCATGTTTTCCTGGAATTAATTAAAAATGTATTATTATGTGGATCTGCAATACAGTTGCCTTAAGTGGATTCAATAATATTCATATTTATGCTTTATACACCTAATCTTTGAATCTTGATGGGTACCTATTAAAAATCAGGGATATCACAGCAGGTCTTGTTTTATATTGTTTCTATTGAATTCATTTAGTATCCAATCTTTTGTAGGCACTTGATAAAGTACCAGGACAACCTTACAGGGTGAAGGTTGTGGACACAATCCATGATTTAGATGTCACCAAGAATAAAGATACCATCACCAATATTACAAGTTTTTACAACTTTAGATTTGAGAATAGTCATCTGAGGATGTGGCAGGCATACAATATTGGTGAAGGTATTACTTTTATATTCAACCTAAAGAAAGAAAAAAAAATTACAAATAACATATTGTTTTATACATAACACGACCACTGAAAATAATATACTGAACTAGTATATATTTGTTTAGGGGCCAGCTGAAGGACGCCTCCGGGTGCAGGAATTTCTCGCTACAGTGAAGACCTGTTGGTGACCTTGTCCTGGGTTTTTTTTCTATGGTCGGGTTGTTGTCTCTTTGACACATTCCCCATTTCCATTCTCAATGTTATTGCATACTTCATTTTGTACTTAGAATGCCCACCATCTAATGTCAGCCAGATAATCAGATAATAAATAGAGCCTTTTGATAAAAAAAAAAAGGCCACAAATTCCTAGACTAGAATGTATGCTATAAAACTTCAGGTAATTTTATATCATAGTGTCATAAAAATAAATTCAATTTTCATTTCAGGAAAGCTTGTGACTTTAAAATTATCAAAGAATTCTGTGCAGTTAAAAGTACTTAATGACTGGACAGAGATGTCTTTAACCGATCTCATTACTAAAGGTAATTTTATAATTATTTCATTTACTAACTGTCATGTACCAAAGAGGCTCAGGGATGAAAGATACCAAAGAAACAGTCAAACTCATAAATCAAAAATGAACTGACAATGCCATGGCTAAAAATGAAAAAGACATATAGACAATAATAGTACACATGACACAAGATAGAAAACTAAAGAATAAACCACACAAACCCCACCAAAAACTAGGGGTGATATCAGGTGCTCTGGCAGGGTAAGCAGATTCTGCTCCACATGTGGCACCCGTCCTGTTGCTTATGTGATAACAAATCCGTTAAATTGTCTGATTCGGTACACCACATTCATGAAAGGGAAGTGGATTGTAGTTACGACGTAAGGAACATATCCAAACTTAAGCACACTTGGAAGATAATGATCATAATTATAATTTGTTACAAAACGGAGAAAACCAACATAAAGTTCAATAAACCTTGTTATCTACTTATGCATCATTTAAATTCCCTGTTTGTGGGTTGCAGGATTATGGGTGTAGACAGAATCTTGTTATAGTTAATCAGACTGTCCAATGTTGAAAAATATTCATATAATTAGTATTTTTGTCCTTTTTATGTTCCTGGTCCACTTCTGGCATAATCTTTTTCAAAAATCTTCTGATGAGAATGGCCCAATTGGAACTGCGCATGGTTACATGTAGTAAATTTGAATTTTACTGTGTTTTTTTTTTTTGAAACATATTTTATTTTATTTATCCTCTTTTTAGGAACAGAACAGGTTTCAAAACAGCAAAAGCAGACATTTATTTGTCCCATGGATGGCTGCATTAGGGAGTTCAAGAACCGAATCAGTCTTGATCAACACCTCCTTCAAGGCAGCTGTGAATACAAGCTGGAGAAAGGCCCATTAAAAGATCAGGCAAAAGTACTATATGCCCAAAAGCTTTCCAATAATGTACAGCATTGTCCTGATATGCAAGCTGCCTTACTACAAAATGCATCTATTCCAGGTTTGAGTGTCAAAGAAATGGGATGGGCATTGAAAATGAAAAAGAAAAAGATTTTCTTTAGTGTCAAACAGAAGGAATTTATGACAGATTTATTTAACCAAGGGGAAAAATCTGGCTCCAAAATAGACCCTTATACAGCTGCAGAACATATGAGATCTGGTGCATATATGTTTAGGAAAGATGAGTTCTTAACTGCCCAGCAGATAAGTGGTTTTTTTTCTAGATTGGCACAACAACAGAGAAAAACAGATAAGAATGACTATAAATCTGCTAAGTCTGAAATTGTCAGAACACAACTGAAAACAGAGATTTTAGAGACAATCGAAGACTAAACAAGTGCTATTGATATTTTATACTAAAATAAATTTGATTTTGCCATCACTTGATATCCGTCAGCAGCAATAAAAAAACCTTTCCAAAATTTTGTTCTGTCACAACAGAACAGGTTTAAAACACATCATTTGTGACAAAAGTCTTCAGACACAATACAAGTCTAAGTGGGGATCATACATTGCTGTTTAATTTAAGGGAAAGACAAACACTTAAAAGACTTCAATACAAATTAGAAAAAAATAAGCTATGAATAAAGAGTACAGAAAAATTTATATGATAAGTTTAGTACCTAGTTTTAAAATGCACTAAATTAAATAAGCTTACACTTCTGAAGTTCTGTTATATTTAAGATTAAATTTGAACATAGTGAAACATGATACGTATTGCAATTTGAATTAAAGTTATCCCAATTTGATCTGAAATCTCTGAACCAATTATCCTAACAACATATGGCCATATAATCATGATATATCTGACTTTCCAAACATAATGCTACATGTTTTTGTGAAATTTGTGAAATGTAAAGATGCTGATGTTTGTTTTGATATTTTATTTGTTGCACATTTGAATGTATGAACTATTCATTTGAATACTGGTTCATCTTTTCTTTTTGTCAATATGTACAAACTTGATTAGGTGATATTTCTGTAACCATAGCAGTTTTAACTTACTTATGATAATTGCTTGAAAGTTTTGTTATACATGTACAATGTCTTTGATATACTTGTTGAATTAATGTTATTCTTAAAGTGCAGACATGTTGGCACTGTTAGCATTTTAGTTTTAAGTGAACCGAATTAGCATTTTTAACATGACTATTCTAACGCAATTTGTTTGTATCATTGAATTTCTATTTGCTACCACTCTGCATAAATTCAACAATCTACCATAACTAAGGTTCTTCTTGAACAGATGCAAGAAGCAGCCATATTGGATTGAACATTATATTTTCCTAAAAAAACAAGCAAATTTAAAAAAATGTTTCCCTAAAACTACTTTTCATCAGTTTATATCCTAATTTAAAGCATTAACAAAGCTGTAAAACATTCAATGTTAATGTTTTACACTGGAAGTATTCATATGATGTCATGATGTTGCTATGAAGGTTAGGTGCCAAAGAAGTCAACAATGCTTTGTGGAATTTTTGGTTTAAGCAACTTTATGTCCAAATAAAAAAACAGAAACAATACTTTTATTGACTATTGCATTAGAATGGACATAGCTGTATTGTTTACATGTGCTACATGTGCCTAGGTAAACTCAATTTGCAACAGTAATATCTATGTTTTATGTATAAAAAGGTTAAAATACAATACAGTTATCTTCTAAATTACCTTAATTGTACCAATATGAGATTAATATTATAATGAAATTTGCATGTACTTCGAAGGTGTTTTACTTGATTTTGAAAATATAAGATGGACAAGCATTTTAGCCACAATTTTATAAATAGCAAATTTTGTTGATCTGTATCAGTTGAAAACTAATATGCACAATCAGATCTTTCTTCTCTCTGTGTTAAATTACAAATATGAATATCAAAAAATGAAAAAATACATACTCATTTTGAGAACAACAAAAAAATGTAAAATTATGGAAATTCGGTAACCATAGCAACCATTTTTATTAAATTTCATGAAGCAAAAATATTTTTCTGGACTGAAAGTATTTACTGATTAATTTTGTTACATTGTAAGGAATTTAATGCCATGTTTGTATTGTGTAAATATGTAATTTACTTGGATCTTTATTGACTTGTAGAAAAATACAATTTACAGAATTTGAAAATCTTGTGTTTTTCATTCATTTATCATATTTTTTGTAATTATTTGCCCATAAATTTTTTTTTATAATTTGGAAGCCCTTAATAGGGGGTTTCTAAATATACCTCACTTTTAACTGAGAGACGCTGCATTTTTGAAAAAAATCCACTTGAACATCCTGTATTTACACGTTTTTTACTGAAATTCAAATTTGCCATTTGACCATATCTTTACTAGCTGGTAGCAGAATAATTGATAATTGTGAATGGGAATCATATGTGAAATTTAAAGAGCTTAGAGGTCATTTATATAATGTTATTAAGAAAAAAAGGTTATGTTATACATGAAAAAAGTACTAAACAGTGCAAAATGTCGTTTTTTCACTTTTTCAAGAGTTAAAATATGACCTTTTATTGCTTAAATCAACCCATGTGGTTTCCATGGCAACCGGGATATTTTGGAAAAAAATTTTGCCTGTTATTGCCTTTAGGTAAGGTACTGGCTATTATGTTAAAGTTTCTTCAAAATCTGAGACCATGTGTGCCAGACCCTATTAGAATTTCTTTGGTGGTTACAGAGAATTGCTCTTAATAGTCATATTTATTGATCACTCATTACAAGACTATGAGGTGGGTGATGTGAAAATCGCTAATCTGATTAGTAATTGCACATTTTGACAAACACTGAATTTGAAAGCATAATGGTGTATTCAGCATTTTTAAAACTTATTCTTAAACAGGAGGGGTGCAATAACCCAGAAGGACTCTCAATATGTTTCATTTGTTTGTTTGTTTTTTTGTCCAATACAAGGATACATTAGTTTCAAGTTGGGGAACATAACTGTTTACAAGTTCTCAAACAGGAGGGGGTGCAATAACCCAGAGGGACTCTCAATATATTTCATTTGTTTGTTTTTTTTGTCCAATACAAGAATACATTAGTTTCAAGTTGGGGAACATAACTGTTTACAAGTTCTCAAACAGGAGGGGGTGCAATAACCCAGAGCGACTCTCAATATATTTCATTTGTTTGTTTTTTTGTCCAATACAAGAATACATTAGTTTCGGGTTGGGGAAAATAACTGTTAACAAGGTCTCAAATTGTAGGGGGTGCATTAACCCAGAGGGACTCTTCATTTGTATATTTCATCTGGTTTGTTTTATTGTCCAATACAAGAATATAATTACATGGTTTAGGAGTGGGATCTCAACCGTTTATAAGTTCTCAGAAGGGAGTAGGGTGTTACCCTGTGGATTTCCCCTTCATTTCATTTGATTTGTTTTAATATCCCATACAAGAATACTATGTATTGTTAATGGGTAAGGATCTCAACCGTTTACAAGTTCTCAAACAATGGGGTGGGGGTGACTTCCCCTATATTTCATTTGATTTTTTTTATTGTCCCATACAAGAATTTTTATGGTTAAGGGGTGAGGATCTCAACCGTTTATGAGTTTTCAAACAGAAAGGAGTAGGGTGTTACCCTTTGAATTTCCCCTACATTTCATTTGATTTGTTTCAATATCCCATACAAGAATACTATGTATGGTTTAAGGGTAAGGGTCTCAACCGTTTACAAGTTCTCAAACAATGGGGTAGGGTGACTCCCCCTATATTTCATTTGATTTGTTTTATTGTCCCATACAAGAATATTTATAGTTAAGGGGTGAGGATCTCAACCGTTTACAGGTTTTCGACAGGAGGAGTGGGTTAAATACCAGGGACTCCCCCTACCTTAACATTTGGTTACAGGCGTCTGTGTTTGTGTGTATATATTTTAGTATAAACTTAGCAGTAAATACAGATAAATTGTATGTGTAATACAATAATTTGCAAGGATATCGATTTGTTTCTGTCAATTATCAAAATTTATAATATCAGCATTTGTGTATATTTATATGTTAATAAATACAATATGCCTAAGAACTTGTATTTTACAAATGCACTATAGATTATAATGAGGGCATTGTCTGTGATCTTTTTGTCAATCTCATTAAAATCCGATGTCTTTGGAAAATCTAATGTGCAGTTTAATCCGGAAGAGACTACAATACCAATGGGCCCTAAGATTGTCAACAGACCATTCCACAATTACTCTGCCTGTGGTGGTTGTTTGTTCCAATATCATCATTTATCTCACTTGTTTTAGATATTAAATTGGACTGGCTAGACACATAGATAAGCCTTTCTAAATGACCCATCTGAAAAGTTTCCAACTTTACAAAAGCTTTCAAATTTACAATCTGCATGCTTATTCTGTGGGTACTTCCTTGCTATTTGAATTGAGGTGCGACTGGATTTGCAGAAATTCAATTACAGATTTATAGTTTAGTGTCACTTGAAAATATCAGCTTTTTTCAATTTTAAACAAAAAAATATGTAGGGACATAGAATTATTCACTATTTTAATTATTGGCTTGGTAATTAAAGCTGGCATCTAAGGTAGCGCATTCCTCATATTAATCTTCAATTGTGTGTGTTACTCTAATGTATTGATTGTTTTAAAACGAAAAACAAATAAAAATGTAATTCAAAGAAAAAGAGACATATGTGTTTGAAAAGAAACAGCAATATTGATACAGTTTAGAAAGGCTATGCAAAATTGATCTAAATCATACCAATATTTTTAGAATAAATCTCTGGTAAAAGGTTCCTAAAAGTCTTATTTTTACAAACACATATTCCAATTTTACAAGGTTTTTTTTCTTTAATAATAATGGTTTGATTACAATCATTATCATAATGGTGACTGATAAGTTTCAAACACCGTCAACGCATTTCATAACTCTATCAGCAGGAGGTCCAATTTAACGTCGTATCATGTTGAATTTATTATTTCAACCAATACATTGTGCAACTTGTAACAATCTTAAATGTTAGAATGATATATGAGATTCGTTATGTTATTGTTAGGTAGATCTGCAGCTTATATGGATCACAATCTATGTCAACACAATATATGAATACACCGATTAATTCAAGCAGATGTTATACTGCCTGTTTTACTTAGTATATCTTATTATTAATAACATAAACTTATGTTTAAGAAAACACAAATGTACTTGTACTTGTACTTACGTGCTTATTTCGTATGTTTGGATCACAATCGTCGTCTAACAAAAGAGTAGCTATCGCCTGGTTATCTGCTTTGGCAGCTATATGTAACGCAGTATTTCGAAACTGGTAGGTAGAAAACATCAAATATTAAAGTGAAAAAGTATGGTTTGGTTAAAATTATTTGCATATGTATGTTTGCAACGAGTATATTCTCCATGTGTGATATTAAATTATTATGGTATTTTTACACATTGATGATAACTGTTTGTATATATTTATTAAGTTAAGACAAGTCATGTCCCTGTTTTTAAAGCACTTATCTATGTTGCCTTATTTCATTCTAAGCTTTCGTACAGAGTAACTGTTAGAGGAAGTCATGTGGTCACACTTTAACACAAATAAAGTTTATTTAATAGTCCGGTAACTATCTTTTTTTACCTGCAGCTGCAATAGTTCGAGTTGTTTTCGCGACATAAAAAAACAAACATGTACTGCATTTGATTTGATATTGGATATATTGGTCAACAGGGATTAGATAAAGAACAAAATCAAATACTTGGTAGTAGCACATTTGATAAGTCATTTATCTCTTTGTGAAAGAGCGGCGAAAGATACCAGAGGGACAGTCAAATTCATAGTTCGGAAATAAACTGACAACGCCATGGCTATAGAATAAAAAGACAAACAGACAAATAGTAGTACACAAGACACAACTTAGAAGCCAAAGACAAAGCAACACGAACCTTACCCAACATTGGGGATGATCTCAGGTGCTCCGAAAAGGTTAGCAGATCATGCTCTCATGTATCACCAGTCGTGTTGCTCATTTTATTGCAAACCCGGTAAATAGTCTTATTCGGAAGGTCACATTCGTGGCGAAAAAAAGAAGTGGATTGGAGTTATGACATTAGGAACCTATCCGATATCAACTGGCGATAGCGTCTGTAAAACTTACTAAGGGAATATTTCAACTTCTCCTTTAGATCTTTTGGTTTAAAAGTGTCCTAGTAAGTAGCAACCTTATCAATAATCTTTCAAGGATATCATATAGGTATAACAAGCCCAGGAATAGTAATTAAGAGATATATATTACTTATGCAGGCGCTGATGGAATGTTTCTGCATCGAAATGGAAAGATCACAATTGGGAAGCTAAAATCATCTATTTTGTCGTAAAGTTTTGTTTGCAACCGACCCTTATTGTCAATTTCCAAATGTAAATCAAGATATGAGGCTGATATAATTGTAACTGCTGTATTCATTATCAGTCAGTTTCAGATAATGTTTTTGTTTTAATCAGAGTGATTCTTTACAAAGTAGGATGTATTCCTCCCCTAGATAAGATACTTGCATCTACGTTCGCTATTTTGTTTAATGCAATTCCAACTCTTTCAATTTTTTCTTTTAGTTTGGAATGGGGGATACTTGTGTAAGGTGTAGAATAGTCAAATGTTTTAATACTATTGCAAGATGAGCAAGTCTTAGATTGCATGCACTCTAAAAGATCTTTCGATTTTGTTAGTACCTACATCTGATTCACGCCACCTATAGTATATACAGTTTAACAATACCTTTCAAGCCCAGCTTTGATTGCTGATAAACAGATGTTAATAATATAAAAAAAGGTTTTCTGAAGCACTTGGAAGACCTAGCAATATTCAGTTGGTCGTAAGGACACTTGTGTAAGTGTCAGACCACCAATTACTCCCTCAAATTTAGAACGTACGTAAAAGTAGCCCTACTTTGACACAAAGTAGTACTTTAGATGTCATTGTTTACTTAAACTTACAAACAAATTTGCAGAAATGAAACTTTTTGTGAACGAACAATTTGTACAGACCATTTTGAGCCAAAATTTACTTGTTAATGAGTTTGCATGAAAAATTCAAGATAAATTTGCTACATAGTATACTATTTTAAGATTTTAAGAAAGCCAGGGGTTATTTTTGAGTAGTTTTTTCTCATAGACCATTTTTTTCTTAGAAGATTTAAAACACGGATTGATAATTGGCATGTAGAGGTGATGCATGTTCAACTCAGGATATACGAGGTTTCTATGAAGTTAAACTTGAGGTAAAATATTTCAATAGCTGTAAAAAATGCAAAATTTGGTTGAACAGATAGGGATTTTTAATTGGTGGTCTGACACCTGTAGTCAAGGTATCCAATATAGTGATGGAAGTTCTTCATTTTTTTATTGAAATTCCAAAGAAACATAGGACAGACCTATGATTATCCAGGATTTCCTTTTTAGTAAGTTTCGTGAGGATATATGTTAAGTTTCCAAATGCATTGTCAATACCTCCTTCATTTACCCAGCCTTTTATGCAATGAGATTTACTCACAAAAACCAGGTTCTTTGGGACCTAATATGCAGGGACAAAAACATATTTTTCATGGAGGTAGGACAAGTGTTTTGCACTAATTGGGTTTTTAAAGATTGATAAAGGCTGGATATTGATACACCCATTTACTTTCTTAATTCTGATTTTTATCAACGACCTTACAGCCTTAATTCATTCGGAAATAGTATCTAAGTCTTCTTTCTTGCGTTCAGTCCATTGTCTTGCATAAACTTCGGCTGAATCCATCAGTATTTTAAAGTTGTATTTTTCAATTGGTGGATTTAGGCTCAAGATATTGCAGACCTTTGAATAACATATTCCGCAAGGAAGTGTTATTGATAATGTTGAAGTCTACGGTTATAAATTAGTTTAGCATGGTACAGATAGGTGCAGTTCTAAACTGTACAGCTAGTTAACTTCATAGCAGACTTTATGACTGTTTAAAGTTAACCTTTGACCGGTTTTATGACAGCTGTGATCAGTTTTAGAACAGAATTTGTGTTAACTTGAAAAGCAGACTTGATCCTTGGACTGTTTAATGATTGCCCGAAAGGTTAACTTTAGGACAGGTTCATGACCAAAATTGAAGTTAACTTTGTACGAAGTTAACTTTGCCACAAGTAGTCCATCAAACAAGTTAACTAATAACCAGGTCTGCTATCAAAAATCAAACCAGACCTGTTCTTAAAAAAGTTGACTTTGGTTTGGTCCATGAATAAGTTAACATGATCCAAAGTTAACTTTGGTCTGGTCCGCTCCTTTAAGATAAAGTTAACTTAATCCCAAGTTCACTTGAGATAAAGTTAACTTAAACCCAAGTTAACCTTGGTCTGGTCTGCTTTTCAAACATAAAGTTAACAAGAAAACACAAATGTACTTGTACTTACGTTATTTCTTATGTTTGGATCACAATCGTCGTCTAACAAAAGAGTAGCTATCGCCTGGTTATCTGCTTTGGCAGCTATATGTAACGCAGTATTTCCCAACTGGTAGGTAGAAAACATCAAATATTAAAGTGAATAAGTATGGTTTGGTTAAAATTATTTGCATATGTATGTTTGCAACGAGTATATTCTCCATGTGTGATATTAAATTATTATGGTATTTTTACACATTGATGATAACTGTTTGTATATATTTATTAAGTTAAGACAAGTCATGTCCCTGTTCTTAAAGCACTTATCTATGTTGCCTTATTTCATTCTAAGCTTTCGTACAGGGTAACTGTTAGAGGAAGTCATGTGGTCACACTGTAACACAAATAAAGTTTATTTAATAGTCCGGTAACTATCTTTTTTTACCTGCAGCTGCAATAGTTCGAGTTGTTTTCGCGACATAAAAAACCAAACATGTACTGCATTTGATTTGATATTGGATATATTGGTCAACAGGGATTAGATAAAGAACAAAATCAAATACTTTGTAGTAGCACATTTGATAAGTCATTTATCTCTTTGTGAAAGAGCGGCGAAAGATACCCAGAGGGACAGTCAAATTCATAGTTCGGAAATAAACTGACAACGCCATGGCTATAGAATAAAAAGACAAACAGACAAATAGTAGTACACAAGACACAACTTAGAAGCCAAAGACAAAGCAACACGAACCTTACCCAACATTGGGGATGATCTCAGGTGCTCCAAAAAGGTTAGAAGATCATGCTCCCATGTATCACCCGTCGTGTTGCTCGTTTTATTGCAAACCCGGTAAATAGTCTTATTCGGAAGGTCACATTCGTGGCGAAAAAAAGAAGTGGATTGGAGTTATGACATTAGGAACCTATCCGATATCAACTGGCGATAGCGTCTGTAAAATTTACTAAGGGAATATTTCAACTTCTCCTTTAGATCTTTTGGTTTAAAAGTGTCCTAGTAAGTAACAACCTTATCAATAATCTTTCAAGGATATCATATAGGTATAACAAGCCCAGGAATAGTAATTAAGGGATATATATTACTTATGCAGGCGCTGATGGAATGTTTCTGCATCGAAATGGAAAGATCACAATTGGGAAGCTAAAATCATCTATTTTGTCGTAAAGTTTTGTTTGCAACCGATCCTTATTGTCAATTTCCGAATGTAAATCAAGATATGAGGCTGATATAATTGTAACTGCTGTATTCATTATCAGTCAGTTTCAGATAATGTTTTTGTTTTAATCAGAGTGATTTTTTTACAAAGTAGGATGTATTCCTCCCCTAGATAAGATACTTGCATCTACGTTCGCTATTTTGTTTAATGCAATTCCAACTCTTTCAATTTTTTCTTTTAGTTTGGAATGGGGGATACTTGTGTAAGGTGTAGAATAGTCAAATGTTTTAATACTATTGCAAGATGAGCAAGTCTTAGATTGCATGCACTCTAAAAGATCTTTCGATTTTGTTAGTACCTACATCTGATTCACGCCACCTATAGTATATACAGTTTAACAATAACTTTCAAGCCCAGCTTTGATTGCTGATAAACAGATGTTAATAATATAAAAAAGGGTTTCCTGAAGCACTTGGAAGACCTAGCAATATTCAGTTGGTCGTAAGGACACTTGTGTAAGTGTCAGACCACCAATTACTCCCTCAAATTTAGAACGTACGTAAAAGTAGCCCTACTTTGACACAAAGTAGTACTTTAGATGTCATTGTTTACTTAAACTTACAAACAAATATGCAAAAATGAAACTTTTTGTGAACGAAAAATTTGTATAGACCATTTTGAGCCAAAATTTACTTGTTAATGAGTTTGCATGAAAAATTCAAGATAAATTTGCTACAAAGTATACTATTTTAAGATTTTAAGAAAGCCAGGGGTTATTTTTGAGTAGTTTTTTTCTCATAGGCCATTTTTTTCTTAGAAGATTTAAAACACGGATTGATAATTGGCATGTAGAGGTGATGCATGTTCAACTCAGGATATACGAGGTTTCTATGAAGTTAAACTTGAGGTAAAGTATTTCAATAGCTGTAAAAAATGCAAAATTTGGTTGAACAGATAGGGATTTTTAATTGGTGGTCTGACACCTGTAGTCAAGGTATCCAATATAGTGATGGAAGTTCTTCATGTTTCTATTGAAATTCCAAAGAAACATAGGACAGACCTATGATTATCCAGGATTTCCTTTTTAGTAAGTTTCGTGAGGATATATGTTAAGTTTCCAAATGCATTGTCAATACCTCCTTCATTTACCCAGCCTTTTATGCAATGAGATTTACTCACAAAAACCAGGTTCTTTGGGACCTAATATGCAGGGACAAAAACATATTTTTCATGGAGGTAGGACAAGTGTTTTGCACTAATTGGGTTTTTAAAGATTGATAAAGGCTGGACATTGATACACCCATTTACTTTCTTAATTCTGATTTTAATCAACGACCTTACAGCCTTAATTATTCGGAAAGAGTATCTAAATCTTCTTTCTTGCGTTCAGTCCATTGTCTTGCATAAACTTCGGCTGAATCCATCAGTATTTTAAAGTTGTATTTTTCAATTGGTGGATTTAGGCTCAAGATATTGCAGACCTTTGAATAACATATTCCGCAAGGAAGTGTTATTGATAATGTTGAAGTCTACGGTTATAAATTAGTTTAGCATGGTACAGAAAGGTGCAGTTCTAAACTGTACAGCTAGTTAACTTCATAGCAGACTTTATAAATATTCTTTATAAAGCACAAAGGTGTCAGTATTCACCTCAGAAACTTACAAAACCTCTGAATAGACTTATTAAGAAGGGATATAATTACGATACTGTTGTCAAGTCATTAAAGATTGCATATTTTGGCGATAATATTGAGTCACTGATGAGGTCTTTGCATCGGAACTAAACACATTTATTCTAAAAACAGTTATTGGCATGACACGGGTTATGTTCTTCTCATATATGTTATGATGGTATGATACTAAACCCCTAACGGGAAGAATTGTGCCTGATGTTCATATGATGAAATCATTATCTTTCAGTCAGTTTAATTGAAGTCTGGAGCTGGCATGTCAGTTAACTGCTAGTAGTCTGTTGTTATTTATGTATTATTGTCATTTTGTTTATTTTCTTTGGTTACATCTTCTGACATCAGACTCGGGCTTTTCTTGAACTGAATTTTAATGTGCGTATTGTTATGCGTTTACTTTTCTACATTGGTTAGATGTATAGGGGGAGGGTTGAGATCTCACAAACATGTTTAACCCCGCCGCATTTTTGCGCCTGTCCCAAGTCAGGAGCCTCTGGCCTTTGTTAGTCTTGTATTATTTTAATTTTAGTTTCTTGTGTACAATTTGGAAATTAGTATGGCGTTCATTATCACTGTACTAGTATATATTTGTTTAGGGGCCAGCTGAGGGACGCCTCCGGGTGCGGGAATTTCTCGCTACATTTAAGACCTGTTGGTGACCCTCTGCTGTTGTTTTTTATTTGGTCGGGTTGTTGTCTCTTTGACACATTCCCCATTTCCATTCTCAATTTTATTTATGACTGTTTAAAGTTAACCTTTGACCGGTTTTATGACAGCTGTGATCAGTTTTAGGACAGAATTTGTGTTAACTTGAAAAGCAGACTTGATCCTTGGACTGTTTAATGATTGCCCGAAAGGTTAACTTTAGGACAGGTTCATGACCAAAATTGAAGTTAACTTTGTACGAAGTTAACTTTGCCACAAGTAGTCCATCAAACAAGTTAACTAATAACCAGGTCTGCTATCAAAAATCAAACCAGACCTGTTCTTATAAAAGTTGACTTTGGTTTGGTCCATTATAAAGTTAACATGATCCAAAGTTAACTTTGGTCTGGTCCGCTCCTTTAAGATAAAGTTAACTTAATCCCAAGTTCACTTGAGATAAAGTTAACTTAAACCCAAGTTAACCTTGGTCTGGTCTGCTTTTCAAACATAAAGTTAACAAGAAAACACAAATGTACTTGTACTTACGTTATTTCTTATGTTTGGATCACAATCGTCGTCTAACAAAAGAGTAGCTATCGCCTGGTTATCTGCTTTGGCAGCTATATGTAACGCAGTATTTCCCAACTGGTAGGTAGAAAACATCAAATATTAAAGTGAATAAGTATGGTTTGGTTAAAATTATTTGCATATGTATGTTTGCAACGAGTATATTCTCCATGTGTGATATTAAATTATTATGGTATTTTTACACATTGATGATAACTGTTTGTATATATTTATTAAGTTAAGACAAGTCATGTCCCTGTTCTTAAAGCACTTATCTATGTTGCCTTATTTCATTCTAAGCTTTCGTACAGGGTAACTGTTAGAGGAAGTCATGTGGTCACACTGTAACACAAATAAAGTTTATTTAATAGTCCGGTAACTATCTTTTTTTACCTGCAGCTGCAATAGTTCGAGTTGTTTTCGCGACATAAAAAACCAAACATGTACTGCATTTGATTTGATATTGGATATATTGGTCAACAGGGATTAGATAAAGAACAAAATCAAATACTTTGTAGTAGCACATTTGATAAGTCATTTATCTCTTTGTGAAAGAGCGGCGAAAGATACCCAGAGGGACAGTCAAATTCATAGTTCGGAAATAAACTGACAACGCCATGGCTATAGAATAAAAAGACAAACAGACAAATAGTAGTACACAAGACACAACTTAGAAGCCAAAGACAAAGCAACACGAACCTTACCCAACATTGGGGATGATCTCAGGTGCTCCAAAAAGGTTAGAAGATCATGCTCCCATGTATCACCCGTCGTGTTGCTCGTTTTATTGCAAACCCGGTAAATAGTCTTATTCGGAAGGTCACATTCGTGGCGAAAAAAAGAAGTGGATTGGAGTTATGACATTAGGAACCTATCCGATATCAACTGGCGATAGCGTCTGTAAAATTTACTAAGGGAATATTTCAACTTCTCCTTTAGATCTTTTGGTTTAAAAGTGTCCTAGTAAGTAACAACCTTATCAATAATCTTTCAAGGATATCATATAGGTATAACAAGCCCAGGAATAGTAATTAAGGGATATATATTACTTATGCAGGCGCTGATGGAATGTTTCTGCATCGAAATGGAAAGATCACAATTGGGAAGCTAAAATCATCTATTTTGTCGTAAAGTTTTGTTTGCAACCGATCCTTATTGTCAATTTCCGAATGTAAATCAAGATATGAGGCTGATATAATTGTAACTGCTGTATTCATTATCAGTCAGTTTCAGATAATGTTTTTGTTTTAATCAGAGTGATTTTTTTACAAAGTAGGATGTATTCCTCCCCTAGATAAGATACTTGCATCTACGTTCGCTATTTTGTTTAATGCAATTCCAACTCTTTCAATTTTTTCTTTTAGTTTGGAATGGGGGATACTTGTGTAAGGTGTAGAATAGTCAAATGTTTTAATACTATTGCAAGATGAGCAAGTCTTAGATTGCATGCACTCTAAAAGATCTTTCGATTTTGTTAGTACCTACATCTGATTCACGCCACCTATAGTATATACAGTTTAACAATAACTTTCAAGCCCAGCTTTGATTGCTGATAAACAGATGTTAATAATATAAAAAAGGGTTTCCTGAAGCACTTGGAAGACCTAGCAATATTCAGTTGGTCGTAAGGACACTTGTGTAAGTGTCAGACCACCAATTACTCCCTCAAATTTAGAACGTACGTAAAAGTAGCCCTACTTTGACACAAAGTAGTACTTTAGATGTCATTGTTTACTTAAACTTACAAACAAATATGCAAAAATGAAACTTTTTGTGAACGAAAAATTTGTATAGACCATTTTGAGCCAAAATTTACTTGTTAATGAGTTTGCATGAAAAATTCAAGATAAATTTGCTACAAAGTATACTATTTTAAGATTTTAAGAAAGCCAGGGGTTATTTTTGAGTAGTTTTTTTCTCATAGGCCATTTTTTTCTTAGAAGATTTAAAACACGGATTGATAATTGGCATGTAGAGGTGATGCATGTTCAACTCAGGATATACGAGGTTTCTATGAAGTTAAACTTGAGGTAAAGTATTTCAATAGCTGTAAAAAATGCAAAATTTGGTTGAACAGATAGGGATTTTTAATTGGTGGTCTGACACCTGTAGTCAAGGTATCCAATATAGTGATGGAAGTTCTTCATGTTTCTATTGAAATTCCAAAGAAACATAGGACAGACCTATGATTATCCAGGATTTCCTTTTTAGTAAGTTTCGTGAGGATATATGTTAAGTTTCCAAATGCATTGTCAATACCTCCTTCATTTACCCAGCCTTTTATGCAATGAGATTTACTCACAAAAACCAGGTTCTTTGGGACCTAATATGCAGGGACAAAAACATATTTTTCATGGAGGTAGGACAAGTGTTTTGCACTAATTGGGTTTTTAAAGATTGATAAAGGCTGGACATTGATACACCCATTTACTTTCTTAATTCTGATTTTAATCAACGACCTTACAGCCTTAATTATTCGGAAAGAGTATCTAAATCTTCTTTCTTGCGTTCAGTCCATTGTCTTGCATAAACTTCGGCTGAATCCATCAGTATTTTAAAGTTGTATTTTTCAATTGGTGGATTTAGGCTCAAGATATTGCAGACCTTTGAATAACATATTCCGCAAGGAAGTGTTATTGATAATGTTGAAGTCTACGGTTATAAATTAGTTTAGCATGGTACAGAAAGGTGCAGTTCTAAACTGTACAGCTAGTTAACTTCATAGCAGACTTTATAAATATTCTTTATAAAGCACAAAGGTGTCAGTATTCACCTCAGAAACTTACAAAACCTCTGAATAGACTTATTAAGAAGGGATATAATTACGATACTGTTGTCAAGTCATTAAAGATTGCATATTTTGGCGATAATATTGAGTCACTGATGAGGTCTTTGCATCGGAACTAAACACATTTATTCTAAAAACAGTTATTGGCATGACACGGGTTATGTTCTTCTCATATATGTTATGATGGTATGATACTAAACCCCTAACGGGAAGAATTGTGCCTGATGTTCATATGATGAAATCATTATCTTTCAGTCAGTTTAATTGAAGTCTGGAGCTGGCATGTCAGTTAACTGCTAGTAGTCTGTTGTTATTTATGTATTATTGTCATTTTGTTTATTTTCTTTGGTTACATCTTCTGACATCAGACTCGGGCTTTTCTTGAACTGAATTTTAATGTGCGTATTGTTATGCGTTTACTTTTCTACATTGGTTAGAGGTATAGGGGGAGGGTTGAGATCTCACAAACATGTTTAACCCCGCCGCATTTTTGCGCCTGTCCCAAGTCAGGAGCCTCTGGCCTTTGTTAGTCTTGTATTATTTTAATTTTAGTTTCTTGTGTACAATTTGGAAATTAGTATGGCGTTCATTATCACTGTACTAGTATATATTTGTTTAGGGGCCAGCTGAGGGACGCCTCCGGGTGCGGGAATTTCTCGCTACATTTAAGACCTGTTGGTGACCCTCTGCTGTTGTTTTTTATTTGGTCGGGTTGTTGTCTCTTTGACACATTCCCCATTTCCATTCTCAATTTTATTTATGACTGTTTAAAGTTAACCTTTGACCGGTTTTATGACAGCTGTGATCAGTTTTAGGACAGAATTTGTGTTAACTTGAAAAGCAGACTTGATCCTTGGACTGTTTAATGATTGCCCGAAAGGTTAACTTTAGGACAGGTTCATGACCAAAATTGAAGTTAACTTTGTACGAAGTTAACTTTGCCACAAGTAGTCCATCAAACAAGTTAACTAATAACCAGGTCTGCTATCAAAAATCAAACCAGACCTGTTCTTATAAAAGTTGACTTTGGTTTGGTCCATTATAAAGTTAACATGATCCAAAGTTAACTTTGGTCTGGTCCGCTCCTTTAAGATAAAGTTAACTTAATCCCAAGTTCACTTGAGATAAAGTTAACTTAAACCCAAGTTAACCTTGGTCTGGTCTGCTTTTCAAAGATAAAGTTAACATAATGCATAGTTAACTTTTAAACAGGACTGCTGTTATTGTATGTTTCAACGTGGTAAAGAAAAACCAAGAGAATGATTAAAAAGCAGACATGTCCCCAAGACTGACAGGACTTCTCTGTTGAATAATAGCAAACTTGTCCACAGGTCTTGTATGGTCTGGTCCGGTCAAGCAGACCTGTCCACAGGTTTGATCTGGTCAAACAAACCTGTTCACAGGTAGGTCTGGTCGAGCATACCTGTTCACAGGTCTGGTCTGGTACATTCAATCATATTTTTTACTCAAGATACCGTTTTGATTAGTGACAAATTATTGTATTTTGGGTGACTTTAATAAAAGTAAATATTTGTCTTTTGTTCTTTGGGGTAATTAATAGTGTTTTTTTTCTGTGATTGAACATTTACCTTTAGCTGTCCAAGTTTCTTAAAGGTAAATGATAGTCCAATCAATGAAATAAAGAACGGGTAAACAATTGAATGACGATACAACAAGGTTTTAATGTCTAATCTGATAGAGATGTGTCTTAAACTTAGCACCAGGTGAATAATACAACAGGTATATTTTACATGACTTACCTGTACCATGGATGGCATAATTGAATGGTTCAAATTTTATCATTTTAGAAATACCGAATATGACTTCAAATATATATTGCAGCATAGTTGTAGACATATTTGTACATACACAATGGCCACGATTTCCTAACCTACTGTCACGTGCATATAACATCTAATGATATGTAACAGTCATATTAAACCGAAGGATATTCATTTACTGTAACATAACAGCATATGTGGGGTTCGTAATCTAGACACACGTATCAATTGTTCTCATATTTTTTTTCATTTTATATATGATCGGTCCTGTACAAAATGGCGTTAATTAGGAACAAGGGAATACAATATATTGTCAGCTTATTTTTCTATTAAGTTTCTGACAAATGCCAATATATGTAAACTGTCGTCTGCAAGTTTTTGTCCTGCTTTTTTCGCAGTAAAATGTTCCGAAACATGTTCATGAAGAACTGACACATCTAGAGGCGGAGGCCCAATATACCAAGCATAAACACAAACAATGTTTATTTAGTATTTTGCATAACATGAACGACTTTCAATGTCAAATACTAACATGATGACGATCATAACATGGAAAATAAAGACGAAGACGATGACGAAAATGTTGATCAATTAACACAATGGACTGATAAAGAAACTGATTAATTTCTATACATTATTATATTGATGAAAAAAAACTCGGATTCATGACCAAAACTGATATCAATGCGGGACCTAGCATACATAATCCATAAAGAACTGGACAAATTGTAAGTAAAAATATTTTTCGGAAACTTGTTGGATTATGCACAAACAGTTTACATTGTATAAAACAGAACATGTGGTATGATTGCCAATGAGACAACTATCCACCAAATACCAAAATGACACAGACATTAACAACTATAGGTCACCGTACGGCCTTCAATAATGAGCAAAGTCCATATCGTATAGTCAGCTATAAAAGGCCCCGATAAGACAATGTAAAACAATTCAAACGATAAAACTAACGGCCTTATTTATGTAAAAAAATGAACAAAAAACAAATATGTAACACATAAACAAACGACAACCACTGAATTTACAGGCTCCTGACTTGGGACAGGCAGATACATAAGTAATGTGGTGGGGTTAAACATGTTAGCGGGATCTCAACCCTCCCCTAACCTGGGACAGTGGTATAACAGTACAACATAAGAACGAACTATAAAAATCAGTTGAAAAAGGGTTAATTCATCAGATGGACAAACATACAAGTGGACGTTGCCGGGTACTTATACATCCCGACACAAAAAAAACAGAATGAACAGATCTGAGAGTACTCTCAGTTATCTGACAGCTAGTTCAAAGCCACTAACAACTAATAAAAAATCATGCATCTAAGACTAAACTATCAATCCGTACACATCCAACATCAAATGGATTTAGTGAAAAGACGTCATAAATAGCCAGAGAAAAACATGACCTTGTGCAATGCCAAGTTACAGGTATCGACAGATTGTAGATTATGAATATCAATATTTAACGAACACATATCATCAAGATAACGATAAGTGTTGTTGAATTTATCAATTAAATGCAATTTCGACGGGTCTTTATTGAGTTTATTTATAAACTGTGATTCGTAACAATACAAAAACAAGTCTGCTATTAAAGGGGCACAATTAGTGCCCATGGGGATACCTACAACCTGTCGATAAACTTTGTTGCCGAAACGTACATAAATTTTATCAAGGAGAAAATTAACAGCTTCAATCATCACACCTCCAGTAAGTATATCTAGCATATTTACCTTTCTCATTACAGAATAAGGCTTTAAATGAGTTGCAGCAAATATATCTACATTCAGCTTTACCAAACGACCATTTAGTTAAATAGGAAAACTTTTGTTTAATAATATAGTGTGGAAGTGTAGTGTAAAGAGTAGAAAATTCAAAACTTTTACGCTTTAAAAATGGTTTAACCACTATGTTTATATATTTTATTACAATAGTTTATCATAAGCTCTTTAATAGTAGTTAATGAACTAGTTAAGAGCACTGAAAGTTTAGTTGTAGAAGACTTACTAGAGGCCAAGATGAAACGATATTTAAATGGTTTTTTGTGTAGTTTAGGTAGCCAATATATAGTAGGGACCTTCAAATGTTCAGAAGAAGCCTTAAGCTTTGATGTGGTTGTGATATGCTTGTTTACTATATGACTCTCTGTGGAGCGTATGGACTTGAATGTAGATGAGTTTAAAATTTCATACTTAAGAACGTCCGTGTAGTATTTAAGGCATATCACCACCACATTGTCGGCTGCTTTGTCGGCTGGTACAAACACAAACCGCTTTGAAAGTATTTGAAGTTTATTTCTTAATCTGGAAATAGGTGTATTATGTACTCTATTATTTACTTCTTAATCAATTTCAAAATGTGATATTCTCTTATCTACCAGATTCATACATTTATTTAAATAAGAATCAAGAGATTTTTTATCAGATTTTTCCCGTTTACACCATTTTCATTATAGCTTATATATGTACCATAGGGATACCAAACTTACTATACGGTAAATAAATTATAATTTGTTGTGTATGTTGATCAAAGATACATATTTGGGCTCATCAAGAGCTGAGTGTCCCTTCACTAATTTGTTTATGAAGTTTAATAATGATGAGCAAGTAACACCCGTCTGTTCGATTACTGGATAATTTGAACTATGTCATTCTATTGAAAATATCAGAACCAATCAACCAGACTGTTAAGTGCCTCAAATGTCTTCAATGTATTTTTATATCATTTTTACAAGCACCACTAAGCACTCTGTACTATAGTAAACATTAGTTAAAAAAAATACAATCATGGCCAATCACATGTACAAACGCACTGTCTGTTGTTTTTTTTTTCGTTTCATTATGATATTAATTTTAAAGACTAATTTTTAGAACACATGATTAGTTTTAATAAGATATACTATCTTTATCACGGTCACCTATATAAACAAATTATGCTTCTAATTTATTTTGTTTATTGAAATAAAATTGTTAAGTAGGTAGTTCCTTTAGAAATACTGACAAGTTTTAACCACTCTTGAACTTAAAAACGAAAAAGTAATAGTTTTCTACTCTGTTATCTATGATACAAATAAAACGATTGCCAATAAGACAACGATCCGTCAAAATTTAAATGAAGTGAATATACGTTTAAATAAAAGAAGGAAGAAATATACCAGAAGGAGAGTCAAACTGATAGATAGAAAATACAATGACAACGCCATTGCTAAAATCAAAGAAGACACAGAAGATAAATAGCCATAGGCTTTCAACAATGTGAAAAGCATATAACGTATTGTCGGCTATAAATGACCGGGACAACTTACATCCAATTTTATAACAAAGCAAGTTACGAAAAACTAATATGACACATGAACCAACGACAAACAATGATAAACAGAACCCAGCTGTAGGACATACTTAATTAAGCGGGGTGAATATGTTCGTTAACGCTTAATTCTAGCGTTAACCTTGTATAGGTGTGTTTAGGGTTTCCGCTGGCGGTCGTTTTATTCGCAATTTGCGAAAAAAATAATAATTGTGGCGATTAAAATTCGTCATTGGTGAAAGAAATTGGCGAAGAAATATATATATAACGATTTATTTTCAACCATCTTGTTTATTTACTTTTTTCGGGTTTTCGGACTTTACCTGATCAGACAATATTCGCAATTCACTTTAAACTCGTTAAGATTTTGACAGAAAATCAATAATCAGCTGATTGCATTTTATAGCTATCGACATCAAAGGACATAAAGGTGTTGATTGTATTATATGACAAAATAATTTGGTTAAATGGCGCCCGTCACATGTCACATGTCACATTAAGGATTTATTAACCACTTTGCGACGCACGTGTTTGAAGCAAAATTTTGACGACTTCTATCCTTCTTTTAATGAAAGTCCAGAAAAGAAAACTGTTGTTATGACGAAAAATGTACAAAAGCAAGAAAGGTCTCCGATTTAAAACTTAATTAATTAACTTTGTTATTGATAATTGATCTGAGTTGGTACTTAAAAGTCTATTCAGTGACAAACGTGTTTCAAGTATAGTTTTACATTTTTACGATGGTCTAGAGAAGAAAACTGTCGTTATGAAGAAAATATATTCAAAAGGTTGGGAACTGCCCTTCGAATGATAGTAACCCTTCAATGTAATGACTACGCCTTATATCAGGGATTAATTTCAAGTGAAAAAAAAGAATGTTTTGTTGTTAAAACCACTTCTTAGTACAAAAGGGCACATGTTTTTATTTTTGAAGAAACTTTCACAAAGAACTGTACATCTTTCAGATATCCAAGATTTTTCTATATTCCAAGACATATATCTTCTTTATTTTAAAAGTAAGTGCCCCCCCCCCCCCTTTTCTTTTAAAGTTGCTCAAAATATTAGCAAGCCTTATAAAGGTCTTTTTTTAAAGTTTAATGTTTAGTTTTTGGGAATAATCATAGACAGCAATTGGGCAAACTCATCTATTTTAAGGGGGAGGAACATTTTAAAAGAAAAATAGATTTGTGTAACTTGGCGAAAACATTTAATAAAGTAGCGAAAATTTTATTGTGTTGGCAAAAGAGGTGGCGAAAAACATTAAATAATTGACCCAGGGGAAACCCTGGTTGTGTTGCAGCACAAAATAAGAATGAGGTGTTTCACATCCGTTGAAAAGGGACTAAGTCATTAGAACGTTACAAAGCAGACACACATTAATAAAAAAAGGACCAGACTCCCTTTGGAAATAGATATTACATAATTAGTCATAACACATCATGTTTTCAGTTAATTGTCGTGTATGCATCCGTGTGATGCTGATATGCAAAGGATTCAAATCTGGTGATTATTAGTAATGTCGATTACTAACTCTGATTGTATTAATAAAAAGTTACGGATGTTTATACTGCCAGGAATTATAAAGCGTATCAAGTAAAAAGTAAACTCACAAAAATATTGAACTCCGAGGAAAATTGAAAAAATCAAAGGTTCCTAATCAAATGACAAAATCAAAAGCACAACCACATCAAACGAATGGATAGCAAGTGTCATACATGGTACCTTTTGTTAGCTATTATTCGTGTTTTTTTTTGTCTTATAAGTTCTCCCAATTATTTATATTGTAGTCCTGTCATGTAATAATGTCATTTTAATGTTATATTAAACATTGCCATAAAAGCGGGATTTATGGCATGCCATTAAACTAGACTCAACCCACCATTTGTTTCTTCTTAAAATGTCCGGTACCAAGTTAGCAAAATGGTCATTGTTTTGTTACAGTTCTATGTGTGTTACATTTTAATGTTGTGTTACTGTTGTGTCAGAGTCCCTTTTACTATTTGATGCATTTTCCTCAGTTTTAGTTTGTAATCCGGATTTGGTTTTTTTCACAATCAATTAATCAATTTCGAACAGCAGTATACTACTGTTGCTTTAATTCATGTTCCTGACCTGATATAGACAATTTTATGTAGAAAATGGTGGATTAAATTTAGTTTTAAAGCTTCATGTAGCTTAATCTCTCACTTACATAACAGTCGAATGTACATTTTGTAGTTCCATTATATTAACAACGATGGGTGAAATAAAAACCCAAACAGACATAGTAGGTAAATAAACTCATCATAGATACCAGGACTAAATTTGATATATACGCCAGAAGCGCGTTTCGTCTACAATAGACTCATCAGTGACGCGTGAATCAAAAAATGTTAAAAAGGCCAAATAAAGTACGAAGTTGAAGAGCATTGAGGACCGAAATTCCTAAAAGTTTTGCCAAATACAGCTAAGGTAATCTATGCCAGAGATAGAAAAGCCTTAGCATTTCAAAAAACTCAATATTATGTAAACAGTAAATTTATGAATATAACCATATCAATGACAATTCATGTCAGCACAAAAAGTGCTGACTACTGGGCTTGTGATACCCTCGGGGAAATAAATCTCCACCAGCAGTGGTATCGACCCAGTGGTTGTAAATAAACTCATCATAGATATCAGGACTAAATTTGATATATACGCCAGACGCGCGTTTCGTCTACAATAGACTCTTCAGTAACACTCGAATAAAAAAAAAATTAAAAAGGCCAAATAAAGTACGAAGTTGAAGAGCATTGAGGACCAAAATTCCTAAAAGTTTTGCCAAATACAGCTAAGGTAATCCATGCCAGAGATAGAAAAGCCTTAGTATTTAAAAAAACTCAATATTATGTAAACAGTAAATTTATGAATATAACCATATCAATGACAATTCATGTCAGCACAAAAAGTGCTGACTACTGGGCTTGTGATACCCTCGGGGAAATAAATCTCCACCAGCAGTGGTATCGACCCAGTGGTTGTAAATAAACTCATCATAGATACCAAGACTAAATTTGATATATACGCCAGACGCGCGTTTCGTCTACAATAGACTAATCAGTGACGCTCGAATTCAAAAAGTTAAAAAGGCCAAATAAATTACGAAGTTGAAGGTAAAAGATGTTAGCAGCCAACATTGTGTTAAAATCTTAATCACTATACAAAAGATTAATACAGAAGCGCACAATGGCATATTAACAAAAAGCTAAAGACAATAATACACAATTAACATACTGTAAATTCAGAAATTAATGCGAGGTTTTTATTATTGCGAAAAATGCGACAGAGTTGTAAACGCAATAATTTAAACTCGCAATTTGAAATATTTTATATGAATTAAACAGGATTTTTCTCAAAATCGTAAAAATTAAAGTCGCATTTAAGTCTAAAATGACAAAATCGCATTAATAAATGCACGCAATAATTTCTGAATTTACAGTAGTTAAATAACACAATGGTGAGAAATGAAGGTAAAGAGTAAAAGTCTTCATTCACTGGAAATTTGTAAAATTGTCCGTCTGGTCCATGCTTAAAAATTTCATTTTGTGCATTTCGTATATTATTTTCTTATATATATATATGTGGCTCTTTGTTACAAACATGCACATACAGTTGCGGTAGAGAATCATTGCAGACCTACATTTCGTTCGTGTCGTTATCTTTTAGGTTTTGTCTTTATGTAAGTTTCATTTTACATAGTGCTGTCCGTTGTGTTATTTTTTTTGAAACAATGCTACATTGCATTTACTAAGTTTAACCCTTGATTTGCTTGATGCGAAAACTTTTATGATTATAAAAGTACTGACATATTCATTTTGTTTTATCTAACAGAAACAGTGCGCATTACTCTCCATAACGTCGCTATGTATTATCAACAAACATGACGTTCTCATCATATTTCTATAGTTTTTTTTATAACTTGAAACTTCCTCTCTGAGATATATCTGTGGAGTTTTTAACTGTCTTAATATAGATATAGGTGACCGATCCCCCCAAATAGATTATCTTGGTGTTTTTTACCTTTCATAATGAAAGTGATAAAGTTCAGGAAGAACGCTGGAAAAATTACCGTCACGATCATTCTGTTATATGACATTATTATATATGTTTCCTTAATGATATATAAAAAAAATGGTGTTTTATAAAATAGAAGGCATAGGCACTATATAACAGGCATCAATAACTTTATAAGCATGTGAACTATGAGCATATATCAATGCCAAAGGCTAATACGACTTCCCCGAATGATGACGACAATAACACAGAAGAAGAAGACGCCGTCGATGAAGCGTTTTCTAGAATATCCTCCATCAGGCACACTCAGATATAAGTTAAGAGTAAAAGTATGCATTCGACTGCAAATTTGTAAAATTGTCCGTCTTGTCCATGCTTAACAATAGTCATATTTCATTTTGTGCATTTCATATATTACTTTTTCTCATATATGCATTTGGCTGTTTGTTACAAACGTGCAAATACAGTTGCGGATGAGAAACATTGCCAACCTACATTTCGTTCGTGTCGTTATCTTTTAGGTGTTGTCTTTGTTTAAGTATTGTTTTAAGTTAATGTTCAAACCTTCATGACATTTATAAATATAACAGAAATACCAACCCAGAAACAAAACTTCATTGAAAGGTTTTTTAAGGGCATAAAAAATGGCCGGTTTCATGCCATTTTTTACCCCGATTATAATGCAACCTATGGTCTTTGTTTTACATCATGTACAAATATGCATGAAACAAGAATATTCCACTTTATTGTGATGAGTAAAATTTGATACATTATGGTTGCACTTTGTAAATACATCTGTTTCACAAACCACGCTATTTATGGGGAAATGTATATTATTCGTGTTTTCATTACGTACATTTGTACTGGATCTCTTAAAAAAGACATAAATTGGAAATTGTACCAGTATGAGTTCAAAACAACAAGCTAGAGATACAAACATTACCTCAATAAAATAAGATAAATACTAACGTATTCTATCATTGATATGTATTTAATATTCAATATTCACAGAACCTTCAGAAAATATTAAGCAAATGAGTTGCCGGATTGACAACATGGAAAAAACAGACACAAATGCCCGGAAACATTGGTCATAACAAAAAGATCATTTCACCTGTCAATGCTGTATTCTCATGACTTAGGAGTTATGCATATCAATTTATCTCTGAATACAATTACTTTATAGTTATAAAGGTATTTTTATAGTAAACAATAGCTGTACGAAGGAGTCAAATAAAACAAACCAGATGCTAGCAGTCAGTCTTTTAAATCTTTTAATGAATTTATACATCAGAGTGGTAACCTCATAAAAACAAATTTTGGAAATATGACTTTTCTAAACACATCTAGTTCATATATTGGCTACATTATGTTAGATGTATGATATTGTTATGACACGATTAATAAACTAGCCATTTAATGCAGAAATTTTAAACGTTTGTTGAAAGACAGTCTTACAGTAAGAGGTGGACTGGAGACAGAAGCAGAATGTAATACTTTCTATAATCTTGAATGTAGGAATGGCCTACTTATACTTTACGTTTTATAGTGTACTTATATAGATATAGGAAGATGTGGTGTAAGTGCCAATGAGACAACTCTCTATCCAAATAAAAATTTATAAAAGTAAACCATTAAATGTTTTAAATTTAATGGACTGCAATAAATTTTGATTCACTGCAATTTTCATTCTCAAAATGGATTGTTTTGAATGATTGCAAAATGGTCAAATGAGTATGGATTTTCGCTAAAAATCTAGGAGTTCAGTGGAACTATACTGGATTGAAAAAATACAATTTTAACATAATATGAAATAAAACAGGAAGCAACCTATTGGACTAAAGGAAGTAAAACAGCATAGACTCGCACTTGGCGTAAAGTAAAACTGGTACCCGATATCAGCATTTTATACGAATTTGTCATTAGTTAATATTGCAAGGTGCATGGATGCATTTAAGCTTAATGAATATACATAGATTGATTATTGTTTAGGGATCAGCTAAAGCCCGACTACAGCTGCGGGAGTTTTTTCGCTGTGTTGAGGACCCAATGGTGACATTGGTATTGTTATTTCATAGTACAGTATAAAAGGAGATTTGGTTTGATTGATATCGTCACCTCTATCCACCTACGCTTAAATGAAGTGGATGTAAATATTTATACGAAATCGTAAGGCCTTCAAAAATGAAAACAAACCATAAAGCATGTGGCGGGGTTAAACGTATTTATATGCTCTCAACCCTCCCTTAACATGGGACAGTTGTTTAACAGCACAGCATATGAATACTATACTAATAAATTCAAAAAGGCTTAAATCATCAGATTGGAGAAAAACACCAAACAAAAATATATAACTGACGTGTTGTTTATTCATCTCTTGTCCCTGTTAACAAAAAAAACCCACATATTAAGTTTATATATAAAAAGACACCCTTGATTTGCTTGATGCGATAACTTTTATGATTATAAAAGTACTGGCATATTCATTTTGTTTTATCTAACAGAAACAGAGCGCATTACTCTCCTTAAAGTCACTCTGTATTATCAACGAACATGACGTTATCCTCAGTTTTCTATAGTAATTCTTTAAAACTTCATCTCTGAAATATATCTGTGGAGTTTTCAATTGTCTTAATATAGATAATATAGATATAGGTGACCGTTCCCCTCAAATATTATCTTGGTGTTTTTTTCATTTCATAATGAACGTGATAAAGTTCATGAAGAATGCTTGAAAAATTATCGTCACCATCATTCTGTTATATGACATTATTAGGTCTTTCCACTTTTCCGTGGAAAGACCTATTGGTTTTCTTCTGATTATTAGGTCTTTCCACTTTTCCGTGGAAAGACCTATTGGTTTTCTTCTGATTATTATTATTATTATTTTTTTTCTTCCGCCAACTTTTTGTTCCTTCGCAATTTTTTTGTTTCGTAAGATGTCACTAAGATATATGGTATATGATATCGAACAATTAATACGCTTTTGAAACTGACACCGCGTAACCAAAATCTTATCCATGTAAGAGTTATCTCCCCGAACACTGTTTTTCTTGTTATCGCTTAATCTTCGCAACCGTATAAGAAACCGACAAATTTATTTTACTAAATTGCTCGTTATATCCTCAGGATGATTTGATTCATTTTGACCGAAGCTTTCCGGAGACTCCATATGAGAGTTATTTCCCCTTTTATATTTGATATAAGTGATATGCATTTTTAACTGGAAAACCATAAGTGGTAGAGGCCTAGGGTCTTTTGATTTGAGGTCCTTGGTCCAAAAAAATCAAAATGAGGTCAAGGTCAAAGGTCAAGGTCATGATTAAAATTTTGATTTTGGCTTGTTATCTCTTATTTTCAGAAATCATACAAGATATCGACAAAATAATTTCACACAATTGTTGGTTACGACATGTCGTAACACATAAATTTTAGTCGAAAGGGTACGTAGACATTTGACGCAAGTTTTCCCCCTTTTTATATCTAATATCATATGTATGGTAATATAACTCATTAACAATATAAAGTAGAGGACTAGAGTCTTTTGATTTGAGGTCCTTGGTTTATAACCTTGAAATTGAGCTCAAGGTCATATGCTAATTAAACGTTCTAGATTTTGACCTTTGCTTTTACCTCATATGTACACATGATAAAGCCATGGGACTTTTTGCATTAAGTTGTAAGCAATGTGACCTTAAAAAACACAACCGGAAGTGACCTTTTGTAAACCGGAAGTAGCTTTATTTTGTACTAAATCAATGTAAAAGTATATAGAACCATATATTTTTGGAATCAGTGTCAAGTAAACTATCAAACAATACCGGAAGTAAACTTTTTAAACCGGAAGTAAAAGATTATCTCCCTTTTCGATACATTTTTTTTATAGAAACCATATATTTTTTTGAATAAGCGTTCAATAAGCTGTCATTTGGCGCTAAAATTGACATTTTAAACCAAATTGTAATATTTTTATATACAAAAGGTCTTAACTGGTGGAAAGACCATCAATGGTTCTCTGAACAATTGGTTTTTAATTAGGTCTTTCCACTTTTCCGTGGAAAGACCTATTGGATTTCTTCTGATTATTAGGTCTTTCCACTTTTCCGTGGAAAGACCTATTGGATTTCTTCTGATTATTATTATTATTTTTTTTTTTTTTTTTTTTCTTCCGCCTAATTTTTTTCCTTCGCTGTTTTTTTGTTTCGCAAGATGTCGCTTAGATTTTTGGAATATGATATCGAACAGTTTATACGCTTTTGAAACCAACTCTGCTTAACCGAATACTTTCCCAAATAAGAGTTATCTCCCTGAACACTGTTTTTCTGGTTATCTCTAAGGCTTCGCAACCGTATAAGAAACCGACAAATTTATTTTTCCAAATTGCTCGTTATATCCTCAGGATGTGCTGTTTTATTTTGACCGAAGCCGTATATAGATTCCATATGAGAGTTATCCCCCCTTTTATGTTTGATATAAGAATTTGCATTTCTAACTGGTAAACCATAAGTGATAGAGACCTAGGGTCTTTTGATTTGAGGTCCCTGGTCCAAAAAAATAAAAATAAGGTCAAGGTAAAAGGTCAAGGTCATATTATAAATTTTGATTTTGGCTTATTTTCACTTATTTTCAAAAGCCGTATAACTTATCGACAAATTATTTTTACTAAATTGTTAGTTGCGACATGTCGTAACTTATAATTTTTGGTTGAAAGGGTGCGTAGACAATAAATGGGAGTTTTCGCCCCTCTTATGTTTAGAATTATGCGTAAAGCGATATTACTCATGAACCATACATATTAAGGAACTAGTGTCTTTAGGTTTGAGATCCTTAGTCTATGACCTTCAAATTGAGGTCAAGGTCATAGGTTAATTGGACGTTCTAGATTTTGACCTTTGGTCTAAATATGCTCCAAATTCATATTTAGACATTATAAAGTCATAGGAACTGACATATCAACTGAATTTTGAATATTTTCACATCAAAATATGTTGTAAGTGGTGGAAAGACCATCAATGGTTCTCTGAACAATTGGTTTTTAATTATTATTATTTTTTTTTTTTTTTTTTTTCTTCCGCCTAATTTTTTTCCTTCACTGTTTTTTTGTTTCGCAAGATGTCGCTTAGATTTTTGGAATATGAAATCGAACAGTTTATACGCTTTTGAAACCAACTCTGCTTAACCGAATACTTTCCCAAATAAGAGTTATCTCCCCGAACACTGTTTTCCTTGTTATCTCTAAGGCTTCGCAACCGTATAAGAAACCGACAAATTTATTTTTCCAAATTGCTCGTTATATCCTCAGGATGTGCTGTTTTATTTTGACCGAAGCCGTATAGAGATTCCATATGAGAGTTATCCCCCTTTTTATGTTTGATATAAGAATATGCATTTCTAACTGGTAAACCATAAGTGATAGAGACCTAGGGTCTTTTGATTTGAGATCCTTGGTCCAAAAAAATGAAAATAATGTCAAGGTCAAAGGTCAAGGTCATATTATAAATTTTGATTTTGGCTTATTTTCACTTATTTTCAAAAACCGTATAACGTATCGACAAATTATTTTTACTAAATTGTTAGTTGCGACATGTCGTCACTTATAAATTTTGGTTGAAAGGGTGCGAAGGCAATAAATGGGAGTTTTCGCCCCTCTTATGTTTAGAATTATGGGTAAAGTGATATTACTCATTAACCATACATATTAAAGAACTGGTGTCTTTAGGTTTGAGTTCCTTAGTCTATGACCTTGAAATTGAGGTCAAGGTCGTAGGTTAATTGGACGTTCTAGATTTTGACCTTTGCTCCAAATTCATATTTAGACATCATAAAGTCATAGGAACTGACATATCAACTGAATTTTTAATATTTTAACATCAAAATATGTTGTAAGTGGTGGAAAGACCATCAATGGTTCTCTGAACAATTGGTTTTTAATTAGGTCTTTCCACTTTTCCGTGGAAAGACCTATTGGTTTTCTTCTGATTATTATTAGGTCTTTCCACTTTTCCGTGTAAAGACCTATTGGTTTTCTTCTGATTAATATTATTATTATTTTTTTTCTTCCGCCAACTTTTTTTTCCTACGCAGGTTTTTTGTTTCGCAAGATGTCGCTTAGACATATGGTATATGATATCGAACAGTTATTACGCTTTTATAACTGACACCGCGTAACCAAAATCTTTTCAATGTAAGAGTTATCTCCCCGAACACTGTTTTTCTTGTGATCGCTTAATATTCGCAACCGTATCAGAAACCGACAAATTTATTTTACCAAATTGCTCGTTATATCCTCAATATGATTTGATTAATTTTGACCGAAGCTATCCAGAGACTCCATATGAGAGTTATTTCCCCTTTTATATTTGATATAAGTGATATGCATTTTTAACTGGAAAACCATAAGTGATAGAGGCCTGGGGTCTTTTGATTTAAGGTCCTTGGTCCAAAAAAATGAAAATGAGGTCAAGGTCAAAGGTCAAGGTCATGATTAAATTTTTGATTTTGGCTTGTTATCTCTTATTTTCAGAAATCTTATAAGATATCGACAAAATATTTTCACAAATTGTTAGTCGCGACATGTAGTTACACATAAATTTTAGTAGAAAGGGTACGTAAACATTTGCTGCCAGTTTTTCCCCCTTTTATATCTAATATCAGTTGTATGGTAATATAACTCATTAACAATATAAAGTAAAGACCTAGAGTCTTTTGATTTGAGGTCCTTGGTTCATGACCTTGAAATTGAGCTCAAGGTCATATGTTAATTTAACGTTCTAAATTTTGACCTTTGCTTTTACCTCATATGTATTCATGTTAAAGCTATTAGACTTTTTGCAATAGGTTGCAAGCAGTATGACGTTGAAGAAGCTAACCGGAAGTGACCTTTTGTAAACCGGAAGTAGCTAATTTTTGTAATAAAATATTGTAAAAGTATGTAAAACCATATGTTTTTGGAATCAGCGTCAAATAAACTCTAAAACAGTACCGGAAGTAACAAATTTGAACCGGAAGTAAACAATTATCTCCCTTATTTATATCTTATTGTATAGAAACCTTATATTTTTGGAATCAGCGTACAATAAGTTGTCATTTTACGCTGAACTTGACATTTAAAACCAAATTTTAATATTTTCATATAAAAAAAATCATTACTGGTGGAAAGACCATCAATGGTTCTCTGAACAATTGGTTTTTAATTAGGTCTTTCCACTTTTCCGTGGAAAGACCTATTGGATTTCTTCTGATTATTATTATTATTTTTTTTTTTTTTTTTTCTTCCGCCTAATTTTTTTCCTTCGCTGTTTTTTTGTTTCGCAAGATGTCGCTTAGATTTTTGGAATATGATATTGAACAGTTTATACGCTTTTAAAACCAACTCTGCTTAACCGAATACTTTCCCAAATAAGAGTTATCTCCCCGAACACTGTTTTCCTTGTTATCTCTAAGGCTTCGCAACCGTATAAGAAACCGACAAATTTATTTTTCAAAATTGCTCGTTATATCCTCAGGATGTGCTGTTTTATTTTGACCGAAGCTGTATATAGATTCCATATGAGAGTTATCCCCCCTTTTATGTTTGATATAAGAATATGCATTTCTAACTGGTAAACCATAAGTGATAGAGACCTAGGGTCTTTTGATTTGAGATCCTTGGTCCAAAAAAATGAAAATAAGGTCAAGGTCAAAGGTCAAGGTCATATTATAAATTTTGATTTTGGCTTATTTTCACTTATTTTCAAAAGCCGTATAACTTATCAACAAATTATTTTTACTAAATTGTTAACTGCGACATGTCGTAACTTGTAAATTGTGGTTGAAAGGGTGCGTAGACAATAAATGGGAGTTTTCGCCCCTTTTATGTTTAGAATTATGCGTAAAGTGATATTACTCATAAACCATACATATTAAGGAACTAGTGTCTTTAGGTTTGAGATCCTTAGTCTATGACCTTGAAATTGAGGTCAAGGTCATAGGTTAATTGGACGTTCTAGATTTTGACCTTTGCTCCAAATTCATATTTAGACATCATAAAGTCATAGCAACTGACATATCAACTGAATTTTTAATATTTTCACATCAAAATATGTTGTAAGTGGTGGAAAGACCATCAATGGTTCTCTGAACAATTGGTTTTTAATTATTATTTTTTTTCTTCCGCCAACTTTTTGTTCCTCTGCAATTTTTTTGTTTCGCAAGATATCGCTTAGACATATGGTATATGATATCGAACAGTTATTACGCTTTTGTAACTGACACCGTGTAACCAAAATCTTTCCCATATAAGAGTTATCTCCCCGAACACTGTTTTTCTTGTTATCGCGTAATCTTCACAACCATATAAGAAACCGACTAATTTATTTTTGCAAATTGCTCATTACATCTTCAGGATGTGCTGTTTTATTTTGACCGAAGCCGTATAGAGATTCCATATGAGAGTTATTTCCCCTTTTGTATTTGAAATTTTGAAATGTATTTTAAACTGGAAAACCATAAGTGATAGAGACCTCGGGTCTTTTGATTTGAGATCCTTGGTCCAAAAAAATGAAAATTAGGTCAAGGTCAAAGGTCAAGGTCATATTCTAAATTTTGATTTTGGCTTATTTTCACTCATTTTCATTAACCTTATCAGATATCGACAAATTATTTTTACTAAATTGTTAGTTGCGACATGTCGTAACATAATAATTTTGGTTGAAAGGGTGCGTAGACAATAAATGGGAGTTTTAGCCCCTACCACATCTAAAATTATGCGTAAAGTGATATTACTTATTAACCATACATATTAGAGACCTAGGGTCTTTTGATTTGAGATCCTCAGTTTGTGACCTTGAAATTGAGGTCAAGGTCATAGGTAAATTTGGCGTTTTAGATTATGACCTTTGGTTAAAATTCATATCTATACATCATAAAGCCATAGGAACTGACATTTTAGACTGATTTTTAATATTTTAATATCAAAATAGATATTTACTGGTGGAAAGACCTTCAATTGTTCTCTGAACAATTGGTTTTTAATTATTATTATTTTTTTTCTTCCGCCAACTTTTTGTTCCTTCACAATTTTTTTGTTTCGCAAGATGTCGCTTAGACATATGGTATATGATATCAAACAGTTATTACGCTTTTGTAACTGACACCGCGTAACCAAAATCTTTCCCATATAAGAGTTATCTCCCCGAACACTGTTTTTCTTGTTATCGCGTAATCTTCACAACCGTACAAGAAACCGACAAATTTATTTTTGCAAATTGCTCATTATATCCTCAGGATGTGCTGTTTTATTTTGACCGAAGCCGTATAGAGATTCCATATGAGAGTTATTCCCCCTTTTGTATATGATATAGGTGAAATGCATTTCTAACTGGTAAATTATAAGTGATAGAGACCTAGGGTCTTTTGATTTAAGATCCTTGGTCCAAAAAAATGAAAATTAGGTCAAGGTCAAATGTCAAGGTCATATTCTAATTTTTGAATTTGTCTTATTTTCACTCATTTTCATTAACCTTATAAGATATCGACAAATTATTTTGTATAAATTGTTAGTTGCGACATGTTGTAACTAAATAATTTTAGTTGAAAGGGTGCGTAAACAATGAATGGGAGTTTTAGCCCCTATCATATCTTAAATTATGTTTAAAGTGATATAACTTATTAACCATATATATTAGAGACTATAGGTCTTTTGATTTGAAATCCTCAGTTTGTGACCTTGAAATTGAGGTCAAGGTCATAGGTTAATTTGACATTCTAGATTTTGACCTTTGTTTTAAATTCATATCTATACATCATAAGGCCATATGAACTGACATTTTAGACTGATTTTTTATATTGTAATATCAAAATAGATACTAACTGGTGGAAAGACCTTCAATTGTTCTCTGAACAATTGGTTTTTAATTATTATTATTATTTTTTTTTTTTTTTTCTTCCGCCTATTTTTTTCCTTCGCTGTTTTTTTCTTTCGCAAGATGTCGCTTAGATTTTTGGAATATGATATCGAACAGTTTATACGCTTTTGAAACCAACTCTGCTTAACCGAATACTTTCCCAAAAAAGAGTTATCTCCCCGAACACTGTTTTTCTTGTTATCTCTAAAGCTTCGCAACTGTATAAGAAACCGACAAATTTATTTTTCCAAATTGCTCGTTATATCCTCAGGATGTGCTGTTTTATTTTGACCGAAGCCGTATATAGATTCAATATGAGAGTTATCCCCCCTTTTATGTTTGATATAAGAATTTTCATTTCTAACTGGTAAACCATAAGTGATAGAGACCTAGGGTCTTTTGATTTGAGGTCCTTGGTCCAAAAAAATGAAAATAAGGTCAAGGTCATATAATAAATTTTGATTTTGGCTTATTTTCACTTATTTTCAAAAGCTGTATAACTTATCGACAAATTATTTTTACTAAATTGTTAGTTGCGACATGTCGTAACTTATAAATTTTGGTTGAAAGAGTGCGTAGACAATAAATGGGAGTTTTCGCCCCTCTTATGTTTAGAATTATGTGTAAAGTGATATTACTCATAAACCATACATATTAAGGAACAAGTGTCTTTAGGTTTGAGATCCTTAGTCTATGACCTTGAAATTGAGGTCAAGGTCATAGGTTAATTGGACGTTCTAGATTTTGACCTTTGCTCCAAATTCATATTTAGACATCATAAAGTCATAGCAACTGACATATCAACTGAATTTTTAATATTTTCACATCAAAATATGTTGTAAGTGGTGGAAAGACCATCAATGGTTCTCTGAACAATTGGTTTTTAATTATTAGGTCTTTCCACTTTTCCGTGGAAAGACCTATTGGTTTTCTTCTGATTATTATTAGGTCTTTCCACTTTTCCGTGGAAAGACCTATTGGATTTCTTCTGATTATTAGGTCTTTCCACTTTTCCGTGGAAAGACCTATTGGTTTTCTTCTGATTATTAGGTCTTTCCACTTTTCCGTGGAAAGACCTATTCCTTTTCTTCTGATTATTATTTTTTTTTTTTTTTCTTCCGCCTAATTTTTTTCCTTTGCTGTTTTTTGGTTTCGCAAGATGTCGCTTAGAAATTTGGAATATGATATCGAACAGTTTATACGCTTTTGAAACCAACTCTGCTTAACCAAATACTTTACCATATAAGAGTTATCTCCCCGAACACTGTTTTTGTTGTTATCTCTAAGGCTTCGCAACCGTATAAGAAACAGACAAATTTATTTTTCCAAATTGCTCGTTATATCCTCAGGATGTTCTGTTTTATTTTGACCGAAGCCGTATTGAGATTCCATATGAGAGTTATTTCCCCTTTTGTATTTGAAATTTTGAAATGTATTTTAAACTGGAAAACCATAAGTGATAGAGACCTAGGGTCTTTTGATTTGAGGTCCTTGGTCCAAAAAAATGAAAATAAGGTCAAGGTCAAAGGTCAAGGTCATATTAAAAATTTTGATTTTGGCTTATTTTCACTCATTTTCAAAAGCCGTATAACTTATCGACAAATTATTTTTACTAAATTGTTAGTTGCGACATGTGGTAACACGTAGATTTTAGTCGAAAGAGTACGTAGACATTTGATGCCAGTTTTGCCCCCTTTTATATCTAATATTAGTTGTAAGGTAATACAACTCATTAACTATATATAGTAGAGGCCTAGAGTCTGTTGATTTGAGGTCCTTTGTTGATGACCTCGAAATTGAGCTCAAGGTCATAGGTAAATGTAACGTTCTAGATTTTGACCTTTGCTTTTACCTCATATGTATACATGATCAAGACTTGGGACTTTTTAAATTAGGTTGCAAGCAATGTGATCTAGAAAAAGACAACCGGAAGTGACCTTTTGTAAACCGGAAGTAGCTATATTTTGTACTTCATTAATGAAAAAGTATATAGAACCATATATTTTTGGAATCAGTGTCACTTTAACTATCAAACTATACCGGAAATAACATCGTTTGAACCGGAAGTAAACAATTATCTCCCTTATCTATATCTTTTTCCATAGAAATCATACATTTTTGGAATTAGCGTTCAATAAGCTGTCATTTGACGGTAGAATTGACATTTAAAAACAAATTTTAATATTTTCATATAAAAAAAGGTCTTAACTGGTGGAAAGACCATCAATGGTTCTCTGAACAATTGGTTTTTAATTATTATTATTATTATTATTTTTTTTCTTCCGCCAACTTTTTGTTCCTTCGCAATTTTTTTGTTTCGCAAGATGTCACTAAGATATATGATATATGATATCGAACAATTAATACGCTTTTGAAACTGACACCGCGTAACCGAAATCTTATCCATGTAAGAGTTATCTCCCCGAACACTGTTTTTCTTGTTATCGCTTAATCTTCGCAACCGTATAAGAAACCGACAAATTTATTTTACCAAATTGCTCGTTATATCCTCAGGATGATTTGATTCATTTTGACCGAAGCTATCCGGAGACTCCATATGAGAGTTATTTCCCCTTTTATATTTGATATAAGTGATATGCATTTTTAACTGGAAAACCATAAGTGGTAGAGGCCTAGGGTCTTTTGATTTGAGGTCCTTGGTCCAAAAAAATCAAAATGAGGTCAAGGTCAAAGGTCAAGGTCATGATTAAAATTTTGATTTTGGCTTGTTATCTCTTATTTTCAGAAATCATACAAGATATCGACAAAATGTTTGCACACAATTGTTGGTTACGACATGTCGTAACACATAAATTTTAGTCGAAAGGGTACATAGACATTTGACGCAAGTTTTCCCCCTTTTTATATCTAATATCATACGTATGGTAATATAACTCATTAACAATATAAAGTAGAGGACTAGAGTCTTTTGATTTGAGGTCCTTGGTTTATAACCTTGAAATTGAGCTCAAGGTCATATGCTAATTAAACGTTCTAGATTTTGACCTTTGCTTTTACCTCATATGTACACATGATAAAGCCATGGGACTTTCTGCATTAAGTTGTAAGCAATGTGACCTTAAAAAACACAACCGGAAGTGACCTTTTGTAAACCGAAAGTAGCTTTTTTTTGTACTAAATCAATGTAAAAGTATATAGAACCATATATTTTTGGAATCAGTGTCAAGTAAACTATCAAACAATACCGGAAGTAAAAGATTATCTCCCTTTTCGATATATTTTTTTTATAGAAACCATATATTTTTTTGAATAAGCGTTCAATAAGCCGTCATTTGGCGCTAAAATTGACATTTTAAACCAAATTGTAATATTTTTATATAAAAAAGGTCTTAACTGGTGGAAAGACCATCAATGGTTCTCTGAACAATTGGTTTTTAATTATATATGTTTCCGTTATGATATATAAAAAATGGTGTCTTGTAAAATAGAAGGCATAAGCACAATATAACAGGCATCGAAAACTATATTAGCATGTGAACTATGAACAACTTTCAATGCCAAAGACCAAAACGACTTTCCCGAATGATGACGACAATAACACAGAAGATGATGACGCCGTCGATGAAGCGTTTTCTAGAATATCCTCCGTCCGCAACACTCAGACATAAGATTTAACAAACAGGGATGCGTCAAACGTAACGTGTGTTTATATATGAAAAAATAGATGCTCACGATATAGCTCGATTAATTTTGTCAAAGTATATATGGTGCAGGTAATAAGTAGTAATCAAATACAGAAGTCTAAATTAATATAAAAAGGTCAATTCAATTTGAAGAAATCAAACGTTATACTATGTTAACAAACATTGTTATTTGTCGTTGCATATATAAACACGTAGTACAAAGTTTGTCGGTTTTGTAGATCATTTACTAACCTTGTTTTTGTTTACCAATAAGAATTTAAACTTATTTGATAAAATAATTGCGCACCTTTTTTTTATTGTTTTGTGAATTAAAATTTACAATTGTCAGTATAACTATTTCTAAATTTATCAATCGACACCTTCCTTCCTTGTCTTTAAAATAAAAAAAAATGATATAATTCAACCTACGTCGTAGCCATATGTCTACCCAGCGTGCAATGTTGTTATTTGTCGTTATAGATATGAACACGTAGTACATAGTTTTGTGTCGGTTTTGTTGATCATTTACCAACCTTGTTCTGTGCATTTAGATCAATTCCAGCCATAATAAGCAACATGGGGATTTCCAGGTTTCCTTGTCGTGCAGCATCGTGAAGTGCAGATTCACCAGCCTATATATAATGACATACAATAGTTTTAACATATCGTTGAATGATAACGATAGCAGATTATGACATTGATGTTGTTAGTGCGCAGAACAGCTATAACTTCATGGATATATTTTGTTCGTGATTCATGAGAGCCTGTGAAAAGAATCTGCTGTTCACGAAAAACTAGGTTCAATTACAGCTTTCTAACCCATCGCATACTAAGCTTCTCAATAATGCCACTACTAAATATATATCTTCTGCAAAATGTGTTCCACTGGTCTAATTTGCCATCAAAACTAACAAAGGAAGATTGATCACAATTATTAATTGATACATGTCAAGGAAAACAATTGACACATTTCTGCATTGTACTTAGAGAATGACGATTCGTAGTGACAGATTTGACCTCTTACTGAAACATTATTCAATGCGGATGGCCATTTGTCTTGTAGGCTTAAATGCGTGGAATGATGTCAAGACATACTTTATATTTTCATTGTCATCTGCTTCAACCCATCTTTGTTATCATTTTATTGATGTAAGTACGAATCGCATTATTATATTTGGTTAGTGCTAGGATAATTCTTAGTCTATACAAATATTTCTTGTTAATATGTCATAGCATTAGTACAATCAGTTGTGCTGGCACCTTATATATTGGTCAAAGTATCAGAGAATATAAGAGAATTAGAAACATTTCGAACCATTTGGTTAAGACGAATTATTCAAGTTCGGCAGAAAAAAATGCTGAAATACGGCAATGTTAGTCCTACGTGTGTGTACCGATTCTCTAGATATAGTTGTTGGCAATTACGTTCATGGCTGGTGTTGTAAAAACACCAGAATTCCAGACAGGTTACACATAGTAAATATTGAATAGATGGAATCTTCTAGTTCAGTGACTTTAGATAAATGAATAATTGGATCAAACTAGTACATAAACGACATCATGACTTCATCATGTTTGTTTGAACTATCTGTATGTGCAGCTTATTCATGTTTCGTAGTCATACAAATATGTTGTAGTTGCCCTGTTTAATTGCATCAACAAAATAATATTTGACTAGATGAAATAATTGCATTGCTAATGACATGCCCTGAGGTCATGGGCATGAAATGGGAGGCGCAAATGTTTTCTATTTAATATGATATTTTCCTACTAATATTTTGCTAATTGTTATTTTGTTAATTTGCAATTTTCTGTTGTAAAAAAGAGGAAATATCAGCTTAAAAACTTTAGCCCTGAAGAAAGTGTCATTATTTTAATAGATCAACGGATCCAGCAACACATTTCACTTAATTGATTATTTATTTTACGCAGAAATAAAAGGACACTTCAATAATTTGCTGTTTTTCACTTTTTCATGTAGATTAAAATTGACCAATCGTAACCGGGACGTGGTATTCCGACCTTATATCGGTCTATGATATTATCCCTCAATACTGCATGCTTTGCGGAGGACCGCAAATTGTTCCGTTTAACATGCATGTCGATATTTTGACTATAGGACACACATCCCCAGTTACCGGGCAGTTCAAAACACTACTAAAGACTTTATAAATAAAAAAATCTTCTTACAAGGTTCAAGAAAAAGTTGGGATTGTAATTTTAAAAAATCGCCCAGTATACAGGGACGCTATATTACTAATTAGTCAGTGATGTTGGCAAACTTTAAGTTCTGTCTTACTTTTTAAAATGCGTTTTTAAAAGGGAAGCTTATAAGGAAAGTATTTGATTAAAAAAAAATAAAGTGGAGTGTGTCATCACCAAAAATATGAATGACAATTTTCTTTGTGAACACTGGTTTGATTCACCTGATGCAAAGAAACGTAAAAGATTTATCAATCTACGCATGATGATATAATAAGATGTTTTTTTATGATATTGACCTTTAAATTTGAACTTTTGTTGATAGTTGTCCATTGACAATCTTCTTATTTTCATATCGTATAGGGTTAACATAGACATATGCAAAATCTGAAAGATGTTCCCTTGCTTAGATAGAGTGTTCAAACAGCTGCATGTATACATACGAAGCCTCGCAGTATAAAAAGGGGGAATTTTGCACATACCAAGCATACATTGTCGATTCATTTTCTTATGGTAGTGCATATATGGAACTCCTCCTACTTTGCATAACTTTCATAATACTTATCATCTATATGTTTTCACCCGTATTATGCTTAAAATATTTATCAGTGAAAGTTCAGTATGCACACATTAAATTGTTATTATGTGCAATACATACAAAAGAACATAATTTCTGGGCCTTTAATCATAGCTGCTTACGCCGTATCGATTTTTGTCATTGGTGAAGTCGGTACGTCGACCTATAGTTGTTAACTTCTACGTAAATCGTTCTCTGGTGGAGAGTTGCCTCATAAAAATTATACCACAACTTCCTTTGTTATATGTATATTTCACACATCGCTCCAACCTTTGTTTACTTTGGTAAAGTTTGCCAAATTTGAAAATGGTGAGTAGACATATTTGTTTGGATTACAATGGTATTGATTTTAAACACGATAGCTGTGAAAAAAATATGGAAAGATAATTTCTTTAAAAATGTAATGCTAATAAAAGCAAACGATGTCAACTATAAAGACTTGTTCAAAAACACACAAGTATCAGGATATTTATCAAGTTGTTACAACATATTCCTAGAAATATATGCACATATGACAGTCACAGCTTTCAGCACATATATTGTGTTAAAAAGTGCACTAGTTGAAATGTCTCAACTGCTGTACTAATTACCACTCATGATGGTTTTGTTATTCTTAAGAGAAATCAAATTGGAACTATTCTATATATTACAAAGGAGGAAACATATAGGCTAGGGATACCTGATAAGGATAAGCCTAGGTCTGCATGACCGTAACCGAAACACCTGTTTGTAATATACACGCAATAATTAAACTACAAACATGCAATTGTGTGAATTTCTAGAAAAAAATATGGAAATAAATGCAGAAGAATATATTCCATAACCGTCAATATTTATCATACACTGTGTTTACCAGCTCTTAATTACTCTAAATGTATGCACATAGGCAATTATTTTAAAAACGAAGGATTATGATAAGATATACTGGATTGGTCCTGGACTCGATTGATTTTAACATAATATTTGGAGCCTCGCTCTATCCGTGGTTTAACCTGAGTATTGTCGTAGACAATCTCCATATACGCTTATTATAACCCTTTGTAGAATTGCTTATCAAAACCATGGTAAGGGACAAAAAAATGAAAAATAGATTTACAAAACTATATAGAACAACTCTGAACCAAAGGAAGGGACATTGCAACTATATTAATAATTAAGCTTGAAAAAGTAAAATGAAGCATCAATAACTTACAATGAAGTAACACATATTAATGTCCGAAATAAATGTGCCACATGAAAAGAATACAGGAAGATCTTTACAGGGTATGTCAATTAAAGTCAAATGACAAGAAATATCAATTGCATCAACAGAATGTTATAAAGTTCCTGACTTATACATAAAAGTCACTATTTCAAATTTGATTATCATAGGGATTCGACCACCTGTTTATACGAATATTACAATAGGTATATGTTCAATCGCTAACAAATAATAGTTTTTTTTTCTAAATGAAAAATACTAATTGACTTTAACTAACACACTATAATTATTTAGCTGACCAATAAACAATACTATCATTTTGATAGAGATACGAGATATATATATAGAATATATGTAGAGGATTTTCTATTCATTTTCATTGATAATAATATCGATCCAGAAGAAAAAAATAATACATTAGTATGTGTATCTAATACGAGCACTCCTGAACTATATTAAGCTATAGTTTAGGACAGTAGAGGTCACAAACACACGTGCATGCATATGTGACGTATATATAATCGACCAATCAGCATACGAGATCTTGCAATCACGTGGAAGCGATTATATAGAAATGTTTGACTGATAAAATACACATACTTAATTATCACACAGTGCAGGATCTACGTAAACGCTATAACATAGAGAGTAAGGAATTATGTGGGTTTTTTTTTAAACACAGTAATAATCTTCTCTCAAATAGAAATGATAATACAACTTATTCTCCAAAAGAATAACAACATATAATTAATAATCTCTCAAATAGAGACTGCTATTAATAGAATAGCAAAAGTTAAGTAATCTCTCAAATAGAGACGGCTTTATGTTTTTGTGAAAAAAAACCAGTAATAATCATCTCTCAAATAGAGATTGATAATACAAGTTATTTGCGAAAAGAACATGTAATAATTTCTCAAATAGAGACCGCTATTAATAGAATAGCATAAATAAACAAATTTCTTAAATAGAGACTGCTTTATAACTAAATTGTTCTCAAATAGAATAGCAAAACAGATATTTAATCTCTCAAATAGAGTATAAGAAGCAATGAGAAAATGTGGTACATACAAAAAGACATAATAGTCTAGAAAAGTATTTAACGAATTTAAAAGAAGAAAACAATACATAAACAGACGATATAAATAAGGAGATAAAAATATTACGAACAATAAACTGACTGAAGAGCTTATAAATAAAAAAAAGAGGAAAAAATACAAACTAACTTAAAAAAGAAAAAGAAAAAAAAAACGATTGTATAAAAAGGTGTCGTATCCCCATTAGAGAAATCAAATTGAAACTATTCTACATATTACAATCGAGGAAACATATAAGCTAGGGATACCTTTCTTAGGATAGGCTAAGGTCTACATGGCCGTAACCGAAACACCTTTTTTTGTAATATACACACAATATTTAAACTACAAACATGCAATTGTGTGAATTTCTAGAAAAAATGGACATGAATGCAGAAGAAAGTATTCCATAACCGGAAATATTTACCATACACTGAGTTTACCAGCTCTTAATTACTCTAAATGTTTGCACATAGGAAATTATTTTAAAAACGAAGGATTATGATAAGATATACTGGATTGGTCCTGGACCATGTGGACCCGATTAATTTTAACATGCTTTAATTGGACCTTTTTCGGCTCCTAATTCCTACATGTTTGAGGCAATTAACCCCAAATTCAATCCCATTCTTTCCTTTGTTAACAGGAACATTGTGGTACAATTTAAGAGAGATCCATACACTTGAACAGAAGTTATTGTTTGGAAACTAGAAAAAAGGCGTGTTTTTGGCCCCATAACCCCTAAAATGAATCACAACCTTCTAGTTGTCGTATTAAGCATTGTGGTACAATTTCAGAGCAATCAAAACAAGTCTACACTAGTTATTATCCTGAAACTAGAAAAATGTTTCTTTTGGACCCTTAATTCCTAATCGGATTGGACTATCATCACTAAAATCAAACCCAACCTTCCTTTGGTAGTATTAAACCTTCTGAAAACTGTTCATAAAGATCTTTTCACTTAAACGCAAGTTATTATCTGGAAACCAGTATGTCTTCAGAACGATGACGACATCATATATGTACCATTATTCGATCCTAGAATATTTTTTGCAGTCGTATAAAAAGAAGATGTGGTATGATTGAGACAACTCTCCACAATAGATAACACTCACACAGAAATTAACAACCATAGGTCACCGTACAGATATACCCTGAAGTATATAGGCATATTTGTTTTTCATTCATTATTTTGCACATAAATTATGAGGTTTGTTTTCTTATTTGAATTGTTTTAAATTGTTCATTTGTCATTTTAAGGCCTTATATACAGAAAAGGTTTTATTCATTGTTGAAGGCTGTTTTAAAGACCTATAATTATTTCTGTGTTATTTGGTCTCTTGTGGAGTGTCTCATTTACAATCATATCACATCCTTTTATTCAATATTTCAATTTATACATTTAATAATCATTCCAATGCACCAAATATAGTAGACCTATTGATTACACTATGTGGCATATACAAATGGCTTTCTTAGTGCATGTACATGTACTTTAGTTATTAGAAAAACACAAACTTTCAAAACTTGACTTTGACAATAATATCCATAATCAGGTAACTTCAACCTTGATCACTTATCTATGAATTTGATATGAGGTTGAGATCTTTGTTGCAATCTGTATCAATTTATGTGATATCTTATTTTACAAAACAATATTTATCTGATTTTATGATCAGCAATCTGGATCTTTATGATACTGTAAATTCAGGAATTATTGTGATGTTTTAATTAATGCAAATAATGCGAAAGGGTTATTATCTCAACAATAAGATCTCGCATTCTGATAACTGAATATCAAAGATCTTTATGCAGAATTTTTGGTAATTACAATAATTGATCTAAACATTTAGACCCTTCGTGAAAAAATGTAATGATTTCAGAATTTACTATTATAGGTAAAGAGGTTATCAGCTATATGTAGCATGGTAATTGAGACACAAGTTGTTTTGTTTGGTTGCTGTCTCATTATATCCAGAAAATATAACTTTTGAAATAGAAACAGAATAGCATATGGATGGACAACAAATGCCAAATGATGTAAAATAATCCAAGTGACCATTTAGGTCAGAGGTTAAAGATGAAACAAAGCATGTGCATTTACCACAACTGCCACTTGGTATTATGATTTCCAATATTTCCAAATATCTTTAGCTGCCTTCTGTATTAAAGACAACGGCATATCATGAATCACGTTTTCGGTTTTTCAAATTCACTACAGGCAGCTGAGCAAATTAATTAAACTAAAACAGCTCTTCAACATTTTTGGTTTATTTTCCTCATATCATATGAGATCAAATGTATGAGACATTTATTAACATTGCTGAGCAAATTAATTAAATTAAAACAGCTCTTCAACATTTTTGGTTTATTTTCCTCATATCATATGAGATCAAATGTATGAGACATTTATTAACATTGTTAATTGCAATATGCTAGTAAATGTTGAAATGTATACAAGTACAATCCTCAGCTGATCAGTTCTATATATATATATATTTTCATTATTTCTATATATCAATATGCTTCTTCAGTGGTTTTTTTACAAGACTCAATAATTTGTATTCATCATTGGGACAGGTAGATAAAGTAAGTCATTTTGTGATCTTGTATTTTATTTTATGGATTTGTCAGCAGTAAAGCATACAGTTCCAAACTATAATTGATCTTTGGCTTCTTCAGAGCATGGATTCTGACAATTTATTGCATATAGACAACAAGTGTAGATTGATATATGGATTCGGACAGTGCATGTACTTTGGGGCAAAGTATATACATGGTGATGAAGTTCAAAATACTGGTGATCTTGGCTTCTAATGTTGTTCTCAAGTTTCAGCTGTTTACATATAGTTCCCAATTGCAAGACAATATGATACTGGCTTCTAGTGTAAATTCTGCCAGACTCAGTACTTTGCCAATAGTTATCAAAGGTACCAGGATTATAATTTAGTACGCCAGACGCGCGTTTCGTCTACATAAGACTCATCAGTGACGTTCATATCAAAATATTTATAAAGCCAAACAATTACAAAGTTGAAGAGCATTGAGGATCCAAAATTCCAAAAAGTTGTGCCAAATACGGCTAAGGAAATCTATCCTTGGAATAAGAAAATCCTTAGTTTTTCGAAAAATTTAAACTTTTGTTAACAGGAAATTTATTAAAAAAAAAAAATGACCACATTATTGATATTCATGTCAACACCGAAGTGTTGACTACTGGGCTGGTGATACCCTCGGGGACGAAACGTCCACCAGCAGTGGCATCGACGCAGTGGTGTAAATAGTTATCAAAGGTACCAGGATTATAATTTAGTACGCCAGTCGCGCGTTTCGTATACATAAGCCTCATCAGTGACGCTCATATCAAAATATTTATAAAGCCAAACAATTACAAAGTTGAAGTGCATTGAGGATCCAAAATTCCAAAAAGTTGTGCCAAATACGGCTAAGGAAATCTATGCCCGGAATAAGAAAATCCTTAGTTTTTCGAAAAATTTAAACTTTTGTTAACAGGAAATTTATTAAAAAAAAAATGACCACATTATTGATATTCATGTCAACACCGAAGTGTTGACTACTGGGCTGTTGATACCCTCGGGGACGAAACGTCCACCAGCAGTGGCATCGACGCAGTGGTGTAAATAGTTATCAAAGGTACCAGGATTATAATTTAGTACGCCAGACGCGCGTTTCGTCTACATAAGACTCATGAGTGACGCTCATATCAAAATATTTATAAAGCCAAACAATTACAAAGCCAATAATTTGCAAATAAAGTTGAACATTTCAGGATGTTTCGCAAAATACAAAACTTGGTAGAGTGTTTAAAATGCAGTTGCGAATATTAGAGCTCGGTCACTGTTTTTTTTTTTAATGACGAAATATAAGTTTTGATCGAGGACAATATCGTTCATGATTCTTCTAAACATTCTTGAGTATATTCACGGCTTACTTATATACAATTTTTAAATCAAAAATGTAAAAGTGCAACAACACTATATACACACTTTAGACAAAACAAGCAATGATTTTTGTTTATTCAGGAAAACATTTATTGTTATAAAATATTATTATTTTCTTCCCCCGGGCGCTTTATTTTCTCCCCCTGGCGCTTTTTTTCTTCTCCGGGCGCTTTTTAGTAGGACCGTGTGTACAGACTTACCTGTGCGGATTGGGTAGTTTAAAATTTGTTTACATATACAAAAGTTTTAATTTATTTTGCATATCTGAAAGATATAATCGTTTTTGGTGATGATCTGGATTTAAAATATGCTTGAACAGATATTTTTTTCATGAATTTGGGAATTGGAATTTTTTTTATTAAAAAAGAAAAATATTATACCCCCTTCTGCCTTTTCAAGTTCAATGATCATTCTCTAAACATTTTCCATCTGAACTTAATATTTTATTTTAGACAAAAACTATATGTTAATGTAGCCTAGGACATGCATGAAATATTTGCCACTGGGCGTTAAGCGACCAACAACCAATCAATATATAGAACATTGTCTTGATATAAAGCTGGCATTTAAGGTAACGCCTTCCTCATATTATAGATATAGGTGACCGATCCCCTCCAATCTTATCTTGGTGTTTTTTTCATTTCATAATGAACGTGATAAATTTCATGAAGAACGCTGGAACAATTATCATCACCATCATTCTGTTATATGACATTATTATATATGTTTCCGTAATGATATATAAAAAATGGTGTCTTATAATAAAAAAAAAGTAATAGGCACAATATAACAGGCATCGAAATCTATATTAGCATGTGAACTATCAACATCTATCAATGCTAAAGGTTTATACGACTTTCCCAAATGATGACGACTATAACACAGACGATGATGACGCCGTCGATGAAGCGTATTCTAGAATATCCTCCAACTGCAACACTCGACATAACATTTAACAAACAGGGATGCGTCAAACGGTGTAACGTGTGTTTATATATGACAAAATAGATGCTCACAATATATAGCTTGATTAATTTTGTCAAAGTATATATGGTGCAGTTAATAAGTAGTAATACAATACAGAACTCAAAATAAATATAAAAAGGGTGAGGTCAATTCAATTTGAAGAAATCAAACGTTATACTATGTTAACAAACATTATTATTTGTCGTTGCATATATAAACACGTAGTACATATTTTTGTGTCAGTTTTGTTGATCATTTACTAACCTTGTCCCGTGCATTTAGATCAATACCAGCATCAATAAGCAACATGGTGATATCCGTGTTTCTTTGTCGTGCTGCATTGTGAAGTGCAGTTCCACCATCCTATCCATAATGACATACAATAGTTTTAACATATCATTGAATGATAACGATAGCAGATTATGTTAAATAAGAGAATAAAACAACACCGTGTCAAAAAAATGTTATTACATTTAATACGTTTAAATGAATAATACTGAATAAAAAAACAAAATAATTATATTAACATAATATGAAATAAAACAGGAAGCAACCTATAGGACTAAAAGGAAGTAAAACAGCATATACTGGCACTTAACGTAAAGTAAAACTGGTACCCGATATCAGAGTTTTATACGAATTTGTCATTTGTTTATATTAAATGGTGCATGAATGCATTTAAGCTTAATGGATATACATAGATTGATTACTGTTAAGGGATCAACTAAAACCATACTACAGCTGCAGAAGTTTTTCTCGCTGTGTTGAGGACCCAATGGTGACTTTGATATTGTTATTTCACAGTACAGTATAAAAGGAGACTTGGTTTGATTGATATCGAGACCCCTATCCACCTACGTTTAAATGAAGTGGATGTAAACATTTCCACCTTTAGTATTGTTCTACACTTTGTTTACCAATAAGGATTTAAACTGATTTAATAAAATAATTGTGCATCTTTTTTATTGTTTCGTGAATTAAAATTTAATTGTCAGTATGTCTTTTTCTAAATTTATCAGTCGACACCTTCACCTTAAATAAAAAAAAATGATATGATTCAACCTACATCGTAGCCATATGGCTACCCAGCTTGCAAAGCTCTGACTATTCGTAAATAAAATGTATTCTTTGAATTGTTTTAAAAAGTATTGACAAAATTGATACTAAAATGTATTCCTGTAGTTTTGTTGCTCTATGCAATCGTGTTTTCTGTTATTCTATATAAACCATATCATATGTTGTGTTCAATTACAAAAATAGTGCAATTTCAGTAGTTTCGAGTACTTATATCAGTGTGCTCTCATATAATTTTTATTTGGTTTAAATTTGCAGTACATGTGAGTTGAATATTGTTTATGTTTTATGTTTTTGTCGTATGATATTATCTCAGTACATTGAAAGGTTGTTCTTTTGTTAAATGCCTGAAGTACGGATTATAACACAAATGACAACAAGTTATGTTCATCAGTTTAGTCTTTCCTATATCAAAATGGTGTATTTTAACATTTTTGTGTATTAACTTAAAGCAGCAAAACAAGATCCAATAAACATCTGACAGTAATTAATGCCTAGAATGATTTCTTAACTGTATACAGCAGAATAGATAAATTGAAACTACATATATTTATTAGCTAAGCTGATCTCCTTTCTGTTGTTTGCTTACATGTTCTTTGCATTCACTCAAAAGTAAAAGTACGTATACAGATATAGTACTGTAAAAGTATAAATTAGTGAGCATCAGATTAATATGTTCATACTACATCTAGTTTTTGTCTGGACTTCTTGATTAAATAACTTAGATTTTATACAATTTTAGCTTGTTACCAAAACAATATGGAAAGTACAGTATTTAAACCACTGGTGAACATGTACTGTACATGTAGGTGTGAATCATGTCCTGCAAAAAGAACTGATATCAAAGTATGTTCATCTGCAGAATTGCAGTAAATATAAATAATTTGATGCACTTTCATAAGGTCAAGTATGCTTCAAGGCATCCTTACCCTGATCCCCTCCTTTTCCATATACACACACACTCAGAAGTTCAAATAATCATAGCATTTATATTACAAGCCTACCTAGTCAGACTGGTCTACACAATGTATATTATGAATTGACAAGTTGTTCTTGTTTTGAATACATAACATATTTGCCACTGGACATAGTTTCCGTACAATAACTTTAGTTTAAGTAAATAGATCTCTATGAAATTTAAATACAAGGTTTGAACCCACAAAAGGAAGATTGGATTGATTTTGGGGTTATGGTCCCAACAGTTTAGGAACAAGGAGCCCAAAAGGGGTCAAAATAAGTATTTTCCTAGGTTCTAGACAATTACTTGTATATAAGTGTGTGGATCTTTCTGAAATTGTACCATAAGGTTCCATACGAGGTTGGGATTGATTTTGGGGGTTATGGCACAAACTGTTTATGAATTAGGGGCCAAAAACAATACTTTTCTAATACTTTGTATGAATTGCTTATTTCTAGACCAATTTCAATGCCAATGGGGTTTTATTCTTGAATTTTTAGGGTTCTTTAATATGCTGAATTAATTTGGTCCCCGTTTTTATACGACCGCAAAATGTTTGCGTTCGTATATTGGTATCACATTGTCGGCTATATACAATATACAATGCAATATTCACTTAACTACCAACTGATAAATTAAAGCAATCTTCACCATTCAGTGATTACAAGCACTTTGATTACCATTCTATGGTTATGCCCCGTTACAAGTGGAAAAATTGAAGAATTTTTTAGTTTCTGTTCTCTTAACTTAAGTTTGTCTCAACTCAATTTAATAAAATGAGTATATAATGCTTATTACCTCTAAACTCAGTTTAAGTTCAATTTTTGGCAGCTTCACTTTTACAGTTATTGAGTTATGTCCCTTTATTACGTTATATGCTAGCTGGGGCATTATCTGTGTCCTTTTGGACACATTCCCCATTTATTTTTAGCTCACCTGGCCCAAAGGACCAAGTCAGTGAGCTTTTCTCATCACTTTGCGTCTGTCGTCGTCGTCTGGCCTTAGCTTTTACAAAACTCTTTTCCTCTGAAATTACGGGGCCAAATTAAACCAAACTTGACCACAATCATCATTGGAGTATTTAGTTTAAAAAAATGTGTCCGGTGACCCGGCCAACCAACCAAGATGGCCGCCATGGCTTAAAAAAGAACATAGGGAAACATTTCGATTTTGGCTTATAACTCTGAAACCAAAGCATTTAGAGCAAATCTGACATGAGGTAAAATTGTTTATTAGGTAAAGATCTATCTGTCCTGATATTTTCAGGTTATTCGGACAACCTGTTGTTGGTTTGCTGCCCCTGAATTGGCAATTTAAAGGACATTATACCGTTTTTGGCTATTATCTTAAATATTATTATAGATAGAGATAAACTGTAAACAGCAATAATGTTCAGCAAAGTAAGATCTACAAATAAGGTAAGATGACTAAAATAGTCAGTTGACCCCTTAAGGAGTTATTGCCCTTTATAGTCATTTTTTACCAATTTTTCTTATTTTTTTAATCTTTTACAAAATTCTTCTCTAAGAAATGTAGATTTTGGCTTATAACTCTGAAACCAAAGCATTTAGAGCAAATCTGACAACAGTTTAATTGTTAATTATGACAATATCTATCTGCCCCGAAATTTTCAGATGAATTGGACAACCGGTTGTTGGGTTGTTTCCCTCCAATTGGTAATTTTTAAAGAAATTTTGCCAATTTTGGTTATTATCTTGAATACTATTATAGATAAAGATAAACTGTAAACAGCAATAATGTTCAGCAAAGTAAGATCTACAAATAAGTCAACATGACCAAAATGGTCCGTTGACCCCTTAAGGAGGTATTGCCCTTTTTAGTCAATTTTTAACAATTTTCACTAATTTGGTAATTTTTTTTTTAAATTTTCCTCTGTTACTAATGATCAAAGTTCATTATAGATAAAGATAATTGTAAGTAGCAAGAACGATCAGTAAAGTAATTTGAAACAAATAACCATGACCAAAACACATTTTGTCATGAATTCATGTGTCCTTTGTTTAAGGTGAGCGACACAGGCTCTTCAGAGCCTCTAGTTTTAGAAGTTACTATTAATTAATATTAATTCTAACCATGACTGTACAGTATGACATTTGATATCCTAAAATATTATGATGTATTTAAATTAGTAGTCTATTGTTGTAAACTCCATTAGATTTTAGAATTGAGATCATTTTTGGAATAAGGGAAAGGGGGACATGAAAAAACTAGAGGCTCTCAAGAGCCTGTGTCGCTCACCTTGGTCTATGTGCATATTAACAATGGACACAGATAGATTCATGACAAAATGGTGTTGTGTTTGTAGATCTTTCTTTACTAAACATTATTGTTGCTACAATTATCTCTATCTATAATGAACTTGGCCCAGTAATTACAGTGGAAAATATTTCCTAACAAGAATGTGTCCAAAGTACACGAATGCCCCACTCACACTATCATTTTCCATGTTCAATGGACCGTGAAATTGGATAAAAAATATAATTAGGCATTAAATTAGAAAGATAATATCATAGGGAACATGTGTACTAAGTTTCAAGTTGATTGGACTTCAACTTCATAAAAAACTACCTTGACCAAAAACTTTAACCTGAAGCGGGACAGACGGACGAACGGACGGACGGACGAACAGACGGACGAACGAACAGACGGACGAACGGACGTAAACACGAACGAACGGACAGACAGACGGACGAATGGACGCACAGACCAGAAAACATAATGCCCCTCTACTATCGTAGGTGGGGCATACAAATTTACAAAAATTAACAAAAGTTTATGAAAATTGTTAACAATTGACAATAAAGGGCAATAACTCCTTAAGGGGTCAATTGACTATTTTGGTTATGTTGACTTATTTGTAGATCTTATTTTGCTGAACAGTATTGCTGTTTACAGTCTATCTCTATCTATAATAATATTCAAGATAATAACAAAAATCTGCAAAATTTCCTTAAAATTATTAATTCCGGGGCAGCAACCCAACAACAGGTTGTCTGATTTGTCTGAAATTTTCAGGACAAATAGATTTTCATTTGATAAACAAGTTTACCCCAGTCAGATTTGCTCTAAATGCGTTGGTTTCAGAGATATAAGCCAAAATCTCCATTTCACCCCTATGTTCTATTTTTAGCCATGGCGGTCATCTTGGTTGGTTGACAGGGTCACGCCACACATTTTTAAAACTAGATACCCCAAAGATGAGTGTGGCCAAGTTTGGATTAAGTTGGTCAAGTAGTTTCAGAGGAGAAGATTTTTGTAATAGATTACTAAGATTTACGAAAAATGGTTAAACAATTGACTATAAAGGGCAATAACTCCTAAAGGGGTCAACTGACCATTGCGGTCATGTTGACTTATTTGTAAATCTTACTTTGCTGAACATTATTGCTGTTTACAGTTTATCTCTATCTATAATAATATTCAAGATAATAACCAAAAACAGCAAAATTTCCTTAAAATTACCAATTCAGGGGCAGCAACCCAACAACCGATTGTCTGATTCATCTGAAAATTACAGGACAAATAGATCTTGACCTGATGAACAATTTTACCTAGGCAGATTTGCTCTAAATGCTTTGGTTTTGGGGTTATAAGCCAAAATCTGCATTTTACCCCTATGTTATATGTTTACCCATGGCGGCCATCTTGGTTAGTTGGCGGGGTCACGCCACACATTTTTTTAAAGTAGATACCCCAATGATGATTGTGGCCAAGTTTGGTTTTATTTGGCCCAGTAGTTTCAGAGGAGAAGATTTTTTGTAAAAGTTAACGACGACGGACGACGGACGCCAAGTGATGAGAAAAGCTCACTTGGCCCTTCGGGCCAGGTGAGCTAAAAATTGGGGTGGGGATCAATTTGATTTTAGAATTTGAAAAGAAAATTTCTTCAAATATTTTTTCTTTGCGAGGATTAATATTCAACAGCATAGTAAACATGGTAAATTGCTCAAAAGCAAAAAAAAGAAAAATTAAGTTCATTAGACCACATATATTCTGTGTCAGAAACCTATGATGTGTCAACTATTTAATCACAATCCAAATTCAGAGCTGTATCCAGCTTGAATGTTGTGTCCATACTTGCCTCAACCTTCAGGGTTCGACCTCTGCGGTCAAATAAAGCTGCCACCTGTGGAGCATCTGGGTAAATTGGTCGACATTTAGGTCCAAACGCCATAGTATATACACAGGTGATGTGTAGTACACATGCATGAATAGAGTTCGTTTTCATTATTTAAAAAAAAATATGTAGTATCATTGCCAATGAGACAACTATCCATCAGGTCAAAATGACTGAATGTTAGCAACTAAAGATCACTTTACATGTATGTACATCTTTCAACAATGACCAAACCAATACAGCATCTAGCAAGCTATAAAAGGTCCTGGAATGACAGATGTAAAACAATTCCAAAGAGAAAATTAAGGGCCTCATTTACATAGAAGCGAAAAAAACAACCATGATAAATACATGTAGCAAAAAACAACAACTATTATTTCTCCACTCCAGTTGTTCACACAATATTTATGTATATATATATATGTTAGTTTGGTAAATCATTACTTATCAAATTTATGTTATCATTTTTGCTTGATTGGTAAGCTAATATTTTATGGTTATTTTACTTTTTTTTAATTACAGCAACTGTATTACAAGAGTCTGATGGCTGATAATGTATTACTAGATTTTATCATTCAAGCAACATCTTAGAAGGATAAGTGCAAATGTATGAAGGAAGCCGTGGGTACAAATAGCAATTACAGCAGATACATGCAGGAGAGAACTGTTAAACAAAGACATGATATGGGACTGATGTGTTCAAGAAATCTAAAACACATGGAATTAAATATTGTGTATATTTTTTCAACCACAAGTACTTTCAGAATATAATACAATTCAAATTCAAATTATTGTGTCAAAATGACAATTATAGTCTTAAAGTGAATAGCGCATGTTTTAAACTGAATTTTATATAAATATTTGAAAAAACAAGATCTTTTATATTATTGTGTAGCCCAGCTTTGAAATTTTCTAATGGTATACGTTTGCTGTTTGTCAAAATTTGTTTTGAAATAAGGAAAGGGTTGTAAATAACTGTAAGGCATTCAATATGGCATATCAAATATATTTCAATTTATTAATATAATGCGAAATGAGGTATAAATCAATCAGATAGCTACACAACAACAAAAACACCTGAAAGGCTTTAAGGTGCTAACATACAGTCCTTAACAATAAACAGTTGTCTATACAATGTCTACTTAATTAACCAGAGTCTATACCAATCAAAGAGCTGCTATTAACACATTTTTATTTAGATATGGTTTTTATTAGGATGAGACTTAAGACAACCACTGAAACCCTGGCTTTAAACAGGCACACAAATGTGTGGCAGGGTAAACTACTTTTTGTCTTCAAAATTTTAAAAAGAAAAATTGGCATCTTTTGCAAGTAAGACAATTTCCATAATGGGATTGGATTGTCTCATGACTGATACCCACAAAATGACTTATATATACATATTAAAAATGAAATATAATTGAAACGTCAATCTTTACATCACTTTTAAAAAAAAAATACTTGAACATAACCAACAAAATTCTAGGAGTGAACTTAAGGTGACCTGGATAACTGATTGCCTTCTTTGTTTTATTACATCTTATCTCTTGCATTGGAAATATTGTGAGTTGGGATTTGTATTGTTAAGGATCAAGAAAGTAAAATACAATTGAAGTATGAACACGTAGTCAAGACCAAGAAGAATATCTATTTATATCAAAATAGAATGTGCACTAGATTAGCATTGACTTATCTAAAATATGCTCAAATACTGTGATCACCTTCATTTTATTTTAGAAAAATTAATACAAATGCTCGATTCAGGTTAGCTTCACATGAAAAATTTTACATAAAAATTTCATGTTAGCTGAGCTCAATTCACATTAATTGAACGTGAGTTTCATGTATAAGCTTGTTTGAGGTGAATCTCACATGAAATTTACCTGAACAAAATTTGCCTGTGTATATATATGGAAAACCATATTTAACCCATTTAATTCACATTAGAACTTAGATACATATCAACGATCATGGTAATTGGACAAATAGGAGGACATTTTGAAATTGTTTTTAATACAGGCACCATGCCTTTTACATGCAGAAATTACGCATGTATCACAGGTGTTTTTCCTTACACATGTGATTCACATGTGAAACGCATGATCACATGTGTATATCATGCGTATCACATTCGTTTTTCACACATGTGTCAAATGCGTGGCATGAAACGTCTCTTTCACATGCGTGCGACACATATATGAAACGCATGTGTCACGCATGTTCACATGTGTGGCATTTTTACCAGTGTACATATATTATCTTTTGTTACAAACAATGTGTTATTTGTCATAAACATGCAAAGATAGTTGGGGAATATAAAGAATGCAAACCTATATTTTGTTAACGTCGTTATATTTTGGGTTTCGTCTTTGTTTACGTTTTTTTTCAGACGTAAATATTCAAACCTTTATGAAATTTATAAAATTTATAGAAATATCAACCCGAATACCAATCTTTATTTGAACGTGGTGTTTTAATCGATCAATTAATATCCTGTTTCATGTCACATTAACGCAATTATAATGCAACCTGCACTAGTAACAGTTTTTAAAACACCATTAAATTATAATCGTGTGTTGTTGTCAATTGGTATACCATTGTTTGAAATATTCCAATAAATGTTTGTACAAAACAATCCCTTACTCGATATATACTTCTTCTGCGAGCTAAAATTGTGTAATATTTTTTCTAATTCTTACAAGATTTATGTTTATGCTATTCAATGTGTGGTTCGTTTGATCTCAATTCCGTATTGGTCAAAATTCGATTATGACATCAATAAAAGTTCAAATGTATCGAGTGTATAACTATCGTATCAAACTCGAATCGGTGGTGGTAGAATCTATATTTAGCTGACTCGCAATGTCATTAAACCGGGGAAAACATAACACCCCTTATATAAAATTAACATAATTAATTAATTACCAAATTATAAACTTGTATTTTAACATACCGAAACACTTGCCTCGTGGTGGTTATCTGAACAATGATATATATCTAGATTTGTGAGTTGTATTTCAAAAATAAGTGCACTCTGGGATTTGTTATACATCATGCACATAAACGCATGAAACAAGAACATCCCACTTTATTGTGATCGATTAAATGAGATACATTATGGCTGCACTTTGTAAAAACAGCTGTTTCACAAACCATACCTCATATAGGGAGATATATAATATTCATAGATATTGTGTTTTGCTTACGTACTGCATATGTATGTTTTATTTCATAAAAACATAATTTGGGAATTCTACTAGTATAAATACAAACACAAGCCAAGCTAGAGATACAAACATACCTCAATGAAATTATTACTAGTGTGTTATATTATACATATGTATTAACTTTTCCATATTCACAGATACAACATAATACTTAGCAAATGTGATGCTCTAGTGGCAAACACAGAGACAAATTTCCATCCCCTAGGTACTAACACAGATAATTTAACATGTTAATGATATGGTTTTATCAATATAAAGGTGTTCTGTAAAGAAAACAAAAGTTGTACTTGGGAGTTATGCAAAACAAAACAGGTGTTCGCAGTCAGTATATAACACAAGTGTTATTCAGTTCAACGAGATAATAGATTGTGAAAGAATATCTAACAATGGTCAAGCTTTGCGATTGGTTCGTGAAAGATCTCTTATCGGACCATGAATGTAATTGAAAAAAAATCTACTTCAAGAGATGGACGAATCGTACCAAAGGGACAGTAAAACTCATAAATTTAAAATAAACTGACAACGATATGGCTAAAAAGGAAAAAAGACAAACGGACAAACAATAGTACACATGACACAACATAGAAAACTAAAGAATAAACAACACGAACCCCACCAAAAACTAGGGGTTATCTCAGGTGTTCTGGAAGGGTAAGCAGATCCTGCTCCACATGTGGCACCCGTCGTGTTGCTTATGTGATGACAAATCCGGTAAATAGTCAAATTCGGTAGGTCACATTCATGAAAGGGAAGGGGATTGTAGTTACGACGTAAGGAACATATCCAATATTATTTGTGAAACGATTATTCAATAACGGTCAACCAACTCGTGATGGCGTCCGTAAAATTTAAGAAGGGATGATTTCAACTTCACCATTTGGAACTCTTGGTTTAATAGCTTCCTTGTGAGCAGCAATCCTCTATCAAGAATATCATGATAGGAAATGCAAGCACGGGACTATCGTGTCAATTGGGAGATATATTCTCCGTATGCAGGTGCTGCTGGAATGTTGCTACTTAGAAATGGAAATTTAAAATATGTGAAAAAATTATTGAAATTTTAAAACGCTGAGCAAATCCGAAAAAAAAAACATGTCTGTCAAACTAATTCAACTTTCTCAACAATACTGTGCAATCAGATTTTAAACTGAAAAAAAGAATTGTATATCTTTGTATTGTTTGATATATTTACATTGACAATTGTCAGTATGCTTTCGTCTACTTCTAAATTGATTAGTCAGACCTTCCTTCCTTGTGTTGATGTTTTCAAAAATGGTTTAATCTAACCTACTGTATAGCGATACGGCTACCACTCTTGCATTGCTCTGATATTTATTGAATAAGATATATCATTTTTATAATTTTTTAGTTTTGACAATATTGATAGTAACGTGTGTTTCTGTAGTTTTGTTGCTCAGTCCGTGCAATCATTTTCTGTTCTTATATGTGAACAAAATATCATATCTTGTGTTAATTTCCAAACAGTGCAGTTTATGTAATTTTGAATTCAGAAGACCTAAAAACATCCGTGACAAATTAGTGACATCTGTATTAGCAAAGCAGCCTACTCCATCGCCCTGTTGCCACAAACAATGTGGTCGAAGGAATTGTTTGTGTTGTAAAGCTGCCAATACAAGCAGTTCTTTCATCAGCTCCGTTACTTAACAAAATTATACCATCTACTCTAATTCCAACTGTAAAACGGAGAACTCAATTTATATATTAACATGTGACACTTGTGGCATTCAGTATGTGGGAGAAACAATGGACAAATTTAATATTCGGCTCAATAACCATCGTTCATCGTACAAAACCAACAAGACATCTTCGCTCAACGAAACATCCGTTTGATGATGTTACTTTCCAAATAATAGAAGTCAACACCGAGTGGGACACCACGGCGAGAAGGAGAAAGAAAACTTTTGGATCCACCAACTCCACACTTTAGAACCTGATGGTCTTAACGAAAAAGACGAGAAAAGATACAGGAAAGATAAAGAATAATTTAAAACAAAGCATCGTCCTTTTTATCCCGTAATATTGGTCAATGGACGTTGCTTACTTCAACTACCAATTATGTATTTTCAAGGCAGCTAAATCCAAGTGCAACATATATACACATGGAAAAAAGTATTGCAACACCAAATCGAAATTGAAATTAAAAAAAAACACTCTTTTTTTTTGCGATATAATTTGATAAAATAGAACAAGTTAAACATTATTTAAATATCACCTGAGTTTGATCAATAATTATCAACTCGATGGGTTCTTATCTGCACATGCAGCTACTGTACCCGTAAACAGCAAAACAGGTGTTTTGATCCTCATTGTTTTCAACACTTTAAATAATCAAGTTTATAAAGTTATGCGATTGACACCTTGTAATGAGTCCTCCACAACTCTTAACCGCAGCAAGATGGCAGGTTATCAGCATGAGAGAAGCAGGAATGTCGCTGTGACAACCGCACGTATTGTTGGTAATCACCATTCCACTATTAGTCGTTTTTAGAATAAAAATCGGGCATTTAACGATGTTAAAGACTATCCGAGATCAAAAAGACCCCCTATGCCATCTGCTAGGGAAAATCAAGCATATTGAAGCTTGGTCAGAAAGAAACCCATTGCATACAATACAATCCTAAAAAGAAAGTGGTGGGCACACAGGAGCCTTTTAACACAAATTGTTCGAGATCGACTCATCGCTACTGGTTATTATGTAATAAGAACTTTTCGGGGACCTTTGCTTACGAACAGAAACACAGTTGTCTGTATCCAATGTAATGCAGAGCTCGCCTAAGTTGGAAATACTCTCATAGATTTGTATGTCATGTGCTGCTATTTATAGGCACTTATATATATATATATAATGCTATAGATAAATGCAAGAAATCTATAAACTGAATTAAGAAAAACACTGACATGTCTGTCCTTTACAGTCGCATTACGTCTGAGAATTATGCAGTGCCTAATCATGGTAATGTGAAGGGGAACGTCATAAGTATTCATGGATATCTGGTTGAGGAATAGAGAATAGCCAGCGATAACCTCAAAAAAAGTTTGTTTATTTGTATATGAAAGAGGTTTGAAGTACTGCATAAAATATCAATTACAAAAATCAAACAAACAAATGAAGCGTGTATTTGTATACTATTACCGTAACTCACATAGTCTTGATAGTTGACATTTGCTCCTCCCTCTAAACATATCTTTATTGCTTGCGAGTCACCCCGCCTAGAAGCAGCAAGAAGAGCCTGTATAACATAAAACAACTGTTCGAATGTAAAAATAATTAATATGATAAATAAACAAAATCAAGAAATTAAGACACAACACTTAACATCGGGGCTTAAAAAAATATCCGGATTCTCCTAACTTGTACATGAAGAATCCGATCAGTACACATCCTGTGAGAGGATGCTGACATTCTACAATGCGTATACTACCGATGTAAAAATAACCAAGGTCTCTGTAAAACTTGTCAATTCAAAACTTTAAACAAAAGGGGATTTTTGGAAAGTTTTATTTTATTTTTTGAAAGTTTTAAAATTTTCAAAGCATCACCTAATAATTAGAACTTAAAAATGTAAAGATCGTTTATGAAATTGATTGTTAATATTTTTTATCAAACTTAATCAGTACTAAATGTAACATGCATTTTTGGTTATTTCGCATTTTAATTTTTTTTTTAAATTTTGGATTATGATTTCAAAAATAAAAAAATAAGCTAAAAAGGGGTACACGTTACTTAAAAAAAACGAACTTAAAGCGTAACGAAACGAAACATAACAAAAATGAACTACATGTCTCTCCGACTAGCAGCATTGTGTAGATCCTGTATAACATAAAACAACAGTTCGCATAATAATTAATATGACAAATAAATAATATCAAGATAACTGTTTGCATCTATAGAAAGAAATATTTAAATCGGCATTGACATATTGTTTTACACAAATCTCAAAAATAAGCTCAACATATCAGATAAATAATTCCGAACTATTTGATTTCTAAGCATCCACCATTCAGGAGTAATAGTGAAAACTGACCTACTCGCAGTAGGCCAAATAGTATGGTAGCTAAGGGTTTATTATGTATATATTTTGTGTTTACTTAAGGCTATTTAATGGTTAAAATACGTGTTACATGACACTCGCTATTCACGCTGAGTAGGATTATACTGTTCAGAAATACAGAACTATACCTCTATACAAAACAAATCCCGCTTCCTTTAACTCGCTTTTTTAAAAAAGAAGCAGATTTAGTATCCATTATTGAGCTACATATATATGTTAAATGCATATTATTCTTACAAGCATCATAGCAACCGTTTTCTGAGGGAGCAACTTCAGGGAGTCAGAAATTTTTATTTAGTTTTTCAACGCTATCAATCAAGTATTATTGTTTAAAACGCAACAATTTAATGTATATGGATGAACATTTCTTGAATTCAATTTTTTTTCTAAACCTGATTTTAGGGTTTATATGACTGTAAAACAATGGTTGGTGAAGAAAAATTCATATGGTGGTGTGCTTTTATTTTGCTACAGCTCTATGAGTGTACCCAATTTTGATGATTTTCCATTTTTCATCAATTTTTTTCCCATTTTTGGGCTATTATCGTGAAAAAATCAAAGTTCCACAATTGATATTTTTTCATAATCTCCAAAATAATGAAGAGGACCAATTTGAATAAATTCAACTAAAAACAAAATATAGGTAGTTGTTAAGATAAGAAAGTTTTATAATATTTTGATGCTTTTTCGTTGTCAATTTTGTGAATTTTTTATTTTTCTCTGTTTAAAGACCAAAATGAATATTATTTCAACTTCCTTGTTATAAATTATCTAAGAAATTTGAAAAGAAAAAGTTATATGGAATGGTTATGTTTCATAACTGTCATCAACGTAAATTTTTTTAATAACACATAACCAAATTTAAATTTGCTCATATGTGTATACAAATTAACGAACGGACATCATTCACCAATCACATGTTAATCAATGTAGACACAACTAAGAAGCTGCAGTCTTAAATGCCTCACGCAGAATTGATATGAAGTTGATAGGCAAATATGTTGAGGTTTACATTGGCCCCAATGCATAACCCTATCTTTATACAGCCCTGTTTTGACTTTGTTAGTTGTCAAGAAGTCATAAATATTGCGATTCCTTGAAATATAACATAACTATGTCTTCCGTGTTTATTCCAATATTATTTTCATATGTTACAATAAGAAGCATTACTTGAACATTGTGTGTTAATTTAGTTAATTAGATTTTTCCTGTTAAAATAAATAATTAAAAAAAAATCGTTAAACAACTCATATATATATATGTTGTGTACAAGTTATCATTTTGTACAAATTATAATTTGTACAAAAATATTGTACAAATTATAATTTGTATTTTGACTTTGTACAAATTGTAATTTGTACAAAACGTGCCTGTACAAATTACAAGTTGTACAAAATTTGACCAAAATTCACTTACAACTTGTACAACAGTTTTAAGTATGAATTTTGGTGAAAAATGCATTGATTCACACGATTTAAGGATTTTAGAAACTTTGCAAAAACGAATATAGTTGTAAAATTTGATATTTTGTATCATGAAAGATCTTGTACAGCATTTACATGATTGTGAAAAGGATCTCAAAAGATATGTTGCCACTTATTCGATATTTGAAAAAGTCCATGAAAACAATCAAATCTTTCTTTAAACAAGTAATATTAGTTACATAGTGTGCTAGTGACCTAATACGGTATATATGGGGTCAGTAAATTCCATATGGGGATTCGAGCGAAGCTCGCTCGAATCCCCATATGGAATTTACTGACCCCATATATACCGTATTAGGTCACTAGCACACTATGTAACGAATTTATCTTACCGACTATCTTAACGTGTGACATTGAGACTAGTGATTCTCAAAATGAACAAGTCTTCAATACTGTTAGCACTAAGAAAAACTTCCATTGATCCTACAAAAACAGATGCCAACAATAACGACTTGTAAGGTTTAAATGTGTTTTTATTTCAATCTTAATCATCAATTTCTTCGTCTGTTGGAACTTTTAAGATTTTTTCTCAGTACCGTTTTTTTTATTATAAACTAACTATACTATTATAAACTAATCATTACTAACCGTGTATGAAATAAGCCCCGCCCCTTCTTACCTAATAAGGAATATAAAAGGACGTAACTCCACTACTAACCGTGTATGAGATAAGCCCCGCCTCCCTACTAACTTATATCAAATATACACGGTTTGCACGCGGATGCTTTTAACCAATCATATTCCTGGAAATGTATAGGAGGTAAGATAATAGTTTATATTTGTAATTGGTACACCAAAAGATTGGATTTACATGACTTATTCAGCTTCACTTTTGTTTGTGAAAATATTGATTGTTCAATGCCATTGGGTCTGATGATTTCATAATACTACACCAACTATAAAATAAAGTCTGTCTGTCTGATCTGCATACGTTTTATGTTGTTTTTACAAGTTTAGATTGTCTGAACTGATTTCCGTTTAGTTTGATATTTATAAAACAAAGATCCTTGTTGAGAAAAAAAACATTGATAAAAAAACGGAAGAAAAACAACTGACATATTTCTGACTCTAGCATAGTCATATTCCTTAACCAAATGGGGTGTTTAATCTCGTTTTCTTTCTGGGATATTTATTTGTCTAAAAATAAAACTGAAGTTAGTCAAATATGTTTTGTTTAAATATACTTTTTCACTTTTTCGGTCTTTTGGAAAATGTTGTTTGTGCTGTATTTGGACCCTTCTACGACGAAACTGTTTTAGATGCACATGATACAAATTGCGGTTTTTATCCAACGCAATCATAGGTTTGAACGTTACTTTCAATTTTGACTCGTTTATATTTTTTCGTTTGAGCTTGTATCATATTTTCCCCGGTTTATATGTTCCATTCATCCTATATTGACTCTTAAAATTCAATTCTATCTAAAAATAAGGATACATTTTATATGGACTTCCAAATACCGTTTCGATCCCTAACATCACTTAAGAGACATTTATTGTCGAAATCCGGATCTGGTGTACAAACAAAATATTGACACCTTATGTTTGGGGCATAACATCGTGGCCACAAGTTAATTGTTTTCTGTTTAGTATTAAATTTATATTAAGATCCTTTTTGTTACATCTGGTGCTCAATTTTATTTGGAAATCGCCAATGGCAGTCAGCAGGGTTAAAGAACATCAGTTGTTCGACCTGTTAGGCAAATGCGTTTTGTTTAAATATACTTTTTCACTTTTTTGGTCTTTTGGAAAATGTTGTTTGTGCTGTATTTAGACCCTTCTACAACGAAATTTGTTTTACCTGCACACGTATAAAAAGTGCGGTTTTTATCCAACGCACTCATCAGTTTGAACGTCGTTTTCAATTTAGACTCGTTTATATATATATATGATATGTTACCTTGCCAATCTCTCTACTGTTTGTTTCCATACTGATTGTGAGATTTCTGAAAGAAAGATAATATTGTGGTATACTTACATTTAGAATTTTACTTTCTCCGATTTCACACATAACATTTTTTTGAATGATGATAAATATGTATCAGATATATCAGGGCGAACAATAAAATGGTTATAGTATCAAATAATGGCAAGTTATTATTATGAAATGAAATCCTCCTCTAGTACTCCCTTTGCTTCTTGGTTTTTATTTCTTATTAGGTGAAAACAAGTGAAGACCGGTTAATGTTTTACAATATCGAGTGTGCTGTATGTTATCACATGTAGAAAATAATTATCGATCTAAATTAGTGTTAGTCAAACTGCTATATATATCCAACCAATTTATTCATGTTTTCAATCATATTTTTTTCAACAGTCAAATAGAATTGATATTCCCTTGAATAACACTAACCTAAGCAGATATAATGCATTTACTTGTTTATATTTATAATCATTAATGTTTGAATGATATGTTCCGATTTATATCAACTCTTTAAACTTCGTTGCAAATTATTTAGATGTTATAATGTCACAGTTTATTTGATTCTCTAAGATAACTGTGTAATGAAATATAAAATTGCAAAGGACAAACAGAGGTTAAGTTAAAGCGCATGTATCGTAAGATGATCCAATTTAAATTACTTCAAGTGTTAGACTAGCAAATCAGTGCGTGCATTATAGATAATACGTTTGGCTATTTGTTTTTAGAGATTTTCCGTTTTCCATCCCAGGTATTCTGTATTTTGTAATTTTACTTGATTGATGGCCAATCATTTGGTTTAGTCAGCCGTGACCTAAATGTGGAGGCGTAGACAGATCTGTTGTATGATAACACTTGATCATCAAATTAACTTGGAATGCTGGTATACCGACAAATTCTGCCCACTTGACAAATCGTGAAGAAGTGTCGCGCTTGTCATCATGTGGATTCCTCAGTATTATTTAAAAAGTAAAATACACACACATCTAACGAATTGAAAACAACTGTAACATTCATGTCTTCGTCTCCTAATGTAAACAGTGATGTTTTATAATTTAGCATATTAATCTATTGCAATAAAATATCATAATATCTAATAACATTTGTAGATTCTGCCCACTTGACAAATCGTGAAGAAGTGTCGCGCTTGTCATCATGTGGATTCCTCAGTATTATTTAAAAAGTAAAATACACACACATCTAACGAATTGAAAACAACTGTAACATTCATGTCTTCGTCTCCTAATGTAAACAGTGATGTTTTATAATTTAGCATATTAATCTATTGCAATAAAATATCATAATATCTAATAACATTTGTAGATTTAGCTAACAAAGTCCTTATATTTGTACAAAGTAACATTCGTTTATAGTGGAAAATTGTTTTAACGTTGAATAAGCTACAATTAAAAATTGCTTGCTGGTCCCTCTCTGTGATTACCATTATATTACGCTGGTTCATTTCCCAATCTTTTTATCATTAAAATTATTTATTTACTATTTACATAAAAACACCAAGAGACAAACCTCTTTGGTGCCATCTTTGGTATGTACAGAGTTGTTAGTATTAACCTTTTTGTTAGTAATGATTTCCATCTAGATATATTTTTTAAAAGGCAAGTGTTTAAAAATTATAAAACAATGACAATTAATTCAATTTATACCCAAAGAGAGATAACTCTAATGTTTTCTCAAAAGTCAAACACTCCTTTTTGACATTAATTTTTCGGACACTTTTCCTTTTTCCTTCTTTTTCCAAAATTGTAAAGTTCTTTTAACGGTTCAAAATAAAATATTCAGAAACTGCTAGTTAACAATTGTAATCAGTTTAAAATAGATTTCATGTGTTTAAAAAAATAAAATTATTTTGTCGTTTTCAATACGCAGTAAGGAATTATTGCGTAAAAAATATCTATCGAAGATCTGTTGTTGATGTTTTATTTTGTAACAAGTGTATGCATATTCTATGTATTTACTAATTGTAAATTTAAATAGTCTCACTGTGTCTATTTCTTTGTCATGAAACACTTTAAGATTGCGTGTTTTGAAGATGCATAATCTAGCTATACTCAGAAAAAAGTTCAAAAAATATGTGTTCACAATCTTTAAACTATCACGGTACCCAAATATCATCAGCTCCTCATAATTTATCATATTCACAACATCAGGGGGATAATCAATAAAAATGTTATGTAACATATCTTTCAGAAAGTTATGTATCGGGGTCAACTTCGGACACAAGGCAAACAGGTGTAACAAGTTTTCTGTATATAGGCCGCACGCTTTGCATGTGTTGCTGACCACTTGACCAAATTTAAACAACTTTTCTAAGGTAAAAATAGCCCTGTGAACCATCTTATAGTTCAGACAGTGACAGTCAGGAGGTAGACCATTCTGATTGGTTACTGAATACAATCTAGTAAAATTGATCGACGGATATTTCTCCGCCCAATGCTTTTCAGCTGTGGGCGTTTCAAACATTTCTGACAGTAAGAGTTTGTAAAATAATTTTGTAACTGCCCCAGGCCTAGAAATGGAACTTCTCTGTCGTTTTCTAAACAAATACGTAATTTCGGAATACTCTCAGCATTTAACGGGTTTATGGATTTTAGTAAAATTTTCCACGTTCAGGAATACATCTTAAAATCTTGTCGTATGCAGCTTTTATTTCATGTGGTTTTTCGTCAGGAAAATTTTGTTGAATTATTTCTACTATCGAACCGGAAGTAAAAAATCCGGGAATTACTTCATAAAAGATTCATTTCCCAATCTTTTTTTTTTTTTCATTTCCCAATCAATCTGTCACCAAGGGAAGATAAATAAATCGATTTTCGTTCATAGTCTTTTTCAAAAATGATGAACGGTTCTTTATATTGGTATGTAATCAATTTAAACGTTTCAAATTTATGAAATTATATTCGTACATCAATGTTTTTGATACACCAATAACAAAAACTGAAATATATTGAATTGATACAATTTGTAATTATTCAAACTTATATCAGAAACCTAAACTAAATTTAATTATAAAATAATGAACCTGTTAAGGGGAGAGAATACTCGCATAACTTTTTCGAATTGGCACATAATACAACCAAATGTCACTCTTGCATACAAATGGCACATCAATATAATTAATTATCTGCGAAATCGTTCCCCACCTTCAATGATGATTCTAAAGATTCTAAATTATAAATATAACCAAAAGTTGTTAATCTATAGATAGTTAAGACTAATGAAAGCTAACCAAATGTAAAAATATTTCTTTGCAATTTTTAAAACTTCATCAGAAAAATACTCGAGCCACTTGACTTTCATAGCTCAAAATTAACGTTTTTACACAATATTTGAATAAAGTAGTTGAAGATTATTCGCTTCTTAAAGTGTAAGACGCAATAAAAATCGTATGCTTGCACCATCCTACCGAAATACTGATTTAATTAAGTCCTGAACATTTCGACATTTCTTCGTATATTTTGAACAAAACCGGTTTTAACCAAATCACAAGTACGTGTTAAGATCCGACTAAATACCTATTTTCCTATATGGTCAGGTAAAGTTGCTATACCATTTATTACTAGCAAAACTTTTCATTTGTATGACAGTCGCATACGATTTTCTTCCATTGACAACACCGTGTGTCATTTTGTTGTCTTGTGGAAAGTAATGTCATTGACAATCATACAGCATCTTCTTATTTTATATTAAGGATGTACACCTATTATAGACTGTCTTGGTTGGTAATAAATTTTGTAAATTACTCAAGAACTACTTACTGTAAATATACACATTTTTCAAAGAGTTATGTTGGATTATGATATTTTTTTAAAAACTCATAAATAGTTTCCACTTCTATCACTTGCTTGGAACTGACGTTGTCAGAAACCAAAAATATGATGTTGGGATATAATGAATTTTTTCATAAGTTTACAGACTTTAAAAAATAAATTTTCTGGTCTTTTAAGGCAATTGTTTTTCCTTTTGTCCAGTGTATGTGTTTAGTCTACTAATGCAAATGTAATGGAAAAAAGTAACATCACAAAAATACTGAACTTAGAGGACAATCAATTCGGAAAGTCCATAATCACATGACAAAATCAAATAACAAAACGCAGCTAAAACGAATGGACAATAACTGTCATGTTCCTGACTTGGTATAGGCATTTTCAAAAGTAGAAAATGGTGGATTAAACCTGGTTATATAGCGCTGACCCTCTCACTTTGATGACAGTCTCATCAATTTCCGTTATATTTACATTGATGCGTTAACTGAACAGACACAATAAATAAAATAGTCAGAATATGGGTACATCAGTCATCATCGTATAACAATTTTAAAAGGAACAATTTAACAGAACACAAAAACATCTACAAACACATTCATTGATTTGTGTTTATGTTCATTACAGTATTTTTATTTACAGTATTTATGTTATTCGTATTTAGTACAAGATAAGATTTGTTGCTGATTCGAAAACAAGACAACTCGTCCTTCTTTTGTCAGCATCGAAAAAATGTATTTTCTCGTTTGAGTTAATTAAAGTGAATATTACATGCACTTACACAAACCCTTACGTGCACTTAAACAAACCCCATGTTGAACATTTTCAGAACTTTTTATATAACTTGCTGTCCGTGAGGCAGAACATTTTACTAATATATAGGTTACAACAGATAATGTTAAGTCTGCCTCATATCTTGACTTACATCTAGAAATTGACATTGAGGTTCAGTTGAAAACAAAACTGAACCTCAAATCCTATACCGTATAATTGGCTATAAAAGACACTGACTTTATAAGTATGAATTAATGCAATTGAATAAAATGATAATGAACTACGGTCTTATGACCAGAGACAGGGACATGGTAATGAAACATGAGACATGAAAACTTAATTAAACGCCTATTTCTACTTATACAATATGTATTCAATGGCGTTGTACATAAATAACATATAAAATACAAAATGCTATACAAAAATACAATATGTATGTACTATACCAAAAATTGAAAATATACACTGTGATACACAAGAAAAAAGTCAGAAAAGTTCAAAATAATTTTCGAAATACAATGTTTTCAACCGACATTTAAAAGTATCCAAAGATTCAGAGTTTCTTACATTTGTACCTAGTTCATTCCACAATTTTGGCCCAATAGTACTTAAGCTTCTATCTGAAAAAAGTATCTTTTAGTTATATGGGACTGCATCACAACCAATAGATGACTCTGACGACCTTAATGAACGTTTCGACACTTGGGGATTTGACAAATTGATCAAATATGACGGTGCATTACCTACATGACAGTTGTACATATATGTTAAGATTTTGAATGTAATTCTGGCTTTGATCGGAAGCCAGTGTAAGTCAAACAATGCCTGTTTGGCACTATCATACTTATAACGGTTTAACACAAGTTTGGCACACATATTCTGTATACGTTGCAATTTATATAAATCAGTTTGTGAAATTCCAAAAAGTATAACATTGCAATAATCTAAATGTGATATAACCAAAGATAAGACCAAAGTTTCATGTGCTTCTTTCGATAGATAGGATCTTATGCACTTTATTTTGTAGTAGTTCATCATTGCTGTTTTACATTTTTTAGTAATATGGTCTTTGAAGTTTAGCGTCTCATCCAGAAAAGCTCCTAAGTACCGTATACATGTTTTTGATTTTATAACATCTCCACAAATGATTATTTCCTTTGTCTGACATTTAGAGAGTTGGTGTCGACTGCCAAAGAGAATAAACTCTGTTTTCGCATTGTTCATTTTTAGTTTGTTACTGTTCAACCAGGTGTTTATATGAACAGCGCAGTCATGTAAGTCACGAATTGCATCGATCTCAATGTTGGCACGAAACGTTTATAAGCAGTATGGTCGTCGGCAAATCCGTACACAGTAATATATGGTGCGGGGGTATACGAAGATGTGGTGTGAGAGTCAATGAGACAACTTTCCATCAAAGTTAAATTTAACAATTATAGGTCAAAGTACGGACCTCAAGTTTGTATGATATTAAACCTCTCTTTAACATGGCCAGTGGTGTAACAGCACAAGTTTTAAGACACAACGGTTAAATGAAGGAAGAGAACTTAGAGAGAAACAAAATATATTAACAAAATAATTCCTAAATTGGTGGAAAAAGCTTGAATGTTTACTGAAATTCTAAAACAGAGACAACTAGTTACTCTAAAGAACAATTTATCATGCAGTGAATATATCATATCAAACTATAAAAAAAAACCAGAAAACAGTTGACAGTTACGCTCATAGATCGAAAATTAACTGACAACGTCATTACTAAATATAAAAAGACAATCAGACAAACAACAGTACAGAAGACATAACATAGAAAACTAAAGACTAAGCAACACGAACCCTACCAAAAAATTGGAGGTGATATCTAGTGCTCTGGAAGGGTAAGCAGATCCTGCTCAACACGTGGCACCCGTCGTCAAATTCATGAAAAGGGAAGGATATTATAAAACGTCTATCATCATGATCATTACTATGTAACAAAACATAAACTTTTCAGAACTGTAGAAACTGATAAGTTAGCTTTCAACGACGGACCAGAACAAAAAGTTTTATGTAATGGCATTTTACAAGTGTCATTTCCCTAAAGATAGATAAAGGTTTAATGAATAATGATTAAAACACTTATCATATAAGAGACTGATAATTTATTTTATTGGGGGACTTGGATTGAAAAATTAGAATTTCTCTTTACTTTTTTCCAAGTGCGACATTGACGGAAAATAAATTCAAGCCCCCCCCCCCCCCTTCAAAGAGACATGAATATTTCTTATCAGTTTTTTAAACACTGTTGCATTGCAAACAGGATACCATTCGTTTCGTCAATTTTAATCAGAATGACCAGACCGGATTGATACCTGGTAGATTTATTGGTGAAAATACCAGAAAGATATATGATACATTCCACTACACTGAAGAAAACGATATCCCAGGCATGTTCCTTCTCTTTGATTTTGAAATATCTTTTGATTCCATCTCCATTATTTTAATACAAGAAGTGTTTGATTATTTCAACTTGGGATATTCCATAAAACACTCAAAACTTTCTACACATATACTAAATCAGCGGTAACATAGAATAATTATCCACCAATCAAGGAGGTTGTTTTGTTATGTGTTGAAAGTAATGGGATAAGAATTTTTGTTATCACACTTTGCTGATGACACCACACTTATTCTATATGCTTAACCAGATCTTTGAAATCATTTCTTTGTATTTCAAAATCATAAGCTGAATGGTCTAGATAAGAACCATTTAAAAAAAACAAAGGTAGTGTGAAATGGGAAAAGGAAATATACGAAAGATGCAACGTGCGTAAAATGGGAATTAGACTGGGGTTCAAGCAGATTAACGATTTTTAGTATCAAATATTCGGAAAACAAAATTAATATGCAAACAATGTATATACAACTGTATTATTTAAGCCTCATATCTGCATCATCTGCACACCGCATGCTCTTTTGGAATATACTGTATCAAATACTATGGATTCCATAAGTTATGAATGTCGGCAATATTAAACGTCTATGTAAATAGCAAAGAAAAGACTTATCAGAGCTACAGAAACAAAGTGAGGTTAGCTTTCAATGACGGACTAGAACAAAAAGCTGGATGTTATTGCATTTTACAAGTGTAATTTCCCTTAAGGTTTTAGGTGAGCACAAGTTGAAAAGGGAGGAGGAACCATGATCATATAAGAGACGCATCCCTATGACAGTTGTGCAATGTTTTGTAAGGTAAAGTATAGACTACGCTAATGTACTAGTGCAGAACACACACTTAATTTAGAGTATCGTTATGTCCATGAAATCCTGTATATGTTGATACATCTTTCCTGTTTATAACTTTTACATTATGATCTTAATAGTAATATACAAGGAAATTATTATGTGATGCAATAAATACACCGGTATATATATATAAATACACTTATATTTTTATCAACAGTTTATCCTATAGTTTTATTACATTTAATTCTAATAATCTCTGAAAATCCTAGAAAAGATTACCCATGGATTAAATTATACAAAAAATGGTCAACTAGACTTTCTAGACATGGTTTTCCTGGTAACGACAGTACACTGTATTTCATTCATGAATTTATAGATTCGGTAAGCTATATGTATTTCCCTGTCTACTGAACTGACTCATCCGTTGTATATTGAAACAAACAAAAGTCAATCAATAATTTCACGGAAATAAAACAAAAGAATGGATAACAATCTTTGAATATGTTAAATATCATTAATATCTATGTTATCGAATATATAAGCGTAACAATTGTATCCTCTGGGGTCAGTTGCGAAACAACTAAACGTGGGAATTAAATATTAAAGTAAAAATCTTTACACAGATATACAGAACAGTCGAACATCCAAGAAAAAAAAATCAAAATCACAAATAAATAACAAGATATACAAATATACAAATATTCATATATCATTTAGAAAAGGAGAATATTTGAGAATTTGCTCTAAAGGGTGAGCTAAATTGCGCATTTATAAAAAAGAAAAATAATCTTGAAATTGGATGGAAACATTGACTCTGTGTTGTCTTCAGTATAGAACGATACTTATAGCGTGGTCGACTTGCTCGTTTTCCTAGTACATGTTCTATTGAATATATTATATGCAATGTTAAACGTGTACGATTCGTATCTTGTGATGTGTCTTTTCCTTCCACCAATAAAAATATGAATTAATGTTAAGGACTTTCTAACTTTGCTCATAGCAGATATAACAAGACTCGGTGTGAGTGCCAATTCATAAAAGTAAACCATTATAGGTCAATGTGTTCAACACGGAGCCCTGGCTCACACCGACCAGCAAGCCATAAAGGGATCATTACATAATGTGAAACCATAAAAACGGGAAAACCAAGGGTCTAATCTATAGAGAGAAAAAAAACGAGAAACGAGAAACACTTATGAACCACATAAATAAACTTTTTTATGTGTTAATCAACTAATAAAGAAATTGATCGTATATTATTTTATATCACAAACCAAATGTGTATGATCATATGCTTTAGACTATAGAAGTTTCAATCACACTCGTTTATAACCTGTGTTAACATAATGGTTTTAAGTGTGTAATACAAGAAAGTATATTAACAGCTTATTTTATAGTTTTGTCACATAGACTCTTCATACATATATATCAAATTACTAACCTTAGCTTTGATTATACACCAAGAACGGTCAACCTGTTTCGATTTTTCTGGCAACGACAGTACAATAATCCTGCCATCAGTTAATTCAGAAAGTCTGTGTTTCCCCTGATCATTTGACTGACACGTCCATGTCATACAAACACAAAGTACTAAACTACATCCCACTTGAGATCCTCGATTGATTAATGGTTGACCTAAATGTACTGAGTACAAACTGGAAAATACTTCCTCATCATTTAATTTCGAGCAAGATGTCATTGTTATATAGTGTTTTGATTATTTTGAATATACTTTTGTCTGGGTAATTTTACTTATCCTTGCTTTTTCGAAAACTAACTAATCTGATTAAAAATTGTACTGATTTATACATAAAGCACGTGACATATTATTTATACTTTGGGAACGGAACATTTGAGTTATATTGATAAATTATGAAATTAGGAGCTATTCAACAGGGTAAAAAGGTGATTAGTATATATGGAATTGTGGAGTTGTAGCAGATCGAACACAACTAAAGGTAGCACAATACAAAGATTTTTTCACTCCCAATCAGATAACTTTAAACTGATGTAATTCATTTCATCCTTCTTTATATTTTATAAATGAGGTACCAAAAGAAAGAAGAAAGATTAATCTTTCAAATTGTGATAATTTCATTATGACATAATTATTACATAAGCAATTGTTATGTAATTAGATGCTATATTGTCAAACTGTGTTGTGCAAGAATTTATAAAATATTTTGTGATGCTATGAATAACAAAGAAGCTAAATTCATTCAAGTATGGACATCACAATATAGCAATTAATTACATAACAATTAATAATGTAATAATTATGTCATAATGAAATTATCACAATTTGAAAGATTAATCATTCTTCTTTCTTTTGGTACATCATTTATAGAATTTAAAGAAGGATGAGTGGAATTACATCAGTTTAAAGATGTCTGATTGGGGATGACAAATCTTTGTATTGTGCTACCTTAACTTATAAGAACTGATAAACTTGTCAATCCTCTAAATAAAAATTTACAAACAAAACATGCAATTTGACCCTGTGAAAGGAACACAAAATACAGTGGACAACAACTATTGTCTTAAGTGACGACTATCTAAAAAACAACGAGTGTGTTTTAAAAATAGTTGTTGTGCGAGAGGAAGTAGGTAACGAGACACAATCATTCCACGTGTAATATATTATCAGATTTACACAATAGTAATGACATGCGTGATTATTTAAGTTAATGAGTTTGCCCTAAAAATTATAAACATTGATAATCTGATAACTATATAGAAATACGGAAATAAAAACACATTCAGAGAGGGTTTGAGGTTTGTAGATTTTTCATGAGATTAAAGTGAATTAAATGATGGAGCGGATGTAAGATAAACAAGGAAATATTAATTGTAAAAGGTTCAGTTATTCTATAACTTTATTTATCAAGAAACAAGTTACAACTTATATATATATGTGCATTGTATTGTCATCATCATCATCATTAATATATATATATATATATATATGGACAAACAAAAACACACAACATCAAAGGGAGATTCGGGTTGTCATTTCGATTTTATGGACACAACTATGTAATGATGTCAATGAAATGATATAATTTGATCAATCAAATACACTGAAATAAACAAGTTGTCAATTGTAGTTGGTCGGTAGAAAGGAGTAGGTCTGGTTAAACTCCTTTTTGGCCCCAAAATATAGCAGTTTTACAAAATTGTTAAAATTTTAAACTTTCAGTTATTTATAGGAAAGAAGAATGCTTCTGCTGCATACATGTGGGTTTTTTTTGACAATACAATGCACATATATCGGGTACTAAATGATTGAAATCTTCACAATTTTAGCATTTTAGTTATTTTTTTCACTAAATGAAAGTGACCGCATTTGTGTTCATTCTTAATATTGAAATGAAAGTTGAATTTGATGATAATACATAACATATATAAAGGTTGAGGATAAACATAAAAAAACGACAAACCAACTGCACAAAAAAACTGTGAATGCAAAGGGTAAAGTAAAACAATTTAACAGAAGGTCATACGGTACTTTCATTTTTTTTAATTATGAACAAAAAAGGATGTCAAATTACGTCTTAAGCATATATGTATACAACTTTATATGAATAAACATATATTACTTTACAATTACAAGGGTGCTAATGTATAATAGTCAGACTGAACAAATCATATACAATGTCTTAAATACTGCTAAAAACAATTATGAATGCATGTCTAAATTCAACTTCTGCTACCGGTTAACCAGGCAGGAAGATATGTTTTTTCTCGTTTAAATAACTTACGTCGAGACCTGTTATAACATATTATACGTTTCAATCATTATTGAGGCCAAAATGGTGAATTATATAAATATCTACATCATTTCATCGCTCGTGAATAGCTTCTTTGTTAGCAATTACATACTACTTGATACTGAAATATATATTATTCTGAGCTTTCTCTTAAATAGAAGTGGGATATTGGTATGCTGTGTTAGCCGTCATCTTATTTGAATATTCAATATGCTAATAAGTATTGAAAAAATCAAATATATTGATAACAATCGTTTGTTCACTTACAAAAACGCAAATATCTGCAATTGCCATTGCCAAATTTAAGGTTAGATTATCAATGTACACATTGTAATTATATATGTACACTCGTTATAGGTATGTTAATAATATGTAACACAGATAATTATTATAAGTGATATGAATTGATTGCCAACTAGGCAGAATGTTAACCAATACATAGCACATTAAGAAATATTTAATTAATCAATTAACACGTACTGATTCCCGTATGCAGACGTAGTTGGTACCGTTAATGTTACTATTACCACTTGGTCGATGACAGCTGGTGGACTGATAGTTTCCGAGGGTATCACCAGCCCAGTCAGTACCCAGTACTTCGGTACTGGCATGGAAATACGTATTTTTTGTGTTATTAAAATATGCTGTTACAAAGTGTTAGAAATTATTATAAATTAAGGCATGTATCTCCCTCATGCAAAGCTCTGACTTCTTGTACGGATTCGGCTATAGTTTTTGGACTTTTTGGATTATAGCTCTTCATCTTTTATATAAGCTATGGATTTGAAATATTTTGGCTACGAGCATCACTGAAGAGACATTTATTGTCGAAATGCGCATCTGGTATAGGAAAATTGTTACCGTATATGTTACTACTACCACTGGGTCGATGTCTCTGCTGATGGACTGTTAGTCCCCGAGGGTATCACTAGCCAGGTAGCCAGTACTTTGGTACTGGCATGAAAATACGATTTTGTTTGTGTTATTAAGATTTGCTGTTACACAATGTTAGAAATTATTATAAATTAAGAAGTGTATCTCCCTCATTTCAAAAATGGATTTTCTTATCCCAGGCATAGATTACCTTAGACGAATTTGGCACAACTTTTTGGAGTTTTGGATCCTCAATGCTCTTCAACTTTGTACTATTTTTGATATGCGCGTCACTGATGAGTTTTATGTAGACGAAACGCGCGTCTGGCGTACTAAATTATAATTCTGGTACCTTTGATAACTATTTACACCACTGGGTCGATGCCACTGCTGGAGGACGTTTCGTCCCCGATGGTATTACCAGCCCAGTAGTCAACACTTAAGCGGTTAAGTGTTCACATGAATATCAATCGTGTGGTTATTTGTATAAAATTACTGTTCACAAAACTTTGAATTTTTCGAAAAAAGTAAGGATTTTCTTATCCCAGGCATAGACTACCTTAGCCGTATTTGGCACAACTTTTTGGAATTTTGGATCCTTAATGCTCTTCAACTTTGTACTTGTTTGACTTGACTTGATCAGACTACTGAGCTGGTGATACCCTCGGGGACGAAACGTCCACCAGCAGTGGCATCCACCCAGTGGTGTAAATATCTATCTAAGGTACCAGAATTATAATTTAGTACGCCAGACGTGCGTTTCGTCTACATAAAACTCATCAGTGACGCTCATATCAAAATATTTATAAAGGCAAACAAGTATAAAGTTGAAAGCATTGAGGATCCAAAATTCCAAAAAGTTGTGCAAATATGGTTAAGGTAATCTATGCCTGAGATAAGGAAATCCATATTTGAAATCCAAAATTTTGTATAAGAGACGAAGAACTATAATCCAAAAGATCCAAAAAGTATAGCCAAATCCGTGAATCAGAGCTTTGCATGAGGGAGATACATTGCTTAATTTATAATAAAAAAATTTGACAATCAATCATCTATTTTGTTATTTAATTGAATACATCACATTACATTGCATATACCTTGAGAAACAAAGGAATATTTAATGTCCTAACAAACTGCTTTCAATAAACACATTACCTTAATTGTTAAACGATTGCAAATTTGAACAGCACGCCATTAATTTACACAGCAAAGCCCAAATCAAACCATAAAAATGAATTGGTATTGCTTTTAACAGTTCTGACTCTTTTCTATTATTCTTGAAGATTTAAAAGACTTGTCTTAGATATATCCGTTGGAGTCTGGCGGACAATTGTCTCCTTTGCAATAATATCATGATCAGTGAGTTTATGTGTACTTTAAATTTCAGTTAAATTTTAACTTTTTGTTTCACCGACATATTTCCTGTCGTTTTTATGAAAAATATTTAGTTTATCATTAATACATTTTTTCAAACATTTCTAGTTAATGAAGTTTCCTAAAATATATTTTGATCACCAGTGTTATTAGAATACATATAATGTGTTTTTTACAAAATTCAATAATTATACCATGGCATTATGTCGAAATAATCAGATTGAATGTCCTTAGACCTTTGATCAATGTTATGGTCCATTGTAGTTCAGTATTCGACCTTTGTACATCATAGTTGTTCAATAATAATCACTTTAAAGGCAAATATCTTAATAACATGATCAAATTTCAGAGGTAAATTGCTAAAATGACACATTCCATAGCAATCATTGTAGCCATTGAGACCCAAAACATTTGTGATAATTGATTTGCAAGAAATCTTATTATAATAACAGCTTAAATGAATGTGGATGTGGACATTTACATTATGTACATGCAAAATGTTGATACTGTGCCTCGATTAATACCATAATACAATGATCTCTGCTTCTGCGGTTGGGACAATATTGAGAAAAGGATCCGTTTTTTTTACAATTGACATTGTTGATATGTGTAAGTATGATGTTTCGGGCTAATATATACAAATTTTATTAAATAAAATCTGGTTTTGAATTTTTGAAAATACTAAGGCTTTTCTACCTCAGGCATAGTTTGCCCTTAGCTGTATTTGTCAAAACTTTTAGGAACTTTGAAACAAATTCATTATATTTGTTGCAATGGCAAGCTTAAAATACCAACATTTTATTGGACTTGTAGCTTTATATCAAAAAGAAATACATATACAGATATTAGACATAGTCCTTGCAATTTATTTTATTGAATCTTATCAGATAGACCTTTTGCATGTTCTCAAATGATAAACTATGTTGTTCTCAATCAATGACTGTTATCTACAAAAGACAAAACATAAACTGTTATTTAAGCAATTTTAGTTAATATTTTATAGTTGCTCAAAACACTTTACGTATGCATAAGTAAAATATTAACACATTACATACTAAACATTACAAGACACGTTCACTTCTCATAGGCAGTGAAGCAAATAAAATATATTTAATGATCTTTCAATGGGTTAAAACAACGGGATAAAAGATAAACAGAAAGAACAAGAATAAAAACAGGTTTAAGTTCATGGAATCATCATTAATTTAAATAACGTGTTTGGAAAGAAGTTTCAAGTTAAGAACCTGGGTGTTGGTATTATAATGTCACACATTTAGTGTGACGTCCTTTGGTGTCTGATATCTGTTTCAAACTTTGACTTCAAAAATAAAATCGTGATGTTGATGTTCATTGACAAAGAAAGTGAAACGGAAACGTTTAGTCAATAATCAACCAGATTGAGAAAACAAGATTGGTATAGCAAGGTCAAATAAAAACGTTTTTAAAACAGAATTCGACAACAGGACACGTTTTTGTAAGCCAGTCCAATTCATAAACAAATATCAAATATATTAAGGTTTGTCAGCTATTTTTGTTCAGCAATAAACATAACAGAGTGTGATCCTATTACACGTGTATGAGTAAGTATATTATCCATCTTATCATGACCTCATATTTAAGAATGAAAATGACTATGTACCAAATGCATTATTGTGCTTTGCAACGACTACACGATTAGTGTTTACTAAACACGTGACATAAAACCATGCAAGAAAGCTAACATTAAAAAGGTAACTTATTTACAAAACTGTCTGCATACTGAGCAAATTTAACAAATTGCTTGGCAACCTACAGAATCGCATAACTCATCAACCCATTGAAATCAATAAAAAGGATTTAGGGAAGCACAGTCCGCATCAAGTTTCCTATTATTATCCAAGTCATCAGGTTGCGTGGGTGGACCTTGAATCCAGTTAGTGAATACAAGTAATTGTCCCAAAAGCCACTGAAATGAGCCTTCCTTGTTTCTATCTGATAGTCCTATCCATCAATGACCTAGAAATAAGTTAAATATAAGTTGAAATATATTTACATCATTAAAAATACGCAAACATGAAACATCATTAAGACCACACACTACGTGCTGTATAAATATAAAAAAAATCTTTTGAATAGTTGTGTTTTAAGGAATGAATTTCAGTTTAAGGTTTGAGTTATGGTGAGGGTTGTGGTAAGTGTTGGGTTAGGGTAAGGGTTAGGTTAAGGGTTAGTGTTAGGGTTAAGGTTTGGGTTAGGATTTTAAGTTTGTGTTTTGTGTAGGGTTAGAATTAGGATCTGTGTCAGGGTTAGGGTTAATGTTAAGGGTTCGGTTTATTGTTAGAATTAGGGGTTGGGTTAGGGTAAATAAAGGCAACAGTAGTATACCGCTGTTCAAAACTCATAAATCCTAGGACAACATCAACATCGGGGTAACAAACTAAAACTGAGGGAAACGCATTAAATATAAGAGGAGAACAACGACACAACATTAAAATGTAACACACACAGAAACGGACTAAGCATTAGACAAAATCCTATGAGAATAGAAAATATAACATCAAAACCAAATACATGAATTTTGGATAGATAAGTACCGTGACACGTCTTATAGCAATGTGAATTCACACTCATAAATAAGAGAAAACAAACGACTCAACGGAAACACAATGTTAAAATGTAACACACACAGAAACGAACTATAATATAACAATGGCCATATTCCTGACTTGGTACAGGACATTTTTAAAGGAAAAAAATGGTGGGTTTAACCTGGTTTTGTGGCATGTCAAACCTCTTTTTTTATGGCCATGTGAAATATAACATTAAAATGACAACACAACATTACAGGACTACAATACAAATAAATAGGAGAATATAATTGACAAAGAAACAAACGAATAATAGCTAACAAAAGGCAACAAGTTTAAATTGTAATACGCCAGAAGTGCATTTTTTCCACACAAGGGTTGGGATTGTGGTGTGTACAGTGATGCTAATGATGTCAATCAGGACAAGGCGAAGAATAGCCTGCCATATATACGGTGTTACAAAGTCATCTGATTCAAGAAGCACAATACTTAAAATAGACTCCATTATACAATAGTCTTCCTTACATACAGTGATTCTAGGACTTTGAGTCAAATGTCTCCTTGTTTTATTTTATAGCAGGGTAACATACATTGCAATATGATGCCGATGTTTCTTTTTATATAAACCAATGTAAGTCAATGAAAGGTCATCTGACCGATTTTAAACAAATTCAAGATTTATTTTCATTCTTTATTATATCTATGCAACTATAAATTAACAGTCCTAGTCAGACTTTTCCCGTAATTTAAAAACAATCGAATATCTTGAAAAGGAACCTCTTAATATATTTAGCTTTTTAGCTCACCTGGCCTAAAAGGCCATGTGAGCTTTTCTCATCACTTGGCGTCCGTCGTCGTCGTCGTCGTCGTCGTCGTCGTCGTCGTCGTCGTCGTTAACAATTTTTCAAACATCTTCTCCTCTGAAACTACTGAATGGATTTGAATAAAACTTAACATGAATGTTCCTTAGTATATCCTGCACAAAATGTGCGCTTCGATTTTTGATCCGTCAAAAAACATGGCCGCCGTTACTTAAAATAGAACATAGGGGTCAAATGCAGTTTTTGGCTTATATCTCAAAAACGAAAGCATTTAGAGCAAATCTGACAGGGGTAAAAATGTTCATTAGGTCAAGATCTATCAGCCCTGAAATTTTCAGATGAATCAAACAAACCATTGTTGGGTTGCTGCCACTTAATTGGTAATTTTAAGGAAATTTTGCAGTTTTTGGTCATTATCTTGAATATTATTATAGATAAAGATAAACTGTAAACAGCAAAAAAGATCAGCAAAGTAAGATCTACAAATAAGTTAATTTGACCAAAATTGTCAATTGACCCCTTAAGGGGTTATTGTCCTTTAATGACAATTTTTCACAATTTGTTCATCATATTTGCTAACTTTAAAAAATCTTCTCCTCTGGAACTACTGAATGGATTTGGTTAAAACTTAGCATGGTTGTTCATTAGATTATCCTGCACAAAGTGTGTGCTTTGATTTTTGATCCGTCAAAAAACATGGCCGCCGTTACTTAAAATAGAACATAGGGGTCAAATGCAGTTTTTGGCTTAAATCTCAAAAACAAAAGCATTAAGAGCAAATCTGACATGGAGTAAAAATGTTCATTAGGTCAATATCTATCAGCCCTGAAATTTCAAACATCCAATTGTTGGGTTGCTGCCACTTAATTGGTAATTTTAAGGAAATTTTGCAGTTTTTGGTCATTATCTTGAATATTATTATAGATAAAGATAAACTGTAAACAGCAAATATGATCAGCAAAGTAAGATCTACAAATAAGTCAATTTGACCAAAATTGTCAATTGACCTCTTTAGGAGTTATTGCCCTTTAAAGACTTTTTTCACAATTTGTTCATCATGTTGACTTACTTTAAAAAATCTTCTCTTATGAAACTGCTGTATCAATTTCAGCCAAACTTAGGCTAAATGAGTTTCAGAGTTTCAGAGTATCTAGTATAAATTTTATATTTCATTTCCTTGTATGTCAAGAAACATAGCTCCTATGGCTAAAATAGAACATAGGAGAAAATGATTTTTTTTTGCTTTTGAAGAAAATAGGATGATTCAAAGAACATTTAAATAAATTGAAAAGCCAAAATAATCATTGATGAGAGATTAAACCAAAAAAATTCAGGTGAGCGATTCAGGCTCTTGAGAGCCTCTAGTTTAGTTCCTTAACTAATGCTCTTCTGACTTATAGGACCTATTCTAAATTCGAGATTTTTTTTTACCTTTACCTTAGTACAACCTTAAACTCTAAAACTCTAAAACATAGTAATTCAGGTCTGGATTTAAAAGGAATAATTCATTCAAAAATGTATTAGAAAGTAAGTACTATGTATATAAAACTAAAATCGTCGATTGAATACATTGAATTTTTAAAAAATCATTACCTGGAACGGATTGGTCTGCAAACGTTATTAAAGAGGCCACATATTTTAGATAATTGTTTCCATCTTCATTCCCAATGCTTGTCAGTTGATCGCCTTGAACTTGACAGTAAGTCTAAAGTTAAAAAGATGCAGCTTAGGAACCACGTTGTTGTTACACAATATAGTAGTATCAAAGCTAAACTTGAGAACATAAAACTGTGTTGGACATTTATTAATGTATTAGTTTACATTTATAATTAGATAATTAAACCACTCGTGTGGCATGTGTAGTGTCAATATGAGAGAGAGAGAGAGAGAGAGAGAGAGAGAGAGAGAGAGAGAGAGAGAGAAAAGAGAGAGAGAATGAAAGTCTTATAACAATAGAGTAAACACAATTCCCATTTATACCAGGGACGGATCTAGAAATGTTCATAATTTGGGGCCCACTGACTGCCTAAGAGGGGGCCCGATCCCGTCAAGCTTCAGTGATTCCCTATATAACCAACCACACTATTTATGAAAAAGGGGCCCAGGGGGCCTCAATCCACTACTGTAAACTGATATAACAACTGTTTTGTTTTTTAATATCAATTCAATCCTCACTAATTTCTTCTTCATTCATACGCTTATCCAGAATTGTTTATAGCTACATCAAAACGTAAAAATCTACAACAAGACATATTTCTAAACTCAAAAATATTCTTCTAGAAGTCTATCTTGTTCTTAAATAATGTGGGAAACATAACCAATATAAAAGTTAAATGGGTGAAATATCAAACCTTTGTAAGCAAAACATAGATTATTTCTCTTTGAAAAGTTGAAAACTCGCCTAAGCGTTCAACTCACCTAGACACTCACATGTGAATTGGTTATAGGTATATCATCAGAACTCCGAGGAAAATTCAAATCGGAAAGTCTTTAATCAGATGACAAAATCAAAAGATAAAACAAATCAAACGCATGGACAACGACTGTTATAATACTGACATGGTACAGGCATTTAGAGGATAGACGGGAAAATAATTATATTCTCCGGTTTTGAGGTCAAAATCTAGAAATGTGTGAACTTGTTCACCGGTATAAACAGTGTTGATCAGGACACTATCACTAGTCGTTGTAAGGAAGGACACAGTATATTAGTCACAGACCATGTTGAGAACAATTCGTCGGGAGTGCAGGGAACACAAAATGATTCATACTTATAAATTTAATGTCGGCTTTGTATTTATGAGGGGTAACCTGCACTATATGTTTATTCGTACAAAATTCTATATTCATATATATGTTACAGTGAAGTTTCAGGGATTGTGTAGAATCACTAAACTTAGTAGTGATGATATATAACCCCTGTCAATGGCTTGTGATTTTACATATTCACTGAACATTTATTAATTATTTTACAAATTCCCTGATATCATTTCATGGATTATCAATAATGAAAACAAATAGGGAAAGGTTTTACTAGTGATATGTTCACCACATTATATTACAAACAAATAAGTATGACAAAGGAAACAAATACAAGATATTGACAAGGAACAAATGCAATGGTATTTTTACTTTGATGACATACGAACCTAGTAATAAACTCTCTACTAACAAAGTAAATATTTAAATAGGGATAACTGTACTGTATGTTTATTTGTACAAAATTGTGTACTCATATATGGGTTATTATAAAAAAATTTGCAAATTTCGACGAGGTAATATTTTGAAAAATGATGTCATTGTTTAAAACATTTAAATGTGTCCCGCTATTCTATAGTATGATAGCAACGATATTCAGAAATATGCAATGGAAAAAATGAAGAGTTTCTTCATTTTCAACAATTTTAGGTCATCCTTTGATAGAATCGTGTAAATGGTGTTACCAATTTAAAGCATACATTTAGGTACTAAATATGATTGTTAAACATCAAACAACTGTTCCAATTTGTTGTTTAGGTTTAAATTACGACTTATTGACATTATTCATTTAGCGTAAAAAAGTTGGCTGTCCTAATTATGGCCATTGTTAATACTAAAAAATACAGTTAATCTGAATATGTGTGAATTGTATAAGATTAAATGATAATAATATACCTAATCCTTCGTACAAGACCTAAAAACACTTTCATTTATGAATAAAGATAAAATAAAATCGCATTGTTATATAGTAACACCACTGAAACCTTCAGTAACCCCAATGACACAAAAGTATCACCATTGATATCACATTTCAAATTTTACCTTTATCAAATACTGAACACAAAGCAAAGATCACCTGGCAAAAGAAAAAGATGAAAAAATAATTTTAGGCTAAAAAATCTCAAATTATATAACATAACATCCATTCCTAAAAATGTCAATAGTGTTTCTAAATAGTGTCATTGGTGTTACCAAAGTACATCAGTTTGTGAAAACTGTGTATAACTGTTATACATGATATTGTTAAAACATTGTTAAATAAATATTTTTTTTCATAAATAATATGATGTTTCGCTTGTTAAACATGAAATAGACACAAAACAATGCTGATTGTCATGATATATTCAGTGGTGTTACTAAACTGGTCAATGGTGTTATTTTATCAAAATGGTCTCACCAATGACAATAACACCAATGATTTAAGGTGTATTTTAAGATTCAGTTACGAAATAAGTGCTCCATTCCCCCTATTCTATATGTTGTTACTGGTGCATGTTTCTATAATCAATATATTTCATTATTCAAAGTTAAGGAAATGTTTTCAAAAAATGATTTTTATAAAGGGTACACCATGGACACTATTTCCAATTACGATATAACCTTTACTTACTTTTACGATTTTATTTACTAAATCTTTAACATAGTTGTTTGTTTTATTTTGCATAACATGTTTACGGGTAACATTGCTCAGGGAGAAACTGTTGTAAATGCCCAAATCTTGCGAAAGATAACTGTTAACCTACTAATTTGTCCTTTGGTTACACCATTGACTTAAAATATGTTATATTTCCTTTTGGTGAATTTTTTCATTATAAAACCAACATACACCTCCTAAATCATTAAACAAAAAATTTAATATGGATAGTGTGGTTAAACAGATGCGTTTCAAGTAGATTTACCTGTAGAAAAGCATAATCAATGTGCAATAGTTACTGCCATCCAAGTTTGTGTAATGAATGTTTTAATATAGTGTGCTTAACATTTCTGTATACGAGTAAGATGTAATATTTAAATATAATGTGACCTACATTAAAATATACATTTTAGGTTATCATTTTAATAATGATCTATTGTGCTTAATATTTCAATTTCGTGTAGCATTTTAAAATATTATGCCTAACATTTTATTCATATATAAAGGTTTGCATTTTTAAATATTGTACCTTACATTTTAAATATTGTACCTTACATTTTAATATATTTGCCTAACAGCGTAATAAACACATGTATTGTACTAAACCGTTTATAATTAATGTTTATAATGAAGTTTTAATATGATTCGATAGAATAACTTATTTAATTTTCATTAATTTTCTTTATTCTCAAAAACTTTTCATCATTTCAATTACTATGTATAATCCCTGACGTTTTTTCTAGTGATTATCGATAATTCCTTAAAAAAAATCAGTTATTATTTATTATCCCTAGACTAATTAGTGATCTACATAATCCCTGAAAATTTCAGGGATTTTACAAAATCCATGATTATACTAATTCACTGTAACATATATATCTCCGTTAATGATGTCCGTACCAAAACATATTGGAGTGTAGTCATTCCATCCATCTGTGATGCAATCGATTAACTGGTTTCCGAGTAATCGATACCCAGTGTCACAGGAAAAAGTTGCAGTAGAACCAACAGCTGTTCCGGTTTGGTAAGTTTTCCGTTTGGAATGTGTGGAATATCTTCACATTGAACATGTTGAACTGCAATTCAATTATTGTAGATTATTAATGAAACAATACATGGTAAATCCAGACTGTAGCTCAAAATTTTAGGTGTATATCTTCATAAATAATGATTTCAATTTTAATTTCAAGAAATCCAGAACAATCTTAATAATACGATATCTTCTATTAGAAGTCGATTTTCCTAGCCTATTTTACTAAGCGTCAGTGCGATTCGTCACATTAAGGCGAACAGGCACAGGTCATATAAGTAGTCTCTCTCATATTGCTTCTGACAATTTTAAATTCTTCTGCCTTTAGATTTTTCACAAGTGGTCAGTTTACAAGTGTTTTGTAAAACCCATTTTAAAAGCATGTAATGGACATGGAAAACATTTGAAAAAAAGCTAAAACAAACATTGATATTAGCTTTAATACGATAATCATTATGGACAACAACTGTCACAGTCCTGACTTTGTACATGCATTGTATTATGTGAAAATGATAACATTCAACCTGGTTTTATAGCGCTAAACCTCTCATTTGTATGAAGTATAGATAAGATTAATACTAGTATACTTACACACACAACACGGTCTTGAATCACAACATTTGCCGTTTTCTATCCATCCTGGACAATACATGCTGTTACAACTTAAATATACGATTCCTTACATAGCCGAGAAAGCTCTAAAATATACATATACAATGTATTTTTTTTACAAAGGGAAGGCTGAGATTGATATTCAGGGTAATTGCTTAAAACGTTTTTTTTGTTATTTTTTTTTATGGGATGGGGGATTTTGATTCCAATATTTTTTGTAGGGGTTCATTCTTTTTTCTTGAAGATTTTCCAAATTTCAAATACTGATATGGCAGGAGATACACACGAATGCCATGCATGAGTGCTCCGCAAAATGTTCTACTTTCTCTTTTTTTCAAAACATTGCACATGATTTTTGTTCGCAGATACGCACTTATTTGGTGAATTTAACACTTGTTATGGTTTGAAACTTTCAGTAATTAAAAGTTATATAGTTTAGGCTTTTTGAACGATTCACTGATTGTGTGAAAATTTTAACAGAACATGTACTAACACCTGATAAAATTGCGTTATCTTCAGAATTATTGATAGCTTTCATTACTATTCACAAGGACATATAACTAACATATTGTCCATACTATTCGAATCTGAGTTTTTATTCATAAATTGTCCGGCATAGATGGTGCTGTTCCAAGTTGTCTCCTTTTTCTGTTTCTTGAGAAGTATTTGTTCAACCTGTCCAGTCACTATAAAGTATTACAATTCATATGTAGACCCAACACATATAAAGTGGCCAAAAACGTATCTATACTATTAAACGAGAAGACCTCATTTTGGGTGTCGCTTCTCTTCCTTCCACAGTAAACCAATCATCATGCTTCTGTGTCCTATAGGTAACATGCATAGTCGCATTTGTCATCCATTCTTATGATTATTCCGATTGAGTTATTTTGGGAGAAAAACGACAAAAAAAGGAGTCCGGATATGATTCCGTCATCGGATTGACTTTTAGTCATAGATAAGACTTCCGGTTTGAAACATGCACAAATACAACAAATGGTATGATAGATGACAAAAATGAAAAATAAATAAGCCAATCAGAGCGTTCTCCATATCATGGTGTTTAGATCGCAAGAACCACAACTATTTTACCTCCTGATAGAGAACAATTATTTTTCGCGTCTATCTACATTTAAATTACGATTACACTACTTGAATATATAGAGACTCTGTATTCTTTCTACTGTTTCTTTGAATGTTTACTATTTAAGGGGTCATACCAGTTGCATATATATTAAAAAAGAGTAAAACAGTGACACAAGTACAACCAATCGTATGATGGATAACAAAAATGAAAAATGAATAAGCCATTCAGAGCGTTCTCACAGAAATCACAACTATTACACCTCCTTAAAGAGGACAATTATTTTTAGCGTTTATCTACATGTAAACTACGATTATACTACTTTAATATATAGAGACTCTCTGTATTCTCTCTACTGCTTTCTTTGAATGTTTACTATTTAAGGGTCATACCACTTGCATATAGATTAAAAGAAGTAAAACATGCTCAACTTCATCTAAAACTACCTCGACCAAAAACTTTAACTGGAAGCGGGACAGACGGACAAACGGACGACCGAACGAACGAACTCACGGATGCACAGATTAGAAAACATAATGCCCATAAATTGGGCATAAAAATTTATTGTTGAAAGGGAAAATAGTGATTTGGCAAAAATGAAGGTAAGGTAGAGATTAGAGGTAGACAGGACCTTTTTCGAGGCGTCGGTATCGGTGTTTTTAAGCTCGGGATTTGGGGATTGATCCTTACGGGATCCGGGAATATATTTTTTGATTTCGGGATTTCGGGATCAGGATCCCTCCGACCACCCCTCAAATAAGCCTTAGTCGGTCTTAGTCATTTATACATGATTCATATCCTACCATTGGCATGTAAATAAGGATCTCAAAAGAAAAAGCACTGATAGGATTGTCCTAGAAGCATATTTTATTAGACTAATAATGGTCTATATATAAGCAGTTACGTTTATTTCATGCTTGAAACGGTGCAAATTTTTATTTTGATTTGACTTTTACCAAAAGAAGCATTGTAGCAAAGGAGAGGAATAATTGTGGTCTGAGGCCAGACACACGAAAATAATTGAATTTAACAGAGAGGAAACAAATATCGGGCTTTGGAAAAAGGGAGAGGGGAAAAGGGAGAGAGCTTTTGATACCTTTTATGAAATTCTCCATGCATAATATCTTTTACAAAAAATCATCCTATAACAGTTCACAAGCTGTATATGCCCGCGATTTCGCGGGTGTGTTCTAGTGGCTTTTAAATTAAAGAAGCTAGGGTAAAAAAATAGAAGTACACTTTTTCAACATTTTTGTGGGACTACCATACAAAATATAGGAATATGTAGTTGGAGACTGCTGCTGAATAGAAATGTGTTGGGCTCTGCCGCTTAACTGATACCTGTTTTCAATATAGTCTATATAAAAGTTTGACATTTAATTTTTGGTGTTTTTGTGTATGCCAAATCAAATCTGCGGTCGTATCAGTCTGCCCTCAGCGAAGCATTTGTTGCTTTTTGGTTGGTTCTTTTTTTTCTTTTGATCATGACAATTAATTTGTAGGTGTTTAGTTGCTAACTATAGCCACAAGTGTTTATTTCTTACTTAGGTTGAAACGTGCACCTGATAAAAGTATTTGGTAGAGTGAAAATGTTTTGATCAGGTTTAAAAAAAATAAACAAAAAAGATGTTGTAGCCCACATATTTCCAAGTAACATGCCTTGTATGGGTCATTATAAAAAAAAGGCAAATCTATGTTATAATATTTGGTCTTTTAAAGTCACAGACATGACAATACATTAAAATAACACTTGCATATGTTAGACATGAATGTTTTGTGATACACTATATACAGTTTACAGTATAAAATATTATCAAAACATCCTTAATGTTTTCTTAAAGCCTTTGATACAGCCCGAATAAACTGTTATTTTTTACTATAAATCCCTTCAGACCTGAAATAGGACTATCATTCATATCATTTGTTATCAGGATTTGTCACTTTTTATTGCATTTTGATATATACAAACATTGTTTAATGATTCGGGAGGTGTATGTTGGTTTTATAATACAAAAAATCACCAAAAGTAGAAGTTCAATTTTAAAGTCAATGGTGTAACCAAAAGACAAATTGGTAGAGTAAAAGTTATCTTTCTCAAGATTTCAGCATGTACACTAGTTTCTCCCTTAGCGATGTTACCTGTTAACATGTTATGCAAAAGAAAAAAAACATTTATGTTGAAAATTTAGTGAAAGTAAAAGCTATAACGTAAATGAAAATAGTGTCCATGGTGTACCCTTATAAAAATCTTTTTTTTTTAAATTTCCTGAACTCTGAATTATAAAATATATTGATTGTAGAAACATGCACCAGAAACAACATATAAAATAGGGGAATGGAGCACTTATTTTGTGACTAATTCCTAAACAAAAAAGGTAAATCATTGGTGTTACTGTCAATGGTGAGACCACTTTGATACAATAATACCATTGATCAGTTTTGTAACACCACTGAATATATTATGACAACCAGCATTGTTTTGTGTTTCTTTTATGTTTAACAAGCGAAACATCATATTATTAATGAAAAACTATACTTATTTAACGATGTTTTAACAAAATCATGTATTACATATACAAAGGTTAAAAAAAACTGGTACATGCTGGTAACATCAATGACACTATTTAGAAACACTATAATTAAGATTTTTAGTTATTGATGTTATGTTATATAAATTGAGATTTTTTAGCCTAGGAATTATTTTTTTTTTTCTTTTTAAATTTCTTTTGCTCGGTGTTCTTGGTTTTGTGTTCAGTACTTAATAAAAGTAAAATTTGAAATATGTTGTCAATGGTGATACTTTTGTGTCATTGGAGTTACTAAAGGGTCAGTGGTGCTTCTATATAAAAATGCAATAATTTTTATTTTTTATTAACAAATGTAAGTATTTGACAATAATGTTTAGTACCTAAATGCATGTTTTAAATTGGTAACAACATTGACACTATTCTATCAAGGGATGACTTAAAATTGTTAAAATTGAAGGAACTCTTTATTTGTCCCATTGCATATTTCTGAATATAGTTACTACCATACTATAGAATAGAGGGACATGTTTTAAACAATGTATATTTTTTTCAAATATTCCCATAGAAATTTACATGTTTTTTTTATAATGACCTGTATATATCCAGCAAGTCATGGTATTATCATGGGTAATCATAACTCCATTTACCATAAAATCCAGTTTTGGACAATATGGGTGCATACAATATACCTAATGAATTTACTTATGTATGACCCAGACTCAAGACTCTATTTGGAATTTATGATTAACTTAGAGAGTAAAAAAAATCACTTTCTTTCTTCTGGGACTGTATGAGGTAGTTATGTGACAGTGTCAAAATTAAGTGCCAGTCTTTGTTAGAATCAGGCAATTTAGGTAAAAATCAAAACATGATCAGAAAAAACCCACCGAGATAATCATGCTATTTAAAACTAACCATCATCCTGAGTTAAAAATAATTGGTCTTTCGTTTGTGTGTGCCTGGTAATATCAACTAATTTGGTTAGAAAATTGGTTAGAATGATAGCAAATTACAGAGTTTATCGTTAATTTCTAGTGCATTTCAACCAAATTGTATCTTCTATTACCAGAACAGAAAACAGAAACAAGTGTTATTTTTGTGTATAACTACAGTTTATGAACTGAAATCAATGTCAAATTGGGTGGGTTTTTTTTGGTCATAGTTTCACCACTGCCTGATTCTTAGGCAGACTGGCACTTAATGAGAAGATTTGTTGAGAGTTTAAAGATTGTGAATTTGAATATTTTTTGTTTTGTTTTGTAACTTGTTGTAAGTTGGATACTGCTACTCAATAGAAATGCTATTCGGAATTTCACAAGGGAACTTGTTTCTATCCACGGAAAGACCCACTATCAACATATATTTACGTCAATATAGTTGATAGTTGGTCTACACATGGATAGAGACAAGTGCATGTGGAATTTCACCTGAGTTTGTCTGTGAGTTACATGAATAACCGTGATGATTACTTTCAACAGTTTTACCAACGACATTATCACTTGATATGGGGTATAATGTAGGAAATGAATAATAGTAGTCATGGTCACCGAGAGCACCTGATTTTACTATCTTCGGGTACGTTTTTCCGAAATTTATTGCTTGCAGAGGGGTTTCTGTGTTCCTTCGTCAAGACGAAACTTTAACACTATAAGTGTGATCATTAATTATGATAGTATGACTTTGAAATGAAGTACCTGTGATATTTAGGAAATTTGCTTTCACTATAACTGACTAAAGATCATGCAGACGATGAAACATGGCGTAAGATATTGTTGTCAAAACTTTATTTCCTTGGAACAATAAATTCAAAAATGTAAAATAAACTACACAAGTTACAAACAAATATTAAATGTTGTTTTTGTTAACAAATAAAAATTCAGGTAGTATTTAACATCATAATTGTTCCGTTCTGTCCCATTTTTTGAAGATCACAAATACATGTTAAACTCGGCAGCCATTAAAAGAAATAATCGTACGAGATTTAACGACAGTGACGAAACTTTTCAGATGGGTCGTGTAGAGAGAGTTATCGTTCTTTATTCCAAAACAATGCTTCTACCATAAGTGCCTTTATAGTTCGTATATACCTTATGCATATTTAGACATATCAAACCAAACAAACTATTCAATACAGATTAAGTCACTTCTTCGGTTTTATCATGTATATCTATTATATAGTCATTCTATAGAGTTCACTGTTTGCAAAAGTATAAATTATTCTAAATAATAAGGATGCTCTCATCTTAGGCAGAAAACCCAAGCCGTATTGGGCACAACTTTTTGGAAATGTTGGTCCTCATTGCTCTTCATCTTTGTACTTGTTTTGGCTTTTGAACTTTTTTCATCTGAGCGTCACTGGTTAGTGTTGTTTGAACGACACGCACGTCTGGCATATTAAATTTTAAACCTGGTACATTTTGTTAACTATTATTCGTGTGTTTCTCTGTCCTATATGTTCTCCCATTGTCTGATAGTCTGTCATGTAATGTTGTTATTTTATTGTTATAGTAAACATTGCAATAAAAGCGGGAGTTTCGGCATGCCACTAAACCAGGTTCAACCAACCATTTTTTTTCCCTTAGAATGTCCTCTACTTAGTCAGGAAAATGGCCATTGTTATATTATAGTTTGTGTCTGTCTGTGTTAAATTTTGAGGTTGTGTTCCTGTCGTGTCGTTGTTCTATTATATTTGATGCGTTTCCCTCAGTTTTAGTTAGTAACCCGGATTTGTTATTTTTTCTCAATCGATTTATGAGTTTTGAACAGCGGTATACTACTATTGCCTTTATTCTGACAATTACGTCACAGAAGCTTAAATGAACGATTCAGCCGTCACAAAACAAACAGAAACAACTTGCAGTAATCAACCAAAACTTTGCAATCGAACTAACAAAGGGTCACTGGGGTATATGTATGTGGTTTTCGACACTTTTCACCAAGGACAATAGGACTCGTGCATCTGACAGAACGATGTTCGTTTTCTTTAGAACAATTTTGGATGCATAAATACGAAGTCAGGTACGAATGGATAAATAATGTTTATCTTTTTTTTTACACGAAATAGTCTTTTAAAACATTTGCCACGCAACGTTTATCGATATGATTTTACCTTTTATCGTAACCTGGACACTCCCTAACTATCACTTTATCGGATCAAAAGGGTGAAACAAGAACATCGCTGTTTGATTTATCTATTACTTTTGATTTTGACATCTATATTCGATGATAATTGTTTGTTTAAACATAGACAAACACGCATAAAATACTCAGACTAGGTTAATATCATTGTAAAATGTAATTTGCTCTTTGTATTTTCTGCAAAGTTGTATTGAATTACCAACGTGGCATAAACTATGTGCATGTTTACTAGCAACGGGTAGTATACTATCCATGTTTGTAATACTTAAATATTCTAAAACCGAGTCTTTTTGTTAATTAGATGACATAACATGGACATATATCACACTCCCATATAAGTAATAATGTAATACTGTTACTGTGATACACTGATCAGAAACACCTTCCCCTTTTTTTGATTTTTTACGATATTTTCATTGACGCTCATAAATGTGTAAAGCGAAAATAGTTTCGAAATTTTAGAATTCTTTGTAACAAATCTTAATTTATGAATAAGATTTTCGGCTGCATGTGTTCCAAAATGATATCAAATGTTTTTATGGTCCGAAATGGTATTAAATGTATTTACAAGAAGAAAATATTTTGATATTCCATGACTTGGTATATGTTGTTTTGTTGGGTTACTGTCTGATTAACGTTTGCACAACACTCATTTTCGAAAGAAACTTATTGATCTGACGGACAAACTTTTTGTTTATTTCAAATAAATATGACAAACCCGATTATTATAGATTAAATATATTACCAATACAACGCTGATTTAATCCTGAACATAGACAGAGTTACCGTATATATACATAGAACAATAACAAAAAAATGAATATCAGAACTAAGTTGATCACGTATTTCAAAATTGTATCCATTCGGAAAGGCATTTGGTCTTCTGTCCGGTCTGTACCTGTGTGATGTTGTTCATTGGTTATGTTAGGATGATGTGGCCTGTTTACATTTCTCCTCGAAAACATGGTGGTTCTTGAAATATCACCAATCCAATAGTTTTGTAAATGGTATATCAGGTTATTCTTTCAAACTTGACTTTATGAGTATAATATTGTTATCTATGAATACAAGATAAAGAGAGACAATCGTTGAGTAATGTTTGTTTCAATAAGAAAGCCGAAAGAAGTAAAATCCAGTAGGAAAGCGTGTTTCTGATACTTTGATGCAAAATTAAACTAGGCATTATTGTAATTGACATACTTATTAGGAGAACATAAGACTTACGCTTTTCAAACATGTGAAACGTATTTATTTGGCAAATGTCATCTCATCAAGTAAGCTGACTACAGATTGAAGAAAATTCAGATTGAGATTAATTTCTAAAAATCTTCTTTACGACGACGACGACGAACAGGATTACAACGATGACGACGAACACGATGACGACGATGATAATGCATCGGTGTTTACGTCGGCTACGAAATATAACATGGATATATTAATAGAGAAATGTTAACTCACTATTATCTGGCATTATTTTGTTAAAACAGTGACTATGATGATGGAAACATGTTTCAAGTGGATGATAGAACCCACAACAAATTGAAATAGTATTTTGTGTGTAGCTATTCTTTTAAAGCCTTAATATTTTAAAGCCTGTAGGTAATAATTTTGATAAAAATTAACAAAATCCTCTGTATTTCTACCGAATTAAGGCGTAGAAAAACATGGAGTGCAGGCTTTGCCAAATTAAATATTCAAATCAAATATGTAAAATGCTACATAAGACACTGTGTTTCAATATTTTTCTTGTCAACGAATGCGCCTTATGTTCCCAGTCCAAAAAAATGGTGGTTTACATGTTTTCTTTAGTTTTCGTCGAAAATCAATATACATGTATGCAATATTTGTGACAAAAAGAAAGGTTTACTGATATGTTATCAACAAAAACGGTATATTGCCTGCCTTGTCTATGCTATTGCTATTATCAATTGTTACATTTATTAACAAATCATATTTTGAAATTTATAGCTAAAAATGAGAACCGTTTTAGGGCCTTATCAAACCTGATCTTCTTAATAATTGCTTACATCTCACAATAAGACGAAATATGCTGTAGTTAGAAACAAATATGTTTCATATCTTGATATGTTTCTTGTCATGGATGGACAACTACATTGGAATCATTGACATTTGTGATGATTTCAACTTACAAATTGTCAACTACCCACATTTCTTAAAAGTCAAATACCTTTCACATCATCGTTTGACGTTTACACAATTTATTATATTCGTTAAAATGTTACGGTCATGCATGCTTATACTATAAAGACCTAATTAACAGAGGTTTGTGCCATACATAAAAACTGCTCCAACAGAGTTACAGAGTTAGAAAAATGATGACTGAAAGCGACAAAACATAAATTTGACAGTCACGAAGTATCACGAATTGGTTTACCGCTATGTAATGCAACTAATTAGCGACAAGATATTTAAATAGTCGTATGCAATTTATGCGAGTGTTTCCTATCCTTGAGTGTTTCATTTCGTTAATGCACATGCTGGATGATTCATGCTATAGTAAAGTTCATGTGGTTTTCTCAGTGTTTGTTTGTTTCCTTGATTTATGTTTTTTTTAAGCAATTGGCGGGCTCGATATATTGAAACTACTTGTTCCTGAAATCTGACATTTGAAATCACCGTGAAGATTTCCATGATGCTATCAAGACTCAAAACGGCATTGCCATGTGTTATCAGTTTACAGACTTGAAATTTCGTCATTCATCTTAAAAGCAAATCAAACCTGTTATCAGACTCGTATACAAGGGATATAGTTACGATATCAGACTCGTATACAAGGGATATAGTTACGATATCAGACTCGTATACAAGGGATATAGTTACGATATTGTTGTCAAATCATTTAAATGACAATAAGGTATTAACATGTATTCACTCATAGTTACTTTACATCGGAGATACATACATTTATGTCAAAACCAGTTTTTGCATGAAAAAAAACAATACACATTACCATGATTACGGTGCATAATGTTCTTGTTAATTAATATTACTAACCTCATACGGAAATGATACTTACAGTTAAAAAAGTCTAACGTGTGTCCTGTTTTCTCAGTTGTAACAACAGTGCATTTCAACTGGTTAATTTACAAATGATTTTATTCATATAATACCCATGTATTTTTAAATTAATATAAAGTATAAAGAATACACTCATCATAGTGAACATTAAATTTAGTATCTTTTACCAACATTAAAAATATGCTATGAAAAACAACCACTCCTGATGTAAAGAAACATTCTGATTCAAAAAAGTTAAAGCATTATTTTATTTACAATATTAAAATTCTGATAAACAAAATTATATCGTTAGGCATTTGAAACAACTAGTTACAAATAACATTCCCCCTTTTTTAGCAAAAGTAGAGAAATTGCTTATATAATCAATGCAAACAACATTATTTTATATTTTCTCTGATATTTATTAATTAAAAAAAAATAACCAATCTTAAATTATAAAAAGTACAAACATCCAATGGCAGTAAATACTTTTCACTGACATATAGTTGCATATTTATCCTTTTATTACTCACATTTTATAAAATATTACTTATTTGAATGCGTTACTAATAACTTGTTGCTATTGACATTGCATGATTTCTGGTGAACAGAAGAAATATGTGCGATGTTATAAAACGCAACAAACTTTAGTATCTATTTTCTCAAGTTTAGTATATTTTAAGAAAAACAACCAATTTGGATACACACAAAACACTGAAATTAAATGGCGATTCATAATTTCTTTTAAAATAAAGATATTATTACATTCATGTTTAAACAAGCCAAAGTTTAAGCACTATTGTACTTACAATGTTACAATGATACTATTCTTATAAAAAAAAATCTGATGTTGATGCCTTTGATTAAATAGTTTCAAATAACATTGCATTTTTTTATCCTTTAATTATTCAAACTTTATACAAAATTACATATAAAATGCATTTATAATAACTGATTGCAATTGACGTTAAAGAAGAAATGTTTAAATGCAACGCATACAAACTTTAAGTACCTTTTCCTTGAAATTCAGTATAATTTATGAAAAACAACCAATCCTGAGGGAACAAAAAGTACTGAAATGAAAGGTCGGTTCATACTTCTCTTCAAAATAAAGAAATTATTGCATTCATATTCAACACAAACAAAATTATTTTCTCCATACATTATTTAAATTCTGATAAAAAATCTTATCTTCAGGATTTTGAAATAACTAGTTACAAATATCATTGCATTTTGTTTTTCAAAAGAAGAAACAATGTTAATTTAAAACTTGCGAATAACCGTTTAGTATGTTTTCCTGATATGTCTTAGATTTGATGAAAAACAACCAGTCCTGAACCATAAAAAGTACAAAAAATCACGTGGCGGTACAATAATGTCCATTAAAATAAAGAAATGATTAAATATCTATTCAACAAAAACAAAAGTGTATGCATATTTATCCTTCAATTATTTACATTTTCTACACAAGTACGTATCATGTATTCATGATGACTGATTGCAATTGACTTTGCACTATTTTTTAAATAAAAGAAGACAAATTTCATTTTTAAGCAACACGAACAAAAGTATTTTCACATTAATTTCAGCTTATTTCATGAAAAACAACCAATCCTGATGTAAATAAAATACTGAAATTAAATGGCTGTTCAATATTTCTATCAAGATAAAGAAATGATGGCTTTCATATTCAACATAAATACAAGTTAAGTATTTCCCTCCTTACTTTATTTAAAGTTTATCTTAAGGATTTTGAAATAACTTATTGCAAACAACATTGCATTATTTAAAAAAAAGAAGAAATATGGGTTATTTGAAACAATAGTTAAAACAACATTCTTAATCAATAAAGACAAATCACAAGCCTTCCTCTAACCTGGAACAGTGGCGTAACAGTACAACATAAGATCAAACTATTCAAATCAGTTGAAACAGACGATCAGATGAATACAAATAGAAATACATATAACAAAAACACAGAGTGGACGTTGACAACACAAAGACATTAATTACAGATCTTAGAGTACACGAAGTTACTGACAGCTAGTTCAAAACCACTATCATTAAAAAAAAACCAATCATCCATCTTAGACTAAATTCTTACCAAGATTTCTGCATATGTCGATTGAGACCCACAGGGTGAGGACGTAACTAATGTTACTATAACTTGTTCCCAACCACTTTTACTACTTTTGCAAATACTATATGTTTGAACAACTATTGGGACCACCACGTACATATGTTTTTCTGTGTAACAGATTGTCATTGCTGAGTCAACAATATCAATTTCTCTTACAAATGATTTTTACTTCATTTTAATTTTAAAAGTGTAAGAAAATTGATTTCTTGTCTCGAAAACCGTGTGTTGCACTTTTAAACATTTCTTTCTGTTTCAAACATGCTAATTCATCAGGAAATGTTTATAATTACAAGACTGTATGATTATACAATCAAACATATTATGAATTACATGTATTTCAAACTTGTCAGAAAACATGCACATAGAGTCGGCTAACAATAAATCAAGTCTTGTTTTTGAATTCTTTAAGATTGAAAACAAGAGTGGGGGTATAAAAAGTACTGTAAAGAAAAGTTAGAGTTTAATTTATTGAAAACTTCGGAGCCTTGTTTTCGATATTTCTCAGTATTGTATTCTTATTATTCTAAAATTCTTTAAACACAATTATGTCGAGGCCATTAAAATGAAAAAAAGATATCTAACATCGGGATTTTCTTTTTGAAAATAAGATATATTGATAAGTTTATACATGTTTGTCTCTATTTTAAACAATCCGAACAACTTTTTTGTATTTTTCCCCCTTATATTCTTTTACTTTGATGAAAAACATTTAATCTTGATGTACAAAAACTACTGAAATCAGATAGTGGCTCATTATTTCTATAACAATCAAGAATTTTTGGATTCATATTCAACACAAACAAAAGTATTAGTATTAGTATATCACAGCGTCACTGATGAGTTTAACGTAGACTAAACGCGCGTCTGGCGTACTAAATTATAATCCTGGTACCTTTGATAACTATTTACAACACTGGGTCGATGCCACTGCTGATAGACGTTTAGTCCCCGAGGGTATCACCAGCCCAGTAGTCAACATTTCGGTGTTGACATGAATATCAATAATGTGGTCATTTTTATAAATTTCCTGTTTACAAAACTTTGAATTTTTCGAAAAACTAAGGATTTTCTTATCCCAGGCATAGATTACCTTAGCAGTATTTGGCACAACGTTTTAGAATTTTGGATCCTCAATGCTCTTCAACTTTGTTCTTGTTTGGCTTAATAAATATTTTGATATGAGCGTCACTGATGAGTCTTGTGTAGACGAAACGCGCGTCTGGCGTACTAAATCATAATCCTGGTACCTTTGATAACTATTTATAATTACTTTAATAAAATTCTTATTAAAAAAACTTGTCTTGAGGACCTTGCAATCATTAACTAATTTCAAATAACATCTTTTAGCAAAATAAGAAAACAATGTAATTTTAAACGATCCCACCCATATTTTAAAATATTTTATCTGATATTTTTTGAATTTTATGAAAAACAACCAATCCTACATGATATAAAGTACAAACATCTATTGGCGGTCAATATTTCCATTTAACTCATTAAAAAAAATATTATATTCTTATTCAACACAATCAAAAGTTTATGCATATTTTTCCTTCATTGATTCAAAATAACTTATCGAAAGGCATGTATAATAACTAATAGCAATTGGCGTTGCATTATTTCTGATACAAGAGGTAAAACATTTGCATTGTAAAGTATAGTGAATAAACTCATCATATTGAAAATTAAATTTTAGTATTAAAAATATGCTATGAAAAACAACCACTCCTGATGTAAAGAAAAGTTCTGAATTCAGATGGTAGTTCATTATTTCTATCAAATTTAGGAAATTAATGCATTTATATTCAACACAAAAAAAGTTAAAGCATTATTTTATTTACAATATTAAAATTCTGAAAGAACTTTTTTACATACATGTATTTTTCCGTGGTGGTTGCATATGTTGCTTGCATATTTCTATTGATTTATGTTTTTGTTTACAAGTAGATTTTCGTGTATATATTAAGTGTAGGAAATTGATGGAATTTGCTTAGTTTGTATCACCAACTTTTGGGACAGTTTTAATTGTAAGTATAGATGTTTTTGTCGCAATAAATACTATATTATGGAAATTGTTTGATGCAATGTTTGGTTAAGTACATCGTTAGTCGTTGTAGCCATTTCATGATTAAAATTTATAGATTTTCGAAGTTTTTTTAAAGGCAGTGGCTAAGAGGGCTATTTTACCATGTTTACCGGCTCCGGCAAAAAAGCCTCCTTGGCGCTTTTTTACAGGTTCCTGCAAAATAGTGACAGTTTTGTTATTTTGACGGTCTAAATTAAGTTTATAAATCAAGAAAATAAAGAATAAAAAAAAAAAATAGAAAAATTAAACTTTATTTAGAATATCTCTTAAAAAATATGTCTTCTGTTACACAATTTTGTTTTTTCATATGTTCATATTGAAAAATGTATATGATAAGCTAATAGGTTTAGAATAAAAAGTAACATTCAACAACGTCAAAATGTTTTTTAAGTGTTACAAAACCATTGCATTGCTCCAGAACACAATTGTTAATGATGTTAACCGTAAAAACGAAGTCGGTGGTATATCTTTATTTTTCATCACTATAATGTTTATATTTTTTTAATCTATGGAGAAGTAATAAAACAATTGTGATTCAAGACAAAATTTAGAAGGATATATGAGATAAATGCATATTTTTGTTCGATTTTCAGTTGAAGTTCATGAAGCCAAAGTTGTATGCAAATGTTTAACTGAAATCTGTGACATAACCCATTTACTGTATAATAAGCTAACGCCTAGTCCCTAGCAGTAAGCCTATTGCCTAAATAATGTTAGGCATTACTCTTATATCCTATTGGATTTAAACTTAAATCCTGAAAAATATGTCCAATCATTAATGTTAATGCCTAAAATGGAAATGAAAAATTAAAATTTAATAAAAATAATTTATTCAAAGTTAGAAAATATTTTGTACATAAAATCATAAGAAATGAAGTTTCCAAAACCTGCTGAAGCTCTTCATTATATTCATATGAGTCGAACTTTAATTGAAGTTTGTTTGATAACAAAAATTCTGTGTTTAAATAACTTCAATACAATTTGTATTTCAAATAGTCCGATTAAAAAGCCGTAACAAGACCGGCAAAATATCAACACTCTATAAAGATACCTATTTTGCCGGAGCCGGTAAAATAGCCCCTAAGAAGATATTTTGCCGGAGCCGGCAAAATATCCACTGCCTTTTTTTAAAACGATAGGGTATTTCTCGGCTACAATATCTTCGAAAAGATACCATAACTGTAAATTGACCCTTCAAAAGTCAGCTTTCTGAGGTTTGATATTGCTTTTTTTTTTCTTTTTTCTAAATCAAAGTGCCTCATTGTATAGGTTTGGGGAATTTAATGTTTAATTATAGTTTAATTTCAGTATAACGCATTGCGTATCATTCCCAGAGAAACTTTTACGAACATATATTGAGGTCTTGTCTTTTCTCTGCATTATTTTTGTTGTTTTTGTATTTTACAATTGTGTTTATTAATGATTTCCCCCTTGGTATCCTCTCTATAATTAAGGTATACCCCGAATCGTTGCTCATCTATCATGAGACTTAGCTTTTTTACAAATATAGCTACATGTAGATCGAATGAATAAGTTTGTCCAAGACTGCATAACAATGGAATATTCGAAACATGTTTTGAAAGAAACATTACTCAAACTTAAGAAGATGTGGTGTGAGTGCCATTGATACAACGTTCCATCCAAGTCACAATTTGTAAATATCTATTATAGGTCAAATTAGGGTTTTCAATCACAGTCATAGGGCTTGAAATGGTTCATATCTGGAGACATTGAAGGCCAAAAGTTAGTTTCAATGTCTTTTGCCTTTTGGTTTTCGGTTACAATCATTGCCATGTGTGATCTAGCGTTGTCGTCCATGTACAAGGGTCTTAACGTATGTGGGTGATTATCAACATGAGGGACTACACTGTTTCTAAGCACTACATCCCTTTTTCACAATACTAGTAGTTAAAAAAATATTGCTAGTTATATTTAGGTGGTGCTAAACTTTTGGCGGACTGTATATTTTCAATGTACTGCAAAAGAGGTACACAAAATAAAAACAACACGAAATGATACAAAAAATGTGCATGCAAGATTTAAATAAAAAGTACCTCTGTCTGTACGTTTGTAACAGTTGTATCATCTTACTTGAGAATTTACTGTGACCAAGTGACAAATTTATAAAAATCGCCAATATCCATGACTGAAAGATGAATAAAATGACGAATTCATTTGTCGACGACATTTTTTTTCTTCATATTTTGTTAATAAATTTGTTAACAATAGATAAAAGACCAAAATTAAATTGATTGATTGATTGTTTGTTGCTTAACGTCCAGTGGTAAATATTTCATGCGTATTTAGGACGAGAACTTGTTCACAATAAATAAAATAGGTAGGTTGATACAATAGAGGCCATCTAGGATGATGGTCGGGGAAATTTGGACTGCCACTGGAAAATGAGGGTATATTGTATAGGGACAGAAATTTTGCCTTGCAACAGGCCACCTACGGACCCCTCAAAGAATTGTTGCAAGGGTTCTTAAAGTGCAAAGAGCGTGGCACTCACTTATACGAGGCATCGGATTTAAAGTCCCCCTTCTGACCGGACGTGACTGCGAACTTGATACATCCCGCACCGCCAAACGGACGCCCCACTTCGGCAAGTGTTTTACTGCCGGTCGGGAGAAGACCAAGTGAACATATTTCTATACCCCAGTCACCCTTTGGGTCCAAAATTAAAAAAAATGAAAAACAAATTGAAAAAAATCAGGATTTCAAAGTCTTTCTAGGGATAGCGAGGATATTCCAAAATTAAAAGAAATGAATATCTTCGCTATCCCTAGAAAGACTTTGAAATCCTGAATTTTTGCAAAATTTTCAAAATTTGAAATTTGACCTTTTGGTGACCTTTCTAAGGAAATTTGAGGATCAACGATAGCATAATCATTAGTACCATATTGGTTCATATTATTGATAAAACCATACTAGAATTCCTACAAAATATTCCTTTTTAATGGATGCCAAAGGCCTATTTTATCAAACATAGCATGTTTTCAACCTGTTATCTTGATAGAAATTCTATGTTTAGTAACAGACCTTTATAAGGAAAATCCTTGAACTTTTTAGAAGAAAAAAAAATTCAGAAATCATTACATGTCTAGACCTTCCTTGTAACAGAATATGAAGATGATCTTGTAACCTTGGTTCTGGATGACTTTGCATGGATTTATCTGAGACAGGCACTTAAGAAAATTGACTTCAATGTTCTTTCTGACAAGTGTATATTTCTAAATTGTATTTTACAAGATTTTGATATGCCATTGAAAAATATCAATAAATAAGATGAAATTGTTTTATTATAACCAAAACACACCATATTTTTTTTCCTTTTTAGATACAAAAAAAAGGGAATTCAAATTATATAATTCTCGTCTGCTGAGGCGATTCTTCCTTGATTTTTATGTGTGACGTCATGACGTTGAGTAATTTTGGACCGGAACGGCTTGAATCTAAATCTAAATTTAGCAAGATTTTTAATATTGAACGTCAATACACATATCAATGGAAACATAGGCCAATATACTTAAAATTAGAAAACAAGGCTTTAGGCAGCAACCATTTGATTTTCTGGGGGGGGGCTATGGTTTTTTTTGGAAAAAAAAGTTTGTTTCCAGTTTTTGGAGAAAAAAATAATTTGTTTTTGATTCTGAGAAAAAAAAAATTGTTTGTTTCACCCTCAGCTGCCACTATATGTAATGCTAAAATTGAAAGAAAAAAATTGTTTTCGACTTGTCGCGAAAAAAATAGATTGTTTTTCGCCGCAGGCGAAAAAAATTATTTGTCCAGAAAAAAAAAACCATAGCCCCCCCCAGAAAATTAAATGGTTGCTGCCTTATATATATATATATACTTGAAATAATATTTGAAACACGTGATCATAATAACCAATGAAAAAAGTAGAATGCTACACCATATGTAATATTATGTAATTGGTGTATTTCATGCAACATGGAGAATGTAAATATTGTATAATATGAGCCGCGTCGGATAGAAATCGACCTTATGCAAAAAAAATCTCAATTTGAGTTTTGTTCATATTAATTTTGCTTATAGTCATACAATTTGAATGCAAAAAACCGTTTTACTCTAGCTTTCTTCTTTCAAACGTTTCGCTATTTCAAAGTTGTGACGGCTACATATATTTAACTTCAGAATCTCACGACATTTCTCGTGAAATTAGCATTATCGTGCATTAATTTTATTCTTTATCGGTCCTTTTCTCGTTATAGAGAGAGCCACGAAAACATGCATTTGTATACAATATTTAATTTATTTTATAAGATTGTTACAATGAAAACATAAATGATTCTCTAGTTTTCAATCCAACTGTAACCAGTACATGTGAAATGTTACTCCTCTGAAGCACGCGGACAATATTCGTCACGGAAATTATACTGGAAAAAAGGACGGACTTCATTGTACAGATAACGCATTCTCTCCTCTGTCAGCCCTACTGGCTGAATAACTTCTGGAAGTGTCGTGAGCAACTCCGCTAAGTTTGTGCTTTCCTTAAGCAAAACCAGTCTTTTCTCCGGTTGATCAAGAGTTTCTCTCGCAAATACGACTCCTACTTTGTCACTGGTAAATCGGAAGTGATGGAATTTTCCTATACCTCTGGGTGGTTTGAAATAATTAGTGAAGAAATTATCCCATCTGTACCACTTTAAGCTGTGTTCGTCATCGTGATTTTCATTATAAACTTCTGACCTATTGCATTTGACAGAATTGTCAACAATTTTAACCAGTTGTGATACAGTGTTTACGTCCGACTTTCTAAATTTCTTTTTCAACATGCCAAAACATGCGTCACATTAACATTCTGAGTACCCAGCAATCATAAAATGCAAATTAATAGTTTTGTGTAAACGCTTTGCGCACCTCCACAACAGATAATGTAAAGTAGTTTTATTTTTGTTTTGTCCCACGGAATTATCAGCATGAATATGACACGCCTTTTCATTGTAAGTATTACCATGCAGATAATGGTGGATCCTGCTTAAAACAGCATTGGGTCCATGTGTCCGACTTCCATTTTCCCCGATTGTTTGTTGCTCATCAATAGAATAATTCGTTTGCATTGGAAAGTTTTCATCGAAAACTCCAAATATTTGAACCTTTCGAGGCGTTAAAAAGTAAAGAGCTCCAACCTCTTGGGACGAATGTTGCAAGTTTATATATTGTGAAAAGTCAATAGTGTAATGAACATTTTCAAAAAAATTTGAACATGGAGTGTTATACTTTCCTATTGGAGACTCAGCCAACTAAATTCATCACGTGATCTTTGTGTACATAATTTATAATATTCACGCTGCGTCCGCGCAGACTGTATATGGTCAATTAATTTTTGAGTTCTCACTTATTTCGCGTCTTCTGAAATAGATCCGGAAATATCATCCCTCAACTGAAAGCACGTTTTACACAGTTCCGTCTTTGGTTTCATAAATTGAATATGAGGGACACATGCATTCCAAACTTCTTTAAATACGGTTAGTTGAACATATTGTTGTTCTGAGTTAACGAATGAACTAACAAATTTGGAGTGTACATATTTCTTGCTCTCGTTACAAGGCAGAAATTTACCACAACATTAAAAAGGAATGGAATTAAAGACAAATTGAACCAAGAGAATTTTTCGATACGACTGGTCGCGCTTTTTGCCATAATACATTTAATAGTTCAACAGTGATTTGTGACAGGTAGATCAAAATCCCAAATACTATCTATTTAAATTATAGTAGTTCAAATTTCAAAATAAACGGGTTTTTTAGATGAAATTTTGGTTTATTATTTATTAATCCGACATCACAGCTTACATCTTTCAAAATTGTTACCTTAATCACGCAGACGGACGGACGGACGCAAAATTGTAAGACCCACCGATGCATAGATCGGGAATTTTATTGCCCGAATACTAATTTTAAAGTTGTCGGGATATGAAAAAGGGAGTTTAAAAGGTTTTATTTTGAAAGTTATTAGTTTTCGAAATACATGTACACATGTATTATGCAAAAATTTCCCTCTTTCTTTCAATTTCTAAATAGAAATGTCATTGAACATAAATTACACGCAACACATTTCTAAATTTCTGAATAGATGTGAACAGATAAATTGCACGCACATAGTACAAAATCCACCTAGAGCACGGGTTGGTCTTTGTTTAATATTGTATATTTGTGTTGTTGTTTCTTTTTAGATTGTTCAAAATGCAACGGTACAATAATATGAATAACTTTTGACTTAATTTTGTTTTTGCGTGTCTCACTGTGTGTAGCGAAGTTTTGCAATAATTTCGTTTTATACTACCAGAAATAGTTTTTCAGAATATTACTTTAGTTTAGTTAAGCTTAAGAATTGCATACAATTATTTTTTAAAGCATGTTAAGACAGGTGTTACTTTCACTTTGTATAAAATGTAAAAATAGATCGTGAACGTAAAAATAGTTCAATATGTAGAACATATAAGCAAATACATACCTTAGCAAAACAATGTATTCCTGTTAGCCAAAACTGATACTAAAGTTGAGAAATATTATATTTAGAAAAGGACAGGATTCAGGAAGAATTTTTTTATCAGATAATTTGAAAATGTTCATGTCGGATCGGATAAAGCGGTTTCCGTGAAAGATTATCGGCATTTTTTACTAAACTTATCAGAAATAATATACTAGTTTTGTCTTATATGTATGGAATACGTTAGCTAAAGGCTCGATTTAATCAGATTAAAATGTAAGGTTTCCCCGTATATCTTTTTTTACAAATTTCATATAAAACCCCACTAAATAATGTGAAGGCATTATGTTTGATTTTCACCAGTACAGAGTTAAAAGACGCAGAATCGTCTAAAGTATACTAGTTTAATTTGTCATAGTTTTGTCGACCATAACTTTTGTTTCTCATGTAATGAACATGTATAACAGTTTTTACAATTTAATTTCGTTGAAATACATAAGAAATTTTTGAACAAAAACAATACTGGTTATATTACCAAAAATTGGAAACGTTTTACAACAAAAATCTATCCAAATAAACAAATATAACTGTGACAATTCTGCTTCTATTGGTACCTAGTTTATTAAAATCCGACCATAAATGTCCCCACAATATTTTTTTGAAAAAACGTAGTTTTGTCAGAAAGCGACATGTTTTTTTTTATAACGTCAGAAACTACCTGTATGAAAACTTGTGAAACTTTATCGTAACGTTACTCGGTTTGACGTCGAATTGCATAAGTAGATATAGGAAGATGTGGTGTGAGTGCCAATGAGACAACTCTCCATACAAATAACAATTTAAAAAGTAAACCATTATAGGTTAAAGTACGGCCTTCAACACGGAGCCTTAGCTCACACCGAACAACAAGCTATAAAGGGCCCCAAAATTACTAGTGTAAAACCATTCAAACGGGAAAACCAACGGTCTAATCTATATAAACAAAACGAGAAACGAAAAACACGTATATATTACATAAACAAACGACAACTACTGTACATCAGATTCCTTTCTATCCGACGCGGCTCATATGTAATATGGAGAATTTAAATTTTTCAGCACCATGTTTAATTTTTGTCACGTGATTGTTATTGCCCTCAGCATTTACCATGTATCAAACGCAGGACGTAAGTTTTTTCAAAATATTATATATATGAATTTAACATTGTAAAATTGGGTGACAATGCATTTAAATAACCAACACTTACTTGGATTTTTAATGTTAGGTTACAGTGTGCTATTATTGTGAAAAGCGTTTCAGATGCAAAAAGTAGAATCACAAAAATACTGAACTCCGAATAAAATTCTAAACGGAAAGTCATTAATCAAATTGTAAAATCATATGACAAAACACTTCAAACGAATGGACAACAACTTCTACAGTTTCGATTTTAGTAATGTTTTCAGTGGCTTAGGCATATATATTAATCATAACATATACGAATGCATCCTTTCGATTATTTTTCAAACCAAATATATTTTCGTTAAAGGTTATCGAGAAACCATTATTCAAATGTTTGTTTGCGTGTCTCATTTTTTTTAAACATATGGTTTATTCACACTTTATACATGTTATAACTAATTTTCTGTTTCACTTTATTGTCGTACGAAACAGATTTCTTTAAGCATGACAATTATCGTGCTTTCTCACTCTCCATGACACTATTTTCTCATAGTGCAATAATGCTTAGTCAGAAATACCAAAAGTCGCATGACATATATATTTCATTATATACAATTGAACTTTTAAGAACTCACCCGTCAATGTATGGCCTACAAGGGCAGATGCGGCAGCAAAAAAGGCTCATCATGTGCTAGCGTATTCGGATCTGGGTGGACGGGAAATGTTGTAGGAACAAACCATGTTGCGTATGTTAGTATACTTATTTGAGGTCATTTTATTGCTTAGAACATTTAGAAACTGAGTGATATGACGCTTACCATGTCAGTGTTCCTGCTCAAAGTCCTGTATTTCAACACACTTTGATGTAAACTCCAAAGTTTGACTTTTTTTATACCAGACATATTTCTTACCATTGGATACTTGTATTGACGTTGTCTCTTTAATTATCATATAGCAAGTTGTTCAAAATGTGTATTTTAATCTGACGTCTAATGCGCTATTACAGTCATTTTTAATTGACGTTAAAACACCAACTTATAGAATATCAGTAAATTCTTATGTTTAGATGAACAGTTTCTTCAAAATTTTAATAGAAGACGAAATAAATAAAAACGTTATAATGAAATATCAGATTCATTTTTTTGTTTTTCGTTGATGTTGATATTTCATCAACTTCATTGTTTTCTCTGAAAATTATGTCAAAGCACTATAAGACAATTTTGCTGTAACGCACTTTTATTTTGTCGTATCGGACATATCTCTTTAGAAGGATTGTTTCTCTCTAATTTTGAATGGCAGAAATAATTGAACATGTTTTTCCCTTGAAAAAGGACATGGTAATCAGAATTGATATTAGGTATAACGATTCTGATATTTGCTTCGAACAAAATTTTTTTGAAAAAAATCAGTTTAAATTTATATAATGGAATAGATAATAAAATGTTTTGTTGTTGTTCTATTAATTGAAACTATCTCGTTTAAACTAAAGAACATGTTTTCAGTTCATTGTGACGATATCCAGCAGGATCAGCTTCAAAACGGGCAAACAGTTAATATTACCGGAACAGAGGTCGGTGACACTGCAACTTTTTCTTGCAAAGCAGGATATGTTTTTCTTGGAAACCAATCTATAGAAAAGAAATGCCAAGAAACAGGATGGAGTGGAGGTGGCATCCAAACATGCGTTGGTATGGACAACATTGATTATATTCTTACGTTTGATGACTGTTGTTTGTTTAAGGTGGTACCTAACACTACAGGAAGATAACTCTGTAAAGTCAGCTGAACGTTTTAATTATGTTGTGTTGTAAAAGGAATATTAAGCACTGTTTAAAATTGGTGTCAGTCAAACTGCTATATAACCAGTGTATTTTCTGACAAAACGGTTGGTTCAAAATTTTTGAAATTTGTATATTTTTGTTAAAGGGTCAAAGTAAATACTTTTTCTAAATTTGATGAAAATTAAACGGGCCAAATAAATTTTAGTGAAAGTGTTGGGTACCACCTTAATATATAAGTACAATATGTTTCCCTTTAGAAAGTCAAATAAAATGTTAAATAAAACCACTAAAAGAAAACTATATAAAACATTAGTTCAATTTCAATTTCAATGTTGTTTTAAATTGGTTCAGATGAGAATGCATAGTTCACGTTCTTACATAATATCCTCAAATAAGATCTTAACGGGGTCATTGCCTTATGCAAATAACGCTGTAATCTTGATTATTGCAGGTTGTCCAGAAACGGTTATTAATTTCCGCGGAACAACTTACAAGTTTAACTGTGGTGACTTTACATTCGACCAAGCTGAGGTATTCTTTTAGCATTAAATTACTGTTGAATTTTGTAGATTAAAAACTACTTGCATTTAAAAAAATATATATATATTACACATTGTTAGCATAGAAATACTTGCGACAGTCTTATTTTTCCTTTGGTTCGATAATAGTGGACACACACACATATTTAAAATATCTACTTATACTTCAAAGAATAATGACTCAAAAAATGAAAACCACCCATTAACGTATACCAATATGATTTTGTACATGCCAACTTAGAACAAAGAGAACCGTGGTGTAGTGGTTAGTTCATCGGACAACTAACACAAAGGTTCCTGGTTCGATCCCCGTTCCGGGACGAAAATGTTTCCAAACTTTAATATACCAGATGTGCATTTTGACCATTTCTGAGGTTTTTTCAGTTATGCCTGAGATCAAAATGATAAAAGATCAGAAACCCCATACAAACGCTGATACGCTTGTATAGCAAAAAAAAAAACAGAAATACAATAAAGCCTAACTCGAACAAACAGTCAAAGATATGCATGCATTCATTAATTCCAAATTATTTGACTTTTTTATCGTGTATAAGCAGATTGTATTATTTATTCATAAGTGTACGTGATAGAAGAGATGGTACCAATCAATGTGTTTTATCAGAAACACATGTTATACTACGATTATTGGATTTCTACATATATGTAGTCGTTTAACTAGGATTACCTTTTGTAGGCTTTTTGCAAAAACCAAGGTGGAAATATCACAAGTATAGAAACTGAAGAGGAAAACAGTTTCTTAAAGCATATACTTACACTAATAAAATCTGCTGGAGGCGCTTCGGCGAGTAAGACACTTTAACATTTCTTTAAGACTTGAAGAATATGCAAGGTTATTACTGTGTCATACGCAATTTTGTTTGTGTAATTCAAAGACGCTTGGAGAAAATTTATAATATCTAAAATTGATGTGTTGAAATGCATGCACTACGCCAGGAATACAACAGTTGTTTCCCATTCGTTTGATGTGTTTGAGCTTTTGATTTTGCCATTTGATAAGGGACTTATACAAAATCAAAGTTCGCTATTTTTCATTTTAATTTTTTTTCTATTTTTGAAGCTTAACGCTCCTATGTTATGATATTTTTTATTTTGAATTTATCTAAGACGATGCATTATGATTTTATAACGTTACATATAGAAAAAAAACTATGCGTATATATTTGTTTATATCTTTTGGCAGATAACTGGTGGATAGGTTTTACAGACATTAAGACAGAAGGTTCATTTGAATGGATCTCTGGTCAACCTGTGACATACACGGACTGGTTTCAAGGACCACCGCCTGAACCTAATGGTGAGACTTGGAACAATGCACAAGCGGACTGTGTTCTGATGAGGTACAGTTATGGATTTCAATGGACAGATGATTATTGTGGATTTATTGATGGCCACGCAATTTGTGAACTATGGTAACTATTCAAATACTTTAATCATTTGGTGTAGTGTGATGCATGTAAACATGAAATGCAATTTGTTTTTCCACTGATCAACCATAATTGAAACATGACCGTTAAAGCCTATCGACTAAATAATATGTAGAAAAGCCGTTCGTTCGATTAAAATGTTTTTAAAAGTGAAGTCGTAAGAGACAAGCACATGTTGAGGTAAGGCATCGTTATATATTTCCTGATATAGAATGATCTTATACTTTGCCGAAAATGTAGCTTTTACCTTACTTAAAAAAACAAACTAAGAACAAATTAGGGGTCACCATATCTTTGTTAAGTTATGCACAGTTGTATAAATGTAAATATATTATATGACAAAAAAACACCTTATTTTTAAAAAACAAAACAAATTATCTTTGAGATTGAATATTCTAAAATAGCATGTGATGATAGGTTAAATAATATGCTCGAAGAAACTACAAAGTAAACATGAACATTTGTTTAACATTCCTTTACAACATATTAGAGTTATCCTCTTTAAGATAAAGTTGAAATTGTATGTCAACACAACGACAGGTATATCGTATATGTTTGAAGAGTGCCAAGAAGGCAATACATAAAAAAAATTGATTTTATAAACGTTGATTGCCAATCTATCATAAAGTTTGCATATTTAAGCATTGATATAAACCGATTTTGAACTTCTGCAATATATTCTACAATCCGAGATGGTTAATAATAATTTACCTTAACTATGTTGTGTCTTGTGTACTATTATTTTTCTGTTTGTCTTTTTGTAGCCATGGCGTTGTCAGTTTAGTTCCGATCTATGAGTTTGACTGTCCCTTTGGTATCTTTCGTCCCTCTTTTAAAAGAGAGGTAAAAGATACAAAGGGGAATTCAAACTCATAAGTCGACTATAAACATACAACGCCAAGACTAAAAAAGGTCAAAATACCAACAATATTTTTTGGCAACAATAGTTTACTGGTGTTCAACAAAAGATGCTGAATACACGTCCATGAGACGAAAACCAAACCAACTTCTAAGCAAGGACCGAAGCTCATAAACTCGACAATTAAACGCAGGACTTCGGTAAAGTTCGGAGAGCCAACAACCTTGCTTCGGCCGCATGAATATGAAAAAGATTATTACTGACACAATTATTTACTTGCAAACTGGATTGATATACAAAGAGTATATAATCTAAGTTTTGAAACCAACTATTTGACACACGAAAGAACAAACAAGATATGTTAAGGTTATATTTCCCTTAAATAGTTAAATACTCGAAAATGTGTATATGTTAAAATATCAGTATTGTTATTATAGTGCTCTCAATAAAAAAAACAAGGATTCGGATATGTCTGGAAACCTCCGACACCTTGTTTTATTCTAAAGTGCCTTTTGAAATTGAGCAAAATTAATAAATGTATTTCTTTGTAAGTCGTTACCTATGTGTCAATGTATCAAACATACAAGAAACAATTTTTACTCTTGCCAGTAATGACTTCTTGAAATTTTGTAGATCCCATTTATTTATCAAAGACAGATCACAGATCCAACACTGAGGAAAGGCATTTCGGCGTTATCTGTCTTTATAATAAAACAGTGTGAAAAAATTATTTGTATTATAGCATTGTTATATGTCCCCCTCCCCCTAAAATCAACATCCAATAAAAAATCAAATACAATAAAACAACGACAGAATTGTACAATCAAGACACCAGTTTCTTCGTTCCACATAGAAAAAAAACGACCATAAATGTATGCTACTTCCAGCATGTAGTTAAAAGTCTTCTGTGTTGTACAATACAAATTTGGTAAAACGAACAGCAAAGTTAGAACAAATGTATTAAGTATGATATTGTGTTTATTTTTAGTTTTAAGGTCCTCAATGCTCTTCAACTTAATTTTTACCTCTTAGGTTTTTTACAACTGATTTTATCTGAGCGTCACTGATGAGTCTTTTGTCGACGAAACGCGCGTCTGGCGTTCTAAATTATAATACTGGTACGTTTGACCACTGGGTGGATGCCACTGCTGATGGACGTTTCCACCCCGAGAGCATCAACAGCCCAGGAGTCAGCACTTCGGTGTTGACATGAATATCAATTATATAGTCATTTTTATAAATGATATTTGGTTTAACTGTTTTATTGTATAAATTTCGAAATTTGTATAATTTAATCAAAGTAGATTAGTAAGATTCATTTAAAATGATAATCATACTGATGAAGGATTTCTGTTATTCGAAATATTTATAAATAATTACATTAATCGTTTCCTTTTATTTGTTATTGGTGTTGTTTTGTACACTTTTTATGCGTTTATACCATCATACTAAAGCGAATTTACTCCTCGGAATTCAAACTTAACTATCGTTTGGGACAACTAACTAGAGGCTCTAAAGAGCCTGTGTCGCTCACCTTGGTCTATGTGAATATTAAACAATGGACACAGATGGATTCATGACAAAATTGTGTTTTGGGGATGGTGATGTGTTTGCAGATCTTACTTTACTAAACATTCTTGCTGCTTACAATTATCTCTGTCTATAACAGTACTTTCTGTGGAAAATGTTATTGAAAATCTTCAAATTTTAAGAAAATTGTTAAAAATTGACTATGAAGGGCAATAACTCCTTAGGGGGTCAATTGACTATTTTGGTCATACTGACTTCTTTTTAGTTCTTACTATGCTGTACATTATTGCTGTTTACAGTTTATCTCTATCTATAATAATATTCAAGATAATAGCAAAAAAACAGCAAAATTTTCTCAAAATTACCAATTGAGGGGCAGCAACCTAACAACCGATTATCCGATTCATCTGAAAATTCCAAGGCAGATAGATCGTGACCTGATCAACAATTTTACTTCCTGTCAGATTTGCTTTTAATGCTCTGGTTTTTGAGTTATAAGCCAAAAACTGCATTTTACCCCCATGTTCTATTTTTAGCCATGGCGGCCATCTGGGTTTGTTGGCCGAGTTACCGGACACATTTTTTTTAACAAGATACCCCAATGATGATTATGGCTAAGTTTGGTTAAATTTGGCCCAGTAGTTTCAGAGGAGAAGATTTTTCTAAAAGATTACTAAGATTTACGAAAAATGGTTAAAAATTGACTATAAAGAGCAATAACTCCTAAAGTGGCCAACTGACCATTTTGGTCATGTTGACTTATTTGTAGATCTTACTTTGCTGAACATTATTGCTGTTTACAGTTTATCTCTATCTATAATAATATTCAAGATAATAACTAAAAACAGCAAAATTTCCTTAAAATTACCATTTCAGGGGCAGCAACCCAACAACCGATTATCCGATTCATCTGAAAATTCCAGGGCAAATAGATCGTGACCTGATCAACAATTTTATTTCCAGTCAGATTTGCTCTAAATGCTTTGGTTTTTGAGTTATAAGCCAAAAACTGCATTTTACCCCTATGTTCTATTTTTAGCCATGGCGGCCATCTTGGTTGGTTGGCCGGGTCACCGGACACATTTTTTAAACTAGATACCCCAATGATGATTATGGCCAAGTTTGGTTAAATTTGGCCCAGCAGTTTCAGAGGAGAAGATTTTTCTAAAAGATTACTAAGATTTACGAAAAATGGTTAAAAATTGACTATAAAGGGCAATAACTCCTAAAGTGGTCAACTGACCATTTTGGTCATTTGACTTATTTGTAGATCTTACTTTGCTGAACATTATTGCTGTTTACAGTTTATCTCTATCTATAATAGTATTCAAGATAATAACCAAAAACAGCAAAATTTCCTTAAAATTACCATTTCAGGGGCAGCAACCCAACAACGAAATGTCCGATTCATCTGAAAATTTCAGGGCAGATAGATCTTGACCTGTTTAACAATATTACCCCTGTCAGATTTGCTCTAAATGCTTTGGTTTTTGAGTTATAAGCCAAAAACTGCATTTTACCCCTATGTTCTATTTTTAGCCATGGCGGCCATCTTGGTTGGTTGTGCGGGGCACCGGACACATTTTTTAAACTAAATACCCCAATGATGATTGTGGCCAAGTTTGGTTAAATTTGGCTCAGTAGTTTCAGAGGAGAAGATTTTTGTAAAAGTTAACGCAGGACGACGACGGACGACGACGGACGCCGGACGCCAAGTGATGAGAAAAGCTCACTTGGCCTTTCGGCCAGGTGAGCTAAAAACACAGCTGAATTCAAGAGGATATAAAACTAAAAACATCAAAGACGCTTTTGATAAAGCCAAAGAAAAAGATCGAGCTAGCCTCATGGAATACAAAGATAAGACGACCCGTGCAGATGGAATTCCGTTTGTTGTAACCTTCCATCCCGATTTGACAAACATTTTATCTACTATCCGAAAGCACTAGCGTCTTATTGAAAATGACTCTCCCTTAAAAGAAATTTTTCCATCGAATCCTGTTATTGCCTATCGCAGACCCAAAAATCTCAAATTAAAGGTCAAAGATTTACAACATATGGCATTCTTGACCTCGAAATACATTTTAAAGAAACAAATTCTTATCTGCTTCTGCACAGAAATAGCTGTCACTCACAACATGTATTCAGAGGATTTATTAAAGGTGAAGTAATACGGCAAATTAGAAATACAAGTGACCATAACAAATTAATAAACAATCTAACTAATTTCAAAGTGAAATTATTAGACAGGGGTTATGATAACGTTGAAATAGATGATAGTATTACTGATGCTTTATCAATTGACCGTACGGATTTATTACAACAAAACAAATCTAAAGAGAAGCAAAGTATTCCGTTATTTTTAATAACTAAATATAATCAATATATACGTAAAATAAAGAAACGTATAATGAAACACTGGCATGTATTACAGTTCGACGAAGACTGTGTACAAATATTCAATACAGCACTAATAGTTGCGTATAGCAAACATAAAAGTATTGGAGATATGCTTAGTAGATCAAAGTTAAAGACTTTAACATAAAATTGACAGTTGGACCCCTGATGATGGTAGATCTGTCATAATAACTAGATATATTGAAGAAGAATTGAATTTAAATATATCAATCTAAACATGAATAATTTTCATATTTGATTATATTCAAATAATGCATCTGAAAATGACCATCCCAAGCTTAACTACCGAAACACGAAATTATTTGTGTCGGGTCCAATCAGCAATATGGGATGCGTGGTTGCATGGGTGTTTTGTTATAACAAAATAAACGCATATGTATTCAACACAAAAACCTGATCGGACATCAAGTTTAGTAAAATAATGAGCGTTCGATAATTGGGGCAGAATATCCTCTAATGTTCGTATCGGATAGTGCGGACGCTGAATCGCAGAATTCAGATCTTTCGGGTCTAGGCATACCCTTAGCTTTCCATTAGGTTTTTCGACAACGACAAGGGAATTAACCCAAGGTGTTGGGCCGTTTACTTTACAAATAATGTCTGCGTTCACCATGCGATCTAATTCGGACTTTAAACGACCACGTAACGCTACAGGAACGCGCCGTGGGGGATTTACAACTGGGGGTACCTCCGAATCAATGTGTATTGTTGCCTTGCCTCTAACAAGACCGACACATTTGAAAAAATCTGAATAATCTTTTAACACTGACGGCTTAGTCATTGGGTCAGAGTCAGAAGTACACGTAGATTTAGTGCTGTATACCAGTTTTATAAATTCATAATCCAAGCAAGACTGCATGCCTAATATTGGTGGGGAATTAGTATCTAGACAATAGAATTCTAATTTACTATTAACAGAACCATGTTAACAAAGGTGACAACAGACGCCAAGTGAGGGCAGGGCATTACAATTATAAGTAGTCAAGATACGAGGGGACTTTTTGAGAGTGCCATTGAATTTGAGACTTTCAAATATATGTTTAGGCAAAATATTCACTTGAGAACCAGTGTCAAGCTTAAACTTAAACAAACATTAATTGTAGCAAAAGCTTGATCTCTCTTTACCTTATTCTTATCATTAATGAAGGTATTATGTTCATTTATACAATCAATAAAAAACTCGTGGTCACTGTCACTATCTGTGTCTAGTACTACTTCGTCTACCTTTAGTTTGGATCTCCAAACTTGGGCAAAATGATTCCACTTTTGGCAACTGTTGCACTTCTTTCCTTTCGCCGGACATTTTTTGTGTTTGGAGTGTCTTCTCCCACAATTTCCACATCCTTGTTGTAAAGAATAACGATGGGGTTCGACTTTAACTCGATTTTGGTTCACTGGACCCGTCCTAGTTCGGTCAGAGGTCTTGTGGTTCTTCCTAGATGAGGCACTGTTATACTGCGAGTATCTCGGAAGATTTAATTCGTGTACGACTGTTGACGGTTCTAAATTTTTCATCCCCTTTAATTGTCCTTGACTATACTCATACTATACATCGTCTTTACTTAATTGCCATGTGTTATAAATATCTCTTCCTTGTTCACCAACCCACAATAGCAGATAAGTAATTTTTACCTTCTCGTCTTTTCGGCGAGCGGTCCATCGAGGATAAGTCCCATGTGTTGTTTAAATTTTTTCAAAGTATCAACTAAATTTGTTGAATCCCAGTTCATCTGAGGCTATGGTACCCATTAAGATCCATTTCCCGTATTTATCTGATACCATCTAATATACTCTGGGGCCGTATATGGCGATAATAAGAATGACAAAATAAGCAGCGTGTTCATTTGTATTCCACACGAATAATGATACAAATAATATATGGGGTTTACATAAATCATATCAGACTGATACCAAAGGGAAGTAACTCAAAGAAAGTAAATCAAAGTACGTAAAGTACTATATAAGAATAATGTTACAAATACGACGTTTATCGGCATCTAACGAGTAAATTTTTCTTGTCGAGTCGTATATAGTATTTCTATTTTGACGGAACATACTTCCGGAAGGGAGACAATTCGAAATGATAATATGGAAGACTCCATTTCGGCTGAAGGGGTATTATAGGTAACTTTTACGATCTGGAATTCATTTATTTTAATTTAAATCATGCATATGATTTAAAAATATGCAACAACAATAATCCTCAATAGCAGACAGACATAGAAAGAATCCCATGAGTTTCAAATTAATCAATGAAGCGGGGAATCCAGAGCAACCACTCAATCTGATATCCCTTGAAATCAGGAAAACTATACGCATTAATACATAAACAAACCGCGACTTGCGATTTGGACCAAGAACGTTTATTAAATATTATGATGAATGGTTCTCCATTTCTTTATGAGAATACAGCATCAAATATCAGTTTCATAACGGTAAAATATAGAAAGATTCACTTCAGTTCTTATGACAGAAATAGAATTGTCGGAATTCAGAGAACTCTCGCATTTATTCAAATTTGGGAATTCCCTCTGACGTGTTTCTAAATATATATATGTTGTTAAAACCACGCATTTAAGTCCAGGGAAATATCACACATGAAGATTATGAGAAGAACATTACAGGAAAGTTCAATACTTTTGCTTGTTTTTACCTTGTAAAGCAAGACAATCATTAGAATCTGAGATGTTGCTGAATGTTTAGAATAAAATTAATGACGTGAGGGAATGTAGCATGAGTCAACGGTAAAAGTCTACAGATTGATTGAAAGCAATCGTATCCCAAAAATGAGGACATGACGATGGTTGTTTATTCCTATCTCACCAGATACTTTGTCTAGTGAGACATTGTACTGTATTAGGCTTTGTCAGTGCAATGCCACAGAAAGAACAGTTTACTGTGTAATGATTATATGAAGTAAACATGCAGGTGAACAATGCATGTGTTTAAGGATGTTTGCTTGTCAGTTCAGTTCAGTTCAGTTTCTTGTATATTCCTCCATTAATTGTGGAGCACTACCCAAAGGGTATAGTTTTTGGCAACTATGTACACCTTAAAACATAGGGAAACAATTAATTATATACAGATGACTGAATTTGGTTATAATAATCACTAAATAATAGATATCATAATTAATTCATAGGATTGTCATTATAAATTTGTATAAGATATAAAATAATTCATATGTGCTGGGGTGTGTGAAAATGTTAAGAAACAATTGCATACCTTTACAAATAAGAATTAAAATGGTCTCATATTAAAATTACTTATAATTATTAGTTAAGAGGGCTGCTTTGCTCATTGTTGAAGGCCGTACATTTACCTATAATTGTAAATGTTTGTGTCATTTTGGTGTTTTGTGGATAGTTGTCTCATTGGCAACTAGTTACCATTAAGTTGGGAGCCATCTCTGTGGGCCCCGCTGTCAATAACGTGGGGTAAATAAGTTGTATGGATAATCTGATATGAAGCATTATTTGAAGTTATTACATAGTCTCATGTGTGATTTTATTCTGAGATTTTAAGTTAAAACTGATAAATATTCTCAAATTACTTTCATAGTATAATAGTGATATGACTGCATAATTCCTCTCTTTAAACTTTATCCGCTTTGCCTCCTTATTATATACATGTGTGAATTGAAATAAAAATTCACACAGTTAAAGCTTATTTGACGAAAATAATCAAAATGATACTGTGAAAGTTATGAAACTTGTTCGTTGACCATTTTTACAAGTAGTATTTATTTAAAGTTTAAAATTTATTTGAAAATAATATAAACTTTCCCAAAAAAAATATTCAACAACATTTATTTTTTTATTAGTTGTTTGTGGCTTTGAACTAGCTGTCAGATAACTGCGAGTACTCTCAGATCTATTCATTGTGTCTTTCTGTGTCGGGATTCCGACAGCCCATTTGTCCGACAGCCCATTGGTCCGACAACCCATTAGTTCGACAACCCAATAGTCCGACAACCCATTGCTCCGACAGCCCAATACTCCGCCTACTCATTGCTCCGACAACCCATAAGTCCGACACTTTTCAAGTCAAATATCAGCTTAGGGTATCAGGGTAAAATACAATTTGTCTGTCTGTATATTATTACGTTTATGTAATAACAGATTTTAAGAAATAACTACGTATATATTACATAAGACTAAGATAGTTCGAATACTTTCTATATACTCAATTCGAAATCTGTATATATACAGAATAGAACAGAAAAGAATATTTCATTTTCCAAATTACAGAGTATTAAGAGCATATATATAAATCAAGACCAACCAGTGATGGTGCGAGCTACTGACAATACTCCGCTTAAATATTTCGGTAAATAGCCGAAAGTTGTTGATTTGTGAATCTGAAAAGCACCAGACAGTATAACGGACTTATATAAACATTGAAACCAAATTTCAGACAACTCTCCATCCAAATAACAATTTACAAAAGTAAACCAATATAGGTCAATGTTTACCCATACACACAAGACAGATGCATAGTCGGAATAATGGGTTGTCGGAGTAATGGGTTGTCGGTATAGTAGGCTGTCGGAATAATGGGCTGTCGGAATATTGGTTTGTCGGAGTAATGGGCTGTCGGAATAATGGTTGTCGGACTAATGGGATGTTTTCCCAGAAATGAGAGATACTGCACTGTATGTAATTCTGGTCAAATTGAAAATGAAAAACATTTTCTTTTACATTGTGAAAAATACTCAACTTAAAGGGCCATATTTTACCAAAAAGTTTCAAATATATTCGTTCATCCTACAAAATGTACTTAGGCTTATTGTGTTTTTGTACTATCAATTCCAAGTTTACTTTCCACAGCAGTCACTGAGACTCAAAGTGAGTGAAGTATTTCACTTCGTATCTTATCACCTATTTTCCTACGTTAAATCTAGAAGGAACCCCATTTCTAACTCTTTAAATATTTAATCTCCTTTGGGTCAGTAATAATGACTCCTTTCCGTACACATTCCTCGGTTTAAATTGCGATTGTTTTAATATAATACGACGTTTATCGACGGAACGAGTTAATTTTTCTCAACGTGTTGTTTTGATTCAGAATTCACGGAAGTGACTTTCAGAAGGGAGACAACTCAAAACGATAATATGGAAGACTTCATTTCGCCTGAAGGGGTGTTGAAGTTAAACCTTTACGATGTGGACTACATTTATTTTGATTTAAATGATGCATGTGATTTAAAATTATGCAACAACAATAACCCTCAATAGCAGACATACATAAAAAGGATCCCATGAGTTATAAATTAATCAATTGAGTGTGGAATCCAGAGCAACCATTTAATCTTGAGGGCATTGTCCTGAGCCAATGGTATAAGGCTACAGATTGCTTGAAAGCAATCGTATCCCAAAAAAGACAAAGGTAAACCAGCTTACAATTTGTTAACTACAAAACCTAATCGGTTATTGTTCGGTCCGTTTTAAATAAGGATGGAACTTTTTTACTTTCAAAGTTGTATTAAAGTGATATCTATTATGAACGGATTTCACCTCTCACTGTTTTTCTTCTTCTTTTACACGTGCTAGTTTTAACCAGGTTTTAACATTCACCATGTTCACAAGTTTCTAAATTTTTTTGTGTGTGATATTCCATTTTTTGCATAAGAATGATCTTTTCAGGAGAGTCTTCTTTCATAACAGGGGGTACAATATGTTTAGATGTTACGCGCGATGTTCGTATGTATACAAGTGTAACACGACAGATATAGGCCATTTCAGACTTTTAATGGTTTGTAGTGTGTTTAAGTTCAATCCTTTGTTTGTTTTTACCTTTTAAACCAAGACCATCATAAGAATCTGAGATGGTCCTTAATGTTTAGAATAAAACGGTTGACGTGAGGGCATTGTCCTGAGCCAATGTTATAAGGCTACAGATTGCTTGAAAGCAATCGTATCCCAAAAAAGACAAATGTAAACCAGCTTACAATTTGTTAACTACAAAACCTAATCGGTTATTGTTCGGTCCGTTTTAAATAAGGATGGAACTTTTTTACTTTCAAAGTTGTATTAAAGTGATATCTATTATGAACGGATTTCACCTCTCACTGTTTTTCTTCTTCCTTTACACGTGCTAGTTTTCAACAGGTTTTAACATTCACCATGTTCACAAGTTTCTAAATTTTTTTGTGTGTGATATTCCATTTTTTGCATAAGAATGATCTTTTCAGGAGAGTCTTCTTTCATAACAGGGGGTACAATATGTTTGGATGTTACGCGCGATGTTCTTATGTATACAAGTGTAACACGACGTCGCGACTTTTTCAGTAAACAAGCTTATCTTTTAAAAAAGTTAAACTTTACAAACGTTTATGTTATTGACAAATGATTAATGCGTGTTTGTTTATTTGTTTGTGATCAATACATTCAATTTTATTGGTGAGTACATGGAACAATAACTAAATAATTATTTTAATTCATTCACTGTTTATTTGCGTTACAGTATAACAAAACGATATCAAGAATCTGGAGCTTGATTGATAAACGTATCTTAATTTGTTGGAACGTATTGCTTTATATCGCATATATTTTCAATCTCTATTTCACTTTTGAGACAATGACATTCCTAAGGATATGTACTAGAAACTATAAGTTTTTGCTAATCTTTATGTTTTTTAATGTCTGTATTGATCATAAATCATATTTTGTCATAGCAACATTTATTGCATAATCTACCTTGAAGTTCCATTTTTTCTAGTACGAGAGTCCAAACGAACGGCTTCGGGACGAGTAGGTTAAAATCGGGAATTAACTCTTAACTGGACTAACTGCTGTGAAAGCATGATAACGACTATTTCGTGTAGTATCGTGCTGTTAGGTTTTTGTCTAATCAATTAAAACGACAATTGTATTTGAATCTATTCAAATATGCTTCGAAGTACGGTCCATGAATGATTTTTTTTCTGTAAAAGAAACGCCCCGCAAAAATGTCATCTTCAATATTTCTTAAAGTTTCAGGGCAAGTAAATGCGCAAATTAAATAGTACTTTGTATTTTCTTCATCTGTTTATAGGGACAGTTGAGTTCCCTCTGCAATTAAGTCAGTCATTGCAGTGTCAGTTTTGTCGTCTTCATTAGTATGTTTTCCATCAGGTCAAATATCAATATATAAAGGCACGACCTCATTGATACCATGCAATTGTGTTTTTAGGTTAACCAGTAAAACTGTACACATGTCATAATTCTTAATTATACATTCGTCGCATGAATAACATAAAATATATATTAGCTTGTCCGGTTGTGAGTAAAAACTTAATGTGAAGTTTGTATCCACGAGTAGGTTTAAAATTTTGAACCGAATCAAGATTTGTTGTGTCTACAAACCTGAATATTCGCTTCCTTCAATAATGAGACTTCGTATCGTTTAGGTTAAAATATGCCAGGGTTTCGGTCAAAACTATATATTTTAATACAAAATTCAACGACATGTGGTAGAATATAAAAAAGTCATATATTTTAACCGTTTTCAAAATCTTTTGAATAATCAGAAAAATGGTTTGTAACGTTCACGTCAAAATTGAGTCTGAAACGTCGTTTTTACGCAAGTGCGACATTCTCGTAAGACTCCGAAAAATTGACGGTGATTTTAAATTATTTATAGGAAATTGATGTATTTTAGATTTTTGGAAAATTGAGAAAAATAACATTTCGAAAAATCATGAAATTCGATTTTATCAGAGCACGGATAAGCAAAAAAAATGCCGTAAATTTGAGTTAAGTTCGTTTTTATGCCAAAAAATGGAAGTGCGACAACATTGTAAGCCTTTGAAAAATCGCCCATAAACCATCATTTTATATTTTACAGGATATTTGTCTAGAAATTTAGAAAATTAAGCAAAATAACATTGACGTAGAAATAAAAATTCTAACTTTTTTCAATTTTAGATTAATTTTTTGTAACTCTCAAAACTGTAAACCCCCTAAAAATTCCCAGTGGGACAGAAATGCCTTAGTTGTATGGAACGCATTTTTTCTATGGAATTATATAATAACATCATAAAATATTGCGTAAATGACTGAAGAAACATTTCTGTTAGACAATGGAAAAATCCGGTTTTTTAAATATTTAATGGTTAAGATAAAAATCATGGTGCAGTTGTTACAATAAACGAAACATGTAACGCGGGACACCCTAAAAATCCCATTTTTTTTTAAATTGAAGCTTGTCCCATATAACATAAAACATAGTTTATACAATTATTTTCTTCGTTTTTCTTTTGAAAAACCTAATATTTTAAAATGCGTACAACAGAAATTTATTTTAAATAACAAAATTGCAATTTTGAGACCCGGATCTTGCCGAACACGTCAATTTTTTCAATGAGGTACGAACATCGCGCGTAACGTCTAAACCTATCATTCAGAAACCCCTCATCAACAGAAATTAATTTAAATCAGAACCACCACCCTCCAGATTAGAATTATGTTGATAACTCACCACCCATGGAAAAAAATATCGTCGGCCTTCCGCCCCACCTAGGTAAATTTTACTGAAATAGCCCTCAAGACAATAATCATTTCTTAATACATAATTTTTAAGCAGTGTAAGGGAGGTATTCAAACATATATATAACAGTATTCTTTAAATGGAATTGGAATTACCTCCCTTATACTGCTTTTAAATTGTCTAAAGAAAAAAACTCGTTTTCCCCCCTTTTTGCCCCTATTTGCTAAATGATTTGAACTTTGAACCCAACCCCCCATAACCATCCCTTTGCAGTGGGTCCCATTTGGGTCTAAGCGTGACGCAGGATTGTCGATTTTTAGTAAGCGGGACACGTGAAATACAAATTATTGTGCCATGAAAACGGGAAATGAGGTCTGGCGGGACCCGGGAAATTACAAAAAAATGACAATTGCTTACTTACATAGTGTAAGCGGGATACAGGAATCTGACAAAACAGTAAGCGGGATCAGAACCCCCCAATGAGACCCCCTTTGTAGTATGGAAACTTGTGGTATAATTTTAGAGAGATTTACAGTGATCGGGAAGGACGTGCGCCCTGGGCCTATAGCGCATATTGACAAGAAATGGCTAAACCCCAACAAAACGTGCATATATATATATATATATATAGCACTTTTACTGAGATACTGGAGGTGTATCACCCCCTAAAAAGCGTTCATATAACACTGATACTAAGTTTTTGTAGAACTTGAGCCCACCACGGTATGTCCTTCCGACTTATTCTAGGGCTAGACCCAACAAAACGTACATATAGTACTTTTACTGAGATACTGGAGGTGTATGACCCCTAAATAACGTTCATATAACACTTATACTAAGTTTTCAAAGGGGCATGACCCTTATATAATATGCAAATATAACACTGTTACTATGATATGGTAGGTGAATATGTTAACCACTAGCGAACTAGATTAAAAAGTTTATAATGATAATGAACAACAGCGATCACAAAGTAAGACAACAGCTTAACTGGACCAATGATACGGCCATGTGAGCTTAACATCACACAGTGAAAATGGCCATACAGATGATATAATTGCTTAAATCTACTTCATTTGAATTCTGATGGGTCACGGGTTGTCTCTAAGGCAATTAAATGCGGCTTTTTTGCCCATCTTTTTTATATGTTTATATTTATACATTTTTAGCAAAATATTTTAAAATCAAGTGAGAAAAGAGAGAAAAAAAAGGTATAAATCTATATAGCTATAAATAAAGTTTGCCACATCTCTGGAGTAGCAACTCTGAAATACTTTTTTATTTAACAAATAATACCTGTATGACTATTTCAAGTTTATTTTACAATGTTATGTAAAATACTGTATGATGTATCTATTATATATGTTATGTGTATATGCCCCCCCCCCCCCCCCCCCCCCCCCCTGGGGACCTAATTTGGAAAATAAAATTTATCTTATCTTATCTTATCTTATATGGCATTGGACTTTTTTAAAGTTATATTTCCCTAATATAGTTCACAACTCCTTGTCTTAAAGTAACTACAAGCTCTTCCTGGAGAACGTATTTTACTTGGGAGGATTTGAAATGTATAATATTCATATATTTATTTCCGTGTTACAAGGGTGCTCCAATAATGGAGAAATCTACTGAGAGAATAAGAATTGTTGGACGTATGAATGTGCAGACCGGATATTCGCTACTTTTATGTCGACGTCCAATCAGCTTTTGATGTCGTCCAACATACCATTCTTCTTGACAAGCTTCTCGACCGTGGAACACACCCTGATATATGGTTACTAATTAAAGACTTCTACAGCGGTCTTACCTCCAAAGTTAAATGGCAGGGAGAATTCAGTGACAGCTTTAACATCCAACAAGGAGTTAGACAAGGGGTTTTTCTATCAACCCACCTATATAAAATATTTGTTGAAGATCTTCTTAAAGAACTGGAAGAAAACTCCTTAGGCTTTATATTAGGCACAATATACTGTGGTGCACCAACGTGTGCTGATGATGTAGCACTACTGAGCTCAAATCCAGAAAAACTTCAGGTGATGCTTAACATTCTACAGTGATATGCAAATCAACATCAGTATACTATTCACCCGACTAAATCCAAAATTATCCACTATAAATCATCAAAAAGTCCCGAGCCTTACTCCTGGAACATGTCAGGAAATGTAATTTCTGCTTCTGAAGAAACGGTACATCTTGGTATAAAACGAACAGCTAGAAAGGAATGTGATATCACCATAGAGGATCGCATCAAGAAGAACCAAGTATGCTCTAATGAACTCAGGTCTACATGGAACCAACGGCTTAAATCCCAAAATCTCCGTTACAATATACAAAAGCTATGTATTGCCTAGACTCCTGTATGGCTTGGAAGTCCTGACTCTTACCAAAGCTCAAATGGAACTACTGGAAAAGTTTCACAAAGAAACTCTCAGATCACTTCAATCATTCTCTAAAAGAACGGCTATTCCTGCCATTTATTTACTATTGGGTGACCTACCGGTAGAAGGAGAAATCCACAGAAAGAAACTGACACTCTTACATGCAATTCTGGCCTGTGACAACTCTAAATTAAAGGAAATTCTTAAAAGACAAATATCCGTCAATTCCAAAAATCCTAAAAGCTTCTTTCATCAATCAATTTTAGGGAGCTACCATTTGATTTTTATGGGGGGGCTAGGATGAAATTTGAAAAAAATAGGCAGGACAGGAGTTTTGGGTAAAAAAAAAAAGGCAGGATGAGACACTTGCAAAAAAAAAAAGTCAGGATGACAATTTAGGTAAAAAAAAGTCAGGATAAACTAAAAAAAAAAGGCAGGACCGAACAGAGTGAAAAATAAAAAGGCAGGACAGGGATTACAGCTAAAAAAAAAAAAATGCAGGACAAAATTTTTCATCCTAGCCCTCCCCCCCCCCCCCCCCCCCCCCCCCATAAAAATCAAATGGTAGCTCCCTTACTGCTACAACAATACAACCTGTCAAACATTCTTGACTCCAGTATAAAACTGCCTTCAAAAGTTGTATGGAAAAAAATCCCGAGATCCACAATCAACAAATACTGGACCTATGAACTACAAGAAACGGCAAGGTCAAAATCCTCATTGAGTTTACTTAACACAACCATTTTAGAGATAGGTATTGTCCACCCAGTCTGGGAATTTGCATCACAGAGCTTATTAGATGTATGGAAAAGCATGAGCAAAGCTCGTATGCTCACTGATACATACTTGGTACAGGCCGACACATACAAATTTAGCCAATATACAAGATAAATGCAACCATTTTAGAGATAGGTATTGTCCACCCAGTCTGATTACCCAGTACGGGGTGTTCCTTAGATAGGAAGCTCATACACAAGAAAGAAAGAAGTGCTCATGGCGTCTAAACAGCCACCGCGTAAATTGTTGCGGAAACGTCCACGTTCAAGTTTTCACGAGATGACTTCGGACGATGAAGGGGATAATTGTTCGTCAACAGGAGACACTAATTTTAGTAATGAATCACGTCCATTTGGTGCTTTGCCAAAGAATGTTTCAGATTGGACGATATTTGATCTTGACAAATTAGCCATATTCTACGACCGAACTGCTAAACCAACACCATCCGATGTTCTTCAGTTAGTAACAGACAAAACTGGTTTTTATGGAAATTTAACAATAGAACAACAAGAAGTTATGAAAGTAATTACAGATAACCTTGTCTTTGATCTCGAAATAGATGAAGAAAATTTGAAACAACAACAGTATATGGAAGGAATTATCACGGAGCTACGTCTAACAGAGGACAAATTACTACAAAAACAGATGGAACCCATCTCATCGCATAAACAGTAAGTTTCAAATTCAGATTCATTTCTACCTGTGGCTGTAAAACATTTTAGCGTTAATTATTTTTAAAAAAGAAAGGATCTCCTGTAGTTGTATACAATACTGGTATAAAAATTTTGTACCAGTATTGTATTCCAGTATTGTACCAGTATTGTGCTTTTTTCTTGCTTTTTTTAAATAAACAATATAGGTAATTAATCTTTTATTAAAGGTGTCACATATATGCATAATAAAATTAACATATGACATGACAATTTTATTAGGAATGATTGTGTTTAACTGATGATGGTACACTGTGATTGTCATCAAATAAAGTTTTAAATCTTCTGATGTTTTTTTCTTAACCATTCTGTCTCAGCATTTTAACAAACTCTGTACTTTCTTTTATGTTTTCTTTCAGCTCTCTTTTTCCAAGATTCATGTAGTATATTTTAGTGAATTTTATATTGACATTAATGCTGTTATAGCTTCTGTATCATCAGCATTGGTATTGTCTATTTCTTCTTCAGATGTGATTTCTGCAACCCCTCCCCCTTCCTATATTGGTATTTAGGTATTCAGTCTCTGTGGACTTTCTCTAACGCTTACTAGATTACAAACTATTTCAGATAGCATTTGTACAGCTCTCTTACTGTCAGAATGCTGGTCTAGTATTAGTATTTGTACCAGTAGATATACATGTATCTGCTACTAATTGTATTGTCCATGGTTCTGAATCAACTGCTTCAACCCTTAACATTCATGTAGACAAAATAGTTAATTTGATTATAACAAGATTCCCCTATAAAGCAACTTTTTATAATTAATGAATAATATTGATATCTTTTTTTTGTGAAAGATTAATAAGAAAATAAAGACAAACAAATGCATATCATCTTAGTACACAAAAAATGTATACATGTATTAAAATATCTGTCAAAATATAATATGATGGCATACAAGTAAATGCTGAATTTACAGATACAGTGTTAGAGTCTATTAATTTGCTTGAATTTATTAAATTATTGCTCAGATAATAATAAGCTTTTATTTTATTATTTTATCTATATTGAATTAAATAAAATATAGAAATATGATAAAATTATTAGCAATTGTTTAAATAATAATGATGACTTTTGAGTTAATTTCAATAATCCTTTGTTTATTTGTGCAAGTATAGTAATGACTTTTAACTGGTTGTTAATTGATTTCACAATTATCCTCTATAATCTTTTTGAGTTCATTTAATCTCCCTTTGATCTTCAAATATAGTCTAGTCAACAATACAACTACAATACTGGTATATCAGTAATGTACCAGTATTGCTGTTTTTTTTATAAAAAGTTACAATACTGGTACAAAATTTTTATACCAGTATTGTGGACAATACTGGTATACCAGTATTGCGATCACCAACTACAGGAGATCCAAAAGAAAAATCACAAAAATAGTGAACTTGGAGGAAATTCAATGTTGTAAATCCGTTTCATGATTTACAGTTCGTACATCATTGTTTTTATTAATTTCAAGCTGAATATTTTATCAAAACAAAACGTTTGATTTTAATTAATAATTCATCAAAGGACAAGTATCACAATAATCAGTGATCCGAATTATTTTGTCATTAAACAATTAATGATCCTAAACAAGCCATAAACTTTTAAGATATTTCCCTGTTTCCATAAATTTCTAGAATATATATATAGAGTGGGGTGCTCATTTTCGCCACATCTTTCCATGTTTTCTATAGTTTATGTTCAGGTCTAAATGTTGTTGAAGTATACTGATATTTCTATATGAAGATAACTTCAAATGCAAAATATACTAAAGCTTGAAAACTGGTTTGTTTTAAGAAAATCATCTGAAAAGTTAGATTAAAGGGTGTTTGAAATTTCCGGATGTTTTGTCAATGGGGGACACATATTCACCGTTTTTACACATCTATTTAAAACCAAATAACCGCAGCTTTTAACAATTTTTATCAAATCATGTATTGCATTATAGATGAATAGCAGACATTTCAAAGGTATAAAGAATTTAAAATTAGGGCATTCAGTCAAATATTTACTTAGAAATACTTCTTTGAAATCATGTTTTTTATTCAGGAAATTGTCCGAAAATTGTTGTCCGTTTTTCGGTCATTTTCGGTAGGACCCGCAATTTTGTCTCAGTTTAAAAAAATGTTATATTTGTTATAAAAATATAATTTACGGTACATTTCTTCCATTTCAGCCATCCTTTGAAGTTTTTACACCTCAAAATCCTTAAACGGCGAAATTGTGTCCCCGGCGAAAAATGAGCACCCCACTCTACAATAGATATATCTGAATAAGTTTATTCAACTTTAATGCCCTGAATATTAATATTTTTTTGGTAGGGCGAACGGCCTCTATGGGCAAACGAACTCAGGGCGAACGTACCCAGGGCGAACATGTTATTAGGGTGAACGGTCCCCATACCGTAATCACATGGCAAAATCAAATAACAAAACATATTAAAAATGAATGGACAAGAACTGTCATATTCCTGACTTGGTACAGGCATTTTCAAATGTAGAAAATGGTGGATTAAACCTGGTTTTATAGCGCTAACCCTCTCACTTTGATGACAGTCTCATCAAATTCTGTTATATTTACAAAGTAAAATCACAAATTACTGAACTTACAGGAAAATCAATTCGGAAAGTCCATAATCATGATAATCACATGGCAAAATCAAATAACAAAACGCATCAAAAACGAATGGACAAGAACTGTCATATTCCTGACTTGGTACAGGCATTTTCAAATGTAGAAAATGGTGGATTAAACCTGGTTCTATAGCGCTAACCCTCTCACTTTAATGACAGTCTCATCAATTTCCGATATATTTACATTGATGCCTTAAATAAACTGTAAACAGATATGACTTTAATGAAAATTAAATCCAAGTTGATTTGGAACAGTTATACAAAAATGTTAACATGTTTAAGGTGGCTTATATTTAGTACCAGAATTTATTCCGAACTAAACATTCTATATTTTGTTTAGCTATTAATTAAATCCTTAAATTTGACAATAATACACCAAACTACAGATAAATTTGAATTAATATATATATATATATATGATAAAGATAGCCCCTTGTTTTTATGGTAATTCAAGTTGATTTGGAAAAGTTTAAATTTAGTTCTAACAGAAAATTCTAGATTTTTTTTTAAACAATAACTTCATTGTACTTTAAAATTCCATACCACATCTACTTATATCTATATACTAAGATTAGCAAGTACTCAATCAGAATTATTCAGTAAAGTCAAGACCAAAGAGGAGTACAGTTACATGTTCATGTAAGTGTAGTGTGAAGATTATGTAGAGTCTTTTTAAGTAAAACCTGTGCTCTACCAGTACAAAATATGGTCTTTTCAGACTTGAAGCATTTTTGTTACATGCTTACATTTATTACTACACTTACATTTATTACTACACTTACATTTTTTTCAGGTTTATGATTTGTAGCTATGCTTTAGACTTTCTTACAGAAGTAAAACGTGTGATATATAAGATGGCTGATTACAACTTGGGAAAAGAGACAGTGCCAGAATCATTTTACACATCCTTAACATCAAGTTTTGCAAGAATTTGCCAGCTGACACCTGTGTAAGAAATTTTCCTTACAAAATACTAGGATTTGGTGATTTTTCACCTGAACCACATTAAAAAATAAATTTTATTCAAACATTAACAACAATTGTTTTTTAATGGCAGCGAAAACAAAAGTCAAAAATATTTTTATTTCTATAAAATCAAGAATTGTGATATATAACATGTATAAACAAAAACAGGAAAGGAGTGTTGATTTAAAGATCACAATACTTATTATTTTCAAACATAAGCATGATTAGTGAAGATGGAAGCAATTGTTCACCTGCTATATTCATAAGACATCATTTGTTCATAATTGTCTGTATATAATATATATATATATACATGTGTATATTGATATTTATAAGGGATTACATTATATTCCATTTATAAGAGCCTTCATTTAAATATTTTAGACCAGGATTACTGTATAAAACTAAACTGCAAATTGATACAGTTGAAGTGACATCAATTCCTGATCTTGTGTTGGAGAAGAAAAAGAATATCACTTCAGCATCATCAGTTGTGTCTATTATAGAGGTAAACTACCTTTTAGAACATTTATAATTAATTATACATGTACACAAATGTATTCATGTCTTTGAGTAGCCTTTTGTTTTTACACTTTCATGACTTTTGTCCCATTTAAATCTGTCTTGTCTCCTATTGATACATTGTAAGATTTTAAGATTCTCCTATGGTTGTGGCCTCCCAATAATAATTCAAAGTTAAAATAATAGCCTGTTGTTATGTTCTAATTGTGTTAAATTTAATTTTCCTTCAATCATTAATCTACACAGACAGTCACACAGGATAGAGTTTTGTCACCAACATGAATGCCTCCATATAATGTCTTTTTTCATGTTATTTCAATAGACAACTTTCGAGTTCAATGCATTTCCGTCCGTCAAAAACTCTGGTTTTAGTGAACGTCATTCGTGCGTTTAGGGGCGTTGTCACTTCCATTCCAATGTTGAGCCAGTGGTTGGAAAACTATAATTCTATATTGTAAGAATTATTCAGCAAATTGAATTCTCAAAATTGACAATCAGCACTGCTGTCATTAGGGAATTGTCATTAAGTACCTACAGAACAACCATTATTTCTAGTTTATCCTGCACAATGACAATCACTAAGGCGCTTGATGAAAGTTAATAGTGCAGGGAGACAGGTGACCCCCTCTATCTGGTAAATGACGTCATAAAGGCGTGTATAATTCACGAGTTTTTTCCAGTGACGGATGAACTCGAAAGTGGTCTATTGGACATTTGGTCAGCACACAGACAGTCACACAGGATAGAGTTTTGTCACCAACATGAAATCCTCCATATAATATATTTCTTCATGTTATTTCAATTGGTCAGCACACAGACAGTCACACAGGATAGAGTTTCGTTGTAGTAGGGTCTAAAAACAGCACAAACAACATTTTCCAAAAGACCAAAAAAGTGAAAAAGTACATTTAAACAAAAAGCATTTGACTAACAGGTCGAACAACTGATGTTCTTTAACCCTGCTGACTGCCATTGGCGATTGCCAAATAAAATTGATTACAAGATGTAACAAAATGGATCTTGATATAAATTTAATACTAAACAGAAAAAAATTTAACTTGTGGCCACGATGTTATGCCACAAACATACGGTGTCAATATTTTTTTAGTACACCAGATCCGGATTTCGACAATAAATGTCTCTTCTGTGATGTTAGGGTTGGAAGGCCATATAAAAAGTATATATATATGTAGGACTCTGAACCGCGATGGTACTCCGAACCGCGATGGTCACGCTGAGATGCGATGGTTTGACGCTGAGCCTGAAGTGTGTTTTTGGTCACGCCGAAGTGCGACAGTGTCATTGTGACGCCATCTTGTTGATAGCTACGCGGAAGTGCGATGGTGGTAACGCTGAAGTGCGATGGTCTACACAAGCCTCATTTTCTAAGCTTTTCTTGTCGATGTTTAAGTCAATGTAAAAAAGAGACTGAAATGGAGAATGTGTCAAAGGGACAACAACTGGCCCAAAGAGTAAAAAAACCAACCGAAGTCCACCAAAGGGTGGGTCTTTAACACAGCCAAACGGACTTCAGCTGGTCAATAAACTAATAAGTGTACTAATTCAATGAGAATGAATGTTATACTAAACTCCTAATCATAAAAATGAACTAAAAGAGCATGGGTCAATTCCTTCTGTCATTTTTTCACAGAAGGGCCATTTTCCAAAAGTGCTGAAAGATTAAAATTTAGGATTAGAACAAGAAATAAAAATGTTTTTTATTCCATATATCAATTTTTATATATAATGATATGTCTGAAAAATAGATTATTTAACCCCCCAAAACAGATGAAAGTCAAATATGGGGAATTTACTGTGTTTTTAGTTGGGAAAACAGGGAATCCCCCGATAAGGACATTTCAAACCAAAACAAAGTGATGTTTTTGTTGATGTTGTTATTTATACAACTTTTTCACTCAAAATAGAAATTGGTTTGGTGTGTCCTTAATACCTAAAAAAAATCATGAAATTGTACCTATATAATTGCCTAATAATTGGATCTGGCTCTTTAAAACATACAAGACCAACAAAGGCCAGAGGCTACTGACTTTGCACGGGCGCAAAAATGCAACGGGTTTAAACATAATTAGTGAAAAATCAACCCCGTTCCCCTATACCATGTATACCTCTAGCCAATGTAGATTAAACAAAATCAAAAAACTTTAATACACACAGTAAATCTCAGTTTAAAAGAAGTTAGTGTGCGATTTCAGAAAAGGTACCAAAATTAACTAATTGTATACGCAAAATGACAATGATAAACTAAATAAAAAAGGACTACTAGCAGTTACATGATACGGGTCTTATAATATTTTAATACTACGCGAAACGGGGATTTTTTTTGGTGGATAGGAGAAATCTACAAAAGGTTCTGTTTAACGTACGATGGTGCGTGACATTCTCTCAATACATTCGAGTCTGCAGACAAACTCTCTTCATTAAAATTATTATACACGAGGCACTCATGAGAGAAACAAGTAACGTATACAAGTAGGTCTAGATAAAATGATAATCTAGAATTATGTCCACATGTAGGAATTCGAAGAGTACAAGCTCTCATTGAGTACTATGTAACTTAGTTAAGGACAGCCATACACAATAATGATTGCAAATTAAAAAAATCTATGAAAAAATCTACTTATAATGATAAGTGAACTTCTTTAGAAAGTAGGGTTAACTAGCGATCGTGCGTCAAATAGACCATCGCACTTCAGCGTACAGACCATCAAACTTCGGCGTAGACCATCGCACTTCAGCGTAACCATCACACTTTAGCGTAACCATCGCACCTCCGAGTCCTAATACTAAATAGTATTCAAGATAATAACCAAACACAGCAAAATTTCCTTCAAAATTACCAATTGGGGGCAGCAATTATATTATATATATATATATATGAGAAAAACAGCAAGGCAACTTTATCTTCAACTGTAAGCAACAACTTTAATACTAAACCAGCACAGTATTGCATATTTTGCTACAAATACTGCCTACAGCTTAGTAGGCACATACAGCTGGTACATAAAGAAGAAGACAGAGTAAAGGCAGTCCTAAAGTTCTCCCCAAGAACAAAAAATAAAATATTTTCATAATTTTGCTCTTTTTGGTTATTATCTGGAATATTATTATAGATAGAGATAAACTGTGAACAGCAAAAATGTACAGCAGATTAAGATCTACAAATAAGTCAGCATAACCAAAATGGTCAGTTGAACCCTTAAGGAGTTATTGCCCTTTATAATCAATTTTTACCAATTTTTCTTAAATTTGTGTAATCTTTTACCAAAATCTTCTTCTAAAACTACAGGGCCAAATTTAACCTAACTTGGTCACAATCATTATTAGGATATTTAGTATTAAAAATGTGTGCGGTGACCCAGCCAACAAACCAAGATGGCCGCCATGACTAAAAATAGAACATATGGGTAAAATGTAGATTTTGGCTTATAACTCTGAAACCATAGCATTAAGAGCAAATCTGACACGAGGTTGAATTGTTAACTAAGTCAATATCTATCTGCCCTGGAATTTTCAGATGAATTGGGCAACTGGTTGTTGGGTTGCTGCCCCCAATTGGTAATTTTTAAGGAAATTTTGCTGTGTTTGGTTATTATCTTGAATACTATTATAGATAGAGCTAAACTTTAAAAAGCAATAATGTTCAGCAAAGTAAGATAGATCTACAAATTAGTCAACATGACCAAAATGGTCAGTTGATCCCTTAAGGAGTTTTTGCCCTTTATAGTAAATTTTTAACCGGATTTTTGTGACAAAAATGTCGGTTATTGATTTGGGGATGTACGGCGGGCGGTCGGGCGGGCGGGCGGCAATCAAATGTTGTCCGTGCATTAACTCATGAACCGTTCAACCAAAGCTTTTAAAATTTTAATATGTTATTACTGACAACTATACAAAGGTCAAGTTCAATAATGGCGATTTTGACTTTTACCGTTCAGGAGTTATGGTTCTTGAAAGATTGAAAAATGGAGTTGTCCGTGCATTTACGCATGAACTGTTCTACCAAAGCTTCCCAAATTTTAATATGTTGTTACTAATGAAAGAATGGAGGTCAAGTTCAATAATGACGAATTTGACTTTTACCGTTCAGGAGTTATGGTTCTTGAAAGATTGAAAAATGGAGTTTCCAGTCGTGTCCGTGCATTTATGCATGAACTGTTCTACCAAAGCTTCCGAAATTTTAATATGCTGTTACTGATGACAAAATGGAGGTCAAGTTCAATAATGACGATTTTGACTTTTACCGTTCAGGAGTTATGGTTCTTGAAAGATTGAAAAATGGTTTTTCCCGTCGTGTCCGTGCATTTTCTCATGAACCATTCAACCAAAGCTTTTGAAATTTTAATATGTTGTTACTGATGACAAAATAGAGGTCAAGTTCAATAATGACGATTTTGACTTTTACCATTCAGGAGTTATGGTTCTTGAAAGATCGTAAAATGGCGTTTCCATTCAGGTTGTTGCATTTACTCATGAACCATTCAATCTAAGCTTTTCAAATTTTAATATGTTGATACTGATGACAAAATGGAGGTCAAATTTGATATTGACGATTTTCACTTTCACCATTCATCAGTAATGGTTCTTGTGATATAGCCAGGACACAAATAAATGTTAATAAATCCGGTTTGCTGTCGTTGTGACAGCCTCTTGTTAACAATTTTTTATTAATTTGGTAAATTTGGTAAATTTTTACAAAATATTTTCCTCCGTAACTAAGGGGCCAAGTTCATTACAGATAGATAAAATTGTAAGTACATTTAGGAAGAATGTTCAGTAAAGTAAGATCTACAAACACATCGCCATCACCAAAACACAATTTTGTCCCGAATCCATCTGTGTCCTTTGTTTGATATGCACATAGACCATGGTGAGCAACATAGGCTCTTAAGAGCCTCTAGTTATTATTGCGAAAAATGCTACAGAGTTATTATTATCAATTATTGAAATTCTCATTTTGATTTTTTCCTATAAATTAAACAGGATTTTTCTCAAAATAGACCAAATGGCAATAATAAATGCTGCAATAATTTCTGGGTATTATCAAGAACAAGAGATACATGCTTCATATTAACATTTGAAAGACATAAATGACCTAAGGAATAGACAATGGAAATGTGGCAATATTGTCTCATAATGCTGAACAAGCCAACATAAAATTGAGAACGGAAATGGGGAATATGTCAAAGATGTCCAAAATTAAACTTTATTTGATATCAACAAAAATTGAATCCTTGGGTGTTTGATATGCTGAATCTAAACATGTATTTAGATTTTTGATTATAGACCCAGTTTTTAAGTTGGTCCAAAATTAAACTTTGTTTGATTTCAACAAAAATTGAATATATATGGGGTTCTTTGATATATGCTGAATCTAATTATGTATTTAGATTTTCATACGACCACAAAAATTGAAAATTTTTTGGTCGTATATTGGTATGACGTTAGCGTCGTCGGCGTCGAAACTGGTCCACAATCATCATTAGGGTATGTAGTTTAAAAAATGTGTCCAATGACCCTGTCTGCGAACCAAGATGGTCGACATGGCAAAAAATAGTACATAGGGTAAAATGCAGTTTTTGGCTAAAATCTCAGAAACCAAAGCATTTAAAGCAAATCTGACGTGATTAATTTCTTCGTTAGGTCAAAGTCTATCTGCCCTGAAAATTCTGACGTGATTAATTTGTTCGTTAGGTCAAAGTCTATCTGCCCTGAAAATTTCAGACTGATCAGGCATCCCGTTGTTGGGTTGCTGCCCCAGAATTCGTAATTTTCAGATAATATTGCAGCTTTTGGTTATTATCTTGAATATTATTATAGATACAGATAAACTGTAAACAGCAATAATGTACAGCAAAGTAAGACCTACAAATAAGTCAACATGATCAAAATGGTCAGTTGACCCTTTAAGGAGTTATTGCCCTTTATAGTCAATTTTAAACAATTTTCATAAATTTTGTAAATTTTGTAAATTTTTATTTGTTTATGATATGCCCATTGACCAAGGTGAGTGACACAAGCTCTTTTGAGCCTTTAGTTTGATTTATGGCATGAAAATTACAAAAGGGCATGTTATAACTGCATCAGTAGAATTCGTAAATACTTATTAAAAGTATTTTAGGAAATACAAAACATGAATATAAAGTGAAGCCTTGTTTCTTCTAGAACTCGAAAAGACATACAAATCTTTGTTTAGGAATCAATTGACCAAGTTGCATGATCCAGGACTGAGGTGTAACTGAACATAACTGAATTATGTTCACTTCTATTGAAAATGATCAGACTATTTATGATGGATTTATCTTCTGTTTATTAAATAACATAATAAAATTGTACAATGCATTTATATCTGTAAAGGTGAAGAAAGCTGTCATAACAAAAGCTGAAGAAAACAAAGAAAATAAAGACGATAAAAAATCAAAAGCTGATATTCAACACTGGCTTAGTGAGAAAGCTTTAGGTCAACATGGAGGAGAACTTCTCTTAGCATGGAATTCTGTGGAAACAGAATATGTTCCGGGTATGATTGCTGTAGGAACCAAGGTAAAATGGTACAATTAAGTTGTATTAATGGTTATTTCTTTTAAGCTTTTCTCATCTCTTGGCGTCCGCCGTCGTCATCTTTAACTTTTACAAAAATCTTCTCCTCTGAAACTACTGGGCCAAATTTAACCATTGGAGTATCTAGTTTTAAAATGTGTCCGGTGACCCGGCCAACCAACCAAGAGGGCCGCCATGGCTAAAAATAGAACATAGGGGTAAAATGTAGATTTTGGCTTATAACTCAAAAAACAAAGCATAAGCAAATCCGACATGGGAGTAAAATTGTTTATCAAGTGAAGATCTATCTGCCCTGAAATTTTCAGATGAAATGAACAACCAGTTGTTGGGTTGCTGCCCCTGAATTGGTAATTTTAAGGACATTTTGCAGTTTTTGGTTATCTTGAATACTAATATAGATAGAGATATACATTAAACAGTAATAATTATCAGCAAAGTAAGATCTACTAATAAGTCAACATGACCAAAATGGTCGGTTGACTCCTTAAGGAGTTATTGCCCTTAATAGTCATTTTTAACCAATTTTTCGTAAATTTTTGTAATTTTTTACAAAAGTCATCTCTGAAACTACTGGGCAAAATTTAACCAAACTTATCCACAATCATTTTTAGTGTATCTTGGGCCAAAAATAAAATATTGTTTGTTTCCCCTCCCACCACCAACCCAGTAAAATCGCTGGGACTCGAAAAATTTTATTGGCCATTCTTGTCCAAAATTTTTTTTGTTGCTATGTTGGTTTTTGGTGATATCTTTCCGATGCTGTAGTAAACGTGTGTTGGTTTTTTGTCATACCTTTCCGATGCTGTAGTTAACAAGCGTTTTAAATCGAGGCATTTTTGCATTGACATGTCTATATGATACAGAATCAAGGAAAACAAACATCACAAGTCATTAACATATCTTTTTGTCATCTCATAATTGATGATCAAGGTATGAATTGGTGAACACAGGAGTTGTTTTGTTGTGAGTTATGCATCAAATTAGACTTGAAATAAACTTGTTTTTTAACTAATTAAAAACTTGCTTTCATTAAACATTGTTATCACATGAAGAATGTGTGCTTTTGTAGATTTCATACCATAAAATAAATAGGAAAAAAAGGAGGTCCCTGTATACAGTTTTTAACACCAGAAAACTGGGATGTACACTGAAATCAGTGAATACCCCACTTTTCTTGACTTATCTTACCTGTTGAATTTTGTAAAAATTCAATATAAAAAAAATTATATCAAGAAATAAAATAAAATAATTTGCCTACCTACCTACCCATACCCTGATAACCTCAGTCAGGGAGGGGAAACAAAGATATTTTTAATGTTGGCCTTGTTTAAAAAATGTGTGCAGTGACCCAGCCAACCAACCAAGATGGCAGCCATGGCTAAAAATAGAACATAAAGGGTACAATGTAGATTTTGGCTTATAACTCTGAAACCAAAGCATATAGATTAAAATAAACAATTAATTTCCCCATAGGCGACAATGGTAGCCTTTTTCGAGATACAGACTTTAGAAAGTTGATTTTTTAACAAAACCTTGCTAGAATCAAAGAAAAGTTATTAGGACAGTATTTTTTGGTCCAAAAAATATAGGTTCGCGTTGCTTTTCTTAGCGTATTTTGTACTTATCTCCCATGCCTATCAATTTTGCCCTTAAAAATATGTGTCTTGTCCTAGCGTTGAAAAGTCATCTCAGTGCCTTTAGGGCTACGGAATAATTTTTATTTTGCCTTTTGTATAAAGCAGAGTGCACGAAGTCTCTAATAATGAAAAAAAACAGCGCACATATCGACCAATCAGGATTCGCCATACTCTTAATTCTGAATACCATGTTATGCTCATAAAATGGCTGTGCACATAAAATCTAATGGTGTATTGTAACCTTTAGAGCAAATCTGACATGGGTAAAATTGTTTCTCAAGTCAATATTTATCTGCCCTGAAATTTTCATATGAATTGGACAACTGGTTATTGGGTTGCTGCCCTCCAATTTAAAGAAATTTTGCTGTTTTTAAACGACCACAAAAATTGAATATTTTTGGATCGAATATTGGTATGACGTTGGCCTTGTCGTCGTTGTCCGAAGACATTTGGTTTTCGCATTATAACTTGAGTATAAGTAAATAGAAATCTATGAAATTTAAACACAAGGTTAATGACCATATAAGGAATGTTGGGATTGATTTTGGGAGTTTAGTCCCAACAGGTTAGGAATTAGGGGTAAAAAAAAGGTCCCAAATAAGCATTTTTCTTGGTTTTTGCACACTAACTTTAGTATAAGTAAATAGAAATCTATGAAATTTAAACACAAAGTTAATGACCACAAAAGGAAGGTTGGGATTGATTTTGGGAGTTTTGGTGCCAACAGTTTAGGAATTAGGGGCCAAAGAAAGGTCCTAAATAAGCATTTTTCTTGGTTTTTGCACAATAACTTTAGTATAAGTAAATAGAAATCTTTAGAATTTTAACACATGGTTCATGACCACAAAAGGAAGGTTGGTATAGATTTTGGGAGTTTAGGTCCCAACATTTTAGGAATTAGGGGCCAAAAGGGTCCAAAATTAAACTTTGTTTGATTTCATCAAAAAATTAATTATTGGGGTTATTTGATATATGTTTAATCTAACCGTGTATTTAGATTCTTAATTTTTGGTCCTGTTTTCAAATTGGTCTACATTAAGGTTCAAAGGGTTCTTTGATATGCTGAATTTAATCATGTACTTAGATTTTTGATTATGGGCCCAGTTTTCAAGTTGGTCCAAATCAGGATCCAAAATAAAAACTTTGTTTGATTTCAACAAAAATTGAATTCTTGGGGTTTTATGATATACTGAATCTAACCATGTATTTAGATTTTGGATATTGGACCATAATAGGTCCAATTTAGAATTTTAAAGTTTTTAAGTTTAAGTTCTTAGACCACATTCATTCTGTGTCAGAAACCTATGTTGTTTCAACTATTTAATCACAATCCAAATTCAGAGCTGTATCAAGCTTAAATGTTGTGTCCATACTTGCCCCAACTGTTCAGGGTAAGACCTCTGCAGTCGTATAAAGCTGTGCCCTGGGGAGCATCTGGTTGGTTATTATCTTGAATAGATAAACTGTAAACAGCAATAATGTTCAGCAAAGTAAGATCTACAAATAAGTCAACAGTTTAACCCTTAAGGAGTTATTGCCCTTTATAGTAAATTTTTAATTATCTTCATAAATTTGGTAAATTTCCTCTGTAAATAAAGGGCCAAGTTTATTATAGATAGAGAAAATTGTAAGAAGCAAGAATGTTCAGTAAAGTAAGATCTACAAACACATCACCATCATCAAAACACAATTTTGTCATGAATCCATCTGTGTCCTTTGTTTAATACATGTATGCATATAGACCAAGGTGAGTGACATAGGCTCTTAAGAGCCTCTAGTTTGACAAACAAGACACATTTCTAGACATGTTCTATAGATGTACTGTAAAGTACTTCATTAGCTCATGATCCTTTAGCTTTGATATTTCGGGATTATGTTCTTTTTGATGTGGGAGATCCCTTTTCATTTTGGCCAATTGGTCTAAAGACATGGTCACAACAGCTATTGGTAGAATGAAATTTCTTCAAAATTTTGGTTTTGGTGGAGCTTGCGACTTTTGTTGCAGAAAGCTTGACATAGGGATAGTGATCTGGTGTTAGCTATCCTTTATATTTTAGAAGGTAGAAGACCTGGATGCTTCATACTTTGTATATGAATGCCTCATGTTACGAAGTTTCCATAAGTCACATGTCCAATGTCCTTAACCTCATTTTCATGTTTTAGTGACTTCTTTAAAAACAATTATGATTTTTTGTAATGTTTAATTCTCTCTTGTTATAAAAATAAGATAACTATGTTTGGTATGTGCATACCTTGCAAGGTCCTCATGCCTGTCAGACAGTTTTCACTTGACCTCAACCTCATTTCATGGATCAGTGAACAAGGTTAAGTTTTGGTGGTCAAGTCCATATCTCAGATACTATAAGCAATAGGTCTAGTATATTCGGTGTATGGAAGGACTGTAAGGTGCACATGTCCAACTGGCAGGTGTCATCTGACCTTGATCTCATTTTCATGGTTCAGTGGTTACAGTTAAGTTTTTGTGTTTTGCTCTGTTTTTCTTATACTGTATGCAATAGGTCTACTATATTTGATGTTTGGAATGGTTGTAAGTTTGGAAAGTATTCATGCTAACATGTTTTTCAAATTTTTGTCTTCTTTTATAAAAATCTTCTCTGAAACTACTAAGACAAATTTTAAACAAACTTGGCCACAATCATCGCATGCATCATTAATGTATTTACTTAAAAAAAGAACAAACATCGATGGCTGACATGTTGGAGAGCGTGCTTTATGTATGATATACCCATAGACTTAAGTGAGCAACACAGGCTCTTTAGAGTCTCTTCTTGGTCATGCTTTAAGATATTTATTTGATAATAGGTTTATGTAGTTTTAAAGAGACAGGTTACAGATCACGTACACTGTTTTCACTGTCTAATGATCTTGTGCAGAGTTATTGGCCGTTGAAAAATTCAGTCAAATAATTAGTTTCCACACTTTTTTTCATTGGTCCTGAAAATATTGACTAGGTGTTTGTTATAAAAGTTTGCACCATGACAAGTTATATAGATCCAGTAGAGCGTTTTGAAAATGATTTTGTTCCATTTATACAGTGAGGAATATGTATTCCCATACAACACTCTTGGAATGCTTGTTGCTTCTAAGGCTATAAAATCAAATTTAGTTAACAATGAATTACTTTTTTATTTTAGATATATTTTACATTACTCCATATAAGTTTAAACCATGTTCGTACCCTAGGACCTGGTGTTGCAGATATGAAAGAAGTTGATAAGCACAGAGCAACTATATATTATTCAGAGTCAAAAGATATCCTTGTAAAAGATGATAGAAATAGTTTGATTCAGTCAATAATGAGATTAAACAATTAGTGCACATTAAATGTTTAAAGATTCATTGATATTTGCTTCACATTAGAATTTGTATAGATAGATGATTAAGTGGTAATGTATTTAGATACTGGGATAAAATGAACCACAGCCTGCTAGTTAAAAACATGAAAGGGGCAAAAATATGATTTTTATTTTTATGCCCCACCTACGATAGTAGAGGGGCATTATGTTTTCTGGTCTGTGCGTCCGTTCGTCCGTCCGTCCGTCCGTCTGTTCGTCCGTCTGTCCCACTTCAGGTTAAAGTTTTTGGTCAAGGTAGTTTTTGATGAAGTTGAAGTCCAATCGACTTCAAATTTTGTACACATGTTCCCTATGATATGATCTTTCAAATTTTAATGCAAAATTAAAGTGTTTACCCCAATTTCACGGTCCATTGAACATAGAAAATGATCGTGTGAGTGGGGCATTCGTGTACTGCGGACACATTCTTGTTTTTCAATCATTTAATAACAAAAATGAAATAGTGAAATAATAACTAGGTATAAGCAGCTGATTTTGTTTAAATTTGTAAATATAAGCTAAGAAACATCACCATTTTCACTGACAAGTTATTCACTTGCAAGTGAATAAGTCGAACTATTTCAGTGTATTCATGTGACCTTCAATTTAACCCCTTATCTATAGATGGAAGCCCATGAACTAGCATCTTCGCTAGCCAAGGGTTACAATCCACTCCCGTTCTCCTCACCCTTGGCGGATTGAGATAAAATTTCGGAAACACAAGGTAAGGATTTTTATTGGTTGCAGTCGAAACTCGCTGCATCCAATCAAAAAGCGCTTATTACATGAACACGTGTAAATGTAAGACGTGTTTGTAAACAGTTGCCACGTGTTTATTGTGCAACAAGTCTAATTACATCCCTAAACATGTGAATATATTAATTGACAACTTGAAGGTTTTTAATCAACTATTAGAAGTTCCTGTGTGTATGTCTCATGCACAAATGCATGAATGTTGACATATATTTTTCGTTTCCCGGCTTTACCAAGTGTGTAGAATCTACATGTTTTTACCTCCAAATTGAAGAGTTTAAATTCTACCATTGGTCAAGAATAATGTATTCGGAATGGGTGTGACTTTAATCTTCCGATAGATGGCGCAACATTGTTATCACAAATCTTTGCTCAATCCACCAAGGGTGAAGAGAACGGGAGTTGATGGTAACCCTTGGCTAGCGAAGATAATGAACTAGGCGTTTTCACTAATTAAAAGGAAAATAATGTCAACATTGAAATTGTCGTCTTTGTCGTCGTCTGAATACTTTTAGTTTTCGCACTCTAACTTTAGTAACAGTGAATAGAAATCTATGAAATTTTAACACAAGGTTTATGACCACAAAAGGAAGGTTGGGATTGATTTTGGGAGTTTTGGTCCCAAGATTTTAGGAATTAGGTGGCAAAAAAGGGCCCAAATAAGCATTATTCTCGGTTTTCGCACAATAACTTGAGTATAAGTAAATAGAAATCAATGAAATTTATACACAAGGTTTATGACCACAAAAGGAAGGTTGGGATTGATTTAGGGAGTTTTTGTCCCAAGATTTTAAGAATTAGGGGCCAGAAAAGGCCCAAATAAGCATTTTCTTGGTTTTCGCACTATAACTTTAGTTTAAGTAAATAGAAATCCATAGTTGAAAGCAAGCTATAAAAGACCCTAATCTGATAAAAAGTAAAACAAAACAATAACCAGAAACATATGTATTAGACAAGTGCAACCACTGAATTACAGTCTTGAAATTATGTTACCTTGAGACAGTAAAAAAAACATAACCTCTGAATTAAAGTCTCCTGAATTTGAACAGGGTTCAACCCTCCTCTAAGCCAGGACAGTGGTTTAACATCATCACAAAATTAAACTAAACATCTTATAAAAAGGCTTGACACATGAGATATTTAAGTAGACACAAAGCATGAAACAACAAACAAAAACACTAAAGACATAAAGTACTGATCTAAGAGTACTCACAGTTACTGTAAGCTAGTTTCCAATTAATTGCAGCAACAACTAATGAATGAATCATGTTTGCAAAAAGGCCGTACTTTAACCTATAATGGTTTACTTTTTAAATTGTTATTTGTATGGAGATTTGTCTCATTGGCACTCACACCACATCTTCCTATATCTATAAAATATCAATTAGTACTGTGACTACTATTTGAATAATATATGTGAAAAGATGTCAAATGCAGTCTTTTTTTAAATGTATTGGTTAAATTTCACAAGTTAGTCATTGTTTAAAATTATTTGTTCCAATTATTGAAAGAATGCACAGCACCCATTTTGTGAAATACTCTTTAAAATAAGGATTATATCTTGTCAATGAAGAACTTGTGTCAAATGCATTCCTGATTACAAAATTAATATTATTACCAATCATATCTGAGTATAAAAAAATCCAAAATTTAAAACCTACCACAAACACATTATGTCCACACTATTTTATTTATTTGCTTAAGGTATATCAAATGTCTGCCATGTTGGATTGTAGCAGAAAACTATCTGCCTATATTTTTAAAGAAATGTGCAATTTTTTAAAAGAAGAATGTTTAATTCATTCCTTAAACTTTTTCTAAATGAAGAACATGGTGTCTTCTGTCATGTTTTTTACAAATACAGAAATTTAAGTTAATTATGTATGCACTTTTTGCTTTTAGGTCTGTCAACAAGTGCAAACCATCTTGAATAGTGTTAACTTGAAACAAATGTATTGCATTTTACAAATGTGTCAATCTAAATTAGGGTGGAATCAGAAAAAATGAAGATTTTAACATATTGGGGCATATTGTTTCCCCCATTATATTTAGGAAAGTAAATTAAATGTCAAACCAACAAGTTCAATACCAGCTAACTTGCAGCCAAATTTCATTTAGATATCTTGTACCAGCCAAAAGTTTTATTAAAAAAACATGTCAAATTTGTCAGGAGTGTGACGCTTTTTGTGTGACAGGATTTTTTTTTAATAATTTACATGTTGAGTAAAAATTATTATGATGAATGCATGTATATGAAGATGGTTTATAATCATTCTTCAATACTAGGTTTTGTAGATTATAGATTGGTGTTATCATTGCACAAATATTATGTAAATAAATATACATTGTGAAAAGGTATGTACCAAAAATTAATATTGGCAAAATTTGATAATTTCTAAATTAAAGTGTTATGGTTGTATTTTAAAGGAGTATTTGTGTGTAAAACTGGTAAGTATTTATTGTATACATGTATAAGCTATCCATAAAAGGCTATACAGACATCCTGAGGTGCATAATTCACATATTGGATTAACTTCTATACAAGCACCCAAAAATGTCAGGAGTGTGACAACTGTCTTTAAACATGTACCAAAGAATACATAGGACTTAAATATGTTCTTCTTCTTTATTTTTCAGTAGTGGCTATTCCAAAGAGAAGAAAAAAATTTATTACAACTGTGATATGTTTATATCATAGATGTGGGAGTGCATTATATATGTCAGGAGTGTGACGCTTTTTTTAAGGCATTTTCTGTCAATTCATAATTTCACAAGGACAAGTTCAACAGGTTTCTTTGTGTTAGAAATGTTAAAACAAAGTTATATTCCTATCATTTACCTCTTAAATGTGTTATTTATCATGATTGTTTTGGCACAATCAGTTTTAATTAGTCATTTTTCTATTTTTTGTGCACAGTAATGCAAATTTATCAAAGGAAATAAGTGTGTAAAACTATAAAATCATATAGGAAAGTGAGGAAATGAATTTTGTACAAAATAGAACAATCATTTTGAATTTAAATGGTATATTTAAAGATGTTTCAAGGATTAACCATTCAGATGTAATTCGTCACACTCCTGACATGAATTTAACAATTTAAGAAAAATATGAAAATTAGCTTTATTTTTAGGACAGATAGTTGAAAGACAGCTAGTAATTTAGAAACTTTTGGTAAATCTTCCATTCCTTAAAACATCCACTAGACTTGCTGACATAAGCCAGGCAAAATTATCTGGAAGAAATGATTCAAAGAAAGAGACTTGGAAAGAGAAAACCCGCAAATATTGGCTGAATATAAAATTAAAAAATTATCAGAGGAAGTTGGACAATCTTAAACAAAATAAAAAACTACAAAACCATGCTAACAAAAAAAGGCTTAAAGAAAGAAGAACTTTGAATTCCAAATTTGATAAACAATATAAAGAAAAACAAAGGCAGTAGCAGAAAAACAGTAGAAAAAAAGGAAGAAAGATAAAAAAGAAGTTGGGTTGAATAAGGACTTAGAATGGAACAAAAACAGCTCAAAAATTCAAATGAGAACAGATCTGTAACTGTGTCAGATTCCAGATCTACAGTGAGAAAACCTGCACAACACACAAGAAAACAACTGCCACAAAACCCAAATGCTTGAACGAGTTCTTTGAAACACATCATAAAAATTGCTACACCCAGAAGGGCCTTCTAGAAGGGATCATTTACTTTGATAAGCATTTTTGTTTTGTGGCAATTGTTTTCTTGTTTGTTGTGCAGGTTTTCTCACTGTAGATCTGGAATCTGACACAGTCACAGATCTGTTCTCATTTTAATTTTTGAGCTGTTTTTGTTCGATTCTAAGTCCTTATTCAACCCAACTTCTTTTTTTTATCTTTCTTCCTTTTTTTCTACTGTTTCTCTGCCACTGCCTTTGTTTTTCTTTATATTGTTTATAAAATTTGGAATTTGAAGTTCTTCTTTCTTAAAGCTTTTTTTTGTTAGCTTGGTTTTATAGGTTTTTATTTTAAGATGGTCCAACTTCCTCTGATCAATTTTTAATTTCAGATTCAGCCAGTATTTGCGAGTTCTCTCATTCGAAGTCTCTTTCTTTGAATCATTTCTTCTAGAAAATTTTGCCCTGCTTATTTCAGCAAATCTGGTAGATGTTTTAAAGAATGGAAGGTTTACCAAAAGTTTCTTCATTTTACTAGCTGTCTTTCAATTATCTGTCCTAAAAATAAAGCTAATTTTCATATTTTTCTTAAATTGTTAAATTCATGTCAGGAGTGTGACGAATTACATCTGAATGGTTAATCCTTGAAACATCTTTAAATATACCATTTTAAATCAAAATAATTGTTCTATTTTGTACAAAATTCATTTCCTCACTTTCCTATATGATATTATAGTTGTACACACTTATTTCCTTTGATAAATTTGCATTACTCAGTGCACAAAAAACAGAAAAATGACTAATTAAAACTGATTGTGCCAAAACAATCATGATAAATAACACATTTAAGAGGTAAATGATATGAATATTACTTGGTTTTAACATTTCTTACACAAAGAAACTTGTGGAACTTGTTCTTGTGAAATTATGAATTGACAGAAAATGCCTTAAAAAAGCGTCACACTCCTGACATATATAATGCACTCCCACATCTATGATATAAACATATCACAGTGGTAATGATTTTTTTTCTTCTCTTTGGAATAGCCACTTCTGAAAAATAAAAAATAAAAAACATTTAAGTCCTTTGTATTCTTTGGTAGATGTTTAAAGACAGTTGTCACACTCCTGACATTTTGGGGTGCCTCTCTTTGTGTTTTTTTTTAAATGGTCCTAAAAAGAAAGTCCTGTTCTATGGGTAAAGATATCAGAAATTGAAATCAATGATATAGCAATGTGTTTAGTGATTTTTTGTGAAAGTTTAAAGCATTTTTCAATCTTTATAAAATATGTCAGGAGTGTGACAAAATACTGAAAATAGAAGGCTTTTTCTACATACAATTACATTAAAACGGTACAATGAAATGACATTTTGTTTTTTGCAAATGATCACAAAATCTCAGGGCTTTCAAAGTTTACTATTGTAACTGAAATATATTAAGATTCTTTTTATTGGCAAAAACTTCAATCACTAGTTACTATTATTTTTTTCAAATTAAGCTATTCAATTTGATTGTTATTATATGATTTAGCAGAAAAGATGGAAATTTTGGTTTTAAAATTTTCCTTTTTATATTGACTTTCATTTGGAAAAGGTCTGAGCAATGTTTTCTTGACTGTTTTATTACCAAACTTGTTTTTAAGTAGTATGGTTTCTGTTAAATATTTTTGAGATGTATGCTATTAAGATTTAAGATTATTCAATGTGTCTGTTTCGTTCGGCCTGAAACTTTGGAATTATAAAATTTAAAGTATTGGTAATAGGGCAAGACAAAAAGAAATACAGAATATTAAGTTTGAAATTGGATCCCCCATGTCACACTTTTGCTTCATTTTTTCTGATTCCACCCATTAGTATGTTTATATTTTTACTGTTTCAATTTTCTTTTGTTATACTATTCATTTTGTTATTCTTATTAGTTCATATACACATTTAATGGCAATTTTATTTATACATATTAATGAATTTTGAAGTAAAAAATGTTTTAATTTTTTCAATTATATTATCTTACTAGGTTTTACTGTGAGTAAACCCCATAACTTTGAAATGTAAAATTTATAAAATTCTAAAGGGAGCTTATATCAATAGATATAAACAATTCGCCAAAGGTATGGTAACTGTAATGCCATTGTTTTGGCACCTATAATTTGAATCAGTTTTAGTATTGTTGCATTTTTTCTTACTTATTTGTTGTTAACTGCATTTTGTCACACTTCTAATAATAAGTGCAAAATAAAAACTCATAAACAGTCTCATTTTGAGTTCTAATTACTGTAAACCAACTTATTTTCGCGAGCGATTTATTTTCGCGACTTTCGCGAGTAGAAAAATAACGCGAAGATAAATCGTCGCGAATATGTAAACCTTGGATCTTTCCTTATTAAACTTCATCAAGTTAATTAGAAAATTGCGATATTAAATAGCCGCGAAGTGGTAAAGAAAGGATAAAACGCGAAATAAAGTATCCGCGAAAATAAGTTGGTTTACAGTATCAACTTTTGAATACACAACAAGAGTTTTACTGTATAGGTATTTCAAAATTCATGGTCAAACTACAAAATGAACTAATGGCTCTATCAAACCACCTCCATTTTCATATTATCATGTTTATAAACATAAAATTTGAATTTGATTTTAATTATTTTTATTGTTATGAAATCTTTTCTCCTTTTGAAATACAGAAGTTTATATTTTTTCTATATTTTGTTAATCAACATGATCAACTTGCTGAGTTATCTTATTTCACATATGTACATATAAACATATATATTGCAGCAAATAATTTGTAAATAGAATCTTCATTTGCATTATGACCAATATTTTTTGTACAGTTAGATTGATACAGACGAAATAAAAAATATACGATTCTAGTTTTGATTTTCGCAATATTTGTGCTATGACATTGTTTTTTATTAGCTCACATGGCCTCTTTGAAATGTATGGAATTCTACATACATGTAACAATACTATCTGTTTGTGGTGAACCAATGATGTATACCAAACCTTTATTCCTCTCTCTACCTCTTTGATGGTCTTTCCAATTCTACAAAAGAATAAAAATAAAAACATCAACAGTTGCTCATGACTGCAGATATTTGGGAAATGTCCTTTTAATTTAATACAACCAGAACAATTAAATTATATATACATATAAATATACAATTAGGAGATGTGGTATGATTGCCAATGAGACAACTATCCACCAAAGTTAAAATAATAGGCATCCATACGGCTTTCAACAAAGAGAAAAACTGATACCGGATTGTCGACTTTAAAAGGCCCTGATATAAAAATATAAAACAATTCAATTAAGAAGACTAACGGCCAAATATATAACAAAAAAATTCATGAAAAACAACGAGAACAAGTTGCAATTAACTGCCTGCGTCTGACTGGACACAGACTAAAGAGAATGTACAAGGTAATCAACAGTAACAAAATGCAATGTCGTTGTTTAGTAAGCAGAGGTTATTGAGTACATTCGTTGTGTATGGTGACTAGAGGTACACGAGTAACCGAATACAATATATGTTACGATATAAAAATTTCAATATCCCTCTATAGATGATTCCCTAATAGTAAATAAACTCATCATAGATACCAGGACTAAATTTTGTATATACGCCAGACGCTATCATCATTGACCTGAGGTCATCCCATTTGTTTAAAATGATTCCCTGATACCAATGAATCATACAAAGACCTGAGGTCATTCCTCTTTGTATAGGCTGATTCCTTGATACTAATGTGACATAAAAAAGTCTGAAGTCATCCCTCTATGTATAGGATGATTCCCTGATAGTAATGTATCATACAAAGACCTGAAGTCATCCCTCTATGCATAGGCTGATTCCTTGATAGTAATGTATCAAACAAAGACCTGAGGTCATCCCTCTATGTATAGGATGATTCCCTGATAGTTATGTATCATACAAAGACCTGAGGTCATCCCTCTATGTATAGGCTGATTCCTTGATAGTAATGTATCAAACAAAGACCTGAGGTCATCCCTCTATGTATAGGATGATTCCTTGATAGTAATGTATCATACAAAGACCTGAGGTCATCCCTCTATGTATAGGATGATTCCTTGATAGTAATGTATCGTACAAAGACCTGAAGTCATCCCTCTATGTATAGGATGATTCTCTGATAGTAATGTATCACACAAAGACCTGATCATCCTTCTATGTATAGGATGATTCCCTGATAGTAATATATCATACAAAGACCTGAGGTCATCCCTCTATGTATATGATGATTCCTTGATAGTAATGTATCATACAAAGACCTGAAGTCATCCCTCTTTGTATAGGATGATTCTCTGATAGTATTGTATCATACAAAGACCTGAGGTCATCCCTCTATGCATAGGATTATTCTCTGATAGTAATGTATCATACACAGACCTGAGGTCATCCCTCGATGTATAGGATGATTCCTTGATATTAATGAATCGTACAAAGACCTGAGGTCATCCCTCTATGTATAGGATGATTCCCTGATAGTAATGTCTCATACAAAGACCTGAGGTCATCCCTCTATGTATAGGATGATTCCCTGATAGTAATGTCTCATACAAAGACCTGAGGTCATCCCTCTATGTATAGGATGATTCCCTGATAGTAATGTATCGTACAAAGACCTGAGGTCATTCCTCTATGTATAGGATGATTCCCTGATAGTAATGTATCATACAAAGACCTGAGGCCATCCCTCTATGTATAGGATGATTCCCTGATAGTAATGTATCATACAAAGACCTGAGGTCATCCCCCTATGTAAAGGATGATTCCCTGATAGTAATGTATCATACAAAGACCTGAGGTCATCCCTCGATGTATAGGATGATTCCCTAATAGTAATGTATCATACAAAGACCTGAGGTCATCCCTCTATGAATAGGATGACTCCATGATAGTAATGTATCATACTAAGACCTGAGGTCATCCCTCTATGTATAGTATGATTCCCTGATAGTAATATATCATACAAAGACCTGAGGTCATCCCTCTATGTATAGGATGATTCCTTGATAGTAATGTATCATACAAAGACCTGAAGTCATCCCTCTATGTATAGAATGATTCCCTGATAGTAATGTATCGTACAAAGACCTGAGGTCATCCTTCTATGTATAGGATGATTCCCTGATAGTAATGTATCATACAAAGACCTGAGGTCATCCCTCTATGTATAGGATGATTCCCTGATAGTAATGTATCATACAAAGATCTGAGGTCATCCCCCTATGTAAAGGATGATTCCCTGATAGTAATGTATCATACAAAGACATGAGGTCATCCCTCTATGTATAGGATGATTCCCTGATAGTAATGTCTCATACAAAGACCTGAGGTCATCCCTCTATGCATAGGATGATTCCCTAATAGTAATGTATCATACAAAGACCTGAGGTCATCCCTTTATGAATAGGATGACTCCATGATAGTAATGTATCATACTAAGACCTGAGGTCATCCCTCTATGTTTAGGATGATTCCCTGATAGTAATGTATCATACAAAGACCTGAAGTCATCCTCCATGAATAGGATGAATCCTTGGTAGTAATGTATCATACAAAGACATGAGGTCATCCCTCAATGTATAGAATGATTCCCTGATAGTAATGTATCATACAAAAACCTGAAGTCATTCCTCTACGTATAGGCGATTCCTTGATAGTAATGTATCATACAAACCCCTGAGGTCATCCCTCTATGTATAGGCTGATTCCTTGATAGTAATGTATCATACAAAGACCTGAGGTCATCCCTCTATGTATAGGATGATTCTCTGATAGTAATGTATCATACAAAGACCTGAGGTCATCCCTCTATGCATAGGATGATTCTCTGATAGTAATGTATCATACACAATCCTGAGGTCATCCCTCGATGTATAGGATGATTCCTTGATATTAATGAATCGTACAAAGACCGGAGGTCATCCCTCTATGTATAGGATGATTCCTTGATAGTAATGTATCATACAAAGACCTGAGGTCATCCCTCTATGTATAGGATGATTCCTTGATAGTTATGTATCATACAAAGACCTGAGGTCATCCCTCTATGTATAGGCTGATTCCTTGATAGTAATGTATCATACAAAGACCTGAAGTCATCCCTCTATGTATAGTATGATTCCCTGATAGTAATATATCATACAAAGACCTGAGGTCATCCCTCTATGTATAGGATTATTCCCTGATAGTAATTTATCATACAAAGGCCTGAAGTCATCCCTCTATGTATAGGATGATTCCCTGATAGTAATGTATCACACAAAGACCTAAGGTCATCCCTCTATGTATAGGATGATACCCTGATAGTAATCTATCATACAAAGACCTGAGGTAATCCCTCTGTTTATAGGATGATTCCCTGATAGTAATGTATCATACAAAGACCTGAGGTCATTCCGCTTTGTATAAGATGATTCCCTGATAGTAATGTATCATATAAAGACCTGAGGTCATCCCTCTATGTATAGAATGATTCCTTGATAGTAATGTATCATACAAAGACTTGAGGTCATCCCTCTATGTATATGATGATACTTTGATAGTAATCTATCATATAAAGACCGGAGGTCATCCCTCTATTTATAGGATGATTCCCTGATAGTAATGTATCATACAAAGACCTGAGGTCATCCTTTTATGTATAGGCTGATTCCTTGATAGTAATGTATCATATAAAGACCTGAATTCATCCCTCTATGTATAGGATGATTCCCTGATAGTTATGTATCATACAAAGACCTGAGGTCATCCCTCTATGTATAGGATGATTCCCTGATAGTTATGTATCATACAAAGACCTGAAGTCATCCCTCTATGTATATGATGATACCCTGATAGTTATCTATCATACAAAGACCGGAGGTCATCCCTCTATGTATAGGATGATTCCCTGATAGTTATGTATCATACAAAGACCTGAGGTCATTCCTCTTTGTATAGGGTGATTCCTTAATACTTATGTGACATAAAAAGGTCTGAAGTCATCCCTCTATGTATAATCAGATAATCATCGTCTTTATACACAGTTACTATATTGTAAGTAGAAAGTAGAATTGCGTATTTTTAGATTATTCTATTTTTAGAACAACCAATACATTTATAAATTCCGTATAAGTCAGCATTTCACCAAAGTAGGCACGGGGTTTAAGTATGCATTTCCCTGCATACATAAACTTTAACGATATTTTTTTTCTAAGAAAAAAACTTATTTGTTCATTGAATTATGGTATTATTCTTAAAGGCTTTTACATTATCTTTCAGATGCACCAAAAATTAGCTCAGTTGCGTTAATTTTTGTGAAATGCCGACACTTCGAAATTTGAAGACGTATATATGATGACCTATGCGCTTGCTTCAAACATAGAACTTAAGAGTTCACGGTCTTTAATCATATATAATATCAATTAATTATATATAAACTGATATATATATATTGCTTTTTATTTATGAAATAGATAAAGTGTAAAATACCTTAATTTTTGGTTAAATTATATAAAACCAACTTTCTTAGTTAAAAAGATATATTTAATAAACCGATATATACGACTCCGTTAACAATGGTTAAAAGGTCTTTTTTTCTAGCAATGAATCATCTCAAGGTGTCATTTTCATCGTAGAGGCCTTGGATAACTTTAACATGTGTTTTTCAATATTGTTCTTATATATACATGTCTGGTGTATTTAGAAACGAGGTATTAGCTTCTTAATTATAACATATTTAACTACTAGTATGCTGTATTCATTGTTGTAATGCACTGAAATATGGGCCTTTCCCAATTATTGTAATTGTGTTTGTGCCAATAAAATATTGGTATATTTGTATTTGTATATAAATAGGTGCTTTATTAAGCGTAAAAGACGATGAACCCCCATAAAAGCCTAGAAAAACCAACATAAAGACAACTACCCATAAGAGTAAAAATCTTCCCCTAGCACCGCCCAGGCATTGGGGTATATTATAGCCCAAACAAATGCTTATGGTGTATTTTACATGCCTGAATCTTTATTTATACTAAAATATGTGTACGTAGGCCAAAAAAATATTTAATCGACCCCTACCCCCAATTTAGATTGCCAGACGCCAATAATGACCATACCAAACCCGGATTGTTTCACCATAGGGACCAAACTGAGCATATTATTGGTCTATAACTTTATGTATCAAATATACATTGGCCGCAGTATGGGCTGTAGTATAAATTTTGCTCTATCTTTACAAATTCAGCATTTATGAATGTTGTATTGAAACTGGAACTTGAAAATTGGATACCTTACATGTTTATTACAAACAAAGTGGGAAAAGAAGTAAAAAAGTCCCTTATAGGAAAATATGCACTCTTTCACTGTACTTGTCCAAGGCCACACAATAATCAACAAACTCATTTCCTGTAAATGTTTATGTAATGTAAGGCTTTTGGAAGCATTTGAAGTTGTTTTTTACACAAATTTCTATCTTAGCTGCGGCTATCAAGGATGCACTGAGTGTACTGTGAGAGGAAGCATGGGGTATATGGTAAAAATCAGTTTTTGTGTGCAGATTGAAAGAAACAATAGAAATTACACTTTAGAGTTATGATATCAATGAAAGGCATACATATTCTCCCCATTTACATCACATTTTGCACATATTTCTCCTCATAAAGTATATAAAATCATTTGAAAAAAACTGATTACTTCCCTTTGACATAATATTTTTTTTATCTGTGTTCCCCATGTTAAGTTGTAGAACAAGTGGTAAATAAGCACTTTTGTAGTATTTTAACACTCGAATAATCTGACCGCATGAAGGTATTCATTTATTTTTACAAAGCGCATTGAGTTTCTTTATTTAAAAAAACTATACTAGATTACATGTCCTTCATCTAGGAAACTAGTGTTGAAATGTTTGTAATTGGATGATTTTTATGTTAAATAATTGCTTTTAAATATTCTAAATTGTTACTTTAATCTTCCAAATGCAAAGTTTGGTTATACGTAGTCTTATTTATTCATCACTTTTTTCTACTTCAGTTCTGGCTGTCTAGTTTTGGCGAAGAATCCATCCTGATGTTGGGGTTAGAGGAATTTCTGCTGAATGATTGTCAATGACATTTTATAAACTTTACAAGTAATTTTATTGAACCTATATGCTGAAAGCACCATGAGATGCGCACGCAGATCGTAGAGGTCACTAGCGTATTTGGTCGCATGAGGTCAAGTCATGGAATTTATCCCTCTTATGTTTATTTGAAAATAATGGATATCTTAATTGTTTTGAACTGGAATTTAATATATTTGTGACATTTGGAATACAAACTTTACGATTTGATACAGTTTTTGGATGGATTAATATTCTAACGATGTAGTTGGTGATGGATAATTTGTCACGTTGTCAGCAAACATTTTTTAATGAAATGGCTGAACATTCGAGCATTGACTCGGTAACGGAACTGTCTGGCACGGCCAAGACTAGTTTCAAAAGTGACAATATTTTTAGTATTATGAATGACCACAGGCAACTTATTTCGCCAGGTTATGATAACAATATTAGTGGGTTTCAAGCAAGCATTGAAAACATTAATGTAGGAGGAGGAGCCATGAGCAATGCTCCTGTCACTCACACTCCGGAAGTGGTTATACCTGATATTTACAATATGCTACTGCAAAATCAGTTGTATATCCAAACTTTGATGAAAAATCAGAATTCAAAAACTGATCCTATACAAAGTTCAACAAAGGTAAATCCTAGACAATCGGCAACAATGGCCGGACCAAAAAAGGTCGTTAAAAGTAAACCTAAAAAGGATGATTACAAAACGCAACTGGACAGTTTGTTTGATAATGATATGAACAATAACCAAACTAAAAACATATCTGCACCGTCTGAATTATATTCAGATATTTCTAGTGACGAAAGTTACGATAGCGATGATGAAGCATGTTCTGAGAATGAACATGATGAAGTGGATGTTGAAAAGGCAGGAAATGAAAATGTCTTGGAATCTATGAAAGACTTCATTAGTTCAGATGAAAAGACCGGTCCAAAAATTAATTCTGGTTTAGCCTCATACATGAACCAGGGACTGAGGACACGAGTCAATGAAGAAAAATACAAAGACCTCACAAAGAAATATGATAAGCCTGCCAATGTGAGCAGTCTAAAAGTCCCACGAGTCAACATAGGTGAGGATTTTAAATGCAATTAAATTGCATTTTAATAAAAATGTAAACTTTTAAAACAGCAATAACAAACATTACACAAAATTGCTGGTTTGGTTCTGTTGATTTAAAAGATGCATATTATTCTGTTAGCATCAATGAAAAAGATAGGAAATATCTTAGATTTTATTGGAATGGTGTTCTGTATGAATACACTTGTTTGCCAAATGGATTAACAACAGCACCGCGAATTTTCACAAAAATTTTAAAAGTTGTATTTTCTAAACTGAGAAGTAAAGGACATTGCAACACACCATATATTGATGATAGTTTACTTGTGAGCAAGACCTTTTCTGGATGTCAAAGTAATACAATTGACACAGTACAATTATTAGATCATCTTGGTTTTACCATACACCCAGATAAATCTGTACTTCAACCTACTCAAATTATTGTATTTTTGGGTTTTGTGATTAATTCAATAACAATGTGTATTAGAGTAACAAAAGAAAAGGCGGACAATATAATTAAATTATGTAGTCGGTTAATTCTCAAGGAAGAGATTACAATAAGAGAGTTTGCACAAGTTATTGGAAAATTAGTAGCAACGGAACCAGGTGTACAGTATGCACCATTATATATAAAGTCTTTAGAAATTACAAAAGATTTATTGTTAAAACAAAATTATGGAAATTTTGATGCAAAAATGACTTTGTCAGATGGAAATATTTCAGATTTAAATTGGTGGGTTAATAATATAAATACATGTAGTAGTTTCAAGCCAATGACTTTAATAGATCCGCAATTTATTCTTAACACTGATAGTTCAAACACTGGTTGGGGTGCAGTTGTGCAAGATACATTGTTCGAAACCAAAGGGTTTTTGGTCATATGAAGAACAGAAAAACCATATTAATTTTCTAGAGCTTAAGGCAGCATTATTAGCATTAATTTGGTTTTGTTCGTCAAGAAACAACATTCATGTAAAAGTGTATCTAGATAACATGGTCGCAGTGAATTACATTAATAAAATGGGTGGCCGCATTGTAAAGTTAAACAATTTGACAAAGGAATTGTGGATTTAAGTGTATACAAAGGAAAATTTGGGTTACTGCTTGTCATTTGCCAGGAGTTGCTAATATAGAAGCAGATAGGCTATCAAGATCAATAAATGTGGATATTGAGTGGAAATTGAATGATGATGTTTTTAATATTATTGATTGTTTATTTGGACCACATGATGTGGATTTATTTGCATCAAAATTTAATCATCAATTACCACGTTATTTCTCTTATTTGCCTGATAAATATGCTGAAGCAGTAGATGCTTTTTCTGTAAAATGGAGTAACATTAATTGTTATTGTCTTTCACCTTTCAGTCTGATTGGGAAGATATTGCAAAAGGTGGACCAGGATCAAGCAGCCATGACATTAGTGGCACCATTGTGGAACACTCAGAACTGGTTTCCACAAATACTTCATCGGATTGTGGCACAGTCATTCATAATAAACAATCGAAAAAATCTTCTGTATCAACCCCAGAATCCAACAAAGGAGCATCATTTAGTGAAATTGCGATTAGCAGTTTTCAGGATATCGAGGAAATCTTGCAAAATTATGGATTATCAAAAGAATCTTCTGAAATCATCATTGCATCTTGGAAACCAGCTACTCGACAACAATATTGGACATATTTCAAAAGATGGTTGTTATTTTGCAGTGAACGGAAAATTAATTCATTTAAAGCCACTGAGTTAAATGTTTTAGAATTTTTAACTTCGTTATATAAAATAGGTTTAGGTTACAGTGCTATTAATACTGCCAGAAGTATGTTATCTTCGTTTATGTCTGTAAATCAAGAGAAAACTGTTGGACAATGGCCATTGGTTAAGCGATTTCTGAAAGGCATATTCAATCTTAAACCATCATTACCCAGATATCAAAGAACCTGGGATGTTGAAGTCGTGCTTAAATATTTGAAGACATTAACACCAGTTTATATGTTATCTTTGCGTGTTTTATCCTATAAGCTAGTTACACTGCTATTATTGTTAACAGGTCAAAGGTTACAAACCATTCATAGCTTAGATTTAGATGATATAACTGTTACAGATAGTAACATATATATAGATGTGAGAAGTTTATTAAAATGTTCAAAGCCAGGGAGGCATTTACAACCAATAGTGTTGCCAGCTTTTATTGAAGATAAAAGTCTGTGTATTGTAACTGTGCTAAAAGAGTATTTAGTTAGAACATCATGTTTTCGGAAAACTCAAAAGTTAATCTTGAGCTGTATAAAACCATACACTCATGTGTCTAAAGACACGCTTGGACGTTGGGTTAAAATTGTTTTGCAAACGGCTGGTGTAGACATAACTATTTATAAACCACATAGTACTAGATCAGCAAGTACATCTGCAGCACTACGGTGTGCTACTTCAATTGATACAATTTTAAAAGCTGCAGGTTGGTCAAATGAATCAACATTCAGGAAATTTTATGATAAACCTGTATCTACACAAAATTATAATGATAATTATAGTGTGAAGGTTTTGAGAAGTCATATGTTATCAAATTCTGATAAGTCTCATGTATAACATAATAATGATAATACATATGTTAGATTTACAATCAATGACATTTTAAAAATTTAACATAACAGTTGCATATATTTGTCAATGTATGTTTGATTTAATTTACTTTTGTACTTTGATAGAATACAAAGTTGATACAACATCTTGTGTTTTTAAAGCCTATAAATAAATCATGATTGATAAGGCTGTAATAATTACAGTGAACATGAGTAACAGATCACATATCTCTGAAATCTCATGGTACTCTCAGCATATAGGTTCAATAAAATTGTACAATTAAATGAGACTTACCTTAAGTCGAAATTTGATTGTAATTTTGTTGAACCTATTTATGCTGAGAGTTAACATGCCCTCCCTATCACTCGTATTCCCACCCAGTTTTCTTTCGGTGTATCATGTGCTTATGTGCTCTGTTACATTCTCTGAAAAGTGACCTCTACGATCTGCGTGCGCATCTCATGTTAACTCTCAGCATAAATAGGTTCAACAAAATTACAATCAAATTTCGACTTAAGGTAAGTCTCATTTAATTGTACAATTAAAACACAGATTTAGTATAATGAAACATAATTATTGTTTTATTTGGCATCAAACTGCTTTAAAAAGCCTTTGAAAAGTCTTGTTGTGGTCTTTTTAGGGTATTTAATCAAACACTTCCAAATAAGGAAAAATTTAACTAAGAGTACACCAAGTCTTTAGTTTCTAGGTGTACTTGCAATACTAACCAAAGTAAACACAGAAAACAATTCATATTTATTAAACATAGTATTTTTTTTTTTAAATTTATCATATTTTAATGAAATCTGTACATTTGTTAGTTTAAACCATCAAGTACCTGTACCTTATCCCGGCCTCGTTAACATTAGTAAATATCATATTTATACAGTTGTTAGTATTTGTTAGTATTATACATTCAATTTTCAATATTTGAAAAAAAACAGAACGAAGTTTACTATTGAGATTTTTAAATATAATTATCTGTATAACAAATGCACAGGTTTTGAAAAATATATATATACTGTTTTCTATATTAAATTTCTTTTTTCCTTTATTTGCACATGAACATAATAATTTACACACATTTGTATGCATAATAGTTATATACACTAAAAAGAAGACATATTATATATTTAATAGACACAGCTGTTTTAGTTTGATACATTGCAGATAATAATTTTAAGACAGAGGCTGTTTGGATATGAAATATATACAATATATGTGGAGTCTATTGGTTTTTGTTTTTTTGTTTTTATGATAGTAAAGGAGTCCAGGGGTTCCAGCAGTTTTCTGCCCTACTGAGTAATTTATTTTTATAGAATATATTTTTTTCTATTAATAAGTTTTCCTTTAAATAATTTTTAAGTGCTATTATATTGGTTTGTTCCATAGCTAATTTGCTTCTATAGATGTAGAATTTTGTTAACAGAAGTATTATGTTTCTTATATCATTTTTATCTGTTTTTGTTAAAATACCAAATAAAACCAAATCAATATTCAAAATTAGTTTTATTTCTGTCTTCTCAAATATCCAGAAGTTAAGGTCTTCCCATAATTTTGATATATATGGGCACGTCCAGAATATATGTTCTATTGTTTCGACCCCTCCGCACCCAAAACTACAAATATTTGTATCCTTAATTTTTATTTTAAGGAGGAGTTCATTTGTGCCTAAGATTCGATGTATTATTCTGTATTGAAACCACTGCAGTTTTGAATTTTTTGTTATATGAAAGGGCAGTACATGAATATTTTTCCAATTGAAGTTTGCATTGAGAATTAATGACCATTTTTGTTCACATTTTTGTTTAGGATTTGACTTGTTACCATTCAAAATGTTATACATATCTTTTGAACCTTTCTGGGATTTAAAAAAAAAGCCTTTAACACTGAGGGCAAAACAGGACCATTTTCTCTCTTTAAGTCATTTGGACATATTTGATATTCTTTTAAATACTTTTTTATTGACGAAATTAGGCCTTGATATGTGAGAAAATTAGTTTTAATATTGTATGCATTATTAAAGTGATCAAAAGTCATAAAATTTCCATCTTCCTGTAACAAGTCATTGATCAGCCAAACCCCTTTTTTTGTCCAATTATTATATAGTACTGGATTGTTACCAATCTTTATTCTATCATTCTTCCATAAAGGGCATGTTTTAATTTGACAGTTATTTTGTACATTATGTAGATCTTGCCAAGCATCAAATACTTCGTTCCAAAATGGATTATTCAACTTTTTATAAGGACCAAGAAATTGTATTTCCAAAAAATTCAAATTTTCTGAAAAGAGGAATAGTTTTACTAGTTTGGAATTATTTCTATTAATTTTTCTTATCTAGGTTAATTTAAGACCTTTTATGTAGTTTTCAATATTTATCATTTTTAGTCCTCCTACACAGTGCGGTTTGGATAAGATGTCTCTATTGACTTTATCTGGTTTGTTATCCCAAATAAAGGAAAATATTTTTTCAGTAAAATGTTTCAGCTTTGTGCTATTTGGACTAGGTATGGACAGGAATAGATGGTTTAATTTTGATATTATAAGTGTTTTTATCACTGTAATTTTTCCAATTGGTGAGAGTATTTGATTAGTCCAAGTTTTTATAATGTTTTCAATTTCTTTCAACCTGGGGTTATAGTTTAAATTTTCAATTTCACTAATATCCACTGAGAAATTTATCCAAGAAGTGTAAATCTGCTGGAACCCCATACCAATCCCCACTTGACACACATAGTTTCTTGGCTAAACCTTTTCTTCCCAATGCAAACAACCTTGGTCTTGTCTAAGTTTATATTGAGACCTGATAAATCTGCATATTTATCTAGAGTACGGAGAGATGCATCCAAAGATTCAGGTGATCCATCAAGTATAAGAGAGGTATCATCTGCATATTGTGATATGAGATATTCTGAGTCATCTATAGTGATTCCTTTAACCTTGTCATTATTTCGTATAAGTATACCCAGTATTTCTGCACATAGTACAAATATATAAGGTGATAGGGGATCCCCTTGTCGGCAGCCCCTCTGAATCTCAAAAAAATCTGAGAGATGGCAATTTTGAGTTACTGCAGATTGAATCTTGGTATAAAAAGTAGTGATCCAATGTTTAATAGAAGGTCCAAAATTAAAAAGTCTAATACACTTTCAATAAAACTCCAAGAAATTGAATCAAACGCCTTTTCAAAATCAATAAGGAGGAGAATACCAGGTATATCATGTTCTTCTGTATACAATAAAATATCATAAATTAGTCTAGTATTTTCACCAATATATCTACCAGGAATGAACCCTGTTTGATCATTATTTTAAACATAAACATAGTATTTTACACCATTCTTTTAAAAACAGTCAATGTGCAACTTTATATACCAAATATACTGCATTGGCCGCAGTATGGGCTGTAGTATAAATTTTGCTCTATCTTTACAAATTCAGCATTTATGAATGTTGTATTGAAACTGGAACTTGAAAATTGGATACCTTACATGTTTATTACAAACAAAGTGGGAAAAGAAGTAAAAATGTCCCTTATAGGAAAATATGCACTCTTTCACTGTACTTGTCCAAGGCCACACAATAATCAACAATCTCATTTCCTGTAAATGTTAATGAGCAATACACACTATATAATTACATGTATGTCCTGAGTTTTTATACCAAAATAACACGAGATTTTCTTTTGATCTAAAACATCGAAACAGTTTGGCACTTTGAGTTCGTCTCATCTAATTATTTACAACTAAATATTTATTTTTAACGTCCATGCATGTGTTTACAATTTATTGGTATATGTTTAAAATATAGGATTTAAGTTTAAGCATAATACGCGTGCAGATGTAGCATATAGAAATCCTACTTTTTGGTTTATTCTTGTTAGATTAATTACATTATTATACGGCGAGAAAATTTCACGTAGGACTACTATAGGACATCTTTGTTAAGATTATCTTAGGACACCTTCGATGTACAGTCTGAGATATATCATAAGACAGTCCTAAAAATGTCCTATAATTTGTCCTAAGATATAACTGAAGACAAATCTTAGGACTCTTTCGATGACACGGCCCCTGCAATACAAGAACCGTTCAACTGAGTTTGGTTATATGTCTTGTTTCTTTCTCTGACCTAGGTTTTCTGTATTTGGCAGGTGTAGTGCATCATGACATAAGACATTGTTACGTGTACTTTCGAGCAGGACTGCTGTTTGTATTTTTGACATGGAACTCTTGCCCAGACTATGACTTTTTGACTCTCGACCTATGCACTTTGGGTGTGTCATCATGATATAGTGTGTTCCTTGGTATATTACCTTGACCTCAAAATATAATTTTCAATTGACCTTGCTTCTGAATATGTGGCATGTAGATGTATTGTCATAAGATGGTGAGTCTTGTGGCACGAGGAACTTCGTGTGAGCTTGCCCTCAATGTACAACTTGTATATATTGCTTGAATTAAATGGAGAATTGTCTGATTGGCACTCATACCACATCTTCTTATATCTATATTAGATATATAAATATATTTGTTAGTTTTGTGTACCACGATGATCCTTTTCTCAAAATCTGATTTGTGTTTTTTTGACAAGGAACTCTTGACCAAACTATGACTTTTTGACTCTTGACCTATGCATATTGAGTATGTCTCTTGGTATGATTACCTTGTTTTTGTTAGTCTTGTATGTTTTAAATTGTAAGTTCATTTTAATGTTTTCTCAATTTTTTAAAAATGTTTGGTTTAAATGTAAACTAAATCCTTAAAAATCCGTGAAAAATTAGAGAGAGCATTTACTAATTCAGTATCACTATGTGCTGCCAGATGTGATAGATAATGCAAAATGTTTCAATAATTTTACCTTAGATTTTATTTCATGGACATGTAGATATGGATAGTCTGTATTTACATCTAAAGAATTCACACAGAAGGTATTCGCATATCAATAAACTGAACTCAGTGCAAAGAACCTTAGAAGTACACTTAGACAGAGAGCTCAATCTAGTGAAACACTTGTTATGCTGGTCACATGTAACTTGAAATATCACTGTCTATTACCAAACTGCACCGAGATCCTGAAAAAAATATGCAAGTTAATTCTAATAGAAGTAGAATTCAATGGAAGTAAATAAGCTGTTTACTAAAATAAATGTAGAATATGTCAATTTGCCACAGATGCCCCTGCTTGTGAAACCATGAGTAAACTTCCACATATAGATACAGGATTCACGTAATTTTTACCGTTTTGTGACCATAAGCATTGTGTATAAGTTTCGAAACATTTGGTTGAGGTTAACTAAAGTTAAAGAACGGAAACAACAGATTTAGCATTTTTCCTATCTTCAGGCTCCGTGTTGACATTTGTATCATTGGTACTCGTACCACACCTTCTTACATCTAATAACTCATAAACAGTGACGCCACCCAATATTGAAATTGATAGTTCTGTGTTATGGGGTAATAAGCATTGCGTATAAGGATTATACCATTTGAATGAATCAAACTTATTTAAAAGAATGGAAACGAAAAATTCAGCATTTTCTGTGTTTTTAAAGGGACATGATAACTCATGAATGGTAAAAGTGACGCTAACAAATTTGAAATTTGATTTTGTATTTTGTGGTAATCAGCATTGTCCCAGGTTAGAGGAATGGTGGGGATCCTACTTACATGTTTAACCCCGCCTTATTCGGTATGTATTTGACTGTCGCAGGTCAGGATCCTGTAATTCAGTGGTTGTCTTTTGTTTATGTGTAACATGTTTTTATTCGTGCATTTTTGGTACATAAATCTGTCCATTTCTTTTCTCGTTTGAATTGTTTTACATTGTCATTTCAGTGCCTTTTATAGTTGACTATGCGATATGGACTTTACTCATTGTTGAACTCCGTATGGTGACCTATAGTTGTTAATTTCTGTGTCATCTGGTGTCTCTCTCGTGGAGAGTTCTCATTGGCACTCATGCCACATTAGGTGGAGGGTGGGGATCCCGCTAACATGTTTAACCCCGCCTTATTCTGTATGTATGTGCCTGTCCCAAGTCAGGAGCCTGTAATTCAGTGATTGTCGTTTGTTGATGTGTTACACATTGGTTTTTCGTGCATTTTATGTACATAAATTAGGCCGTTCGTTTTCTCGTTTTAATTGTCATTTCGGGGCTTTTTATAGCTAACTATGCGGTATGCTCATTGTTAAAGGTTGTATGGTGACCTATAGTTGTTAATATCTTTGTCATTTGGTCTCTTGTGGAGAGTTCTCATTGCCACTCATGCCACATCTTCTTTTTTATTTTGAGTATAAGTTTTGTAGTTTTTGGTTGAGGCAAACAAAACTGTTTTGGGACGTTCGGGACGGACGGACTAATTACACTTTATGCCTCTCCACTATGGCACCAACACAGAAGTTCTATCTATTTTGCTGGTGATACTCATCCCACTAGCACTGTCATAAACACACACACAATTTTATTATAAAAATATTCAATCTTAATTTTGATTTCTTTATTTTGGGCCGAATGATTATATGCATGCCCTTCACAAGGAGTATCAAATTTGACAAATTTATTGTACATATACATTTTTGTAATATTTTATAGCTTATTTATCAAATAATTAAAGCTTAAAAACTTAAATTGATCATTACTGTAAATTCAGAAGTTATTGCGTGCATTTATTATTGCGATGTTTTCGTTTTAGACTTAAATGCGATTTTAATTTTTACGATTTTGAGAAAAATCCTGTTTAATTCATGATTAACATTTCAAAATGCGGGTTTAAATTATTGCGTTTACAACTCTCTCGCATTTTTCGCAATAATAAAAACATTTTTTTTTATATGTCTTTTAACATTCTGTTTTGAACAGCTTTGAATGCAGTCATCCTAATTAGCTATATCTCAGTCTCTTTTAAAGTTTCACCTGGTGTAAGACTAGGATGTATTACCGGTAGGTCGCCTTTCCTATTTTTACTGGCCAGTAAATACAAATGCATACAAAATCAGTCAAGAGTAGATCATGAACAACCAGCTAGAAGAGCTTGGTTTTGCTTATGTCATAACCATACTATCAACATAAAGCAAACACCTACGAGAGAAGACAAAACTACTAAACAACTAGGAAAAGCAAACATGTTTGAATGTTAATGTGTAAAAGATCAAGGAAAATGACTTACTCTCATCCGAACAATCCCATCATAAAATCCAGTGTCATCAGTTTTAGCAAGTTTTGGTTAATACTAGTATTCAATATCACGTTTCATCTTTTAGTAATATTCCACAGGAGAAAAAAATCTAAGAAAATGTACATGGATATATATATATATATAATCTATGGGCAAGGCGTCTGCAAAAATGAAGATGAACATTTATTCATTTAAATAAATGAAGTGTTTGAACAAAAGCTTTAGGTCACATATGTATTTAGAACACCCAACCCAGGATATAAGGGGGGTGTTCCAACTATATGTCCCCTTTCAAATGCATTGATCGACCCAAAAAAGGAGTTCCAGCCCCCGTAACCCCCTCTTGGATCCACCACTTATAAAACACCTTTCTCGCTGTACGATTCGTGTATATAAGTTGGACTCAAAATCCACGTAGTTCCAGCTCCGAACCGCATACTACTCCACACTAATTGACGGACTGGGGTGATAGTTCCGGAACAGAAACAATCATTGGCAGTTTCAGAAATAAGAACTAAATCATCAGCATATAACATAGTTTTATGGGAAAATCTTTGTTGTAATAAGACAATTTGTAAAACACAACCTCTCTGTTAATAGTATCAAATGTCTTCCTTAAATCTATGAACCAGGCATATTATATATTTTTTAATGATTTAAACGCTTTATCAATTAAAATTGAGAATGGAAATGGGGAATGTGTCAAAGAGACAACAACCCGACCAAATAAGAAAACAACAGCAGAAGGTCACCAACAGGTCTTCAATGTAGCGAGAAATTCCCGCACCCGGAGGCGTCCTTCAGCTGGCCCCTAAACAAATATATACTAGTTCAGTGATAATGAACGCCATACTAATTATTTGTTTGAAGAGTTAAAACATGATCACTTGTTCAGCTTTCCCTTCTGAATCCAATTTGGTCAAGAAAAATATTTTGATTTCCTTCAAGAATAAGATTGAACAATTAACATACACATCAACATTCATGTTAAAAGATGTTTTCAACATTTCATCTAAAATACGATCTGAACCATTTGATTTGTCATTCTTTAAAGATTTAGCTGCAATAACCACCTCCGCAGTTGTTATATAACTGTTTAAATTCGCAGTATTACAATCGTTGTAAGCAGTGTAAATTTTCTTATTGTTTAATATATTTTATCAAAATTAATATTCGTTAGTTTATTAAAGTATATCAAATAATTCTTTTAGGTTGTAAGACAAATAGTATAAAACAGAACTAGTGGCTACCCTATAGTTACTACCTTCCCTTATATTGAAAAAATGGACCGAAATGAAACATTCTGAACGCAGTAAAACGAAACAATAAAAACTTGAAAAATAAGAAAGCGAAACAAATCTTCAATTTATACAAAATCGACAAAAACTACTAACTGATTAAATTAAAAAACGAATGGGAATGATGGACGTTAAAGTAACGAATAGGTAACGACTAGGGAATAGGGAATAAGTAACGAATAGGTAACGAATAGGTAACGAATAGGGAATAGGGAATAGGTAACGAATAGGGAATAAGTAACCATCTTGACCCATTGGGATTCGACGTCAAGTTGGTTACTTATTCCCTATTCCCTATTCGTTACCTATTCCCTATTCATTACCTATTCCCTATTCGTTACCTATTCCCTATTCGTTACCTATTCCCTATTCCCTATTCGTTACTAATTCCCTATTCCCTATTCGTTACCTATTTGTTACTAATTCCCTATTCCCTTTTCGTTACCTATTTTCTATTCCCTATTCGTTACCTATTCGTTACTAACTCCCTATTCCCTATTCGTTAATTATTCCCTATTCCCTATTCGTTACTTATTCCCTATTCTCTATTCGTTACCTATTCCCTATTCGTTACCTATTCGTTACGTATTCCCTATTCGTTACCTATTTTCTATTCCCTATTCGTTACCTATTCGTTACTAACTCCCTATTCCCTATTCCTTAATTATTCCCTATTCGTTACTTATTCCCTATTCTCTATTCGTTACCTATTCCCTATTTCCTATTCGTTACGTATTCCCTATTCCCTATTCGTTACCTATTCCCTATTCATTACCTATTCGTTACTAATTCCCTATTCCCTATTCGTTACCTATTCTTTACTTATTCTCTATTCGTTACCTATTCCCTATTCCCTATTCGTTACCTATTTCCTATTCCCTATTCGTTACCTATTCGTTAAGCCTCAGTCACACCTTACCGGATAGCTCGAACGGACGCCTAACGGATAACTTTTTTTCAATCTGTTCATGTCCGTTAGACGTCCGTCCATATCCGTTGCATGTCCGTTAAGCGTACGTTTTATCCGTCGACGTCCGTTCTGTCCGGTGGAAAATTTTGAGCATGTTCAAAACTTTGAACGGACGTCCAACGGATAAAATGTCCGTTGAACGTCCGTTTTGTACGGTACTCGTCCGTTTCGTTTCCGTTTTGTATTCGTTACGTGTCCGTTATACATCCGTTGGAGGTCTAGAAGATAAATTCACCAACGGACTTCTACCGGACGTTTAACTATATTTTTTTTATTCCTCAATTAATCCATTATCACTATATACTAGTTTTATTGAAAGTTATTAATTTTGAAACTGAGCAGCAAACATTCCCAAAGACACATGTAGTCATTCTGTTGTCATGAATACACTGTTTTAAATTGTGTCTACATCATCTAACTTGTAACGGCATTGATCCTGCTACTTGTGAAAGCGTTTATGGTTTTAATATTATGTATACTATTATGTCAAAATTCAAATGAAGCAGACCAGTTGCCTTAATATAGTCAAATTAATTGATTCATTTAAAGACAAATGCATGTATCCTGTGACACCCTTAACAAAATACCACTCAACATACACATACATATATATATATAGATTTTTTATATAAATTAGACTGTTCGTTTTCCCGTTTAAATGGTTTTACACTAGTAATTTTGGGGCCCTTTATAGCTTTTTGTTCGGCGTGAGCTAAGGCTTCGTGTTGAAGGCTGTACATTGACCTATATTGATTTTACTTTTATAATTTGTAATTTGGATGGAGAGCTGTATCATTGGCACTCACACCACATCTTCCTATATCTACATACGCACAAACTCAGAATACCATAACCACCACTTTCAAATGCTCTTTCAAATGTCAAATGGTTTAATGTGAAATTATTACTAGAACCTATAGTATTTATACTTTTATCAAAAATATCCCCATAATAATGAAATGATTAGAAAATTAACCAGAGTTATATTTCATTGATCACAGAAATTTTAAAAGGGCTGGAAAACGATTTTTGATTTGAGCTCAATAAACGGTAAACAATTTTCCAATAAAAATGAATTTAACTTTTTTCAATTATAAGGACTTAATTACCAATATCTACAGATGTTATTTTATTTATTATGAATTTTTATGACAATGGATAATCATGCTACTTCTTATCTAGAAAAAAATGGAGGATATCGATGTTATGTTGATTTGTAAAGTTAATATCAATGTGCATATAAGTAAAAATGAAAACCATTAGCGCAAAATTAAAGGAATTGTAGATTTAAATTATACATTATCAATTAAAAGCTCTTCAGAAGAAAAAAAATGCAATTGGAATATGGCTACAATCCGTCGAAAATTACAATGGACTAGAATCTGCTTACCCATCCGGGGCACCTGAGATAACCCCAAGTTTTAGTCGGGGTTCGTGTTGGTTAGGTTTTAGCTTTCGTTTGTGCGTTTTGTGTACTATAATTTGTCTGGCTCTTTTTTTTTTTGTCCTAGCGTTGTCAATTTTTTTTTTATGAGTTTCAATATCAATGTGGTAATTTTGCCCCTCTTTTAAGGTAAATGCTTTGCAAACAAATCATTTTAGTATGCAACTTTGCTTTTCCATTACAGTTGCGAAATAAGTACCTACTTTTACACTGTTTTCGTATAACCAATGTAATTTCAACTGATCAGGCGGAGCTTACGTTTTAATTGGCATAAGAACAGTCTATTTGAAGATTTGTGTAATAAGTTTGATTGGTTATAATTATTAATGAATTATAATCACCTATCAGTGTCACCAAACACATATACAAATATATTTTTTATATATTTACGGTTGAGTGATCTTCATAAGATGTGACTTTGTACTTATGCATCCCGTCATACATTGAACTTTTGAAAAATATTTTATATTTCTACCTGTGTGACGTTAAAAGCGCAATTCTACGTCTAAGTGAATGTTAATGTAACCATGTGTCTGTCAGGGCAAAGATTCGGTCCCAGTACTTTAAATCTTTTAATCCTTTGTGATTGGATTTTACAAACTTGTATATAAATTAAATCGTATAATAAAAAAACACAAGAGTGCACACGCTGAAATGTCTTGCCTTCTTTACTAATCATTGATATTATGTTGATAGACCTAAATATAAAGCTTTATTACAACTGTCACATAAACTCAACATTAACCAAAGAAAACGAAACATTGATCAATGAACCATGAAAATGAGGTCAAGGTCAGATGAACCATGCCAGGCAGACATGTACAGCTAACAATTCTTCAATACAACAAATATAGTTGACTTATTGTTTATAAATTAAGAAAAACAGACTAAAACACAAACACTTTACACTTAGCAATGGGCAGTGAAAATGAGGTCAAGGTCAAATAAAACCTGCGTAACAGACATATAGATCATAAAATATTTCCATACACCAAATATAGTTGACTAATGCATAAAGTATTAGAAAAATAGACCAAAACTCAAAAACTTAACTTTGACCACTGAACCATGAAAATGAGGTCAAGGTCAGATGACACCTGTCAGCTAGACATGTACACCTTACAATCATTCCATACACCAAATATAGTAGACCTATTGCATATAGTATTTAAGAAAAACAGACCAAAACACAAAAACTTAACTATAACCACTGAACCATGAAAATGAGGTCAAGGTCAGATGACACCTGCCAGTTGGAAATGTACACCTTACAGTGCTTCCATACACCGAATATACTAGACCTATTGCTTATAGTATCTGAGATATGGACTTGACCACCAAAACTTAACCTTGTTCACTGATCCATGAAATGAGGTCGAGGTCAAGTGAAAACTGTCTGACGGGCATGAGGACCTTGCAAGGTACGCACATACCAAATATAGTTATCCAATTACTTATAATAAGAGAGAATTTAACATTACAAAAAATCTTAACTTTTTTTTCAAGTAGTCACTGAACCACGAAAATGAGGTCAAGGACGTTGGACATGTGACTGACGGAAAGTGCGTAACATGAGGCATCTATAAACAAAGTATGAAGCATCCAAGTCTTCTACCTTCTAAAATATAAAGCTTTTAAGAAGTTAGCTAACGCGGCCACCGCCACCGCCGGATCACTATCTCTATGTCGAGCTTTCTGCAACAAAAGTTGCAGGCTCGACAAAAATCAGGTTGTTAAATTTGCTGTATGTTTTTGAAGTGATTAAGATTATAACACAATATTGATCTCTTAACCCCTATTCTTGACAATTTTACCCATTCCGTCTGTTTGTTTTATTCACGCATCGGTGTCACTATAATTTGCAGTTATAAATATAGTAGAATTGAATGATATAAAAATGCATGAAAATTATTTATATACATACGACTGTAATATACAAGTATTAATATAACATATAACAATAAACCAGAGTATACTGATATGTATCTCTACAATATAATAGTCATTATCGCTATTTTGTGCATTTTTCCTTTGATATTTTTTTGTGATAATTTTCATATCATGCTTCTCGCTTGAGATGGAAAAATTATCGCTAGAAACTAAGGAGGCCACGTGGCGTTGCTAACGAAATTGACATTGAAATTGACAACGTCGTCATAGGTAAAATAGCGATAAACAGATTATCATTGGTCATCTCAACTCGATTGCTTTTCTCACTTTCGCTGTACCAGCTCAAGCGAGAAAATCAATCTCGATGAGATAATCAACGATAATCTATAATTACAGTGATGATGAATTCCGTTATTAATTTATCATCCATGCACAAACTTGTGCCAGAAAAAAATTATATCTGTACATTATCAGGTATAATGATGTGATTTTTATTCTGAGACAAGTGCTTGTCGGACCATCCACGAGAACTTGCGGTCTCTGTATTCAGTACTTCAGTACTTAGATTAGTTTTGTAGTGACCACTGTCGTACAGGGAAGTAAGTAAGCAAATCAGCACTGAACAGATATTGTCCATTTTCTTTCCTGGGCAGCAACTTTAGGAAAACACATACAAGCTTTTAAGAAACATGTGGTTTGTTGAACACTCAAAGTTGATGTAAACTTGATGAGATTAGAAATAGAACACAAAGAATAAAATACCAAAAAACATTTATAAAATCCCTCATAAATAATATACAACAAATTATGTATAAACAAGAAATACAAGTATATGAAATTATGGCTAAATAAATAAATAATGGATACGTCTGTAAATGTTCAAATGTGGAAACTTAAAATACATTAATGATTTTAAGAAATTTTTAAATTGTTTCTCAATATGTTTAAACTGTATTCTGTATCCTAAGAAGACTGACACTTTTAAATGTGAATTAAAGTCATGACCATCTAATGGCTAATATTTGAGCACTACAGCTCAGGTGGATTTTGCTTTGTCCACCCGTCCACAGTGGGAGTGGGCACCAGGTGGGCAAAATTTCTAGCTTGTCCATTCTGCCCACCCATAGGAGAGGGCATGCAATTTCTTTTGTTTCATCAAAAGACTTGCCAGTAAAATCAATTGAAAATAGCAGATAAGCATTTGTAATCAATATTTTTACAAAAAAGGGATTATAGCTGGAGTGGGCACAGGTGGGCTGTCCACAGTGGGCTGGTGGAAAAAGCAAAATTCACCCAGGCTGTTGTTAATTACATAACTTTTATTTATGACTTAAAATTTACTGTTGTGAACTTTAGTGTCTCAATAATGTGTCTATAAATTATAAAATAGTGACATCATTCCTGTTTTGTTCATGCATTGCACTTTTCCACAATGATCTGGTGTCATACAAGTTTCAGTCAAATTTGAATTATCTCCCTTCTGTAAAAATCACAATTTATATCACTATTATTATAAGATGATTTGGTTTTTGTAACTCCCACTTAGAGATTTGTCTGGTAAAACAATGGAATTTAAGATCACTACTTCGGAAGGTATTTGCACATTAGAACCTGAAAAAGAAAAAATATATATTTAGGAATTGAATGCTTCTTTTTGTAACTTTATTGAGATGTAAAAGCGTTGACCGAAGCACATTTTGTATGAAGCGCGGAAGCATTTCATTCTAAAAATGTGCGCACGGTCAACGCTTTTACAACCCTATGAAGTTACAAAAAGAAGCATTCAATATTTATAATTACATTTTTTTAACTAGGATCATGAAAACACGAATTTTATCATTTTTTTATTTAATTTACCTGTGAACTTTATTGTGGGACCTCGTGTTATCATGAATAAGTTTTATTGTGTAATGCAATTGCTTACGGATTAACACGTGATGTGCAGTTCGCCAATCAGAATAATGTATTATAATGAAACATACATCAAATGTAATTATATACAAATATAACATTATCAATTATTGACATGTGTATATGGATTGTTTAACAAAGAATTGTATGTTTGTATGTAAAGGATATAAAAAGGTTTTAGAGTTTTAAATATAGGATTATCGGTATTACTTGTTATGAGGGGGAGGACAGGGGGGTACCCTTCTCCCTTCTCCCACCCCTCTTCTCCTTTCTCCTACCCCCTTTCTCCTTTCTCCCATTAGAATAAAACATCTCCTTTTGAGATATTTTTTCTAGAAATATTAGAAATTTTTTTAAAAGGAGAGATATTTTATTTTTTCTCCTTTCTCCAACTTTTTCTCCTTTCTCCCAGCCTTTCTCTCCTTTCTCCCACCCCCTTTCTCCTTTCTCCTACCCCCTTTCTCCCTGTCTCCCTTACCCCTGTCCTCCCCCTCTGTTATTGGCTTTGAACTATGGCTAGATGCTTTAGATTAGTAACTGTGAGTGCTTTGCATCTTTTTCATTGTAAGAGATGTATAAATACCTGTGCTTTTGTTAAATGTTTTTCTTCTTTATACAAATCTGATTAACAGATTTTTATATATTTTTCTTATGTTGTGTAGTCCCACCACTTTACTAAAAAGTTCTCATTTTTTTTTATAAGAATAAAAATAATTATTTCATATCATGCTGTGTTCTTTCTAAAGTTGGCAGGCATCATATTTGTTAATAAATTAAACCTAGCTAATGCTTTAGTGTAAATATTTCTATAAACCTTATTCCTACCCAAGTAAAAAGAGCATACACATGTACAGAAACACAAAAGAATTATTCAATGGTACTGTGTTAAATTTTTTACCAAAACACAGTTAGACTTACCTATTACTGTAATTGAAGGATTTAATTTTCCATCGTTTGTAAATATAGATGTCACTTCTATTTTGGCGAATGGTTTGTTTGGATTTGGGTCATTAGGTGTACCTTCTACTCTTGTCCAACTACCAACAACTGCATTCCAACCAATGATACTGTACAATACACATGAATGATCCTGTATGAAAAAAGAAAACAAAACATTGCAAAATTTATTTCTTCGAATTGCATACATTTTTAAACTAAAAACAAAATCAGTCTGTAAACATGGACGACATTTCAGGAACCGCGGGCCTTTGTTAGTCTTGTATGATTTTTAATTTTAGTTTCTTGTGTATAATTTGGAGTTTAGCATGACGTCAACTGTACTAGTATAAATATTTTTTATGGGACCAGCTGAAGGACACCTACGGATGAGGGAGCTTCTCGCTACATTGAAGACCCATTGGTGGCCTTTGTCTGTAACGATGTCAGCTCTATGGTCGGGTTAATGTGGCTTTGACACATTCCCCATTTCCTTTCTCAATTTTATTCATCTGGCTCCTAATATCAACAATGAATGTAAAAACACAATATAGGATAATATTAAAAAAAATATATTATTATATATTTATCTCTTGTACATTTGACTTTAAAAGACAGACTTTCGTCCTATTTCATTTTAGATTTTAGCTCTACAGTATGTCATACCTGTAAAGTGGCTCCCTCTAACACAATTGATTCTCTAACTCTTACACCTTCACGTACCTGTAAAGTGGCTCCCTCTAACACAATTGATTCTCTAACTCTTACACCTTCACCAATGTTGGCATACTTTCCAATGGATACATTTGGTCCAAGCTATTAAATAAAAAGAATTGTTTAGGTAAAGTTAACTTAAGATGAATTTATTTTTTTTATCTAGGTCCCTTATGGTCAATCTATTCTTCCCTGTTTTTTTTTTTATCTAGGTCCCCTTTGGTCAATCTATTCATCCCTGTTTTTTAAATGATTGGGTTTGAGTATTCCTGATGAAGGTTCATCTGGTTCCCAACACATTTACATGAAATAAATAAAGTTTTTAACATATCTCACGATATCTGTTATTTATACAATAAAACCTGAAAATAAAAATAAGCTAAAATGCATGATGTGATATTCAAGAAAAAGATACAGGATCATATTTACCTTAAAAAGTCCATTTTCACAAAAATTGTCTATGCTTTTGCTTCAAAATTCAACAGACTATCTTTTAAAATGGTTTTAAAACATTATTCACATTAAACTAGCAATAAAAAGTTGTAAGGTTATCTACAGAAAGCTTATTTATATGATTATTGAGAAAAAAAGTGCATAAATATTGTAAAAAACCTGACGACATGATCAACATTTTTATGAAATTCCATACTAGGCTACATATTTTTATTTTTGATATGTTTTAGACAAGAGTCAAACAAATCAATTCTATCATCAGGGTCTAGGGAGATAAATGAGTTTGAATTTTTTTAGTTTTTGACAATTTTCCAACTTGAAAATATTTGTTAATTTGGTTGTCATGGTAACCAAGTTTCCGTACTTGTATCAGTCTTTTCAAATGTTTCCTATTTAAGTTGAAGATTATAGATTGCACAGGGGGGTGGAAATAATTGTTGTGAGCACTTGTCCCTGGGCAAGTGAAACCTAAAATTTTACTTGTCCGGAAATAATTTACTTGCCCAATAAATATTAAAGTATTTCTTGTTAGCTAGCCTAATATATGATTCTTACTTAGCACTGTTGTGCATCACAAACAAATGAAATGCATTTGTTTTTATGTGTAAAAAATTAGGAAAGTAGGAAATGGGTTAACATCAATGGGACAGAAACCTAACAGCAAACCAACCAATGAAATATTACATGTAAAGGACAATTTTGCAGCAGTTTTTTGATAAAAGAAATTGTAGCCAGTAGGTACATATACTAAATTTGAGGACAGTGATTGAAGAAATGTAAACTAAATAATAGATAAACTATTGATTTTGTGGTGTTTCTCTCAACTGACACACTTGTTTTGTTCTTGATTATTTATTATTGTCTTGATGGGCAATTAAAGCGTCCCTTCTATTTACCACTTTGACAACAAATAATGTTGACCTTTCATCTATAACATGTATAAATAAGACAAAAACTTAATTTATTTTCCGAATTTCCATAGATAGACAGGGGCAATTTGATATCCACGATGTCTGAAATTCTCGCTTGCCTTTTTTTTAAAAATTACTCTGTGTCCTCCATTTGCATTTAAGGTTTTCTACTCGACTCATGACTCTTTTTGTCTTGCTTGCCCAGCTTTTCATTAAGTATTTATCAATCTGAATCTCGATACAAAATTTAAAGAAATGACACTTCCGGTAAATGATGGATAAACCTTATCCTCGATCCCGGGTCAATGGACAAAGCCAATGCAATGTTATGCGACTCGGGTTCGCATACTTATTTTTATTTATTTTGGTAATTGATCTATTTCCGGTATCATGTAAAATTTATCGTCATGTACATTGATGTTTTTACTTGCTGAACATTGGTTTCTTTTACATAAATTAAACATCTTTATACGTTTTGAAATTAATTTTATGTTTTTGTTGGATTTGAACTTTGTCTTGTATATTTTTTTACTTGTCCACGGGCAACCAAGACAAAAATAATTACTTGTCCGGTTGTTCAAATGTACGAGTCGGGCGAGTCGGGCGAGTCGGGCATAGCATTTCCACACCCCTGTTGCAAAATCTGGTATATACTTTTTATACAGTTCATCAGTATTGCACTTTTTTCAATTAGAAAAAATATACAATTATTTTTTTTTATGCCTTTAGCACCTTGTAACTTAGAAAAGTCATTTCCATAGCAACAGCTTGATTTTTTGTGTGCAAATTTCCATTTATATTAATTCTGCCTCAAGTTGATTCAATTAAACTATAGCAGATGAATATCCTTCACTATGGATGTATCACACTTTGCATGATTCTTAGCTGGGAGTAGTAAACATTTTGCTTTTTCTTATGTCTTTGCTGGCTGGGACATACCTTAATTTCATTTCTAAGAACACATTGATATTGAAATACTTCAGTAACAGGACCCAGTACTTACCACAGCTGTAGGGTGGATCTGGGCTGTAGGATGTATTGTTACATCTCCGATTATCTTTGGTTTCCCCTCACCATTAGTTGCTAATCTGTCTTTATGAGTTGTTTGGTAAATAGCTAAATAATGTCTGTTTGCATAAATTGCTGCCCTGATAAAAAAGAAAATGAATAAAATGTAAAGCAAAAGTGTGGTGCAGAGAGATGAAAAAAATCACCCATTGATGATAAAATGCACAGTACGCTTTTGTTTTATATCATATGAATCCCTTCAGGCAAAGATTGTAAGAAGAGAGGCATTCCAAATGTGACATTGTGTTGCCTCATCCAGATAAGAACATGCATGCAGAGGCCTATAATTTTACATTCTTTCTTTGCCTGTCCCAAGTCAATTGCTGTTGTTTGTTACTGTCTGTCATATTTGTTTTTTCTTTAATATATTCTGTTATAAACTGTGCTATGGTGCTAGGTCGTTAATTTTCCTAATTGAAATGTTTCATATTTTACAAGTCAGGGCCTTTATAGCCAATTAAATGGTTTAGATTTTTCTCATTGCTGAAGGCCAAACAGTTTCCAATAATTGCTTGTACCCATTTCATTTGAACTTTGTTGGATAGTTGTCTCATAGTCAATCATACCACATCCCTTAGTTTTATATATTGAAGATTTAAAGTCTGACATGTATGTTTGTTTGTCTGTAAAATGCAATAAATGTATTTAATGTATCTTATAACTCATTAGTAATTGATAAAATTTCTTGTTGGATTAACAACTGTCTGTATCACTCTACTCATATCTTTTTAATATGCATATAACAGCTTTGAAAATCAAATGCATTTACCAATCTTAATAACTTTGACCAGGACATATCTTAGATATCTTAACGAATGAATCGATTTTTACCAAATTTATCAAGTCATTTTTCATTGTGTTGATAAAACAAAGACAAAAAAAAAACTCTTTCATGTAAACTACACAAATAGTTTTCATCATACTCATATTCTTTTACAATATCAATATGCAGACAACCTGATACTGTAAATTCAGAAATTATTGTGAGTCTTTTTTAATTAATGCAAATATTACAACTGGGTGAGTATTGCAACATTAACAAAATGAAAAAGACCTCACATTTCGAAATCTAAGGCATATATATCAGTATGCAGATTTTCCTGAAATCACATTAATTAAAAATGCATGTCTGTCCATTCAAATCCCAACGGTGTATGTATAACTGAATTCACAGTAATCAGTACTCACTTCATTAACTACTGTGGATTCATTATTATTCATTGGATACCAATTTTCGTTGGTTTCGTTGGTTTCGTGGATTCCGGTGAACCATGAATTCATATGTCTTACAAATTGAAAATTTTCAATAGGATTTGTACTTAGAAATGGGCAAACCACGACTTCAAATATCCAGGAAAATGTAAGTTTTCCTCAATTCACAAAAATAAATGAATCCACAATAATTAAGAATATTTACTTTCTCTGACTTACCCTGTAGATTTAATTTGACTCCAGAAACGTTTTGTATCATAAACAAAAAGTTTTCCTGAACTAGCTAAAGGTACAAAAATATCCTGTTCTAATCTTATTACTTCACTAGTGGTTATATTTGGATCAAAACTGAAAGTAGAAAATGAAAGTTGATTTTTTTTATATGTATAGCTGCTGACCACAGTATTTGAATAACATAATATTAACATATTGTTTCATTTGAGCCCAATAATTTTCTCTAAAAATATAATAATGTATAATGGTCCAAAATTAAAATAAAAACTGAAATTTGCAAAATACTTTGACAACAAATGACAAAAATATGATAATTTTACTTCTGAGATCAAACTGTACTGAGGTGGACTAAGGCATAAGCATTTTTTTAAAGAACTAGATCGTTTTACAATTCTGAAATTCTCACTTGAAAAAATATATCATAGTTCAACCTATTTTTTCAGAAACAAAATTGCTTATAGTTGAAGGCAGTTACAGTTAAAGTTGTAAACGCCTAAGTCATTTGGTCTCTGTGTGAAAGTTAAGTCTAATTGGAATTCATACCATATCAATGTAAAGTCAAATTATTTCAATGCTCACACGGCTGACAAGAGCTCTTTAAAAGATTACAATCTAATTTTACAAATAAAAGCTGTAAAGAGGACAATCTGTTAGCAGTACATGCTTCACTACACATAAGCAATGAGGAGTATTACATGAACTGCCATGGCATGGTTACCTTATAGCAACTTCAAACAAAAGCATTGATAACCTATTCCAAGATTGGCATATATATAGTTACAATAAAACCCAGCATCACATTGTAGTAGCATATAAACAACAATTTGCAAAACTGCAAGAATAATTAATTGGTATTCATAAATTATAATTCTTTTTTCTGCATGACACCTTGATTTTTTACAGTCACCTTCATTCTACAGGTTAGAAAATTGGACAGATTATATAAATGTAAAGATTTCACAGTAAAAACAAATGGCCATATCAATATTTTAATAAAATTAATGACAGGAAGTCATTTTGACATCAATTCAAAATATATTTATGCAGGAAAATTATCTATTGTGTACACGAATGACAATAAGTTTTTAAATTTTTAATTAGTTGTTGGATTTTATCTTTGCTTTTATCCTATTAGCCAGTGAAACAAACTTTCCTCAGATATCAAATCAAAACAATTTAGATTTCATTACATTTTTGAAGTGAAGTTCAAATAGAGTTTGTACTGTGAAACAAGGAAAGGGAGCTTGAGGTAACTGAAAAAAAAACAAAAAAAAAAACATAATTTCTAAATCAACTGTATTAGTCCTGCTTCAACATTCAACATTTAACATATGTACTCTTCATGCCTACCAGTTAGTCAAATATAATTTAACAATAATGCTACAATCTGGACACTGATTAACCAGTTACACAGAGTCTAAAAATACTATTGAAAAGTCTACATTTGTTTAAACATAAAAAAAACTAAAAGTACTCTTGTCCTTTTATATCCAATTCAAAACTGCACATGTTGCTAAGATGAATTAATTAACAGGTTTTTATACAGGTATGCAAAAAGTGCTCTATAACTATTTACTTTGACCTATATTAAATGGTTTACTTTGATAAATTATGACTTGGATGGAGAGTTATCTCATTGGCACTCATACCATATCTTCTTATATCATGTATATCTGCATTTGTATCTATAAAACATCTTATATTTTAGTTTAATAAAATTATCACTTTTCAATTGTATTTCTAAACATGGTGTACTGATTATATAAACAGGGTATAATCAGTTTAAGCAAGATACTTTTTTACAGCCAGCAAGACATCAAAATGAATCAAACAAAGGAGATTCTATGACTATGTCAACAGTTTAAATACAGCCACCTTATATACAACATGTAAACAAAGCAAGATCATGCAACATTGGTAAGCATGCTCTTTTTAGATGAACCAGTACCATTAGATCATATTCTTCAAGTACTGGTGGGGGAAAACAGACTTGACTTGCATACAGTCATATCATTTCCTACAGGCATACTGGACATGATAAAAATTACTGTATATACAGCTGTGCTATTCTTGTAACATGTCATTAGATACATGTATAGTTTTATAAGACAAGTGGGTGTATGTGATGTCTATACTAGCATTACTTTAAATATAAAAAAAAACATTTAACAAATTGATATACTCACTTTTTAGCTCTGAAAAATATCTATTTATCTTGAAATAATTTTGTATTTTTTTATTAAAATATTCTTCCTGTCACTGACAATGACTGATGGTACAAGTTGAAAATAGTTTTGACATGTTGGAAACTCTTTACAACTCATTCCTTTGATTTTTAAGTCCGAATAGAGAAAAAGAACAAAAGACAGAAAAATGAAAAAAGATGTTCATTGACTTCATTCCTATGTGTTTTCCTAACTTTTTGGTCTTTGAAAAATTAAAATAAGTTCACCAGCAAAAACAAACAACTTATCAAAGTTAATTAAAAAGAAAAAACAATACAAAATAATCTTCAACATTGAATTTTTCTGATATTTTTCTTCTAAAACAGGCATTGATAAAATTCAATATTAGAATTGTAAAGAGATCAAAAAATCTTAAATTGATGCACAAATTCCTGCAATATATTCTATTTCTACACAAAGATACGAAACAAAACACAAGACAACATGCTGAAAGTTTTACCCAAAAACATCAAATCTTCCTTCTTTGCAACTAAAGACAAAATAAACTAAAATCAGATCTTGAAATACAAAATAAATACATATTAGAAATGAAAGATAGAAATTGCTGAAAGTTTCTACCACTGTTCTCCCCAGAATTTTGAAATAGCACGGTGGAAATTAACATAGCACTGGTTTTCAAAAAAACATAGTTCCACGGCTCCTATACATTCTATTATAAAATCATCAAAAATTGCACCATGGTAGAAAATATACCACCATGGTACAATGGTGCTTTAAGGCCCTGGGTAGAACACTGTTTGTAGTGAACCTTAGTCTAAGAGATTTTGTTTTTAATCAGCAAACAGTATAGGTGGCCTAACCTCAACATTCATTCTCAATTTTATTGTAAAAAAAATCTAAATTTTATTATAATAAAAAATCTCTATTTTATTGTAAAAACAATATGCATAAATCATGTTAAACTGTAGATAATCAAGTAATCTTTTGAATTAAAATTGACATAATAATTCTGATCAGGGAACCTTGGTTTAGTTTATAGTTATTCTAAATTGGGATGTTTATTCTAAATAATGACCATCATTTCACCTTTAATCTGGATTCATTTATTTTCCTGAATACAAATTGTACTTTTATTGACATCTGACTTTGTGGTTTTACCATAGTCTGCAACACATGTATTAATATACAAGTCTATTGATAATTTTCAGTTGTTTGTACATCATTGAAAATTGATATTTGAAAATAGTTTTAAAACAAAACAAAATGGTATCCAATGAAAACTGATGAATCCACAGTTTATAAATGATGTTTGAATATTTGAATTAAGCTAAAATGTTCCTTTCTTTAACCATTTTCTCCAGTGTAAAACAGTCAGAAACAAACACAGCATTTCCCTTCTGGGAAAATTTATTTCTGTTTAAAAAGTGTAATATACACCAGGAAATACATGCATTTATTTTGGTGGCCATGGTTTTTATGGCATTATTGAAGGCAATGTTTAAAGATATGGTCCATATTGCTTAGTTCTCTTTTCCTGGTTGAAATATTTACCCCATAACTGTAAGTTTTCTATATAGTTGCCGTCATGTAAAATAGGTACTCAGTTTTTTATCACATGTTATCAAGCTATCAATCATGTTCATTTAAGATGACGTTTTTCATTCCAAAGATAAATGTAATTGCAATTGATATATTGAAAATATTTTATCAGAAACCCAAGAGCCAAATTTACATGACAGAGACTATATAAAGACTACAAAAAACAGGAAAAAAGAACTTAGAAATATGGATTTTAGACACAAGATATTTGAAAAAAAAATCACAAAAATACTGAACTCTGAGGAAAATTCAAAATGGAAAATCCTCTAATCGAATGGCAGAATCAAAAGCTCAAACGCATCTAATGAATGGATAACTAACTTCATAAAAGTCTGTGAAAAAAATGTTCAATTTTCAATGAAAGACTCTGTCTAGATATTACAATATTTGGTCAAAAGTTACTGCTGTGTTTGCAACTTCCTGTAAACAGAAGTTTTAAATGCTGTAAACCAACTGATTTTCACTAACGATTTATTTTACCTTGGCAAGTAAAAAAATGCAATTATAAATCTTCACAAATAATACAAACTATGATCTTCTCTTATATGTTGCTACTTATGCACTAAATTGTCCCTACTAATGCACTTAAAATGTTGCTACTTATGCACTATAATGTCGCAAAATTGCATAGAAAGGGCTAAATGCCAAATATTATTTGTGAAAATAAGTTGGTTTACAGTATTTTATAGATATATTTCAGAAAGTAAGCTAATACTATATAATGAGAGAAAGGTGTTCCAAGGAAGCTTGTAGTTGTGCATCTTATATTTTACCATACCTGTATTTACTATCTAAATTCTGTTTAAAAATAAGTTCTAAAGGTTGGAAAATCTCTGGTGAGAACAGGTACACTCCACCATTGATTGTAGTACTAATGTAGGTCTCTGGTTTCTCTACATAATGCAATACCTACAAAATAAATTTAAACTGTTAGCGCTGTAACTAATGTATGTCTCTGGTTTCTCTACATAATGCAATACCTACAAAATAAATTTAAACTGTTAGCCCTGTAACTAATGTATGTCTCTGGTTTCTCTGCATAATGTAATACCTATAAAATAAATTTAAACTGTTAGCCCTGTAACTAATGTATGTCTCTGGTTTCTCTGCATAATGTAATACCTATAAAAAAAATAAAGCTTGTGGTGTTGGTGCTGCTGTTCCTTTCAACATCAAGATATTAAGTATTTCGTATACTGTAAATTCAGAAATTATTTTGAGCATTTATTTTGTGATTGTGTCATTCGAGACTTAAATGTGATTTTAATTTTTATGATTTTGGGGAAAATCCTGCTTAATTCATATAATATATTTTAAAATGAGTTTAAATTATTGCGTTTACAACTCTGTCGCAATTTTTCGCAATAATAAAAACCTGGCAATAATTTATGAATTTTCAGTATATATTATGTAATTTTTAAATCATTGACAGAACTTTTAAAATAGTCTTATTTTTAAAACTAATAGGAAATTCAAACACAAACAATAGGACCAGTAATTCTGATTAAAAAGTTGATACGTTGGAGATGAATGTCACTTCATGTTTTCTTTTCAACTGTCTTTGTAGAAAGGGCAGGTTAAAAAATATAAACTAGAGTCCAGAACACATTGTACTACCTACAATTTATTATTAGTAAGTTTCCTACCTCATGTGTGTCTTTGTTTTCTACAATACAACCATAATTCAGAGACTGTTGTCTTGTTGCCTGTCAAAAAAGATTCATTGTATTTTTTTTAAATGTTTGATTTTCATGTATAAATTATTACTATATACATGTTTGCTATAAAACCAGGTGCTACGCAGGGCACAGCTTTATCCGACCCTTTTTGGGTCCCTAATTCCTAAATGGTACGAACCATCATCTCCAAAATCAATCCCAACCTTCTTTTTGGGGTATTGAGCCTTCTTGTCAAATTATAAAGAGGATCCATTCACATCAAATAAAGTTAATGTCTTGACACCAAATGTGTCTTCGGACGACGAAGACCCAGATAACAACATTATACCATTATACGACCCCAAATTTTTTTTGTGGTCATATAAAAAAGGAGGAGTTAAATCAGCAGGTGCTTTTGACTAGGATGACAATTTTTCTGCTGAAAGTTTATCGGCTTCTACCACCATACAAACTAACCTCCATGAAATAGCCAATAATGCTGCAATTGTTTGAATTAGCAGTTTTATTTGCAAAAATATGCATAGTGACTATAGTCATCTCATTGTCTTTATATGAAAAAAACCTGAAGTCATCTGAAGCAAAATTATATGAGACCCATGTCATATTTTACATCAATAAAATATTCTTTGTCATGTTTGTGTTTCTGGGTTAATGTGAAATAAATGTTAGAATTAAATGGAAGTTTGTTTACATATAATTATACATTACCTATGGTTTTGCAAATAAGAACAAGCTTCTCTGGAGAAGACGGAACTAAGTTGAACCAGGTGCTCCGCAGGGCGCAGCTTTATACGACCGCAGAGGTCGAACCCTGAACAGTTGGGGCAAGTATGGACAAAACATTCAAGCATGATACAGCTCTGAATTTGGATTGTGATCAAATTTTTGACATTACATGGTTTTTTTTTACACAAAACAAATGCCAAGATTTTACAAATCAATTAAAGATTTCTTCTTCAAACTTTTTAAATCTAAAATTAAATAGTTGACACAGCATAGGTTTCTGACACAGAATGAATGTGGTCTAATGAACTTAAAAGGTTTTTTTTGCCTTTGAGCAATTCACTATGCTGTTGAATATTAATCCTCTCAAAAAAATGTTTGAAGAAATTTTCTTTTTATTTATGAAATCTGAAATGAGAAAAATTTAACCCCCCCCCCTTATTTTTCACATCCCCGTTTCCCTTTTTCAAAACTGATATCAATTCAAATTTCTAATGGAGTTTGCAACAATAACTACTCATTTAAATACATCATAAAATATTAAGATGTAAAAAAAACTGCTTGTTATCACTGAATGGTAAAGATTATTTAAATTTATCAGTTGGTAGTAAAAAGTGTATATACATTGTATATTGTATATAACAAAGATTTAAGTTGATTCTGGACAAAGAAAGATAACTCCAATTAAAAAAAATTCTTGCTATTGCACAATATTGTGCAATAGGATATTTCTTGCTTACTATTCTGGACAAAGAAAGATAACTCTAATTAAAAAAAAATTTGCTATTTCACAATATTGTGCAATTAGATATTTCTTGCCATTGCACAATACTGTGCAATTGAAAAGACTTGCTATTGCACAATACTTAATATAATAATTTTAGATCCTGATTTGGACCAACTTGAAAACTGGGCCCATAATCAAAAATCTAAGTACATGTTTAGATTCAGCATATCAAAGAGGCCCAAGAATTCAATTTTTGTTAAAATCAAACTTAGTTTAATTTTGGACCCTTTGGACTTTAATGTAGAATTTGAAATTTGAAAACAGGACCAAAAATGAAGAATCTACATACACAGTTAGATTTGGCATATCAAAGAACCCCAAGGATTCAATTTTTGATGAAATCAAACAAAGTTTAATTTTGGACCCTTTGGACCTTAATGTAGACCAATTTGAAAACTGGACCAAAAAACTTCAATAATCAAGAATCTAAGTACATTTTTAGATTCAACATATCAAAGAACCCAACCGATTCATTTTTTGTCAAAATCAAACTAAGTTTAATTTTGGACCCTTTGGACCTTAATGTAGACCAATTTGAAAACGGGACCAAAAGTTGAGAATCTACATATACAGTTAGATTCGGCATATCAAAGAACCCCAATTATTCAATTTTGATGAAATCAAACAAAGTTTAATTTTGGACCCTTTGGGCCCCTTTTTCCTAAACTGTTGGGACCAAAACTCCCAAAATCAATACCAACCTTCCTTTTATGGTCATAAGCCTTGTGTTTAAATTTCATAGATTTGTATTTACTTATACTAACGTTATGGTGCGAAAACCAAGAAAAATGCTTATTTGGGTCCCTTTTTGGCCCCTAATTCTTAAACTGTTGGGTCCTAAACTCCCAAAATCAATACCAACCTTCCTTTTGTGGTCATAAACATTGTGTCAAAATTTCATAGATTTCTATTAACTTAAACTAAAGTTATGGTGCGAAAACCAAGAAAATGCTTATTTGGGCCCTTTTTGGCCCCTAATTCCTAAAATGTTGGGACCAAAACTCCCAAAATCAATACCAACCTTCCTTTTATGGTCATAAACCTTGTGTTAAAATTTCATAGATTTCTATTCACTTTTACTAAAGTTAGAGTGCGAAAACTAAAAGTATTCTGACGACGACGACGCCAACGTGATAGCAATATACGACGAAAATTTTTTCAAAATTTGCGGTCGTATAAAAACTTGTGTCTAATCCATTTGTTTTGAACAATAAAATATGTTTAAACTTCGCTGCAAAAAATCCAATAAAAGCTTCATATGCATGGACATGATGGATATATAATATTTTTTATAAAAAAGTACAAAATGATTTACCTCTATGCCTAGGATTGTACAGTAAGATCCTTTCACTCTTTTTCTATGTGCCTGTAACATTTCTTTTAAAGGGAAATCTCCACACACATCAGAATTCATCACAAAGAAATAATCTGGTTGCCCCGCCAATATCTGGTCCCGAAAGTGATAGAGACCACCTGCTGTACCAAGAGCTGTGTACTCCTGTAAATATCTAAAAAAAAAAAGAAAAAAAAAAAGTAGCTAATAATTATTTAAACAAAAAATTTCTGAATTTACAAAATCTTTATTTGATACATTGTATCTAAATCATTGATTTTGTTTTCAAAAAAATACTTTCTTTTAAAATTGAACATTGGAAGTCTGAAATATACTTTAAGACTTCAAAGGTCACGATCTTTACCTCTACCAAGGAAAGTGATAGACATAATTTTTTTTATAAATTAAGGATGTGCTAAGAAGAGATTTTTTAAATTTGTGTCAGATATTCAGACTGCTTGGTGTTTTTTTTGTCCTAGAAAACAGGATAAAATATTTTGCCCCATAACACCTATTTTTCTTTTCATATAAAGGCATAAAAATGTGTTATATTATAGACATTTTAATAAGATTTTGAATGTTGATATTTCTAGAATTTCATATCGAAAACTATGTAAACAGCAATGCATTAAACCTGATTTGAATTTTAAACTCCATCTGTGCTGAATTGATAAATCTTGTAAGGGCATCGTTAGGCTGGAAAAATCCAATTAATATAACCTCCTTTATGTCTGGTACCTAGAAAAGAAATTAAGACAAAGGTGCAATAAGCTGTTGACACAGATATGTCTTGTCAATTTATGTAACTTTCTCTCTGAATGAAAGGAAATGCTAAAAACAAAATAGCAAGAAAGTGAAAACATATCATATCTAAATACATGTACAAAAATGCGAAAAAAATTTGGGAGTGACTTCATACAAAATACTAAACAAGAAGACAAAATATTTTGAAAGGTTGATTTTTTTCACTTGTAGAGAAAACAGTCATGACAGTAGAAAGTGTTTAAAGCAATACAAGTTCAATTTTTGTTAAGACCAGTTAACCAAATTAAATAGTATTATTGATAAAAGGGTCATTTTGGCATTCTACAATGTTAAAATAACAGCAAAAAGAATGTTTGCCCTAACTGTATCTTCCCAGGAAATAGCTGCCTATTCAAAATCTTGTATTGTCCTGATGTGAAATTTTTATAGACATGAAGACTTAAAAACATCTGATACAATTTCTCTTTGCCATCAATAGAAAAGGAATGCTTATAAATTAAGCAGACCAGGCTACCCACTGTCTCTACCTTTAAGTAAGGTTTCGACAAACAAATATATTATTATGATCGTACATGCATGTAGTACATTAGGACTGACTCACCTTACTGCAAGCTTCTATATGATGATAAATAACAGGAAAGCCCGCTACAGGAAACAAGGGCTTGGCCAACTCTAGTGATAAAGGTCGGAATCTGGTACCTAAATAAAGCAGATGAACAAATGTTACTATTAAGTTAACAATTTTGATACACTGTACTACTGTTCTTGCATCTTATCTATTCTAATCTTTATCATGTTTATGTCTTAATCAACAAAGTACTTGTTCAAAGCTTGCTTTTTGTGGTATATGGCCTATGGGGTTTGTTTGTGGTTGCAGGCCTGATTCACTTTTTCACCAGCATGTGATGATGATGAATTTGGACATCACAGACATTCTTCATGTTCTTTTTTGACAACACATTAGAAAATGTCTGACCTTACTGTTACAAGAGAGCATGAATTTCTTTACAAAAGAGCTTCTTCTTCTCTGTCATACCTATTTGTAAATTGTGCGGTACTGAGGTAGAGGATGAAATTCATTTTCTTCTTCAGTGCCACAAACTTTCAAATATTAGTTTCAACTTTTTAAATGAAATAAAACAACGGTTTAAAAATTTTAGTGGTTTAGATATTAAATCACAATTTATTTGGCTAATGTCCTCTGAAGATACTTTCATACTCCAGAAACTCGGAGAATTATTGGAAAATTTATCCTCATATAGGAAAGTTTCCTTAAATGATATATAGATATAGAAATGCCCAGTGACCCCCCTTTATATTATTAAACACTGTGCTTGTTGTATCCTTGTACTTGTCTTAATAAATATTTTTTGGTTTGGTTGTTTTTTGTCTTCTTTTTATAACATCATGAACATTGTGTCTTAATTATATTGAATCACTTGTAATCATTTGTATACATGTAATTAATGTTGATTGTTCTGCTCCTTGTGGGCGCTTTGATTAGCAATAAAATATATTTGAATTTTGAATTTGTGTGCGACTCAAACCTAGAGGACCTCTGAGTTACACCAATAAACATGCACACCAACAAAGGAAAAGTGATTGGGCCAATAAATAAAAAATGCATGTTTCCTATTACGGTTCCTACCCTTTTTATAGGGTAAAATACAGATAAACAGGTACAAAATTTTATCAAAATTTCCTTCTAGATACTAGCTTGTAATCATAAACAAGCTTCTGTCCAAGTTTGGTACTAATCCAGGATATAGTACATGTAGTATAAGAAAGTTAATAAAATTTTTAGAAATTTAACCTCAGAGTGAATGTATTGTTTCCCAGCAGAAAAAAGTCCATTTATAAGTAAAATTTAGAAATGATGGAATTTTATTTTTACCAAATTTACTTCTGGATACTATCTTACGATCATAAATGATAAACCAGCTTAGAAAGTTCTGTCCAAGTTTGGTACAAATCCAGGATAGTTTTAGAAAGTTATTTAATTTCAAAAACTTTAACCAAAAAGTGAATATTTGTGGAAGCCGCTGCTGACAGAATGTAGGATCGATCGCTATGTCTCGCTTTTTCGACAAAAATGTTTGGATTAAAAAAAAAATTCATACAGACTGCGTCCACTTTCACAGATAATAGCTGCATTACATTTAATACCAGTAAACAGTTATAGAGGTCATGGTACCATGGGCTTGCATTAATATATATTTTATCTCCAAGATGAAAATTTGCCAAAGACTGAAAGGGGGGTCTCATTGGGGGGTTCTGATCCCGGATCCCGCTTACTGTTTTGCCAGATTCCTGTATCTCGCTTACACTACGTACGTAAGCAATTCTTATTTTTTTGTAATTTCCCGTGTCACGCTAGAATTCATTTCCCGTTTTCACGGCACAATAATTTGACTTTCACGTGTCACGCTTACAAAACTAGAGGCTCTCAAGAGCCTGTGTCGCTCACCTGTTACTGTATTTACTGATGTCGGCCATCTTGGGTGGTAGGCGGGGTCATAAGACACTTTTTTTAAATAGATACCCGAGTAATGATTGTGGCCAAGTTTGGTTAAATTTGGCCCATATATAGTTATAGAAAAGAAGATTTTTGTACAAATTACAAAAATGACGAAAAGTTGTTCAATATTGACTATAAAGGGCAATAACTCCTTAAGGGGTCCTCTAATAATTTTGATAATGTTGACTTATTTGTAGATCTTACTTTGCTGAACATTATTGCTGTTTACAGTTTATCTCTATCTATAATAGTATTCAAGATAATAACCAAAAACTGCAAAATTTCCTTAAAATTACCAATTTTAGGGCAGCAACCCAACAACGGGTTGTAAGATTTATCTGAAATTTTGAGAGGGGATAAATCTTATTCTGATGGACATTTAAATCATGAAAGATTTGCCCTAAATGTCTTAGTTTGAAAGATATAAAGCAAAAACTGCATTTTACCATAATGTTCTAATTTTAGCCATGTCGGCCATTTTGTTTGGTAGGCGGGGTCATCGGACACATTTTTAAAACTATATACCACTAATGATAATTGTGGCCAAGTTTGGTTAAATTTGGCCCAGTAGTGTCAGAGAAGAAGATTTTTGTACAAGTTACAAAAAATGACGAAAAGTTGCTAAAAATTGACTATAAAGGGCAATAACTCCTCAAGGGGTTGACTGACAATTTTGGTCATGTGGACTTATTTGTAGGTCTTACTTTGGTGAACATTATTGCTGTTTACAGTTTATCTCTATCTATAATAGTATTCAAGATAATAACCAAAAACTGCAAAATTTCCTTAAAATTACCAATTCAGGGGCAGCAACCCAACGAATCCATGATATCTCGGCCTAGAACAAAATCGGACTATACCAAACTCGGACTATAACAAACTTGGCCTCCCAAAAATCGGACTATAACAAACTCGGACTGCTATAAGAATATAAGTATAATGTTGATTGTTGCTGTCATTGGAAATTAATTTTCAATTCTTTATTTAAAATGAATTTTTATCTACAATTAATTAAATAATTTATTTTTGAACATTTTTGAAGGGGATAAAAAAAAAATACATTAACAAGATATATATATATATATATATAAAGAAAAGTACAAAAAAACTTCTATTTGAAGTTGATATATTGAAAATTTACCACTGATTTGTCATTCCAGTATTATTATTTGTAATAATGTCCCTCTCAGAATAAATTTTTATTATATGCATATCTTAATTGATTATGACATCATGCCACGTGTATCGTTGACACCTTTTTAATCACCATAAGTTAAACAAACAACTGGCACATGTACTGTTGACACCTATCTAATCACCCAAGTCAGAACAAAACTACCTGTTATTACACGAAATTGGGAACTAAATATCCAATTAAATGTGTCTTGTCTTGTATTGGCTGTAACTGAACTTCAGTTTTTTTTTGTTTTTTGTTTTTTTTTATTACAAATCTTGTGTTATTATAAGACAATTCAGTGAATTGTAGTTTTTCTGGTTTCTGATCATACTATGTATGGTGGAGTCTTGGTGTGATTTATCTGTACATTGCAATACTATTTAATAAAGAAAACATAGGGTTTACAAATTTTATTTCAGTAGATGTCAACAAACAATTAACATAACAATGATTTCGTCTTTCAATAATATCTAATATTACTTACGAAAAATATAACACATAAAGCACATTTTAAACTCAAAAGCATTTTGTCATCATCTATAAGACTGAAAGCATGCAGATATAAATGGTCATTGTCAAAGCACACTTAAAGCATACATAGCACATTTAAAACACACATAGCACATACAAAACATACAAAACATACATAGCACAAACAGAATTTTGAGTCATATCTGAGATAACATGCAAAAATGAATGTTATTGTCAAAGCAAAAGCACGAGTATAAACACAAATGAAACATAGGCAGTAGCAATTAACAGCTAGTCATTGGACGGACCGTAGATGTTGCCACAATCACGAAGTAGACGGGATGCTGTTATATCACCTTCTGTGTACTGGTCCCATAGCTGATGAAGACGACCTTCCAGCTCCTTGTAGCGGGTGCGTTGGTTCCTGATGACCTGTTCTTCAGAAAGTAAGCGGACTGTTAGACGGTCTCTTCACTTTGCATCATCGAACAATACTCCTTCATTGTAATACCTGAAAAGTTATAACATAATTTTAATAACAGAAGTCACTTATACAACTAAAAATTATATATAATGTCAACCAAAGTTTCTTTTTTTAAAGTTTTTAAAACATACATACATAAAAAAACAAAAAACTCCATATATTTATTAAACCCTTATAATAAAACTGAGAAAGCATCTTATAAGCATCTATTATTTTTATAATACTTCAAGTATAGTCATTGTAATATATAATACACACATGTACAAATACGATAAGTTTTGCATTATAAAAAATAATTAAAATTCTGTTTATAGGAAGCTAATACAAAGAAGAAGTATCTTACTGAATACAACTTTAATTTCCTTATTGTAAAAGAACAATCAAGCAAGACTTTTTTATCCATAGAAAGTAAAATGTTTATGAGTAACAATTATGAACAAGAATAATATATATATAGAAGCACTTACCAGTATTACTCTGTGCTGCCATAAACTACACGAATCACACTGTAAGGCATGTTGCTCTGTTGTAACTTTTCTAGAACACTCGACGCAGTGGTCGGTACCCATGTTGAAAATGATGATGGAATTTTTTTTCATGTTATTTTATAGAAGTATTTGGTAAGATCAAAGAAATCTCTGTTGTTTTTTCAATTTTACTCCAAATCTATTTTTAGATACATGTATAATAAATGTTTGCCTCGGCTTGGCTTTCTAAAAACATTGTATCCGTTTGATGTGACCATTTGAATATAATTACTTTTCAATTGCTGAAGCCATTAATGAAGAACTACAGATAAGTGAAATTGTTAAGAGGCCATTCACTGTCAATCAAATTTCTCTTTGTTTATATACTAATCATAAACACCAAGGATTAAACACAATAAAAACACGAACACACGCCAATCATTAAAATATCTTTTGTCAATACACACAATAAATCACAATGATATTTCAAATAAAAGTTAATTATCCTCATTTAAACATATCAAATTCAACTCATATAACAAATATTTAATACATTTCTATATATATGGTCTTTTTTTTCAAAAATATTCATTATAATCAGTGGCGGATCCAGGGGGCCCGTTCCAGTCACGCTTCAGTGATTCCCTATATAAGCAACCAAATTTTTTCCCAAAAAGGGGGGACCCAGGCCCCCTGGGCCCCCCCCCCTAAATCCGCCTCTGATAATCTCATAAATTCGTATATAATTTTAATATGTAAAGATTTTTTTTTATTAAAGTAAAAAAAAAAACCCATCTACTAATCGTAGTCTGAGTTTGTTCAATATATTTCTTCATATAAATAATGGTAGGCCGAGTTTGTTATAGTCCGAGTTTGTTATAGTCCGATTTTGTTATAGTCTGATTTTGTTTTAGTCCGGGTTATCCAGCAGCGAACCCAACAACAAGTTGTCCGATTCGTCTGAAAATTTCAGGGCAGATAGATCTGACCTGATCAACAATTTTATCCCTGTCAGATTTGCTGTAAATGCTTTGGTTTCAAAGATATAAGCCAAAATATACATTTTACCCCTGTGTTCTATTTTAAGCCATGGTGGCCATCTTGATTGGATGGCCAGGTCATCGGACACATTTTTTAAAACTAGATACCCCAAGGATGATTGTGGCCAAGTTTGGTTAAATTTGGCCCATTAGTTTCAGAGGAGAAGATTTTTGTAAAAGTTTACGGACGACGGACGCAGGATGTCGGACGCCAAGTGATGAGAAAACCTCACTTGACCTTTCAGGTCAGGTGAGCTAAAAATAGGCAATCCCGCGTCACGCGTAGACCCCAATGAGACCCACTGAAAGAAACAACTATTTCAGTTATATCCACTTCTCTACTGTCTCTACTAGTCTCTACATTTCAAAGACAATTTTTAAAATATGCTTATTGAGACAACTGCTTTGTAAATGCTTATGATATTTACCTTTGATAGGACCACCGATCAATATAATTGCTTTCAGCATTATTAGTAAACAAAAATTCGAAGTAAATAAAAATGTTGTCGTGTCAGAAACCGGAAGTTTGGATAACGCATATACAATCCTGGTTGCATCCGGATAAATTTCAGTTTCCGGAAAATAACAAACTTCACGTTTATCTTCCTATTTTATGGTAAAATACAGGTGCCCCTCTTTTCAGTGTAAAGTTACACGGGCGTACTAGATTTGTGCCGATTTGAAAATAAAATTCGATCTTTCATTCGGCGCCCGATTTGATTCCTTCAATGGCGCCTATAATATTTTTTTATCACTAGCCTTCATCAAAAAGTACCTTGACCAAAAACTTTAACCTGAAGTGGGACTGACGAACGGACGGATGAACGGACGCACAGACCAGAAAATATAATGCCCATAGTAAATCATGGGGCATGATAAAGGGGAATAAAAATAACTTTCTCCTATAATTCTAGATCAGAAACTAATATACGGAGGGTTAAGACTAGCTCCAAGAATAAAAATGTTTATTCGACCGAAATACTAGATTTCACATAGATATAGCCCAGATATAACTTATAATAACACAGATGCATTTCTTTTTTGCACATCACATAAAAAATTATTTATAACAAGTTTGAGCTTTCTAAAAAGCTATGGATTGCCCTATCATAATTAAATTTACTTAACTATGTTGGTTTAGTATTGGTAATGTGGTATTTTTAGATATTGATTTATATATAAATAACGAATGTACTTTAAGAGTGTACGTTATACATCCATGCTTTAAACAAAAATTAAATTACTCATTGAAAATTAATACAATTTTAAATAGACACGACTCTTGAGGTGTGCCTCTCTGGGGGTGTGCCTAGATTGTCAGAAGTTAGGCAGCAACCATTTGATTTTCGGGGGGGGGGGGGGGGGGGGGGGGCTATGTTTTTTTTGTGCAAACCTTTTTTTTCTGTGGCGAAAAACAATCTATTTTTTTCGCGACAAGTCGAAAACAATTTTTTTCTTTCAATTATAGCATTACATATAGTGGCAGCTGAGGGTGAATCAAAAACAAATTATTTTTTTCTCCAAAAACTGGAAACAAACTTTTTTTTCCAAAAAAAACCATAGCCCCCCCCCCCCCCCCCGCCCCCCCAGAAAATCAAATGGTTGCTGCCTTATAAAATATAGATGATACATTTTTGTAAACATTATATTGGAACATTGTTAGGCAAAGCAAATTGTGCATATTACAGAAATCTACAGAGTAACAAAGCAAATAAAAACGTTTTAATAATTGGTATTTTGATATTGAATTTATCTGTGAAATACTAGCATATGCAAATAAAACGAACATGAATTAATGACAGTTCAACGGCGTTGATCGGAACTGAAATACACATAGTTAATTTTCTGACATTTGATTCTTAACATGCATCCTGGACGAGAAAAGTCTGTGACTCTTTATCTTATTTAAGCCAATAGCTGTTGCTGTATCTCAGCTGCATCATAATACAACCAATCAGAATCTATATGTGATAAGTAGTTAATTCAAGATGTCATGCATGTCGACTAAAACTAATAGCTCCGCATCGTGATGCGAAGCAAATAGCTCCTCTTCAAGTATATATGCAGTTCTAGTCAAGTTTTGAATAATTCTGGACATTTTTAACGTAATTTATTTTGCCATCCCTGAACAAGATTTTGTTTAGAGCTCGAGCTTCAATATCATCATAAGCATGCAACTTTGGCAACCGAACATTGTGGATCCTATGTTGAAAGGTTTCCTCAACTTTTTTAGGATGAAAAATACACAAAAATCCTCGCTGTTTGACAATGTGTCATAAATGCCATATATAATTAAACCTATAATGTACTTTAATGAAGATATATCTTAAACCTAGAAGTAAAACTTTTGAAATATATCATATGTCCATTTTGATATTTTATGATGTATCATGATAACGTTCAGTTTAAGGTCATAAGATAAGATAAGATAAGATAAGATAATTTTATTTACCAATCATGGTGCCCAAAATTTGAGCTATACAATCAAATGAATTACAAAATAAAGCACAGAAAATGATTAGAATGATTAAAGTACATTTAAACAAAAACAAAAAAAACCACATGAATACACATTTACACTAATTAACCTGATATAAACCAAGTAATTGACAACATAGTTGTTATGGGTGCCACTGTGACCTGGAGAAATTACATAAATCTTTATAGTTCTAGGTGTATGGGAGACAACTCCTCTTTGGTATAAAGATGACATTGTCCAAACCAAAACTTGGTCACAATTATCATTGGTTTTTTTCAGTTTGTTTTTTTAAATGTGTCCTTACCTGCCAACCAATATGGCCAGCATGACTAAAAGACATAGGGATAACATGCAAGTTTTGTATCTTGAAAACAACTATCTATAAGGAAATCAGACAACGGTAAACATGTCCCAAATGATGAGAAATACCTTCGGTATATTAACATTGAAACACTCGGACGTTTTTTTTCTGTAGGATATTACCCTTTCATGACGAATTTCCCTTTTTTATTGTTTGCCAATTATCTTGAAAGCTATACTAGATACTTTAAGGTAGATTCTTGAAAAAATGGGTCAGCTAACAAAAATATGTCTTGGTAGATGAAATTGTCAGTTGTCTTCGTGTATATAGCAGCTAATGCACTTAAATAACGATCTTAACACTTTTGTGTTTGGACAAAAAATATATACAGATAATAGAGAGAAACTGTTCAAAAGGAAAAAAAGAGTAGCTATACCGTTTCAACAAAAACATATTTTAGTCGTGACTATATTCTAGGAAAAATGATGGAGAGCTTCAATTGCTGAATATGCACAAAGACCTAGCTAGGTGATCGACACATCTTCTTTAGGGCCTCTATTTTATCATAAATCAGTACATGCAGTATCACAAATAATACTGCATCACAACAAGATGCAAGTTTAATGAACCGAACGTGCAAGGGTTGTAATAGCCAGTTAAGGTCGTTAAAAACTTTCATTTATTTTACAAGTTTAAACAATAATATTCAACAAAATTTATAGTTTATATTCGGTAAAATTAACTTTACTTAACAAAAGAAAACACAAGATCATGGTCAAATATTCTGAATACATGTACATGTATTTTTAAACAATTCTGTGACGCAATCACTTAGAACAGACAACACAAGACATGGGTGCCATGTCATAGTACGGAGGACAAGGCAGTGAACCACACTTAGCTCCAACTTTAAAAAATAGTTTCCCATTAGCATTGGATCCACCTCCTTCTCGGAACTGTGCCACGTGATCGACACAGACGTATTCAGAACCTGCTTTATGAGTGTTTGCATTGGCAGCCAGTCTACCATAATATTCTTGATGCCAGTTGCCATAACAATTTATTTTTCCTGGAATCATGTGTACAGATGACTTTCCGACGGCTCTACATACAGCACAGGGAACATCATTATCATATAAACCTTGACCAAAATAATTGGTTTGATATTCTGCACCATATATTGTCGCATCACCGCCTGATGAGTCGCCTTTGATAAATTCTGGATGGTGAGGCAAACACACATAGTTTACAGCAGAGCCTGTGTAACCATACCAACCGCCACCAGCAATCCCTGTATTAATAAAAGAATAGAGTATGCATTTAAGCTCCTGTCCCAAGTATGGAGCCTCTTGGATTTGTTATTCTTGTAATGATTTTAATTATGGTTCATTTATGTGTTTTGGAGTTTAGTATGACGTCCATGTTCACTGAACTAGTACATACATGTTATTATTAAGGGACCACCTGATGTACATTATGTACACCTCCGGATGCAGGATTTGTTTTGCTGTGTTGTAGACACTTTTGTGGCCTTCGGCTGTTAATTTTGTCGTTGATTGCTGTCTATTTGGCGTATCTTTAACATTTGTTTTAATTATATTTAAGGATGTATATTTGTTCATGTTTAATTAACAATATAGATACATATTGTTGGTAGTTTTTTAATATGTTTATAAATTTCATTCTAGACCTTTAGCTTTACTATAATGACGGCATGAATATCCAATAGGAAATTATACATGTTTCTTTTAAAATGTATTTGTTATTTTACAACAAAAATATAATCGGCATGGCTCTTTCATTTTTCATCTTATAAAAACTCAATATAATATTACAAAGATTTGTATCGTAATACTATAAAAATCCTTGATTATTATAATATCAAACGGATGATCCATTTGTATTTCTAATAACCTAGGGACATTTGATTTCAGAAGAAGTTCTAAAAACAAATGTATTTTCATTGGTCAAATTGGTCGTAATGTCCCTACCCCTTCACTACTTAGTTTAATCACCTGAATAAACTAATTCTGTTCCGTTAGACGGACAATCTTCTCTTCCCCATCTAGTATAAACAGATCCTACAACTAAAAAGATAATAATTCAAAATGTAAATATAAAAGAATTTTAAGGGTGTAAAATTTCAATTGGCGGAAGTACTGGCAAAGACAGTCATGCTTTTTTTGCTCCTGCAAAAACTCTAACTATCAAGATCTAGGCCAGCATACAAACTTAACAAATGGACTGGAGTCACAGATTTTAAGGATTTTATTCGAACGGTAAAATTAATTTTTCAACAACTTCACTGATTTCACGACAATAATGAAAAATATTCTGAATATTTCGTTTACTACAAGAGATTTGCTAATGTTGCTAACGTCGTCGGGTTGTTAGTGGCGATTGATTGTTCTCCATTGTTCTCTCGGCGTTCAATTGCAACAAACATAACTTTATTATATACATATATTTTGAATAATAATGTCGGAATACAAAGAACTTGATACCAAAACTATCTCTATATTAAACTCTGTACTTGCTGTCGTGGCAGATCTCCAGACAAAATGTGGAAAGCTTGAGCGGGAAGTTTCAAGGATATCGCAATTTGAGGGGAAATTAGACGCAATGATAACAAGAATTGAACACGTAGAACAGAAGTGCGAAATTGTGTTGAACCGATATAAAATGATCGAAGAAAAAGGAGAACACATGCGTACGGTTGTGCATAAAATTATAGATCGCTGCAAAGAAAATGTGTCGAAAATATCATTGCTAAAAGAAGCAAAGATAACAAAGAAAACACATTCGATATAAAATGCGTCAATGACCGATTGTCAAATATGGAGAGCGATGTCGAAGAGTTACAATGGAGATCAATGACTAACAACATCATTATATCCGGATTAAAGCACGAGCCAAATGAGGATACAGAGAACATTGTAAGGGATTTTATCCACAAAAAACTCGGAATCGTTGAAAATATGAATTTCGTTTCTGTACATCGTTTCGGAAAGCAAAGACAAAATATAATGACTAAGTTTGTATCTTTGAAAGATAAACAGTTAGTCATGAGGAACTGTCACAAATTAAAGGGGACAAATATTTCTGTCCGCGCACAATTTCCTGTAAAAATTGAAAAGAAGAGAAAAAGCCTATATCCTGTTTTAAAGCAGGCAAAGAAAGACCGAAAGAAAGCTGTTTTGATAAGAGATAAACTTTTCATAGAAGGAGAATTGTACAAAACAAACGATGACAGAGTATCAAAAAACATGGATCGCAAGGAAATACTGAACAGAAACAGCCACATTTTTGAAGCCGATAAATTATCGGATAAATGTCAATTAATTAATTCGACCCGACCCAGTGATTTTAACTCATGGAATCGTCCGATACCAAATCTGCGGGAAATGCTGAAGCGGAATAGAATTAATTCTGACGAAACTGACTCGTAATTTAAAGCCTGGCCTATACAAATTAGTGCGAAAAGCATGAACTCTATCAATAATCTATCTTGAAAAATTAATTCTACGCTAGTACTACCCTAAACTTATCTCACAGATACTTAAAACTTCTTTTTCACCCGTAGTGATAAAATGTTTGCGTTATTTTTTATTTGTAACATTTATTGAGCAATTTATTATTTTGTATACTACATAATGCTGCTCTTGTTGCACACAATATGTGCTTGAGTGTATTAATAAAAAAAAATAAAAAAATAAAAAATGAAAATATAATGAAATCTAAAGGATGTAAAATCACAATTCAAAATGAAAATATAATGAAATTTAAAGGGTGTAAAATCTCAATTCCAAATGTTAACATAATGTAAAATTTTCTAAAAATCAGTCATATAAGTTTCAATATTACCAAACTTAATATCATTTCAACAAAAATATCAATCCACACATTTTAAATTATTTCAAATGATATCACTAGTTCAAGAATCAGCAATGTTGTGTTGACATCACTGCAACACGTATGTTTTCCCTCCTAAAGTAATATTATAAATCCAGATTATCTTTCCTCATAGTGTTCAACTCTGAAAAAAATATGATTTGATTGATAGTGTCGAAAAACTAAAAAAATTAAATTGTTGCCCCCTTATGAATGTGCAATGGTATTCTAAAGTGCGATGTTCATGCTAAAGTACGATGGTCTACGCTAAAGTGCGATGGTGTCAGACGCTAAAGTGCGATGGTTGTTTGTTTTTTAACTGCGATCAGAAATCACGCTAAAGTGCGATGGTATGACACGCTAAAGTCCGATGGTATAACGGGAATGTGGTTCAGGCAATGGTTTTCGTTTTTTGCTGACGTCCTATTACATTTTTCGTTTATTGTTTTAATTATGTGTCAAGTCGTAGTCTTTCTCTTTTGAATTGTTTACACTGGTCATTCTATACATTGTAACCCTATATAATAGCTAGTTGCGGCATGGACCAAGGCTTTACGTTGACGGCCATATGATTATTAGCTGCATACATGAACGGCATTTGGGATTGGATGGATAGTTTATTCTACATCTTGTCGAAGATAGAAAGTTGTTGTATTGGCAATCATATAGTATGATGATACTACACATCTGTTTGTTAGGTTGCTGTCTAATTGACGTATATTTATTATTTAACAGAAATAACAAACCATATAGTATTATTTTGTTTTGTATTGAATAATTCAATAAGAAAGTAACTGTTTTGATTAAAGTTATTTCTACAATTTCATAAATTAAGTTAACCTCTTCCAGCAACGATCAAAAATTCCAGATTGTGCATGATTATTTGTTTTTCTCTTCTTTTCTTTCTTTTCTCGTGTAATAAAAGTCCTTAATCTGGACAGACATTCTCGTCATAATGCTGTCGAACGTTGCTAACGTCGATGCATGTATTTGAAGAAAAACGCATTTTAGCGTATCAAACCATCGTACTTTAGCGTAGGCCATCGCACTTTAGCGTGACCATCGCATTTTAGCGTCCCAATCGCACTTTAGAGTCCTACATATGTATTATACATGTATATACATATTATTTTTTTCGCTTTTTGAAACTCGCTGATCTGCGTTTCAAGATCAGGAATAATGATTTTAACCCTTAGAACCTTAAAACGAACCGCACATATCGATACTTTTTAAAACAACATGTGAACAAGTAGCTAGTTGAGTCTTATATACACAAAACGTGCTTCTCGCGTATTATTTTAAGATGGTTTATGTAATGAGGTTGTCGTGTATAGAATCAATTAAAAGAAAAAAAAATATGGTTTTACAGACTTGATCACTACCAAAGTCCAAAAGTAAAAAAAAATAATCTTGATTTGCATGAACAATTACTCGAGATTCTCCAAAAGTATTACTGTTGTCTTAATTGTTCTTGACAAATTCTGATTTATATCAAATTTGTATGAAATGTACTCGACAAATTCTCAACAATCTGAATATGGTCTTCAAAGTTCTGGACAAATTCTTGACAATTGAATTATGTCTGGAAATTTCTCGACAGATACTCGGCATTCTTATTTTTTTTCAATATGGCTTGACATATTCTAAACATTTTGAATTGTATCTTAGATTTATTTGACAAATGATGACCAATGTACATGATACAACTTATCTTTATTTCTCTAAACGTGTATATGTTGTGTACAAGTTATCATTTTGTACAAATTATAATTTGTACAAAAATATTGTACAAATTATAATTTGTATTTTGACTTTGTACAAATTGTAATTTGTACAAAAAGTGGTTGTACAAATTACAATTTGTACAAAAATGGACAAAAATTCACTTATAACTTGTACAATTATTTATCATATGGATTTTGGTGAAAAAAGCATCGATACACATTATTGAAATGCTATTAAATGACCACACAGTACACCTAAGTTACAAAATCAAACATTATTTCTTTATCATTCGTTTGAGCAGTTGATCTAGTGATTTATGGAATCAGGTATTACAAACCATCTTTTGACTCCCAAATCGATGACGACCTGTTTTACTGGCATTTTAACTGCTTCACATAGCGAACGTTGAAGCTCAAGAACCGTTGCTGTGAATAAACATGTGTATTTCACTGCTTCAGTTGGACTTTTAGACAAATAAATATCCAAGAAAAAAAGCGAGATTAAACACCCCATTTGGTTAAGGAATATGACTATACTAAAGTCAGGAATATGTCAGTTGTTTTTCTGCCGTTTTTTTATCAATGTTTTTTTCAACAAGGATCTTTGTTTTATAAATATCAAACTTAACGGAAATCAGTTGAGACAATCTAAGCTTGAAAAAACAACGTTAAACATATGCAGAACAGACAGACAGACTTTTATTTTATAGTTGGTGTAGTATTATAAAATCATCAGACCCAATGGCATTGAACCATCAATCTTTTCACAAACAAAAGTGAAGCTGAACAAGTCATATAAATCCAATCTTTTGAGGTACCAATTACAAATATAAACTATAACTTGTTTAAAGAAAGATTTGATTGTTTTCATGGAATTTTTGAAATAACGAATAAGTGGCAACATATCTTTTGAGATCCTTTTCACGATCATCAAAATGCTAAGCACGATCTTTCACGATACAAAATATCAAATTTTACAACTATAATCGTTTTTGCAAACTTTCTAAATAAAACAAAAATCCTCAAAATAACGATAAGAACTCATCAAGCAGTACTATTGAATGATCTCTTTTTTTTTTTTAAAGAAAAAGAATTTATGTATTAAAAATTTGTATAAAAATCCTATTTGTTTACTTTTTTCTCTCAAAAATTTCGAAGATCAATCTGCCTTTTGTAGTTGTGAAAAAACGGTGTATTTTGTTAATTAAGTTTAGTGTGTGGTCAGTTAATTACAATTCTATCGTGTGAATCAATGCATTTTTCACCAAAATTCATATTTAAAACTTTTGTACAAGTTATAAGTGAATTTTGGTCAAATTTTGTACAAATTGTAATTTGTACAGGCACGTTTTGTACAAATTATAATTTGTACAAAGTCAAAATACAAATTATAATTTGTACAATATTTTTGTACAAATTATAATTTGTACAAAATGATAACTTGTACACAACATATATAATATACTATTGTTTGTGATATAACTTATCTTGATTTCTCTGAACGTGTATATAATATACTGTTGTTTGTAATATAACTTATCTTTATTTCTCTAAACGTGTATATGATATACTGTTGTTTGTGATATATATAACTTATCTTGATTTCTCTAAACGTGTATATAATATACTGTTGTGTGTTGTACAACTTATCTTTATTTCTCTAAACGTGTATATAATAGACTGTTGTTTGTGATATAACTTATCTTGATTTCTCTAAACTTGTATATAATATACTGTTGTTTGTGATATAACTTATCTTGATTTCTCTAAATGTGTATATAATATACTGTTGTTTGTGATACAACTTATCTTGATTTATCTAAACGTGTATATAATATACCGTTGTGTGTGATATAACTTATCTTGATTTATCTAAACGTGTATATAATATACTGTTGTTTGTGATATAACTTATCTTGATTTATCTAAACGTGTATATAATATACTGTTGTTTGTGATATAACTTATCTTGATTTCTCTAAACGTGTATATAATATACTGTTGTTTGTGAGATAATTATCTTGATTTCTCTAAACGTGTATATAATATACTGTTGTTTGTGATATAACTTATCTTGATTTCTCTAAACGTGTATATAATATACTGTTGTTTGTGATATAACTTATCTTGATTTCTCTAAACGTGTATATAATATACCGTTGTGTGTGATATAACTTATCTTGATTTCTCTAAACGTGTATATAATATACTGTTGTGTGTGATATAACTTATCTTGATTTATCTAAACGTGTATATAATATACTGTTGTTTGTGATATAACTTATCTTGATTTATCTAAACGTGTATATAATATACTGTTGTTTGTGATATAACTTATCTTGATTTCTCTAAACGTGTATATAATATACTGTTGTTTGTGAGATAATTATCTTGATTTTTCTAAACGTGTATATAATATACTGTTGTTTGTGATATAACTTATCTTGATTTCTCTAAACGTGTATATAATATACTGTTGTTTGTGATATAACTTATCTTGATTTCTCTAAACGTGTATATAATATACCGTTGTGTGTGATATAACTTATCTTGATTTCTCTAAACGTGTATATAATATACTATTGTTTGTGATATAACTTATCTTGATTTCTCTAAACGTGTATATAATATACTGTTGTTTGTGATATAACTTATCTTGATTTCTCTAAATGTGTATATAATATACTGTTGTTTGTGATACAACTTATCTTGATTTCTCTAAACGTGTATATAATATACTGATGTTTGTGATATAACTTATCTTTATTTCTCTAAACGTGTATATAATATACTGTTGTTTGTGATATAACTTATCTTTATTTCTTTAAACGTGTATATAATATACTGTTGTTTCAAGTTACACTTAAGGTAGATGGGGTGTCTAAACTTTTATCCATAGATTTTTTTTAATAATTTGCCAAAATGTAGTTAATCTCATGCCTTTTAAAAAAATGATAAAAAAATGGGTCACCGGACTTATTTTCACGCTACACGGTGTTTAAAATTGATAGATTTTGTATAGATTATGCATGGAAAACCCAGTTTTCAGCAAAAAATCTTAAACTACACCATAGAATTTTGAGATAGCATATGAGAAGATAGTTTTAATAGTATGCTTTCAGTTAAGATAATATGGGGTCACCGGACCCGTTTTCCTGCTACAATACAAAATAGGTAAATTCCTAACACATTCTATTGTAAAAGTACCTTAATCTGAATTATCTGCCCTTGCATTTGAGTTGCTTCCCCTTATGTGGCAAAGTTGGAAAAAAATTAAAGTTTTCTGTTTTTTGTAAAATACAACCATAAATATGATTAAACATATCATTTTCCATACTGAAGTGAAAGTTCTTACACATGAATTACCTACTAAAATTTGCACATTCTATTAAAAATCTAGACCTTGTTTTTTTATGGTATTTCCAAATCCAAGATGGAGGAAGACTCCCTATCTACCTTAAGCATGTTAAGCTTTTTACAACAAAAACAAAAGTTGGACATGTAGATATTTTTATAATAAAAAATTTGGATATAAATGATACAAATATGGGTATGAAATTTAAAGTATTAACAAAACAAATTAAATGTGCGTATGCTGGTATAAACCAATTTAAATGTGGGTTTGTAAATATTTACAAATTTTGATTCATAAATTTTATAAACAATTGCTAAAGATTCAAACCAATCATACTGTAGACATATTTCATTCTTCATGCACAATATTCAATGTTACTATGGTAAATAAACAATTATTGTACCAAAATATGACGTTTTATAATTAGCAAAGTATTATTGTGTTCTAATTCTTCTAAGTTTAATTTAACGATGATAACAAATTGTATATAACAGCAAAAGAAAGTGTTTAAACACTGCGGAAAGTGTCTATACACAATGTAACAATATGTTTCAAAGTAATTCAAAATGAATGGACACGAAATGAAAGAAAGTTTTTAATTTAAAACTTACCAGAGTTTGAAGTGACCATACTCTGTTTAATTGTTGAAAGTTCCAGTTTATTTTTGGTAAGTTCTAACTTATTGTTTGCAAGCTCCTGTGTAGTTGTGGCAAGTTTTTGTTTCATTTGAGTGACGTCAGCTGATTTTTGTGCCAGATCGTGTTCTAGTTGAAAAGATTTCTGTTTTAAAGTTTGTACCTCCAAAGATAATCCCTTCAATTCAGTCATCACATCCGGGTCGTTCAAAAGGAGTCGTTTATCAAACGCAAAAGACCCTACAAAGAAAACTGAAAAACAAATAAAGTATTTGTAATACGACATTGCCTTGTTTAATCTAGACTACCTTGTTCATCTACGTATTTATAATGCAAAATTTATCTAATCTTAGGCTATAAGTGTCGATTGAAGGGAAGTAGGTTACATCCTTGTTTCAGATGTCATCTGTGAAACGGATATTCCATAACGGTCAACAAACTCGTGATGACCTCTGTTAAATTCACGAAGGGATTATTTCAACTTCACCCTTTTGAACTCTTGGTTTAATAGGTTCTTTGTTCGCAGCAACCTTCTATAAAGGAAATACAAGCCCGGGAATACATGTATAGTATCAAATTGGGAGATATCTACTCCGTATGCAGGTTTTGCTTGAATGTTGCTACAAAGAAATGGAAAGTTCACAATTAGGAAACTAAAAGCTAAAATAATTTCTTTTGTAGTAAAGTTTTGTTTTTAACCGACCCTCATTGTCATTTTCTAGATGTAAGTGAAGACATGAGGCAGACTTAACTGTATCTTTTGTATCCTTTATCTCTAGTTCTATGGGATAGATGCGTTCAACTGAGTCACCAAATTTTAATTTTTGTAGTGAGAGAACATCATCTATATAGCGGAAAGTAAAGTTAAAGGATATTGCAAACTTCTTATCTTTATTCCTAATGTCCTATATAAATTCAGTCTCATACAAATAACGAAGCAAGTCGGCATGAAGAGGGACATAGTTGGTTCCAATTGGAATGCCGACAGTCTGTTGAAAACCACGTCATCTAAACGTTGCAAATATGCTGTCAATCAAGAAATCAAGCATTTTGGTAATGTCAATTTGAGAGGATGTTTTGTTTGAATCAGCGTGATTCTTTACAAAGTATGATTTAACCCTCTCTTCGACTAGATACGTTCGCCATTCTTTTTAATGAAACAAAGCAATGCCAACTATTTCAATTTTTCTTTTGGTTTGGAATGGGGAAGAGTTGTGTTAAGTGTTGAAAAGTATAATGTTTTAATACTATTGCAAGATGAGAGAGTTTTAGCTTTTGTGTACTATAAAAGATCTCTAGAATTTTTTAGAATCCACATCTGATTCACGCCACCTTTAGAATAGGCAGTTTCACAATAACTTTGAAGCCCGGCTTTGATTACTGATAAACTAGATGTTAATAATTATTAAGAAAGAGGTTTCATTGAGCTCTTTGAAGACCGAGCAATATACCGTTGTTCTGTTAGGAAACTTATGTAGTTTATGTATCAATACAGTGATGGAAGATCCAGTTTTTCATTTTCGGTTGAAATTTCAAGGAACATAGAACAGACCTATGATTATCCAGGATTTCCTCTTTGGTAAGTGTCGTGAGGGTATATGTTGAGTTTCCAAGTGAATCATCAATACCTAATTCATTTATCAAGCAGTTTATATAATGAGATTAACACTTGTTTGGAGTTTTATCCGCGGCCGGGGACATATATGTCATGGGGGTAGTACAAAAGTTTTGCAACATTTGGTTCTGTAAAGATTGCCGTATCATGGGTATTAATTCTAATTTGTATCAACGACCTCACAACCTTAATCCATTCAAAATGAGCATCTACGTCTTCTTTTTCGCGTTTAGCCCATTGCCTTGCATAATCCTCAACTGAATCCATCAGTATTTGTTTTGGTCATTGCCTGGCATAATCCGCGACTAAATGCATCAGTATTTGTTTAGCCCATTGCCTAACATGATCCTCGACTGAATCCAGGTGTAGTTGTTCAGCCAATTGCCTAACATAATCCTCGACTAAAGCCAACAGTATTTGTTTAGTCATAATATTTACCACACGTTTTTCGGTAGACTTTGCATTTGTGATTTAAAATGCCATAGAAATGTTATCCAATTTCATACAATCTATATAAAATGTAAGCATTTGACCGACGAGTACTGAATTGTCAATTATATTCTAATTCGTCACCTCAAACGCATATAAAGTATTTATAAAATAAAAACAAACACTTGTTACATAGGAATAGCTCGCCAGCATGTGCAGCTTACTGTTAAATTTTATTAAATCAAAATATTGAGTCCCGATGTCATGATATCGGTCACACCGCTGCGTAGTACACGACAGCCTACAAAATAGAAAAACAAAATCAGAAATCATATATACATATAAATCTTAATAATCGAACAAACAATGTCCTACTGATAGAATAAATATCTTTCTATCTATGCGCGAAAACATTTCAAATGTACAAGCATCTTAATCCGGGAGGGGGGGTGGGGGGTCTTTACCTAAACTAAGCTGCCTTACTGAACGGTATACGAGCTTCGAATGACCATATATCTTAAATTACTTAAACAAGACAACTATTCGTGCTTTAAAAATCCCGTGCTATTTACATAACAAATATCATACTCAATATATTTACGCAATGCGAAAAATATTGACCAATCCGAAATATCATATATTTAAAACACAAACCTGTTTATCTAACATAAACACCAATAGATGACCACTATGCGGACACACAATCACGTGTGATTGTTTACATAATAGAAAACACGTGTATGCTCAACTTTAATAAATACATTAATATTTATACGTGTAGATATTGATAAAATTGTATTTGTCTAATTTTGTTTTCAAGTACTTTGAAAGAAATACAACAACTTTTAAATGAAATTGAAAATAAAGTAATTAAAATTTGTGATAAAATAAAATAAAATAGTTTACCCTGTATAGTAGGGGGAAAACCCAGCACCAAATATCCGACAATATTTTTTTAGCATGTAATGACTACATTCTTAAAAAAAAGTAGGAAAGAAAATTTAAACCTGAAACTAATATGCTGACATACACCACCATGCAGTTACTTCCTTAAGTTTCATTTCCCCTATATTTGGATGATATATCTTACAATATATATATAGCGTTTACTGAAAGAACCGTAGCATTGATTTCCCCTGGAAACTGCTTCAGTATAATGGCATTCACCAAGTTGTGGCCTCATATCTTGACTTACATCTGGAAATTGACAATAAGGGTCGGTTGCAAAACAAAATATTACGACAAAAGAGATGATTTCAGCTTCCCAATTGTAAACTTTCCATTTCTATGTAGCGACGTTCCAGCAGCGCCTACATACGAAAAATAAATCTCCGAATAGATACGATATATCCGGGTTTGTAAATACTATCATGATTTTTTTGATAGAAGGTTGCTGCTCACAATGAAGATATTAATCCAAACGTTCAAAATGGGGAATTTTACGGACGCCATCATGAGTGTGTTGACCGTTATGGAATAACCGTTACACAGATGATATGTTCATTTTGTAACTACAGTCCCCGACCTTTTTCACGAATGTGACCTACCGAATAAGACTATTTACTGGCTTTGAAATAACATGAGCAACACGACGGGTGCCACATGTTGAGCAGGATCTGATTAGCATCCGATGCACCTGAATTCACCCCAGTTTTTGATGGGGTTCGTGTTGCTAAGTCTTTAGTTTCTATGTTGTATGTTGGGTTCTGCTGTTTGTCTGTTTGTCTTTTTGTCTTTTTCATTTTTTAGCCATGGCGGTGTCAGTTTATTTTTTATCTACGAGTTTTACTGTCCCTCTGGTATCTTTCGCTCCTTTTTAAACTAAATTGAAACGCAAATAATCTGAATACTGTTGTGTAAAAAAAGCGCAATTTAAATGGTGCATTAAACTTTAGGAGTAATCAGATTACCTCAGTTGTTAATCAAACACTTGTTTAACATGACTTGTCCGCTATTGGAGGTAATGCTTACCCGTCCTATTTGATTGACGACGTAGGTTTCCGTGGGTTTATATTTAATTTCTTTGATTGAGTTTCCTGTCTAAAGGTTTCTAGATTGTATTTTTCTCTTTTGATTGTGCTTCCTGTTTATCCCTCTGATTATAATTTTGTATGCTCCTTCAAGTTATAATATTTTATCCTGCAATTGGGTGTTCTACAATACATATACAGCCCTACATATATCGCTATCCTGTATCTGTATACTATACAGATATCACTTTAAAGCTCCGCCCAGTGCCGGACTAAGTATTGTATGAACCTGGGTGACCTCAGAATGTGTATTGCAGTCGCTTTCCAATGACGTATTAATTGCGAATTAACTATTACTTTTATACGTTCTGTTTGTTTTCAAACATTTTTTCAGAGCAATAAGAATCACACCAATTTTCTGATATTATACACACATGAACAGCAGTCTTTTCTACGATGACAACTATCGATTTTAAAACTTGAATGTGTATTATTGTGTAACAAAAACAACCATGTCGATTTCAGCATGCAGGTTTAGTGAATGTCGAGTCTGAAGCGTAGGACAACTCGTACACTCCTGTTTCAAATTGGCCAATGTTTTGTTATTTTTTTTACTGTTGAAATTAGTTGTTATGTTAAAATAGATAATTATTCACCATGAGCGATGTATTATTGTTGACCATTCGAGATTCTTTTTTTGTGAACCCGTCTTCAGCTGAATGTGTGATTACTGTATAGTATTACTACACGGGCCTCAAGGGATTTCAAATCGAAAATAAATGCAAAACATGTGTTAAATAAAGACAACAGTAGTATACTGTTTTCCAATGACGTATTAATTGCGAATTAACGATTACTTTTATACGTTCTGTTTAAAATTTGCTTTCAAACATTTCTTCAGAGCAATATCCTCCTCTGTATCATTGTGTCTTTCAAAACAAAAATAATATACAAAATTAATTGTAGGATAAAGACAATAACTGTTTAGTGTCTTGAAATATCAGCTGTATTTGTACTCGGCTCGAAACAGGTGTAGTAGCTCGCTAAAAGCTCACAAACACCTTGTTTCCCAGCCTCGTACAAATATAGCTGATATTTACAGACACTAAACAGGTATTGTCTATGTATTGTTTACAATTATCTTTTGGTTAATAACTCTCTATCCTTATGTTGAGAAAAAAATCTAGGTTAGATTTAAATCATGAAAATTTATCCTAGATATTGGTAAGGTCATGGTACTGTGTACTGTAAGTACAATTGACTTTCTGAACTTTATTATCAGATTGTGTTTCAACAGTTCTGTAGTCAAAAAAAAAATGTTAGTGCGTTCTTACAGAAAGGCGAAATATTTCATATAGACTTTTATATGGGACAAAAGAACTATTAATGCCCACATGGCAAGGATTTAAATTCAATGAAGATTCACTGATTGAGTACTCGTTAGTTTTACCGAGCGAGTATTGGTAAAATATCTACTAAAAGGGTAAACAATTATGATACGCTTTTATGGTTTGGTGGTCGTTACCTTATTGACATTAAATCTGAACATACCATATATATATCCGTATATTAACTACATACATGACATATGAGCACAGATATCGTCGCTAAGAAGCGACGTCGAATATACTGTTTACCGCGCTTAAAGACATTGAAGAAAGGCTGCAGTAGTATACCGCTGTTCGAAATTCATAAATCGATTGAGAAAAAAACAAATCCGGTTACTAACTTAAACTGAGGGAAACGCATCAAATATAAGAGAACTACGACACAACAGAAATACAACATTATAACGAATCACACACGGAAACGAACTATAATATAACAATGGCCATTTTCCTGACATGATACAGGACATTTTAAGAAAAAAACATGACGTTTATCAATTATAAGAAAATGTCTATAATAAAAGAAAGCAGTTCACAACATTCTGGGATACTCAATGAGGTTACTGTTTTTGAGAGAAACTAGTTTAACAATAAGCCGTATAGTAATAAGTCAATTTGATGAACGAATCTTTGCAGCACTTACAATCCCAATTAGTCATGTAATCACATATTCTACAATACATAAATCCTCATTGTTCTTGGTGAATTATCCATGAAAAGTACAACATAACTGATTTTCAGATGTGTATCAAATTTTCACAGGTCACAAGTCCGGTGAGGTATTTAGTTCTCAATTGATTATTGTGATGTTCTAAAAGAGTTAGTTTCCGTTGAACTAGTTTATTAGCTTCGTCTGGTTTTATTGTATTGTCCTCTGTATTTATAAATTTATCCGTCAATATTCTCCTCCCTTGTAATAAATATGATGGTGTCAATTAACGGCGGTGGATCTAAGATATCCGGCGAAATGTTGTCTCCGTTGTCCTTTCCTGTGAATTAATTACGTGAAATCTGTGTGTTGGAAGTAACGTATACGAAATGTCAAGTCTGAAAGCACTCCATTTTTCGTTTAAATCGTATTTGTTTTCCCGTAGGGTTTGTATCAAAAGATCTTCCCTCAAAGCATTTGATCCAAGAATTCCGAGACGGTAATAAATTGGGGAAGATTGTCTTAATATTTCTCGCTTTGTTATTTTTATAATGTTAGTCATAGGGTTATGCTATCAAGCAAATGTAAGGAATTCGGACTTCGAACTCCAACGCATACCCAAGAGTTTATTTTCGAAGTCCAAATCGAATACTTTTACCTGTGCTGCCATATTGCTGAGTTCCTCAATGTTTAGTTTTCATGTTAAAGTTGTGAGATTGAAACAAACGCTACCTAAAAGTTCCATCGAATTTATACATTTTCAATGCAGTCTCATTTGTACCTATACTTTTTTAAACGTTGCCGACATCAAGTCTCGTTCAAGTGTAAATCTTGTGTGGATCGATGCATGCTTTAGTAAAGATGCATTTAAGATAAAAAGTAGCACCGAATAAAATTTCCTTAAATCTGTATGTATTTAGTTCGCTATGAGGTTTATTAGTACGATCCCTTAGCCTGAAAAACTCCTGTCGCATCTCGGTCTTACTTGTCGAGTCCAATTTGCAGAAAGGACTTTTCAATGTCAGTTGTATTGACACACCTTTCAAAACGGAATCGTAATTGAATATAGGTAAGTTTATTCAACTGGTGAGACAATGAAGATAAACAGCTGTTTTAACTGTGTGATTCATAATTTTGGAGACACCTACAACTGAAGACTATGCGTATAGGAGTGGCTAACGAATCATGTTTAACTACGTAGTGGATACGGCTTGTGGTATGGTTTTCCGATGTCTTATATAAATCCTCTTTCTTGTTGCTTTTACGGTTTCTCCATACAGTTGCAACAATTCGGATTCTTTGGCGAGTTTATTTAAAACACTGAAAGTTCTTATCCGGGCTATTATTTCGTTGCTTGGCAACTCCGGATGGTCAGGTTTACATGCCACATTCTAATGGTAAAGGTTAGATATTTGATTGTCTAACGCCACATTCTCATGGTAAAGGGGTAAATAATTTAATGGTCTCAAAATATGTTCCAATGGTAAAGAAGTGAGTGAGTGATTTGATGGACTCACATTACATTCTAATGGTAAAGAAGTAATTTAAGTATTTACTGGTCTAAAACTACATTCTAATAGGAAAGATGTATATGATTTGATGGTCTCAAAATCAGTTCTAACGGCTAAGAGGTACATAGTTGGATTGTCTAATACCAATTGTAAAAAAACGAGCTCAAGGGAAATTTAAAAACAGAAAGAAAACATCAACTGTCAAATTTCAGACTTGGTACAGGCATTTCCTTATGTAGAAAACTGGTTTTATAGATTGCGAAACCTCTCACGTGTTTGACAATTAAATGCAATTCAATTATATTGACAGAAATGTGTGGACAAAACAAACAAACAAACAGAATAAGTAAAATGTCATAAATAAAATACAGCTGTCAACAATGTGTTATAATCTTAATTTGCGATAACTACACACAAAAATGTCAAAATCGCATATAGGCAAAGCATATAAAAACATTAAATATATTAAGCAAAACTGAAATACAGGTATACACAAATTGACTAATAGTGCACAATGACAGAAGGACGGGATATATAAGTTTCGAGGCATACCAAAGGGTTATAACCAATAATATATTAAACAGTAAAGGTAATTGGTTCAAGACAAGCCTGAATATTTGTTTAGTTGATACCGAATATTTATGAACAAGGTATCTTCCGATGAATTTTGAAAAAAACGGGAGGAGACATAATCCTGTTTCATCAACTTTCTGCTCATACATTGGTGACATTTTATAAAGTCTGAGTGGCAGTTGCAAGCTCTTGTAAACCAAATGAGTTGGAAAATATACATCTCGTATGCAGGTGAGTTTTTTTTCTTAGGAGGGGTAAATTGATAATTTCAAAATTAAAATTGTCTCGTTTTTCAATGATTACGGTAGGTAAATCTTTATTGAGACAGCAACAAAACGTTAAAAATACCTCTAAACAATTAACCTAGTTTTGATCTTCAAAACAATTATCTGCACATTATGTTCAATAAGCTGTTATCAGTTTTGACTACGTGTCTATTATGATTTTCTTTGTACGTATAATACAATGAAAGTTGAATACAAACCATTATGTCAGGGGATTTTCTTGACTTTTTTTCTCGCAAAGCCTGTAGTAGTTGAAAAACGCCTTCTTTTAGCTGATCCTGATGTCGCGGCTTCCTTGCAGCAGATGTCTTTAGAAATGCAAAAACTAAGAGCAGAAGTTTCAATGTTGACGCAAACGACATCTGGTAAGAATTATAACATTTAAATTGATGAAAAGAGTTCTACCTCTGGGTGGTTGAACATTATACCAACATAAAGTTCACTAAAATAATAATGTGTTTATCTTTGTCTTTTTCTTATCATATATAATTGTGTATATAGCGTTGATACAGAAACGAATAAATTGTCTAGCGTTTGCTGGCCATTGTCCAGGATTTTCAAACATAATTATCCCCATTGATCATTTTGTACTTCGATATACAAAAACAATCATATATACTATTATATAATTGTTTTGTGTTTGTGTGTCTACTTTATACGTTTGAAGGTTCAAATTATAAAAAAAGTAATTTCTTTATCGTACTTTTTATATTCGTAAGGGTCTGTATTCACGAGATGGGGATGAAAAGTCTGTCCAATTAATGGAACCGAGCTGGTATACACAGGTAAATCTTTATTATATGGCCTCTTTCTGAAAGAAAAACATATTATTTAACTTTAGGCCTTAATATTGTATATATAGATATTATATAGTCCTAAATACTGCAGATGATGGCCCTGGGTGTCTTTTGATTACATTTTGCGTTGGATTCCTGTCGCATTTGATTTTTCATCCTGAATTAGTTGATTACTTTTTTGCAAAACAAAAAAGCCAATGATTTGTTTAATATTCGAGATGCAGAATAAATTAAGCAGTCATATTTTGTATTTCTTCTGTAAGATCCATACAATGTTTTTATTTTTATTTGTTTCGTTTACATTTTAGGAATTCTTGGCGGGGGATATTACGGCCATTATGGAGCGTCAGCGGATTGTGTCTGTTTACCACATGATCCTGATTTCATTCATGGAGATAAGGTCCAATTTCCGTCTGAAGTATCGACAATGTATGGCGGGGAATACCAGGACAACTACTTCGGGAATAATCTACTCCAAAACGACCCACCATGTGCCGTGTGCAGGGCAACTGGAAAAACATCTGTCATTATGATTCCTGGAAAAACAAAGTGTTACGGAAACTGGCACTTAGAATATTATGGACGATTAGCAGCAGGAAGGGACTCACAAGAGGCATCGTCTAAATACATATGTGTCGATCACCAGGCACAGTATCGAGAAGGTGGTAGTGCAAATCAAAACGGGAAATTATTGTTTGCAGTTGTTGCTAGGTGTGGAACTTTGCCTTGTCCACCATACTATGAACACGCACCGATATCATGTGTTGTTTGTTCCAGATAATATAAAAATAGCAGAATTGATAGAAATATCTGCCATTTTTTTATTTAAATTTTTCCTCCGTCGATAAAGACTATGTCAAGTCTACAAAACTTTACTGATCTACACCTTCTATGAAAGTTATTATAATATAACTCTTAAACGTTTTCCAATACTATTATTCAAACCTTAAGAAGATGTTTCAAACACAGATTTTGATTATATTTTTATGTTTCTGAAGGGTGACATTTAGTCATATTTGTCTTTTAAATGCGATAGAGGGCACCTGTAAGTTCAGAAATTAAAGCGAAATTGAATCAACTCGATTGCAAAACTTTTGAGAAGGGAAATAGGTATTTAAATTATGAATTATGCATACTTGTTTTCAGTACTGCAAATCTTATGCTGTCTCATTTTTTGTCTTAAAAAGAAATACCGTATTAATTTGTGATTAATAGTACTTAGCTTATGTCATATATGACAGGTATTTTTTTGTTCAACATTATTAGAACTTTGCTTTTTTTTTACATATTTGAATTATTTTGTATGTTTTGATCTTGGTATAATTTCTTCTCTAATTCTTACTCGATTTATCCTTTTCCTGACCCGTTGATTATATTTATTTAATCAACAAGTGGTTCATTTGATCTCAGTTGTTCTTTGGTCAAAATTCGATTATGACGTCAAATTTTCTTGTTTTCCTCTGAAATTCCTTTTGTGACGTCATGAAAAAGGCGACCATGTCTGATGAAGTCGCATAGAAAGAACACATCTTTTTGCAGGTCGTTCGAAAATAAGAGTGTCCGCATATCGTCTAAAAATCATTAGAGAAACAGATTCCACCACCAAATCTAGTGCAATACGATATTTATCCACTCTTGACAGTTAAATTTTAAATATTTAAAACGCTCGGCGAGCTTCGCGTTTTAAATTTGAAAATTTAACTGTCTCGAGTGGATAAATATCGTATTACACTATAATAATAATAATAATAATAATAAATTCTTTATTTAACGAAGGTAACTCATTTAACATACAATTGATAATCTCACACAAGGCCTTCACACATTTAAATGAATATTTCATATAGAACAATAATCAATAGATATGTACACAATTACAAATATATATATATATATACACTAGCATGAAAAACAGACTGTAGAACTAGCATGGCAAAAATGTCCTAAAAAAGTTTGTCTACTCATTTTGTTTTATGATAAAGAGATTAGCACATTTCATCTTAAAGCTTTCTATATGTCTTAAATCCTTTAAATCATTTGGCAAATTATTCCAAATGATTAGACCAGAATATTGAAAAGTCTTTTTGAAGTATTCAGACTTTGGCCTTGGTATATGAAGATGTCCAGATGTTATTGACCTAAGAGAATAACTATATAGATCACTGTACGCAGTAAATTTACTTGTAAGATAATCTGGTGCTAATTTAAACATTAAAATGGCTTGAAAATATTTTATCCGAGTATAAATGGTCATCCAATTAAGTTCTTTAAACATTGATATTGATGGATAATCAAAAGGCTTATTCAAAATTAATCTTGCTGTGCGCTTTTGTAGTTTATGAATCCGCTCACTGTTGCAATTTGCGGTAAAACCCCATATGGTGCAACAATAATCAATTATTGGTAACATATAACTATTGTAAAAAAGGATAAGACCTTTGCGAGGTAAGTATCGTTTTAATCTTTTTAGCAGGTATAATCTGCTTGAAAATATTTCACATACTTTATCTATGTGAACTGACCATGATAGATTTTTATCAATATGGATACCAAGAAGTTTTTCCACTTCTACATTGTCAAATGCAGTTTGATTTTGCGATAATACACACAAGACATCGTTACAATTCTCAAGTTTTCTCTCATATCCCATAAGCATATATTTGGACTTCTTGTTATTTATTATCACATTGTTTTTAGCACACCATTCAATTACGTTTTCAGAGTCTTTATTTAAATAAGAGTTTAAGTTTGAAATAGATTTGGACGATATATGCAAAGTTGTGTCATCTGCATATAATTCATACTCTGTGTGTTCTAATTTAAACGGGAGATCATTTTTATCGATTAAGAATAATAAAGGTCCTAATATGGAACCTTGTGGGACCCCAAATGTTACATTATTGTATCCTGATTCAATTGTTCCAATTTTAACCTTTTACAATCTATTTGAGAGATAGGATGAAAACCATTTAACAGAGTGATCATCACATTTATATAAATTTAGTTTCGATAATAAGATGTTATGATTAACAGTGTCAAATGCTTTTTTTTTAAATCTAGAAATAAAACAGCAGTAAAATTGCATTTGTCAAATTCTTCTAACCATTTGTCAATTATTTTGATAAGTGCTGTGTGGCATGAATGTTTTTCTCTAAATCCAGATTGTTGTTGTACTAATAGTTTGTATTTAGTTAAAAATGAATACAATTGTTTAGACACAGTCCTCTCAAAAATCTTGGACACTGTAGGTAAAATCGAAATAGGACGATAATTGTTAGGATCATCCTTATTACCGGCTTTGAAAATTGGAGTTACTTTTGCATACTTTAAAATATCAGGAAATATACCTGTACATAAACTAAGGTTTATAATATGAGTGAGAGAATCTACTATTATTGATTTTGATACTTTTAATATTCTTGGGCCAACTCCATCGGTCCCGGTTGATTGATTAATATCTAGATTTGAGAGATATTTAAAGACATCATCATTTGTGACAGTGTATAGTGAAAACAATATGTTATCATTAATTTTGGATTTAACATAAATGTTTATTTTCTCTGATTCAAAATTAGAATGGGGATGTGGAATAAGTTTTTCTCCCACTGAACTAAAGTGATCATTTAAGCAGTTTACAATGTCAACTTTATCCGTAAGATTCTTATCTTCGTATGTTATCATATCAATATCATGACCCGTTGTAGAGTTAAGATCTTTTAAATGTCTCCATAGAGTTTTACAGTTTTTATCATTATTAATGGCTTCCATAAAATACTTAGATTTTGAAGAACGAATCAGTTTATTTGTTAGGTTCCTGTATTTCTTATAATCATCTGTATCACTCGATGCACTCGATGCATTGGTGGAATGTATATTTATCGAATTCCGATTCAGAACAACACCATTATTTATTTGACAAAACAACACAACATACAGGTCTTTGTACAGTTAGATAAATATAGCTTCATTGCTTTCTTTACAATTTTTTAAACAACCAATGAAGCTATCATATTTATGCATTGTGATATGTTGCAAATTTACTTATTATATTAAAAGGACATTGTAACTTAGAATTCAATATGCAATTTTTTATTGTAAATTCTCCACATGTATCCTGGTTCATACAGAAATCGAATGTAACACTCGATGATCAATAATTATATAAATCATAAATAGAAAAATCGACAATGATCTAAAATGCTAAATATACAAAATAGAATAAAACGAATTAACTGATACAACGATTAGAGATACGTCCCTAAGTAACAGAAAATCGTACACTCTGTCTAAATCGAGTTTGACATGTATCATATGGCCAGTGAAATTGTTTATGAGATGAACAAAATAGTTTGTCAAGTGGAACTTCTGTAATCAACCTGAAAAATAACCACACAATACAAATATCAAAAATTGATTAGGTTTAGGATGTCATGGGTGTATTTTAAAAAAAACCAGATGTAGGTGAATAAAAAAATAGATTAGAATTTAAAATTGACATCATAATCGAAAAAAGTATTAGTTAAAGGGGCTCTAGCTACGAGATATATAAAAAATCTAAAGTATGATTATTTTTGTTCAATCATTAATGAAAGTGACATTGTGAAATAATAACTTGCTTTTATCAGCTAAAAATGGTTCAAATTTGTCAAATAAAGCTAATAAACATTGATAATGAATTATTCACTTGCAAGTGAAAAACTCGACCTCATTAAATCCGTATTCATGTAAACTCCAATTTAACCCCGTAGAAAGAGATAGAATTCGCAGGCATTGCTCGTGTATGGTTATTTAAAGGAAAAGTATGTCAACATGGAAAGTGAAACAAAGGTAAATAATTTGATTGACTAATTCGATCCACAAAAAAATCTTTCTTATAAAGGTAAACACGACGATTAACATTAATTTATAATTTATAAAACAAAATTTAACAGACCTTTAAAAATATAATTGCACGAGCTACATAATCTATTTATATCTCTGTTTATGTTTACATCGCTTATATGGTCAAAGAAGGTCAACTCGATAGCTAATTAGATGGCGTCTTGGCTAAAATTCTTACGAAACGAAGCGACATCTTATTGAGCCCATGTCCTTTAAATTGTTTATTTTATACTTTTGATAGTTTGGAAAAATGTTTTACATTGTTATGAACAATATATTAGAATTTGAGTCAAATTGGTGAAAATGAATTTGGCAGCTAGTGCCCTTCAAGGAACAAAATAACCCTATATAAATATATTATGATTATGAAGCTCCTTTTGAGATATTAATTTGTGGGAAAATTGCGGGAAGAGGCTGACTCGGACATTTACCTTTATATATGAATTGGCATTATCTGCGTCTCAATCGAGAGAAAATAAATATAGAATATGCTTACATTTTGGTAAATGACCTTTTATGAGCAACATGTATTGAAGTCTTATATGAACACAAAATGAATGTCATTGTTGCAAATATTTCATCCTGTATAGTAGAGAGAAAAAATACAAGGAGTCAACACATTGGAAAACTATTCCTAAACCTATATCTTGATCCGTAAATGTCAAATCCATCTAAATCAAACTTCTCTTGTAGAATATGGTCGATGAAACTTTTCTAGAATTTAAATCATTTGTATTTAATAAGTGGTTCTGCCGATAATAAAAAAGAAATTGACAACACGTTATTAATGTTCGAAGTGTTTTTTTTTTTATTCCTTTTATCTGAAACTTACAGCCGAATATGTGAAAGCCAATGATATCGTGTCAACTGTGCCCGAGATAGTTGAAACATAGTTGTTTTGTAAAATTCCGAAATCTAAAAACGGACAATTTTGATGAAAACCGGTTACTAGATACGATCAGATTATTGATTCGAGGTTCATAATTTCATAATTTTCACCGAATTAGTTGGGAAAAACATGTAGACAACGTGTTATTGGTGTCCAAATTGCAGGCATTACGGAAGTGGTTAAAAGTATGTAATTTATAAACTGTTGTAGGGTGAATTTTTATAAAAGATTTGATGACTTGAGAATTTCAAGAAAGGTACAAAAAGTCATAGGTACTTGGGAACATGGCACTTTTTTTAATAGCCATCTACGACTATGCATGATACATGTAGGACACAAAGGCATGATGATAAACTTATTGTGATAGGAAGAGAATCGACACACAAATTGAGGTCTTCTCATTGAATAGTATAGATAGATGTTGTGTGATTAACAATGTGCTGGCCATGGTGTCATCTCCATTATTTTGAAAATGGCCATTGTTATATTATAATTCGTTGCTGTGTGTGTTCCTGTTGTGTCGTAGTTCTCCTCATATATTTGCGTTTCCATCAGTTTTAGTTTGTAGGTGTAATACCACGTAATCATGGTACGTCACATCCGGTTGTATACGAAAATAGGTCGAAAAAAATATTCCCTTCAATATGGCAGTAGGTAATTAATCCTACATTTTATTGCAGTAAAAGATTTCTGTGTCATAAACATACGTCTTAGGTATTTCAAAGCACCATTATTTTTTTTATTTGGGATTTCAATAGAATATTTTGTAATCTTGAGGTTACATGGTGACTTAACCTTGTACACAGATAAAATAAAGGGATACATTTGATTGGTTAACTTCCAGTGATGGTTATTTTCTTATATGCAACGAAATGTTATGTGAATTTTTTTCTATAGTACTGGCCAGGATAAAACTTTACTCATGCCAAGTATTTCTTTATTTTAAACAAAGATAAATTCTACACATTTTTTTGAAAAGTGAAAATTTAACAAAGCCTAATAGGGGAAAATCAATGGTGGTATTACACCTAATATCCCGGATTTTGTTTTTCTCAATCGATTTGAGAATTTCGAACAGCGGTGTAATACTGTTGTCTTTATTTAAACTGCCTTTATATTACTTCCTACGTTACCATATTTTTTTATCATTTAAAGACAGTTACTGGTATATGTACATATCCATCAAAATAGGTAAGCATGTCCTTGATGTACGACCCTTGTGTAAACTGCATTCGAGAATATTTTGTACATGCACAAGAACAAGCAACAAGTTAATCGTACGGATTAACAGTTAACTAAACGTACACGAATTTCATAAGATAAAACCAACAATAGTCAATCATATAAGATTACGGGGGTGTAGTTATGTGACTTGTTCATGTGGACTATCTAGATATCTAGACATTGATCAGGAACTCTTCAAGGACAATGCACAGTTTTAAATACTTCTTTTGTTTTTTGTTTTCTATAGCGGAAATTGTTGCCGAAGATAAGAGACTTCTTATAAATGATCCTGATGTCATGACTCAAATAAAACAAATGTCATTGGAGTTACAAACTCTTAAACAAAAAACTGCACAACTGGAACAGGAAAGTACACAAAAGTCGTCAGAAGTAAGCCAAATGAAGCTGGATCTCGGATCAGCCAAAATTAAAATAACACAGTTAGAAAACTCAAATTCTGGTAAGATTTTTATTTCAATTTAAACTTCCGATGGACGTGTGCTTGAACTTAAAATATATACTAGTTTTGTTACTAGTGATATTGCCTATCAGGGCGTTGGTTGAAAATGGCGACCATAATGAGATAGACCGCAAACAACATGTAGATATGGAAACATTTCTTTATGCTTTGATAGTGTCGAGCCGTATACATATTATGCTATATGCCTAATATTCTACCTACAGCACTCTTGTTTATTTACTTTAAATCCTTAATGCCTTTAAGTTTCTCCTTACAGTCTGGTCAATTTCGCTATTTATTTTGTATAAAAGAAGGATTTGGATTTGCGTGTTTGTGTGATGTTGCTTTTTTAAAATTATAAATTAAGAAAATCATTCCGTTTTGATTCCAAATGATTAACGTATTGATTCTGTTATCACTGTTTTAAAATTCAAGAATGATTCCTTAAATTTTAGTCGATGATGCAAATATTTCTTTTAGGTTTTGGTTCTGTTTATACCAGATGGGGAAGAAAGGATTGTCCATCAAACGGAACAGAGCTGGTTTATACGGGTAATTGTTTAACTTAATTTTAAATGAAATAAACGCATAATGCTGTCACTTACGTCAGGTCTACCTTAACCGAATTACATAACACGTTAGAGAATAGATTGCAATTATTTCATTTGAATTTATTAGTTCACCGATGTTCAGATCACATTGATCGATCAAAGAAATATAAATCAAAGGTAACATAAAAAAACAAACGGTTGGAATCGAACGAACTCAAAGAGAACTAACACTCGGTGCTACTCCTGTTAGTGTTAAGCATCATGCATCACCAGCCATGCAAAAATCTACTCAATCAATATGTAACAGTTAGAAATAGACTGTAACTTTAGTTTATCTCATCCACAATTTATGAAAATTATGCTAAAACCCAAAACTTGCAGACGGAGTTTGAATTTGGGCACTGAGAAACTTACCGTTCTAGTGTAATGTACCTTTGAACCTTGGAAATTGCAATTTTTGTCGCTTCCGCAATCTTACGTTTGTTTCGTCAAAGTTTTACGAAACTCGTAAACAATGCTAAGAACCACAACACATAGTTCAAATTCGGTTTGTGATACATATACCGTTCTAGAGTTATGTCCCTTGTAACTAAGAAAATTTTCCAGCTTGTGTTCAGATCTTTGGAACTTTACAGAAAAGTGTGCAAACATATTTAGTTATTCACCCTACATTATCGTACTTAGTTAGAACATTTTTCCCCATTGTCACATTTTAAATTCACATCTACATTTAACATGATAAATGTTCAGTATATACCTTTCTCCACTTTAAAAACAAACACCTTCTTATTCCGGATAGAGTTGCAAACATAAAATGGAATCCGTATTACAACCGAAAAATATTAAAAAGAGAGATATATTTTAAGGAGTTTGTAAAATTCTGTTAAGAATAAAGTGTTGATACAATAATTTGTGAATCGGTTTGTATTTTAAACAGGAGTTACAGGTGGAGGCTTAATGGATCATACTGGATCAGCTGTTAACTACGTTTGTTTACCTCACGACCCAGACTTTATTCAGGGGGATACACCTGGTGGAGGTGCAACATTATACGGGAGTGAATACCAAGACAATTACTTCGGTCATAATTTATATGACAATGATGTACCTTGTGCAGTTTGCAGAGCAGTTACCAAGTCGTCTGTGGTAATGATTCCTGGCAAAATCAAATGTTATGGAGACTGGAACCTAGAATTTTTTGGAAGATTAGGAGCTGGAGCCGATAGCCATAGTGCTGCATCTGAATTTGTATGTGTTGATCACCAGGCACAATATATAGAAGGCGGTGGTGCTAATCATAATGGGAAACTTTTCTATAAGGTCGGAGCTAAATGTGGGTCATTGCCGTGTCCACCGTATTATGATATGGCACCGGTGTCATGTGTTGTTTGTTCAAAGTGATACCAATATTTGTATCATATGCATGATCAATGATAAATGCTTTGGATATTTTTATGCATTCTGTCAGAATTATTTTATACAGAAAATCACAATCGGTGTTTGATTTATATACAAAAGAAAGACAGAAGATACTTTCAAACTCAAGAGTCGAAAACACACAGAAAACGCTTAGGCAAAAAATACAACAACGAATAATGACAAATAAATTATAACATTAGTACATATACACAACAGACTAAACAAAACAAACAAACAAAACATGGATTTGTTGAAGCAATACTAATAATTATGGGATATTCATAAAATCTTAAAACCATGCCACAGTTAAAAAGAATTATTAGAAAAAACCAGAAGATGTAGTATGATTGCGAATGAGACAAATCTCCATAAGAGACCAAATGTAACAGAAAGTAACAACCATAGGTTACCGTAGGTCTTTAATAATAAGCAAAACCTGTACTGCACAGTCAGCTATAGCATGTATATAACGCCCCGAAACGTCAAATGAACAGCAATTCAAACGAGAAAAGTAACGGTTTAATTTATGTATGAAAAATGAACGAAAAACAAACATTTATCACATCAACAAACGACAACCACTAAATTACAGACTCCTGACTTGGTACGGGTACATACATACCGTAGGTGGCGGTGTTACACACATTAGTGGATCCAAACCGTCCCCTAGCATTGGACATTGGTGTAACAGTACAGCATAAAAACATACTAAAAATCATTTGAAAAAGGAGGAACTCTTCAATCGGATTCCATCAGAAATCCATATAACAAACTCAAATAGAAATACATATACAAACACACAGAGTGGACGTGGTCAGGTATTTAGATATCATAACAACAAAAAACACTAAGTACAGATCTGAGAGTACTCACAGTTACTAACAGCTAGTTCAAAGCAAATTACATCTAATAAAGATATCATGCATCTAAGACTGATGATGAGTTTAACCTTATGATTTTGCATTCGATTAGCATGATAAGGGACTTTCCATTTGAATTTTCCTCGGAGTTCAGTATTTCTTTATTTTAGTTTTTACATAAATTATATTTATAGTTTGCTTATCTGTAAATATACGTAATACAACGGACTATAGGAACTCTCTTTATATCACATGACGTGTAACGGGGTATTTTCTGGTCAAATACAACGAAAACTATTCTAGGGTTCTGTTCTTTTAATACACAAATATTTAAGACCCTACAACATATAATAACAAATAATAAATATTCACATGACAAGACAGTACATATAACATATGGGCAAAGGGGAATAACTACAATTCATATTTATTCCTTTAGATATCTATATACTGAAACAAGTCCTAAAAGCACTCAAATCTAACTCTTTGGTTCACTTTCCAATACATTATTCATATGTATCTCATAATAATTAATAATTATATACATCTCAAATCTATTAATGAGTTGTCCATTTTATAAATATATTTGTATACAACATGTACAAAGTATACACATTCTGACCAACATAAAGATATTACATAAACTACACTTCACATAAACAGACAATTACTTGAATAAAACATAGACAGTACAGACATTACAAATAAACAACATAGAACACAATGCTTACCATGTATATGGTACAAAGGTCAGTGTACTAGCTGGAATATCACAGTGCTGTGTACATTAAAATCTGAGCACTACTCATTTGACAACTTGACAAGGTATTAATCCATATCCTGAATAAATACAAAATATAACATTCATAAGTCCAGTGGCAGGACTATTTCACCAATTAAATAAAATATACAACTACATCTAAAATATGTAGTTTCAGAGATCTGTATTATTCAAATACCAAAGTTATCTGTCTTTCACTTTTATTGTATCTTTATAATATTTAAAGTACTAGAATGTTTTATATTAAAATGTTTAATATGACTCTGTGTTTTTATAAAATGATTTAATCTTTTACTCTTTCATACTCCAAATATTCCTCCATTCAATACATACAATCAATCCTTTCACAAAGTATTAAAATGACATACTATTAGTTTGTTAATTAGAAATAAGGTTAATCAACTGACCTAAATATAAGAATATTGAAAAGCCAAGAAGTATAATACAAATATCATCAATGTCAGAATTGAATATATCAAGCAGGTTATTATCACTGCATTCCAATATGTCTGCAGTCTAAATCTACCAGAAACAATGAAAACATATAGTAAGACCTTTGGCCTAAAGATTGACCAATCAAAAGGTTAGAATTTTCCCTCCAAAATGATATGAAAGAAAAGAGGTTCACCAAAGGGAAAAGAGAATGATACTAGAACAATAGTGCTAGAAATAGAAACAATGAATAACCAAACTATCAAACACTCCAATAAAATTAATATCATCAATATCATATTTGATATATCAATCAAATATGACTCTGCCACAAACTCCCCCTCGATGTAAAATGACGTCCCGGTCATTTACTTGGAGTAATACATACATATAAAAATAGCAATAATAAAATGTCCTAAAATAAATATAATAAAATACTAATCATTAGTAATCACTGCGAGTAGTGCCTCGCCTGCTTGTCTCTCTAATCCTGGAAATAAACCATGTCTCAAACAATCTGATATAAACTTAGCCTTTTGTTCCCACTGTTGCTGTACAGGAACAGCAACCTTGTGAACAAATTTACCTGAGCGCATCCATTCTGGTTCAAGGCGAGTACGTGTTGACCGTCTTGGTACAGGAATTGGAGGTAATGGAATAACAACTGGTTCAGGTTGTGTCACTATCTCAGCCTGTTCATCTCCTGAAGCGCTTCCTTCTGTGCTTTGATCATCAGAATCTCTACTGGCACCAGTTGCAGTAGAGTGGGCGTCCCCATCTAATTCTGTGTCATTCTGTACTGGAGTGTCCATATCTTGTAGAATAGGTTCCATATGATAAGGTGGAATATCATAATCTAATCTAACAAGAACATATAACTCCTCATCACTACTTTCATAATCAGATGGCTCTGGTGATAGCTGTTCAATTCTTTGTCTTAATCTTGTTCTTGGAGGTGGTACTGGTTTGGGTGGTGGTTCTGGCTTTCTCTGATTGATGTTACCCACAGGCAAAAGAAGATTTCTATGAAGTGTGCGTCTACGGCCCTCTCCGTTCTCCTTCTGTACAGTGTAAACTGGCACATCACTATTCGGTTGACCAATGATAACATACACATCATCTTCCCAACGGTCAGCTATCTTGTGTTTTCCATCATAGGCTACCACTTTCACCAATACTTTATCTCCAATTTCTAAAGTAGCTCCTCTGGCTTTTAAATCATATCCTGTCTTCTGTTTCTCTCTAGCTCTGTCTGCAGCCTTAGATGCCAACTCATAAGCTTTAACAAGTCTTTCTCTTAGTTCCTGAATGTATTTGGACTGTATCTGTGGTTAGTCCAAAGGCTATATCTATAGGCAAATTAGGTTCTCGACCAAACTTAAGAAAATAAGGTGATTGGCTGGTAGCTTCATGGCGGGTACAGTTGTAAGCATGTACAAGTGGAGCAACATGAGTCTTCCAATTTATCTTCTGGTGTGGCTGTAAGGTTCCCAACATGCCAAGTAGAGTCCTGTTGAACCTCTCAGTCATGCCATTTCCCATGGGGTGATAAGGTGTTGTTCTTGATTTCTGTACTCCAAGTAGCTGACAAAGTTCCTTAATCACATTGCTTTCAAAGTTGGCTCCTTGGTCTGAGTGCAATCTCTGTGGTATTCCATAATGCACTATAAAACTGTTAAACAGAGCTTCTGCTGTTGTTCGAGCGGTCTGGTTCCTTGTTGGTACAGCTTGAGCATATCGTGTATAATGGTCAGTAATTACAAGGATATTCTGTATACCTCCTTTAGATGGTTCCAATGTTAAAAAGTCCAAACACACCAACTCCATAGGCTGTGTTGATGAAATGTTGATCAATGGAGCTCTGTGTGGGTCTTTCTTTCTCTTGAGACATCTGTCACAGTGACTAATCCATTCATCAATATCCTTGTGCATGGCTGGCCAGTAAAATCTATCTCTGACTAAGCTGTTTGTCCTATCTCTTCCTGGATGACCCATCTCATTGTGCAATGCTTCCAATACTACAGGTACATGTGTAGACGACAGAACTAACTGTCTAACATTTCTTCCATCAATGGTAATCTCCCTGTATAGTATGTTGTCATGCAACTTCAACTGATCAAAGTGTCGATTAAGAGAACTGGATGGTAACTGTCCTTTCTTGGGTTTAGATCCTGACTTCACAAAGTCAATCCAAGGCTTAAGATGTGTATCTGACTGTTGAACTGCAACCCAATCAATATTATGCTCCACTTGCATATGTAGATCAATGTTCATGGTGTTGATAACATCAGGTTCAACAACTAAAGTGTCAATATATGGTGTTCCTATGGTTCCACAAATTGCCTTGATACTGTCCGAAGATAAGGTAGCTTCCTGTGATGGTGGTAATCTTGAAAGAGCATCAGCATCGTTGTTAATCTTTCCTGGTCTGTATGCTATGTCAAAATCATATGCTGCAAGTGCTGATAACCATCTATGACCTGTTGCATCTAACTTCGCTGATGTAAGTACGTAAGTTAATGGGTTGTTGTCTGTTACCACATGAAATTGGTTTCCATACAAGTAATCGTGGAACATCTGTAATGGCCCATTTCAGAGCGAGGAATTCCATCTTATGAGCAGGATAGTTTTTCTCAGCCTTGGTCAATCCTCTGCTGGCATATGCAACTACTCTGAGTTTGGTTTCTTGCTTTTGATACAGCACAGCTCCTAAACCTAAACCACTGGCATCCGTATGTAACTCAAATGGTTTGTGATAATCTGGATAAGCCAATATAGGTGCGGTCGCTAAACTCTGCTTAAGCTGATTAAAGGCTGTTTCTTCTTTGTCTCCCCAAGTCCAAGAGTGTTGTTCTCTTTTTTCTTCTTTCCTGATTTTGGTTTTGGTGCTGGCATAAGATCAGTCAATGGTCTTGCTATCTGGCTGAAGTTCATAATGAATTTACGGTAATAACCAGCGAATCCTATAAACCGTCGAACTTCCTCTGGTGTAGTTGGAGTAGGCCAAGACATCACTTTATCTATTTTCTCTGGGTCTGTTTCTACACCATCTTTGGATACTATGTGGCCAACATACTTAACTCGTGGCATGAAGAATGAGCATTTCCCAGGTGATAACTTCAGGTTTGATTCTCGGATTCTATCAAATACTAACTTCAATCGCTTAAGATGTTCTTCATAGGAGTCTGCAAAAATAATGACGTCATCAATAAAAATACAACAGATGTTCATATGGTAATCGCTGAGGCATTCTTGCATGAGACGTTGGTAAGTAGCTGGTGAATTCGTCAAACCGAATGGCATGCGGTTGTATTCATACAATTCAAGTGGTCCTACAGTGAATGCTGTTCTTTCTTTATGTGCTTCCAATATCTCGACCTGATGGTATCCACTTTTCATATCGATGACAGTAAAGTACTTATTCCCTGCTAAGCGGTCTAGAATGTCCTCTATACGTGGCAAAGTAAATGAATCTTTTTTCGTATGGTTGTTTAACTGACGAAAATCCACACACATGCGAGAGAGCCATCTTTCTTCTTGACGAGTACTACATTTGATGAATAAGGGCTGTGAGACTTCCTTATAATCCCTGCTCTCAACAACTGGTGAATGTGAGCCTTTACCTCCTCATACATAGCTGGTGGTATGCTTCTATATCTCTGTTTAAAAGGATGGGTTTCATCAAGTTCAATCTCATGTTGTACCAGATGTGTATGTCCAACATCAATATCGCACTTAGAAAAGATGTCGCTGTATGATGTTATGAAGTTCTTTCCTCTCTCAAGTTCATCAGATGACAAATTCTTTACATCAATCTTTACTTGTTCCAAAAGTGGTGTGGCAAAATCTGTATTAGATAAATCAGGCTGGTCTTGAATATCTACTGGTTGTAATTCAGCAATCACTGACTTAGGTTGAATAGTAACAGTTCTAGTTGTTATGTTGCTGATGTTCACATCTATTCGTTGGCTGATTCCATATTTGTAACTAATTAAAGATGGTTCAATATCTAAATCATGTGGTATGACTGACTGCAATGTTTGATGTACCATGGCTGATGTTGAATGATATGGTAACGCTTTATCAATGTAACCAGCTATACATATGTTGGAATTCGGTGGTATGGTTATCGGTTTCTGTTCTGCATTCTTAATGACTGCCAATTGATTCTTGTTCCTTTGTAGCTCTTTCTCTCTCAAAATAATACAGCGGAATGATGTATACCATGGTGTGGTTAACTTAGCAGACTGTAAAAATTTAATTCCATGTTGTTGACGGCAACTATCCATGATGTTTGTAAGTAAGTTGGTACCCAGTAGGAGTGGTACAGCTGAGTTGTATTCACTGTCAGGAACAACCAAAAATATACAAGTGTGGTGTTGATCTAGCTGTTTAATATATAAATCCACTTCTATATATCCAATATAAGGTAACGATTCACCATCTGCACATTCAATCTTTAGTAGTTGACTAAAAGTCTGTATCGGTATATGTTGAATATGCTGGTTGTAGAATGACTTACTTACTGTAGAAACGGTTGATCCAGTGTCTAATAAAGAGGTTGATTCTATTCCTTCCAAAGTAACTTTTGTTTCAGTCGGTGAACCACAAAGTCCAGGTGGTATCTTATTAGCTGCTGTACTACTACAAATCTGCTGTATGGGGCTGCTATCAAAACTGTCTACATCCCGCCCCGTGGCGTAGACTCCCTGGAGTTTAAATTCTGGAACTGATTCGACTTATTGGCACATCCTCTCGCAAAATGTCCCTCTTGACCACATTTCCTACAGTATATAGGTCTCTGTCTGTCATATGTGGGTTGTTGTCCTTCAAATGCGGGTTGCTGTTTCTTATATCCTTGACCATAACCTCTACCTGTTGTATAATTACCTTGGTAATTACCTCTTTGATTTCCTCTATAACTATTTCCTCTATAGTTTCGTCTATAACTATTGCCTCTATAGTTTCCTCTATAATTATTTCCTCTATAGTTTCCTCTACTTTGATCTTGGTACAAGTTCTGATTTTGATGTTGCTGCATACCAGTTTCAATTCTGTCTAATCTAGTTGTTATTACATTCATGAATCCTGTAAAACCTTCCTCTTGTTCATCGTAATCATCCTTATCATCATCATCATCAGTATTCTTAAGCTTGGGGATTGCCTTCTTTGATGTTCCTTTTGTTGTAGTCTTCAAAGTAGGCATATCTAAAATGTTATCCTTCTCTATCCTCCGTAAGGCAACACGCAAAGAATCAAATGTCGTATACTTCTCTTTCTCGTAATGGCTGATAGCTTTCAAATTCTGGCGTAATCCTTTCCATAACATGTCATGTAGCATTTCATCTGCTTCAGATCTTTTAACTTTCTCCGTCTGTATAGCTTTCTCCAATATATCTTCTAATCTAAAACTCCATGCAGATATATCTTCATCTTCATGTTGAGTGGCATTGTAAAATTCTCGCATAACAGATTCCTTCTCCTCTACTACACCAAATACGCTGTCCAACTTCTTTAATATTGCTGATAATTCTGCATGTGGACCAATACGCATCACTACTTTTCCTGCTGGATCCTTCAATGATCTCCGTACTGACTGAGTTATTAACTCCTTGCTGTGGGTTTTGTCGTTGATAAGACATACTAGTTCATATCTCCACAAATCATATGTTACTTCTCCACCTCCTAGCTTATCCTTTCCCGAAAAGAATGGTAATCTTGGTGGGTTGACGTAGGTAGATGTTGGTTTTATTCCTGCTTTTATCCTCCTTAACTAATGATGACATTAAATCCTTTATGTTCTGTGGTATGTCTTCAGGTTTTTCTCCTAAGGATTGCAATGCCTTAGCAAGGTCCTCAAATCCGCTCATGATGACGGTGTATGTATATATATCCTGTTCTATAAATAATGTAACGGGGTATTTTCTGGTCAAATACAACGAAAACTATTCTAGGGTTCTGTTCTTTTAATACACAAATATTTAAGACCCTACAACATATAATAACAAATAATAAATATTCACATGACAAGACAGTACATATAACATATGGGCAAAGGGGAATAACTACAATTCATATTTATTCCTTTAGATATCTATATACTGAAACAAGTCCTAAAAGCACTCAAATCGAACTCTTTGGTTCACTTTCCAATACATTATTCATATGTATCTCATAATAATTAATAATTATATACATCTCAAATCTATTAATGAGTTGTCCATTTTATAAATATATTTGTATACAAAGTATACAAATTCTGACCAACATAAAGATATTACATAAACTACACTTCACAAAACAGACAATTACTTGAATAAAACATAGACAGTACAGACATTACAAATAAACAACATAGAACACAATGCTTACCATGTATATGGTACAAAGGTCAGTGTACTAGCTGGAATATCACAGTGCTGTGTACATTAAAATCTGAGCACTACTCATTTGACAACTTGACAAGGTATTAATCCATATCCTGAATAAATACAAAATATAACATTCATAAGTCCAGTGGCAGGACTATTTCACCAATTAAATAAAATATACAACTACATCTAAAATATGTAGTTTCAGAGATCTGTATTATTCAAATACCAAAGTTATCTGTCTTTCACTTTTATTGTATCTTTATAATATTTAAAGTACTAGAATGTTTTATATTAAAATGTTTAATATGACTCTGTGTTTTTATAAAATGATTTAATCTTTTACTCTTTCGTACTCCAAATATTCCTCCATTCAATACATACAATCAATCCTTTCACAAAGTATTAAAATGACATACTATTAGTTTGTTAATTAGAAATAAGGTTAATCAACTGACCTAAATATAAGAATATTGAAAATCCAAGAAGTATAATACAAATATCATCAATGTCAGAATTGAATATATCAAGCAGGTTATTATCACTGCATTCCAATATGTCTGCAGTCTAAATCTACCAGAAACAATGAAAACATATAGTAAGACCTTTGGCCTAAAGATTGACCAATCAAAAGGTTAGAATTTTCCCTCCAAAATGATATGAAAGAAAAGAGGTTCACCAAAGGGAAAAGAGAATGATACTAGAACAATAGTGCTAGAAATAGAAACAATGAATAACCAAACTATCAAACACTCCAATAAAATTAATATCATCAATATCATATTTGATATATCAATCAAATATGACTCTGCCACATGACGCACTAGAAACTTTAGATACGTTTTTATATTCCTTTAAAAGATTTGGTCTGAACATAATGTACACTAACATTTTCATGGTTGTGAAATTTAAACTGATTGGTAGACATCTTGAAAATTTAACCCGTGGGAAATGCCTGTAACAAGTCTGAAAAACGGTAGTTGTCATCGATCTGTTGAATGTGCTTGAGCCTTTGATTTTTCCATTTTATAAGGAATTTTCCGCTTGGAATTTTTCTTAGAGTTATTTTAGAGGTATTTTTTGTCGCCATATTTGATTTTTCAGAGTGGGTAATAAAATCGACTACCAAAACATTTCTGTAATTGTGCTTATATTACTGCTGTAATCCGCAACATATGAATTCTTCTAAAACAATGAACGAGGCAGCTAAGAAAGGCTAATTTTAATAATTCGTGGTAATGATGGACGATCCAGTCACTGTTGTGTGCAAAATTGACATATGTTTAAAACGACTAATGTTGCATTTCTTTCTAACACAAACAACACAATCTGCTAAGCGTGCACATGTTTTGGTCATTTGTTTCTAACATACATTTGCAAAGTTTACCTAAACTTTGACAAACTTTGCACTCGCTACAAATGCGTCTACAGTTTGTCGTTCATCGTTCGTTAGTACAAACACTACATTTTGTTCTAACTTCAGCCTGATTAAACAATGTATTTGTTTCAGCTTTTGTAATAAGTCTGATTACCAACATGTGCATTCATTATTGAAAGTTAAAACAGGTGCAGAAAATATTAATGAAACGCTGCATTTGTTTCTACTGTCGTAGCGTTTAGCAAACGATAACAAGCGGCACACAACGTTTACAAAATTTGGCTTAACACGCGCATTCCATGACATAAAAACCTAAAAAATAACCCGTAAATAAACTCACGATTGTCGTACGACTGACTTGCGACTTACCTACGACATTACAATTACAATTCTTTTTTCTCTGTCGTGTACTCATCGTGGACATGTCGTAGTTGATGTGATCACTCGAATTTTTTTTTTTGTAATTTGGACTACATATCTTCCATGACAAAAAAAAACGTACGATCTGTTGTGACCGGGACTTAACGGTTGCAGAACGCTATATTTTGCTACAAAGTATTCTGATCATCAAGATCTTCAACACCATTGACTAAAGAATATAAAAGACAATTTTTGCTGGAAGTTTTTGATGTGTGAACTGGGCCGATTTAATCAAGCAGAATTAAACGTCCAATAGATACAATTCATATGGTCACCCACCTCGTTATTCAACCAACACGTATCATAGCTAGTAGTGAAAATCGTCTTTTATCGCCGTTTACGGCTCTCAACGTGGTGACGTTACCTTCATTTTGACGTATTGTGGTTTTATTTCAACATGCACGAACAACACTTTATAGCATATAAATTCAAAGCGGTGTTTCGTGTTGAGCAGGATCTACCTACCCTTCCATAGCTCCTTACATCCCCCTCTGTTTTTTGTTAAGATTCGTGTCGAGATAGTTTTCTATCTTGTGTTTTGTGAACTGCTGTTTGTGTGCTGGTTCTTTTCTCTTTAGCCATGGCATTGTCATTTCATTTTAGGCCTATGAGTTTAAATATTCCTTTGTTATATCTCATAACAACGTGATATACATGTAAATGATATATGTCATAAAAACAAAGTCCATGACTTTTTATATCAATAAAACGGAATGTATGTATTGAACACTAGTAAATAAAAAATAAAAAAACCTCCGGAACCTGGAATTTGAGATTTGACGATTTAAAGATATACAAATATAGAATAAGGAGATGATATATGATTGCCAATGATAAAAAGTTCCAATGTTCACCACTTTTTGAAGAATTAAATGTTCACCTCTTTTGAAAGAATTCAAACAGAAATATTTAAAAATAAAGAAATTTCTGATTTTCACGTTATTTCACACTTTAGTATACGGTAATAGTAAATATGCATGTACAATATTGAAAACTATATTTTTAACTTTTTTATTGTTCTTTTTAAGGGTCTGTATACACACGATGGGGAAGAAAAGACTGTCCACTTAATGAAACCGAGTTGATATATACTGGTAAGTATTAATAACATGACCTATATTTTCAATAAGATAACTATATTTTTCAATACTTCTCTCATTTATGTAACCAGTAGACGTTCCATGTACAAATAATATCAATATCTCAGTATCAATACTCACTATAAAAAAAAGAAGATGTGGTATGATTGCAAATGAGGCATCTCGCCACAAGTGAGACCAAAATGACACAGATATTAACAACTATAGGTCACTGTACGGCCTTCAACAATGAGCAAAGCCAATACCGCATACCGTAGTCGGCTATGAATGGCCCCGAAATTACAATGTAAGACAATTCAAACGAGAAAACTAACCAATTAATTAATTTACACTAGCCTATCAACACTGAGGTTGTGACAGGTACATTTGACTCCAATCTTAGTGGACTAGGATGCTTTTTTCTGCCGATAGTGGGCCATTATCTCAAGCTTTCTCCAAAAGTGTTGAAAGAGGCGTTAAACGATCAATTACAGTAAATTACCACAAAGCACAAAAAAAAAGATGTTAAAACAAGATTTCAAGCAAACATATAGTTGGCCTAACAGATTTTTGGTAAGAATTTATAAATCCATTGAAGATAAAAAAAAAAAAAAAATAAAAATTAAAAAAACACCACTTTTCCTCGTCTGTCAAAATAAAAAAGATAGTTCATATAAAACTTTTAAATGACATCGAAATAAACAATCCTATATTTCCAATTCTTTCTGATACACCACTGACAAAAAACCAACCCAACGTAAACAGTAGCTAAGAGACATATAGATCTAAAGACATCATTCAGGATGAGTAGGGGAAATAAGTTGCGTTTTCATGTATAATAAAACTATGTTGGGTAGATTTTCCATTACGATCTTAAAGCTGCAGAAGGAAATACTTTTCCATTTGTTAAAATAACCTGGACTAATTTGGTATAAAATTCTGTTTGATGTACACATTCGTCAAGTGCAATTTAACATTTTTTTTATATATAAATAAGGCCGTTAGTTTTCTCGTTTGAATTGTTTTACATTGTCATATCGGGGCCTTTTATAGCTGACTATGCGGTATGGGCTTTGTTCATTGTTGAAGGCCGTATGGTGACCTATAGTTGTTAATGTCTGTGTCATTTTGGTTCCTTGTGGACATTTGTCTCATTGGCAATCATACCACATCTTCTTTTTATAATAACATTGGAAATGAACACAATATTCTTTGATCTTTATATAGATACAATTTATATAATTTGTAAGTATAAAACCCGGTTGTGACATTATTGTACATGTACCTATCTAATGACCCATCATTTGTGTTTCTCAATAAAAAAAATTTAAGTCCCTGTTTTGTATACTTTGTAGGAATTGTCGGTGGCGGATATTACACACATAAAGGAGCGCCCTCAAACTATGTATGTTTACCACACGATCCTGATTTCATTCATGGAGATAAGATCCAATTCCCGTCTGAAGCATCAAAAATGTATGGCGGAGAATACATGTAACAGGATAACTACTTGGAAATAGTCTTTACCAAAACGACCCACCATGCTCAGTATGTAGGGCAACTGGCAAAACTTCTGTCATAATGATTACATGGAAATTGGCACTTAAAATATAATGATTAGCAGCAGGAAGGGACTCGCAAGAGGCATCGTCTAAATACATATGTGTCGATCACCAAGCACAGTATCTAGAAGGTGGTAGTGCTAATCAAAACCGGAAACTATTGTTTGCAGTTGTTGCCAGGTTCGGAACTTTGCCATGTCCACCATACTATAACAACGTACGGATAACATGTGTTGTATGTTCTAGATTATAAATAATAACAGAATTGATGGAATATCTTCCTTTTTTATTTTGCCCCCGTCGCTAAAGGCTTTATCAAGTGTGAAAAATTTACTGGTCTACTACACTATAATATAACAATTGCCGTTTTCCTGGTCCTGGTACACAACATTTTGAGAAAAAAAGGTGGGTTTAAAATTTAACCTGTTTTTTTTTCAAAACCGTTAAAATAAAGAAACTGTGAGGATGTCATATTTCATTCCCATCAAATAGTGTTTGATGAACACATGTACACTTCATCCACGAAAAGAAACCAGGTGGTGATTTGAATTAGAACTAACGTATTTGGGGATCATGGTCCTCGTTCTCTTTGGTATTCAAACTGGAGGAAATAGAGCATCCATTGCCATCAACAGTACACAGACTTGTCAGCCAAATCAATCTCGTCGTCAATTCTGTTATGATATCAGATCTCGTCATTCCAAGTGAACTGTGGCCGTTATTTCCACATAGATTGTTCGTTTGTTATGTTTTTTCATACACTTGATTCTTTAATTAACTATTCCTTATCTGAAAGGGGCATTGGATCTTGACATGTCACAAATTTGAATATGATAAAGTTTTGTTCTATCATTAATGAAAGTGAATTAATGAAATAATAATTCGGTTTAGCAGCTAATTTGGTTGAATCTGGTTAAAAAGAGAAAAAAGACAATAACAATAAAAACCAAGGCGTAAACAAAGACTCAAAAAACCAAAGGACATTTACATCAACAGTTATAAATGATAAATAAGAAACAACACAAACTCCACTAAAAACCGGGAGTGAATTTAGGTGCTCCGGAAGGGTGAGCATTTCATGCACCGTATACGGCACCAGTCGTGTTATTTCTTTGTTCAGTTCGGTAATGATGGAAGGTAATTATGACTGAGGAAGAATATCAGATATGATTTCTGACACACTTTTGTCATTATGGCCAATGAGCTCATGATGGCGACCGTAAAATGTCTTGAGTGATTACCTTAATTTGATTGATTCATAGCCCTGTCTTAGCATCGCTTATAAATTATTTGCTGGCAAGTGAATAAATCGACCACATCAAATCCGTATTCAGATGGCCTTCAATTTATCACATAACCTAGAGAGTGTAAGCCATGAAAAGAGCAGTAACATTGAATGTAAAACAAAGGTGAACCATTTCGTTGACTGATTCAATTCACAAAAATATTTTTTCATATAGGTAAAAACGATAATTAACTTATTTGTTTAACCTATACCATAAACTCAAACAGGCATAGCAGAAGTCAATTGCATGATATCGTTTTCTATTTCAATTTATGTGTAAGTTTAGATTGGGTAAAATACCGTCGGAATTGATAATCCTTTACGGATTTCGGATCCATGAGAATAATATTATACCTTCTTATGTCATAAAGAATAAATAAATGTGATATGATTAAAAATCAGCTGGTATCATCCCCATTATTTAAACTGCATTTATATAACCTACAACGTATACGTCACCAGTTGCTGTTTTTTTTCATTAAAAGACATTTATATGTACGGATACATTTAAACAGATCAGCAGGTACTTGAAGTACAATCCCGTGTGTGAACTGTATTCGAGACTTATTTGACAAGAAAAAGCAACGAGTTTAAAAAGCAATCGGATCAAAAGTAATGTAAATGTAAACGATTTTCATAAGATAAAGCTAACAATAGTTATTCATATAAGATAACGGGGGTGTAGTTATGTGACATATACATGTAGACTATCTAGACATATATTAGGAACTCTAGAAGGACAATGCGCAATTTCAAATGCTTTGTTTGTTTTTTATTTTCGATTGCAGAAGTTATCGCCGAAGATAAGCGGCTTCTTTTAAACGATCCTGATGTCATGGCTCAAATCAAACAAATGTCATTGGAGTTACAAACTCTTAAACAAAAAACTTCACAACTGGAACAGGACCTCGGATCCGCCAACACTAAAGTAACACAGTTAGAAAACTCAAAGTCTGGTAAGATTTTTATTTCAATTTAAACTTCCGAGGAACGTGTGCTTGAACATAAACATATACTTCTTTTGTTACTAGTGACATTGTCTATCAGCGTGTTAGTTGAAAATGGCGACCAGAATGAGATAACCCGCTAAGAAAATGTAGATATGGACACATTTCGTTATGCTTTGATAGTTGTCGAACCGTATGCATTGTATGTTATATGCCCAATTATCCCCCTATCGAACTCTTGTTTAGTACTTAAAATCTGATTTCCCTACAATTTCCCCTTACATTCTGATCAATTTCGCTATTTATTTTTCATGTTTTTAGATGAAAGAAGAATTAAGATGGTAGTGTGTGTGTGATTTGTTTTTTAAATTATGAAATAAGATAATCATTCCGTTTGTTTTCAAATGATTTAACGTATTGCATATTGTGTTCACTGTTTGAATAAAAAATAAATTTTAGTCGATGATGAAAATATTTTCTTTAAGGTTTTGGTTCTGTTTATACCAGATGGGGAAGGAAGGACTGTCCATCAAACGGGACAGAGCTGGTTTATACGGGTAATTATTGTAATTTTAAGTGAGATAAACCCACATAGTAATGCTACTTAAACAGAAATTACCTAATACGTTTTAGAGTTATTTGAAAGAAATAGACCCGAAATTATTCCATTTAAATCAAAGGGATTTAGTTTACCGATGTTCATATCCCTTAGATTGATTCATGAAAAACTGTTGGAATCGAATGAACTCCAAGAGAACTGACACTCGATGATGCGACTCCTGTTAGTGTTAAGCATCATGCATCACCAACAATGCGAAAATGTACTCAATCAATATGTTAAACATGGAAATATACTGTAACTAAAGTTTATGAAAATTGTACCAAATGCTCATTATATAAAAACTTGCAGACGGACTTTGAATTGTGACATGAGTAGCTCACCGTTCTAGTGTAATGTACCTTATCGTTTTCAATATAATGATGCGACTGTCATACAAGTGAGAGGTTTAGCTATCTTTAAAATCAGGTTCAGTCCACCATTTTCTACATTAGAAAAGGTGTGTACCAAGTCAGAAATATGCTATTGTCATGTGTTTTATCTTTTAATTTTGCCATTAAATTAGAAACATTTCGCTATGAATTTTCCTCGGAGTTATGATGAGTTTATTTAAGTGTTTTTGTGATTTTACTTTTATACCTTGAAAAATTGCAATTTTGTCGTTTCCTCAAGCTTACGTTTGTTTTGTCCAAGTTTTATGAAAGTCATACACAATTCTTAGAACTACATCCCAAAGTTCAAATGCGGTTTATGATACATATACCGTTCTATTGTTATGCCCCTTGAAATTTAGAAAATTCCCAAGCTTGAGCATGGGAATTCATGTCCTCAGACAAATTCTTCTTTTGTGAGCATAATTTGTAAAGATGTTTTTAATAAGTGTTTTTTCTCCAGAACTTTGGAACTTTACAGAAAGTGTGCAAACATATTGAGGTTATACGACCTATATTATCGAACAAAGTTAGATGTTTTTATCCCATTTTTACACTTTATATTTACAAAGACATGTGTGAATCTGTTTGTGTTTTTACAGGAGTTACAGGTGGAGGCTTATTTGATCATACTGGATCAGCTGTTAACTACGTTTGTTTACCTCACGACCCAGACTTTATTCAGGGGGATACACCTGGTGGAAGTGCAACATTATACGGGAGTGAATACCAAGACAATTACTTTGGTCATAATTTATATAACAATGATGTACCTTGTGCAGTTTGTAGAGCAGTTACCAAGTCGTCTGTGGTAATGATTCCCGGCAAAACAAAATGCTATGGAGACTGGAACCGAGAATTCTATGGAAGATTGGCATCAGGAGCCGATAGCCATGTGGCTGCATCTGAATATGTATGCGTTGATCACCAGGCACAATATATCGAAGGTGGTGCCGTTGATAATAATGGAAAACTTTTCTATAAGGTTGGGGCTAAATGTGGGTCATTACCGTGTCCACCTTATTATGATATGGCACCAATGTCTTGTGTTGTTTGTTCAAAGTAAACGTAATATGTTTAGCCTGCTCATGTATGGCAAAGCTTAATGAGTCTGAAAATATATGTTTTGAATATTTTGTGTATTTTGTAAGAATTACTAAATAGTTTTGAGGAAATCAGGATTTTCGATTGATTAGTAAACAATAAAGGCAAAACTTGGGACTTTCAAAACTGTAAGCCGATATAACTAAAAGACTACATCATATGAAACAAAATAAAAAAAAAAAGCAAATAGACAAATAGCAGTTCACAAACACAACATAGTAAGCTACAAACTTAGCAACACGAACAACATTTAGACGAGTAATTTGATGGTCTTTGTACTGCCCTGGCCTTATAAGGAAAAGGCGATGCAGCAGTTTAACCGTTTATTCAAAATGTTTGAGAACATGATGATGTGGTTAGATCTGAAAGTACAAATGACAATCATAAGTTTACAATAAAAGCAATTAGATCCTTATTTTAAGATTATTTTACATATTCATTATCAAAAAGAGTACATGAATGAAGACTACAAAATTTAGTATAACAATAATGCCCTTATTAAAATAATAACCTTAAAAGTATGTGGAATAATGGGTTTACAATACCAAATACTTAATACATAAAGTCATAGTGTGTTAGTACATGTTTCACTGTTCAGCACTATAGTATGAAAAACAACTATAATATATAGACTTAAAACAGTGTAATAAAGGTCTCTAAAAGTTACACGAACAAATTTCAAACTAGAGGTTACACATTTATACCCCAACGATGCGCACAAATTTTGACATGTTGTGTTGATGCGGGACTGTAGTTTCAAAATAAACAAGCGTGTGTCGTCTACCAAAATTCAAAAAATAAACAAATAGGGTTGATTGCGACCCTGGGACTTTATGCAATGAGGCAATAATTATTTAGTAGACGTTCGTACATAAAAAAAAGTCAAAAACAAGTTTGCCGACACAAAAAATACATTGTCCCGTTATCGGACGACAAGAATGTGTGTTGTGTAAAAAATACACATAATAATCATCAAGAAAACAATTAAAAAGCTTATTCCCTTATAAACTAACATACAATGATAAAATTAACTTACTCCATTGTGTTCCAAAGTTTCCAAATACAAAATAATATAGCACTGAGCTCTTTGGCAAACGTAAACCGGTGTTATGATAACAGTAAGTCCGATTACGGAAAAAGACAACATTTCCAGAATTACAAAATATACAAAAATATGTAACATTACAGTCTTACACCAGATTCTAAGAGTAAAGCGACAAGTGATTTTATTACCTCACACCACATTTTAAGAGTTAGGCGATACATAATGTTAAAGTCTCACATCACATTTTAAGGGTGAGGAGACAAGTGATTTTATTGTCTCAGACCACATTCTTATGGTAAAGAGACAAGTGATTGTACAATCTAATTATAATTAAAATATTGATCTGTAGTATAACGTAATCAGAGATCAATATTTTAATTAGAATGTAGTATAACGTAATCAGAGATCAATATTTTAATTAGATTGGTGATTGTATTGTCTCGCACCACATTCTCAGCAAAAAGTGTTGCATGATCTCTAAGCTCTGCAGAAAGTAATTGTTATATCTTTCTTTCGATACTATACAAATTTATAACCAAGCCAGTAAATGTGATGGTTATCAATATTAAGAAAAAGTTTTTCATTGTGTTGTCTGGAAAGAAGATAAAGTACATGTACATGTGTGCCTCAATGGACGAATCCGACCTGCAATCTTGACAGATGATGTCTTTTACAAAAAGAACTGTGACCTTTAACAAATTGTTTGGTTGATAGTTGGTTGAACAAAATTATGTGGCAACTATAGAATGCCTGTTAGGACGATAATAAACTAACAATAAGAACGAATAATAGAAGTGTCCTGTTCTATAATAGAGGACGTTCAGGTCTGAGCAGGAGTTCGCGAAATTTGGACTGCTACTAGAGAAAGTACGAGTATTTGGATAAAACAGAATTTTGGCGTTCCAACGGTCAACCTGCAGGCCCCTCAAAGAGTTGTTGCAAGGGTTCTTCACATACAAAGACTATGGCATATCACTTACTCTAGGTATCTGATTTAACGTCCAATTCTTATCAGACGTCCTATTGAAAACGTAAACCTATGTGATGGGTATATGCATTTGGACAACAACCCAAAGATGGAAAAACCGAGAAGACATCCAGAAGTAAACATAGTTACGATTTTCACCAACATGGTCACCTTTGTTTCGATAAGCTGTTATCAGTTTCAACTACGTGACTGGTATGCTATCTTTGGAATTTATAATACAATGATGTCTGATTGTAAACAATTATGTCAGTGGATTGTTTGGACATGTTTTCTAAACGGGATAGTAGCGGTTAAAACACGCCTTCTTTTAAACGATCCGGATATTGCATCAACCTTGCAACACATGACGTTAGAACTGCAAAAGCTCAGAGCAGAGGTTTCAGCATTGACACAAAAGACATCACTGTTAGAAAATTCAAAACTTACCGGTAAGTTTTATTACATTGGCATGAATATGCAGACATAAGAATGTACAGTTGTTACTGCTAGACAGGATGAGTCCAAAGAAGAGCATCTAATATATACGCATGACTTTTTGTATACTAATTTAGCATACCTATTATAGGTAACGGGATACAATCGTTCGTTGATATATGATTTCTAATCCGATGCAGTGGGCATTGATCTATAAAAGACGTTGATGTTTGAGGCGTAAATTGTCTTCAGGAGTGGTATTTTTGTTCCATATTCCTTTATACATATTTTATTAAATGATTTTGACTCTTTATCGATTTATCTCCATCATACTAGTACATGAAAATTTCGCTTAAACTGAACTAGAATCTTATCTATAACGGGTGCAGAACGCAAGAATTTGACTGCAAAGTGTTCCGATCGTCAGGGTTTTCAACACCATTGACTATAGAATTTAAAAGACATTTTTTCTAGGAGGTTTTGGTGTGTGAATTGTGCCGATTTATCCAAAACGGAATATAACGTCCAATAGTTATAATTCATATGGGCACTGACCTCGTTTTTCAACTAATCCGTTTCCTATAGGTAGTAGTGAAAAACTCCAATTATCGCTCACAACGTGGTGACGTTACCTATATTTCGACGTATTGTGGTATTATTTTAACATGCAAGAACACCGCTCTGAAGGATATACATATGGTGTTTCATGTTGAGCATGATCTGCCTACCCTTCAAAGCTCCTTAGATCTATCTACCTCTGGTATTTGTTGGAGTTCGTGCTGCTCAGTTTTTACTTTTCTATCTGATCTTTTGTGTACTGCTGTTTGTCTGCTGGTCCTTCTTTGTTTAGCCATGGCATTGTCATTTTATTTTCGGCCTATGAGTTTGAATATTTCGTTGTTATATCTGATAAAAAAAATTGATATGCATTTGAATGACATACATTGTATACCATAAAAACAAAGTCCATGACCGTGTAGTATATTTTTATATCAATAAAACGGAAATGTATATCATATGTATGGAAATTAAAAAAAAAACCAAATGTACGGAACCTGAAATATAAAATTTGACGATTTAAAGATATACAAATATAAATTTGTGACCGTGACGTCGTCAAAGTTTTTTCATGATTTACCCCGGTCTAAAATAGAATTCAGAATTGAATTATAAGGAACTCCAGACCTGTTTTATTTTTTCTGTCTATTCGAAATAACAAAAAAAAAATAATTGGTTCGCAATTTGAAATAACATGTAACGCGGGTTATTAACAGTGCAACACATTTTTGATGTTATTTCGTCATATAAGACAAAAAAAAAAAGATCACAGTCATTCCGTAAACAAAGATAAGGAGATGATATATATGATTGTCAATAAGACAATTATCTATCAAAATTCACATGTCTCCCCCTTTTTGAAGAAATTCAAAGTTAACCTCTTTTGAAAAAAAATTCAATCGGAAATATTTTAGAAATAAAAAAAAAAAAAACATTACTTTTCCGATTTTCACTTTCTTTTACTACTTGCGAATATGCATGTACAGTATTCATAACTATACTTCTAACGTTTTTGTTGTTCTTCTTTAGGGTCTGCATACACACGATGGGGAAGAAAAGACTGTCCAATTAATGGAACCGAGTTAGTATACACAGGTAAATATTTATGACATGACCTATATCTTCAAGAAGATAACTATATTATTCAATAGTTTCTCCCATTTGTATAATCAGCAGACGTTTTGTATACACATAACACATGTACCGAGTAATTACCGAAAGATAAATAATTAAAAAGACAATACAAATTCATTTAATATTGTTCTAATTTATTTATTTAAAGAACTAGTAAAGGTTTCCGAGACTGGATGGTATGATTTGTTGGACCGTCCAATGTAGTATTATTAATTGACAGCCAAATCAATAATTTAGTTAAATGTACAAGTTATATATATATTTTTCAAAACTTTTGGTTACAAAATTATTTATATTATATGTTAACTAATACCAGTTATTTATAAGACAAGTATTACCAAAATAAGACTTAGTAGTAATACTTCAGCTATAGAATGTGGTCGCTATTCTGCAATTACAAGAAGTAAAAGACTATGTAGTTTTTATAAAAATGACATTGAAGATGAGATGCATTTGATTTTTAAATGTCTTACTTATCACGGTCTTAGATCATATTTTATAAGACCATATTATTGAAAACCTTCTATGTATAAAAATATACAAATAATGAGTTCTAAGTTATCTCAGAGAATTATGTAATTTGAGTAAATTTATATTTCGTGCACACAAATTAAGATCTATCATGATGTAATATGTTTCACACATTATCTTCTGCTATCTATGTATACTTTGTGTAGTTTATATGTTGTATGCCTATAGTTGTTATGACTTCGGTAAATAATATATCACTATAAAAAAAGAAGATATGGTATGATACATGTAGCCAATGAGGCAACTCTCCACAAGAGAGACCAAAATGACACAGACATTAACAACTACTAGTATAGATCACCGTACGGCCTTCAAAAATGAGCAAAGCCCATACCGCATAGTCAGCTATAAAATGCCCCGAAATGAAAATGTAAAACAATTCAACGAGAGAACTAACGGCCTTTTTTACACTAGCCTATCAACACTGGAGTTGTGAGTTATTACATCGACATGGCAAGTACATTTGACTACAATCTTAGTTGACTAGGAATGGGTACTTTTTTTCTGCCGATAGTGGGCGATTATCTCCAGCTTCCCCCAAATATGCAGAAAGGGGCGTTAAATAATGAATTACATTAAATTACCACAAAGCACACAGATGTTAAAACAGTACATCAAGCAAAAATATAGTTGGCTAAACAGATTTTTGGTTTGAATTTGTCGAACTTGTAAAACCATTGTGTCCCTGTCAAAATAATAAAAAGATATTACATATAAAAAATTTTATCAACATCGAAATAAATAATCCTATATTTCCAAATATTTCTGATACTGAAAAACTAGAAGTCTTGGAATTGACAACAGTTGAAATGGTTTTGTGGTTCCAAGGCTTTAAAGTTCGTAGCCATGGCGAATAAAATGTGGGTTCTACACCACTGAAAAAAACACAAACCCAACGTAAAAGGTAGCTACGAGACTTATAAGGGCATCATACAGGATGAGAAGGGAAGATAAGTTACGTTTTGATGTATAATAAAGCTATGTTGTGTTGATTTTCCATTGGCATCTGTAAAAATACCCTGGACTAATTTGGTATAAAATTTTGTCGTCAAGTGCAATTAAACATATTAACATTAGAGTTATCTTTCTTTCCTAATATTCTTCAGTGACTTTTCAATACATACCGTATAAATCTATAACTGTACTAACCTTGAAAATGAACACAATATTCTTTGATTCTATATAGATATGTATAATTTGCCAGGATAAATCCTGATGCGATATTATTGTACCCCTCCACTGACCCAGAACTTGTGATACTACATAGGTTTTTAATTCTTTGTTTTGTGTACATTGTAGGAATTATCGGCGGGGGATATTACACTCATAAAGGAGCGCCTGCAAACACTATCTGTTTACCACACGATCCTGATTTCATTCATGGAGATAAGGTTCAATTTCCATCTGAAGTATCGACAATGTACGGCGGGGAATACCAGGACAACTACTTTGGGAATAATCTTTACCAAAACGACCCACCATGCGCAGTGTGTAGGGCAACTGGTAAAACATCGGTTGTCATGATTCCAGGAAAAACAAAGTGTTATGGAGATTGGCACTTAGAATATTATGGACGATTAGCAGCAGGAAGGGACATTCACGAAGCTGCGTCTGAATACATATGTGTTGATCACCAGGCGCAATATAGAGAGAGTGGCGGTACTAGTCAGAATGGGAAAATGTTGTATGCAGTTGTCGCTAAGTGTGGAACGTTACCATGCCCACCTTACCGTGAAAATGCGCCGATATCATGTGTTGTTTGTTCCAGATAATATGAGCACAGATAAATATAGCTCTTCCGATATTTTGTTGTTTTTCTATGTACATGATTTTATAAAGGTGAATTATAATATTGTATCCAACGCAGATCTGACTAATTTCATGCGCAATGGTAGATGATCCATTTCTCTTATTCTTAGGGATTTTTCATGTATGTACATTTGTAATTTCCAACAGGGCGTTTATAAAAAAGACATCCAATCTTAACTTTATTTCAAAGCATTGTTAATTTATATACATTTGCACTTTGTTGGGTAAAATTTGACTGGAACTGAAAATGTAGCACTTTTTTACACTTTTATGATTTGTGCAGGTTTTGAAGAATGAAGGCGAAAATGACAGAGAAAGACATTCTCAACTGAAACTCAAATCTTATAGGAAGTATATCTATAACAGTGTATTTTGATACAATAAAGCATGTATTTGTTAAATCTGGTCTCAAGTTACATAAAAACACTTTATGATTTCGTGCATCCTAAGCGCTTTCCTAAATCAGAATATGGCAAGGGTTACGGTACTATATATACTAGAAATCTGTTAAAAGTCAGACCTATTGTAACTCTCTTACTCGTCGGCGGAGCAAAAGAAGAAAGGGCGTTTATAAAAAGACATCCAATCTTAACTTTATTTCAAAGCATTGTAAATTTATATACATTTGCAGTTTGTTGGGTAAAATTTGTCTGGCACTGAAAATGTAGCACTTTTTTACACTTTTAAGATTTATGCAGGTTTTGAAGAATGAAGGCGAAAATGACAGAGGAAGATATTCTCAATTGAACTCAAATATTATAGGAAGTATATCTATAACAGTGTATTTTGATACAATAAAGCATGTATTTGTTAAATCTGGTCTCAAGTTACATAAAAACACTATGATTTCGTGCATCCTTTATTTAAGCGCTTTCCTAAATCAGAATGTGGCAAGGGTTACGGTACTATATATACTAGAAATCTGTTAAACGTCAGACCTATTGTAACTCTCTTACTCGTCGGCGGAGCAAAAGAAGAATATAGAAAAGATTTGTATATTAACTAGAAGCAGATGGAAGATGTGCAAAGTCTAGCTTTTCTCTGGGTGCATTGCATATTGAAATATCAATCGTTTACTTTAATGACGATTCAACAAATAAAGGTGTTTGGTTTTTCTGTAATTGGCAAATTATCACAGACGAATAAACATTCTACATGTAATTTTTACCATTAAAATTTAAAAAAAAATATAATACATATCAATGTTTTCAAATCTATATATTGTAGTAAATATGTAGGTGAGTGCATTTAAATTGAAATGAACAATACATTATTCTGGTATAGAACTGAAGCGATTTTATATGTGTTTTAAATTTGATTTGCCTCCCTTTAATCGGTACAATTTTATCTGTTGGCGCATTGAACATGTCAAAAAATCATCAGTCTTAAAATATTAGGCCAATTTTCTCAGTTTTTGTTTCAGGGTGGTATCATTTTCAAAATTCTTCCAATCTTAACTAAATTTTTCAGTATCACACATTTGTGTATCTGCATTCGTATAGTTTGAATTGGTAAAGTTACAATCATTTAACTTCAAGGAGGAGGGGTATGTTTTTCAACCGAAAAAAAAGAATATTGGGATCTTCAATTTGAAAACAAAAAATATGATATCAAGCAGATGACGGCAACAAAAAAAATCAGAGTTCTCCAAACCTTATAGTTGTAAAAGTTTTGTATCAAACTTGTAAACGCTAAATTGAAAGTTAAGGACATACACACATATTATTTTGAAGTTTGCTCAAAATCATTTAATTAACTTTTATATTATCCAAACCAAAAGGCGAAGGAAAAATATCGTGGGAAAAGGGAGGGAGATATATCTAGGTTTGGGATACAAATTAAGGATACTGTGTCCGTCAAGAGACAAGTCAAGGCTGTGTGCGTGGAAGTGAGTGTAGAAATGCTCTTTAATTCAAACCCATTTTTATTCAAAAAGAGATCTATAGTGAACATAGCAATTTTTCCTTTTAATATAAAGTCTACAGTCCCTTTAATAGCTAGAAAAGAAGAAAAAAGAATTTAAATGTTTTGTACCACTCGTATACGATAATGAGGTGCAGAATAAATCAAGGATTGGGAGAAAACTAGGGGTATGGGCTTAAATTAAAAAAAGTGGAGAAAAGTTTAGGGTAGAGTAGAAAAATCAATCATGAAGAGGAGAGGGAAAAACAGAAAATGACAGTATAACCTCATGGTGTATAGGAACAAAACTAAGGAATATGTAGAAGAGACGATGGATAGAGAAATAAATGCAAGGATGGAGAGAGAAAAATGAAGGGGGAAACCTAATGGTGGAAGAACAAAATCAAGGATACAGTTATAAATTAAGGTGGTGCGCATGTAAAACCCCCACTCTACATTAGCTGAATGCAAGTGAGTGTAGAAATGCTCTTTAATTCATACCAATTTCTATACGAGATCTATAGTGAACATACCAATTTTTCCTTTTAATATGAAGTCTACAATCACTTTAATAGCTAGAAAAAGAAAAAAAAGTTTAATAGCTAGAAGAAGAAAAAAATTTAAATGTTTTGTACCACTCTCATACGATAATGAGTGACAATTATCGTCTCAAATTCGCCATCTATATTCATATCTAACAAAAACACAATAATGATGACAGCCGAGGGTAGCCGAGGCTTTCTACAATGGTAAATATTGTACTGTATATTGTGTCGAGTTACAAAGTCGGGTATATCTCATTATCTGGGAAAATACGATATTTGTGAAAACTGGTAGGAAATGTTTAATAACAATGCCTAAATGTTAAAGAATTTTGTAAATGATTTGATAAAAATCGTTAGAATATTTGTGTCACTACTACTCAGCAGTTTGTATTCATACAAATTTGTCTTTAAAAGATACACCATAGGTGGGGGTAATAAATTATATGCACTGATAAAAGTGCATCTCTCATAGACGTTATTTTAAAGGTACCAAATCTGGTCGTTAATTTTAAATACCTAATAGGCGGAATTTTTGAAATCCAAAACAGCAATATTACATGAAAATGAATTCTGGCGAACGCATCTTTAATCATATATTATCATAATCAATTAAGGATATTGAACACTTAACACAATTTCGTAAGTCAAATCTTCTAAGGGTTGGAGAGTCTTTGTCTACCTGTCTGGGTAAACACCTTAGTTCGTCGTTGAAGAACTTCTAGATGCAGAACAGCAATAAAATACAACTTAACAGATACACCATAGGTGGGTAATAAACTGTATGCACTTATAATTACATTAGATTTATGTTTTAGTATAATACGTTATTCTGATTGGCTAACTGCACATCACGTATTATTCCTCAAGCAATTGCATTACTCAATAAAACTTTTCATTCATGATAACACGTGGTCCCACAATAAAGTGCACAGGTCAATTAAATAAAACAATTATAAAATTCGTGTTTTCATGATCATAGCTTAAAATTGTAAGAGATTTTTTTCCAACCTGAAATAAGTTAACAAATGTATTGATACTTATTTGAATAAGGGACGACATCAAAAGTTCAATGAAGGATAAAAAACTTAAATCACATAGTTTTTTCACTAACCCCCCTCCCCCCTCCCCCCCCGTTTCCCCCCTCTTTACTTAATTTGGAAAAAATTGATTGACCCATATGTAAAAATCAATGTCGGATAACCACATCTTGCAGCAGTTCAACCCCACACCCCAAACTATTTGAGTTAAGTTTTTTTTTTTTTTATCTTACATTGATCTTTTGATGTCGTCCCTAAGGTCTATTATTTTCTCATCTGACGCAGTCTAAATTTTAATTGATTGTGGATATTGAAGAGTTAACAGTTCTTCGTAACATTTTCTAAGGATCGGAGAGTCTTCATTTTCCTGTCAGAATGGAAACTTCAGTTCGACGTTGTAGAACTTCTAGATGCAGAAAAGTAATAAAATATCCTTCCTCGTCATATATAATAGTGTTATAAGTTATATCTGTATAAAAAAGTAAAATCACAAAAATATTGGAAATCCGAGGAAAATTCAAAACGGAAAGTCATTATTCAAATGGCAAATTCAAAAGCTCAAACACATCAAATGGATAACAACTGTCATATTTCTGACTTGGTAGATAGGTTATGTAAAACCTCTGACTTGGTAGATAGGTTATGTAAAACCTCTCACTTGTATATTTCTCTATTGTCTCGAGCATAGATAAAAACCGATTATTTTGGGGGGTTTAAATTTCGTGTAATTTAGCTGGAAACAAGCAGGGATAATGGATGGTTTGATCATCAACTGTGTCAAACAAAAGACTTTAAAATGTGAATTTACACTTTATCTGCAAAGTACGTGTTGCATTCGGGAGAAACCAAAATTGTGACTGGTCGACTAGGAGTCAAAATGATGTGACTGAGTGGACTATTAATCCGTGAACTAGAGCATATTACAGTTCTAGTTCAACTGCTGGAATATTCATATCACATTTACACGTTATCATCTGAAATATGCGTGTAATATTTGCCGATGGATGTCACAACACCATGATTAATCAATCAGTTAAAAAATTGCAAGACTTTCGAATGACCAATGGTGATAAATTCTTTAAAATGAATTGTTATTTAAGTACCTGTCTTTGTAAAAATCATGCAGAAGGTGATTCATGACATGTCACAGAAGTAATTTTTTTTGCCCTATATCATAAGAACTTTGGTAGATGAGTAAAATTCTGTCTTTATTTTCCCTGTATTATGCCCGTTGCCATGGTAACCATCAAATCAACATTTTGCTTGAATATGTGAAAAAGACCCTTTTTGAAAATAAAAAATAACGGAATTTAAAGTCCCATAGAAATATTGTTAATCAATACAAACAATATGTATATTTACAGTATTGACAAACAAAACCCCAAACTATACAAAAACATTAAAATTGTGGATTTACTAAATAGTTTGTTTCCATAGCAACCATTTAAAAATGTGTTAAATTTCGAAAATGAAAAATTTCAAAAACTCCTAAATTTTAAATCTGTTTATCTCCCAAGACCAACAATACCATGAAATGTCATTGACAAATTTTGAAAGACCACATTCTATATATTCATAAAATAAAAAGAAAGTCGTGCGTTTTTTTTTTCTTTAAAAAAAAAATTTTAGTCAAAAATTGTCAATTTTCACCAAAATTCAGATTAACAATCAGATGAATAATCAAACATTTAGTAACTTAAAAAGCTAAAATATTCCATTTATATGTGCAATTCTGACACGCATTTGTTAATTTTAAACAAAAATATATAGTAAATGAAGATAGACTTGTACAAAATGAAAAATCATCATGGTCCACCCCCCTTTTTTCGATTTTTTTTTTTTTTTTTTCAAAATTATAAAATTTGTTGAAAAAAAACGTGGTATCTCATTTAGTTTACTTGTGAACTAAGTATTCTAAGAATTTAAGCATAACACAACTTCTAAAGTTGAGGGCATCATATGTACCCCCTCCCTTCAATCTAATATGTAAGATTTCTCAGAAGTTTAAAAAAAAATTGGTAATACGCATAACCCGTTGTAGTATCTAAGACTGATGCTGTCAGTGAAAAAGAATAATGTTGAATCCAAAATTAATTACTAGTAAGTCTATGTATAAAAATAAGACGATGTGTTGTAATTGTCAATGAGACAATTAACTCTCCACCAGAGAGCAAAGACATAGAAATAAACAACCACAGGTCACCGTATATCCTTCATTAATGAGCATAACATGATTATCTAGAAAAACAAATCTTAATGAACATTTTAAAAAAAATAGCTCAGGATACTTTGTCTTTCAAAATGGCCATAAAAAAGTTACAGGAACAATTTAATGCAACTCATTGTTGGTTTTTGAAACAGATTAATGCTTTAAAAACTTTAAACCTAGACTAAGATCTGTTAAGCAAGAAGGTTCACCCTGAAATGTCTGGTTGGTTTTATTTATCATTGAATTACTTTTGAAACTCTGTAAGTGTTATGTAAAGATTTTAATACAAGTATCATACTAACTTAACATTATCAATGTTCTAAGAAAATGAGGTCAGTGTAAGATGAACTATGTCAGACAGACGAAAAAGAGAGAACGGAAACGGAAAATTCAGCATTTTTTCCAATTTATAAGGGGCATAACTTATTGACAGTACATGTTAAACCAATAATATTCTAACTGTTCTGAATTTTATGGAAATAAGCATTGTGTATAAGTTTCAAAACATTTGGTTGTGGCAAACTTCATGAACTTAAGTTAGAGAACGGAAACAAAAAAGTCAGCACTTTTTTCAATTTATATAATGGTATAACTCTGGAACGGACGTACTTACGGACAAGGGTACAACTTAATGCCCCCTTTGCTACGTTGGGGGCATACAAATTCTACATGTTCTATCTGAGGAAAAATATACCAACGATCTACATTAAATTGTGCAAGAATTTGTCAATGTTTCTATTGTATATGGTGGAAAAGGACAGCTTGTCTATTATTATTATTTTTAAAAACCTAACTGATTATTATTTGTATACGGCAGAATAATCGATTTTTTTTATGGTTCTCAAAACATATTTTCCTTGTGGCCTTGAGGACAATTTGCTGGTCCTAACTATTATATACTGTTTTGATTCTCAAACCTTTATGACAACCATGTGCAATGACCATTCATTGAATTTTGCCTAATTTAATCAATTGTTATATTTACACATTTTTATGCCCCTGCAGTGGCGGAGGGGGCATTAAGGTTTACCCTTGTCCGTCCTTCAGTACGTCCCAAAGTTGGTTTCTGTTCTCTATCTTTAGTTTGCCTCAACCAAATGTTATGAAACTTAATCACATTGCTTATTACCATAAAACACAGACTTAGTTTGAATTTTGGTGGTGTCACTTAAACCGTCCAAGAGTTATGCCCCTTTACAGATAGAAAAATTGCTGAATTTTCCGTTTATGTTCTCTAACTTTAGGATACACCTGGTGGAAGTGCAACGTTATACGGGAGTGAATACCAAGACAATTACTTCGGTCATAATTTATATAACAATGATGTACCTTGTGCAGTTTGCAGAACAATTACCAAGTCATCTGTGGTTATGATTCCCGGCAAAATCAATTGTTATGGAGACTGGAACCGAGAATTTTATGGACGATTGGCAGCTGGATACGATAACCATAAAGCTGCATCTGAATTTGTATGTGTTGATCACCAGGCGCAATATATAGAAGGCGGTGGTGCTAATCTTGATGGAAAACTTTTCTATAAGGTCGGGGCTAAATGCGGGTCATTGCCGTGTCCACCTTATTATGATATGGCACCGATGTCATGTGTTGTTTGTTCCAAGTGATACCAATATTTGTATTATATGCATGATAAATGATAAATGTCTTTGATATTTTTGTGTATTCTGTCAGATATTTTTTATACTTTAGAGAACATCACGTTAGTAGTTGATTTATGTACAAAAGAGAGACTGATGACGCAGAGGCAAACCATACAACGAGTAATGACAAATTAAATAACAACAGAAAACATACAACATAGAAAACAACAGACTAAGCAACACGAAAAAAAAAAACCGACACAATACTATGAATTACGGGATATTCAGAAAATCTTAAAACCATGCCACAGATAAAAAGGATTAATTATATAAAAAAAAAAGGAAAAGGTGGTATGATTGCCAATGAGAAAACTCTCCACAAGAGACCAAATGACACAGACATTAACAACTATACGTCTCCGTACGGTCTTCAACAATGAACAAATCGCATACCCCACAGTCAACTATAAACTCCCTGAAAAGACAAATGTAAAACAATTCAAACGAGAAAACTAACGGCATAATTTATGTACGAAAACAAATGAACGAAAAACAAATATTTAACACATCAACAAACGACAACCTCTGAATTCCAGGCTCCTGACTTGGGACAGGTACATACATACAGAATGTGGAGGGGTTACACAAATTAGTCTAGGCGTGGACATTGGTGTAACAGTACAACATATAAAAACAAGCCAAAAATCAGTTGAAAAAGGTTTAACTCATCAGATGGATTCAACAAGAAATCCATATAAAAAAGTAAAATCACAAAAATACAAAACTCCGATGAAAATTCAAAAACGGAATGTCCCTAATCAAATGATAAAACACTTCAAACGAATGGACAACAACTGTCATATTCCTGACTTGGTACAGGCATTTTCAAATGTAGAAAAGGGTGGGTTGAACCTGGTTTATAGCACTAAACCTCTCACTTGTATGACAGTTGCATCAAATTCCGTCACTGTTGTGCAAAATTGACACATGTTTAAAACGACTAAAATGACTATTTTCACAAGATAACATGCTTTGAATATTTTTTTTATAAGAATCGTATCTTTTAATGAACATTTCCTGATTAATATCTAATCATGACTTCATATTGTCAATTTAAACTGTATGCTTTGTAAATCTATAGATCTTGATACGCAGTGCTATACTGCAAGGATTGTTTAGCTTGACTTTTGAAATTCTAGTTGTTGGTACAAAAGATTTTCTGGAAGAAATCTGAACAACGTTAATAGATAGTAGTTTATACATGTACAATAATTCCAACTAAGTATATAAATACATCGATGGGCAATAAAAAAAAACGTCAAAGTAATGTACATATTGAAAGTGTATTTATACTTTAAAAGAACAAGAAAAAAATATTTGAAAAAATACAAATTTAGTTTAGTTATGTATTTATTTGGTATTGACAAAATCGATATAAGTGCAAATGAAAGCAGTATCATTTTTTTCTAATTCAATTAACCTTGGGTAAGCTAACCTTTACTAATAAGTTTGTTTAAAGGACCTATGAGTGTACACGGATCACATAGAGATGTCCATGCTTTTAGTACAATATTTACGACAAAGGTCGAGAAATTTTGACTGCCACTGTGATATAAGGGTATATTGGAGGAGGATAAAAACAGTAATTTAGTCTTTAATGGTCACTTTATAGCATATAAATGCAAAGCGGTGTTTCATGTTGAGCAGGATCTGCCTACCCTTCCGGAGCTCCTTAGATCCCCCTCTGGTTTTTGTTGAGATTCGTGTCGTGTGTTTTGTGAACTGCTGTTCGTCTGCTGGTTCTTTTCTCTTTAGCCATGGTGTTGTCATTTTATTTTCGGCCTATGAGTTTGAATATTCTTTTGTCATATCTTATAACAATGTAAATGATATATACCATAAAAACAAGGTCCATGACTTTTTATATCAATAGCAAATAACAAAAAAACTCCGGAACCTGAAATTTGAGATTTAAGGAAAAATGGTGGGTTTAACCTGTTATTTTTCAAAACCGTTAAAAAAAAAAGAAAATGTGAGGACGGCATATTTCATTCCCATCAAATAGTGTTTGATGAACAAATGTACACTTCATCCACGAAAAGAAACCAGTTGGTGATTAGAATTAGAACCGACGTATTTGGGGATCATGGTCCTCGTTCTCTTTAGTATTCAAACTGGAGGAAATTGAGCATCCATTGCCATCAACGGTACACAGACTTGTCACTCAAATCAATCTCGTCGGCAGTTATGTAATGATATCATTTCTCGTCATTCCAAGTGAAATTTCCACATAAATTGTTTGTTTGTTATGTTTTGCTATACACTTGATTCTTTAATTAAATATTCATTATCTGAAAGGGGCATTAGCTCTTGACATGTCACAAATTTGAATATGATTAAGTTTTATTCTATCATTAATGAAAGTGAATTAATGAAATTATAATTCGGTTTAGCAGCTAATTTGGTTCAATCTGGTTAAAAAGAGCAAAAAGACAATAACAATCAAAACCAAGGAGTAAACAAAGACTCAAAAAAAACCCCAAAGGACATTTACATCAACAGTTATAAATAAGAAATAAGAAACAACACGAACTCCACTAAAAACCGGGAGTGAATTCAGGTGCTCCGGAAGAGTAAGCATTTCATGCACCGGTATACGGCACCAGTCGTGTTATTTCTTTGTTCAGTTCGGTAATGATGGAAGGTTATTATGACTGAGGAAGAATATCTGATATGATTTCTGACACACTTTTTCAATTTCTTGAGTGATGACCTTAATTTGATTGATTCATAGCCCTGTCTTAACATCGCTTATGAATTATTTGCTTGCAAGTGAATAAATTGACCTCATTTAATTCGTATTCAGGTGGCCTTCAATTTATCACATAACCTAGAGAGTGTAAGCCATGAAAAGAGCAGGAACATTGAAAGTAAAACAAAGGTGAACCATTTCGTTGACTGATTCGATTCACAAAAATATATTTTCATATAGGTAAAAACGATAATTAACTTATTTGTTTAATAAAGGCAACAGTAGTATACCGCTGTTCAAAACTCGAAAATCTATGGACAAAAAACAAAATTGGGGTAACAAACCAAAACTGAGGGAAACGCATGAAATATAAGAGGAGAACAACGACACAACATTAAAATGTAACACACACAAAAAAGAACTAAGCATTAGACAAACTCCGATGAGAATAACAAATATAACATCAAAACCAAATACATATAATAACATATACCATAAACTCAAATAGGCATAGCAGAGGTCAATTGCATGATATCGTTTTCTATTTCAATTTATGTGTATGTTTAGATCGGGTTAAAATACCGTCTGAATTGAAAATCCTTTACGGATTTCGGATCCATGAGAATAATATTCGTTATACCTTCTTGTGTCATAAAAAATAAATAAATGTGATATGATTGAAAATCAGCTGGTATCATCCCCATTATTTAAACTGCATTTATATAACCTACTACGTATACGTCACCAGTTGATGTTATATCATTAAAAGACATTTATATATTTACGGATACATTTAAACAGTAGTAGGTCCTTGAAGTTCAATCCCGTGTGTGAACCGTTATAGTGTAATGTACCTTATCGTATATAATGATATAATATATGCGACTGTCATACAAGTGAGAGGTTTAGCTATCTTTAAAATCAGGTTCAGTCCACCATTTTCTACATTACAAAATGTCTGTACCAAGTCAGGAATATACTATTGTCATGTGTTTTATCTTTTAATTTTGCCATAAAATTAGAAACTTTTCGCTATGAATTTTCCTCGGAGTTATGATGAGTTTATTTAAGTATTTTTGGGATTTTACTTTTATACCTTGAAAAATTGCAATTTTTTCGTTTCCTCAAGCTTACGTTTGTTTTGTCCAAGTTTTATGAAAGTCATACACAATTCTTAGAACTACATCCCATAGTTCAAATGCGGTTTATGATACATATACCGTTCTATAGTTATGCCCCTTGAAATTTAGAAAATTCCCAAGCTTAAGCATGGGAATTCGTGTCCTCAGACAAAATCTTCTTTTTGTGAGCATAATTTGTAAAAGATGTTTTTAATATGTTTTTTTTTTTCTTCAGAACTTTGGAACTTTACAGAAAGTGTGCAAACATATTGAGGTTATACGACCTATATTATCGAACAAAGTTAAAAGTTTTCGTCCCATTTTTACACTTTATATTTACAAAGACATGTGTGAATCTGTTTGTGTTTTTACAGGAGTTACAGGTGGAGACTTGTTTGATCATACTGGATCAGCTGTTAACTACGTTTGTTTACCTCACGACCCAGACTTTATTCAGGGGGATACACCCGGTGGAAGTGCAACATTATACGGGAGTGAATACCAAGACAATTACTCCGGTCATAATTTATATAACAATGATGTACCTTGTGCAGTTTGAAGAGCAGTTACCAAGTCGTCTGTGGTAATGATTCCCGGCAAAACAAAATGTTATGGAGACTGGAACCGAGAATTCTATGGAAGATTGGCATCAGGAGCCGATAGCCATGTGGCTGCATCTGAATTTGTATGCGTTGATCACCAGGCACAATGTATCGAAGGTGGTGCCTTTGATAATAATGGAAAACTTTTCCATAAGGTTTGGGCTAAATGTGGGTCATTACCGTGTCCACCTAATTATGATTTGGCACCAATGTCTCGTGTTGTTTGTTCAAAGTAAACGTAATATGTTTAGCCTGCTCATGTATGGCAAAGCTTAATGAGTCAAAAAAATATATGTTTTAAATATTTTGTGTATTTTGTTAGAATTAATAAATAGTTTTGAGGAAATCAGGATTTTCGATTGATTAGTAAACAATAAAGGCAAAACTTGGGACTTTCAAAACTGTAAGCCGAAATAACTAAAAGACAACATCATATGAAACAAAATAAACAAAAAAGCAAATAGACAAATAGCAGTTCACAAACACAACATAGTAAACTACAAACTTAGCAACACGAACAACATTAAGACGAGTAATTTGATGGTCTTTGTACTGCCCTGGCCTTATAAGGAAAAGGCGATGCAGCAGTTTAACCGTTTATTCAAAATGTTTGAGAACATGATGATGTGGTTAGATCTGAAAGTACAAATGACAATCATAAGTTTTATAATAAAAACAATCAGATCCTTATTTCAAGATTATTTTACATATTCATTATCAAAAAGAGTACATGAATGAAGACTACATAATTTAGTATAACAATAATGCCCTTATTAAAATAATAACCTTAAAAGTATGTGGAATAATGGGTTTACAATACCAAAAGATTAATACATAAAGTCATAGTGTGTTAGTACATGTTTCACTGTTCAGCACTATAGTATGAAAAACAACTATAATATATTGACTTAAAACAGTGTAATAAAGGTCTCTAAAAGTTACACGAACAAATTTCAAACAAGAGGTTACACATGTGTAGCATGTGAAGTACTGTAGTTTATATCCCAACGATGCGCACTAATTTTGACATGTTGTATTATGCGGGACTGTAGTTTCAAAATAAACAAGCGTGTGTCGTCTACCAAAATTCAAAAAATAAACAAATAGGGTTGATCGCGACCCTGGGACTTTATGCAATGAGGCAATAATTATTTAGTAGACGTTCGTACATAAAAAAAGTCAAAAACAAGTTTGCCGACACAAAAAATACATTGTCCCGTTATCGGACGACAAGAATGTGTGTTGTGTAAAAAATACACATAATAATCATCAAGAAAACAATTAAAAAGCTTATTCCCTTATAAACTAACATACAATGATAAATTTAACTTACTCCATTGTGTTCCAAAGTTTCCAAATACAAAATAATATAGCACTGAGCTCTTTGCCAAACGTAAACCGGTGTTATGATAACAGTAAGTCCGATTACGGAAAAAGACAACATTTCCAGAATTACAAAATATACAATAATATGTAACATTACAGTCTTACACCAGATTCTAAGAGTAAAGCGACAAGTAATTTTATTACCTCACACCACATTTTAAGAGTTAGGCGATACATAATGTTAAATAAAATCAACGGTACCAATTTTGTTGCGCCAGATGCGCATTTCGACAATTCATGTCTCTTCAGTGATGCTCGTGGCCAAAATATTTGAAATCCAAAGCATATATAAAAGTTGAAGAGCTATAATCCAAAAGGTCCAAAAAGTATAACCAAATTCGTAAAAGGAATCAGAGCTTTGCATGAGGGAGATACATTCCTTAATTTATAATAATTTCTAATATTTTGTAACAGCAAATTTTAATAACACAAAAAATCCGTATTTAAAGTCTCACATCACATTTTAAGGGTGAGGAGACAAGTGATTGTATTGTCTCAGACCACATTCTTATGGTAAAGAGACAAGTGATTGTACAATCTAATTATAATTAAAATATTGATCAATATTTTAATTAGAATGTTGTATAACGTAATCAATATTTTAATTAGATTGGTGATTGTATTGTCTCGCACCACATTCTCAGCAAAAAGTGTTGCATGATCTCTAAGCTCTGCAGAAAGTAATTGTTATATCTTTCTTTCGATACTATACAAATTTATAACCAAGCCAGTAAATGTGATGGTTATCAATATTAAGAAAAAGTTTTTCATTGTGTTGTCTGGAAAGAAGATAAAGTACATGTACATGTGTGCCTCAATGGACGAATCCGACCTGCAATCTTGACAGATGATGTCTTTTACAAAAAGAACTGTGACCTTTAACAAATTGTTTGGTTGATAGTTGGTTGAACAAAATTATGTGGCAACTATAGAATGCCTGTTAGGACGATGATAAACTAACAATAAGAACGAATAATAGAAGTGTCCTGTTCTATAATAGAGGACGTTCAGGTCTGAGCAGGAGGTCGCGAAATTTGGACTGCTACTAGAGAAAGTACGAGTATTTGGATAAAACAGAATTTTGGCGTTCCAACGGTCAACCTGCAGGCCCCTCAAAGAGTTGTTGCAAGGGTTCTTCACATACAAAGACTATGGCATATCACTTACTCTAGGTATCTTATTGAACGTCCAATTCTGATCAGACGTCCTATTGAAAACGTACACCTATGTGATGGGTATATGCATTGGGACAACAACTCAAAGATGGACAAACCGAGAAGACATCCAGAAGTAAACATAGTTACGATTTTCACCAACATGGTCACCTTTGTTTCGATAAGCTGTTATCAGTTTCAACTACGTGTCTGGTATGCTATCTTTGGAATTTATAATACAATGATGTTTGATTGTAAACAATTATGTCAGTGGATTGTTTGGACATGTTTTCTAAACGGGATAGTAGCGGTTAAAACACGCCTTCTTTTAAACGATCCGGATATTGCTTCAACCTTGCAACACATGACGTTAGAACTGCAAAAGCTTGTAACACAATTGTGTTTCATATCATTAATTATCAAGGAGTATTAATTAGGAAATTTATTAAAAAAGGAATTAAACAATTCAATGACAATCATGTACGCTTTGGACACTTAATAACGATCTGTTCAAATATTATAGACATATAACCTGCAGCCAATAAATGACCATGTATACTGTGAAATAACATGTATCCTTCAGGGGTTAATTGCAGTTTGACAATTAACCACAGACAAGAATTATTCAACATCCAGACTAATACGTAACCGGCCATCAGCTATGGGCCGATGTTTATGGACCCTAGACTATATAAGATCCAGCTTTGGACTTGGACGAGGAGGACAGCTTGGTACAAGAGATTGGTACCGGAGATTCCGCCAAGGTCTCACCCCTCGCGGGTAGGCTGGAACTCATGCGCTTAATATCCGAAGTACTCTAACATGAACGAACAGTTATACCACTATACGATCACGTGCCCGTGTGAGATATTGAACATTCGAACAATTTAACTTTAAAGACAGTTTGTGAACATTCGAACAATTGAACTTTAGAATCTTTCTTGACTTTGTAATTACGTAATAAAATATATTTAATCATTATTGACTTCGTCATATAAGTCACGTTTTGATGCCGTTTGACCACGATCGACTTGGATTGTCTAAAATAACGCGAAGGAATATAAAAGGTAAGAACTCAGTTACTTTCATTTTTCTTAATGGAAAATCAAGATATTTCTATGTCAGTACAACAAGTAGAAATGGCTTTTCAAGGGATGGCACAAATATTAAGTAAAGTTTTTAATTTTAAAGGGATAGAGGCCGTATTTTAAAAAGGCTGAAAATCTGATGTTTGTACACGAGATGTGGTTCAAATAAACCTTTTTATTGGGTGTTTAAAGGAATTATAGGTCAATTTAAAAATTATGAATATTATACACATTTTTTTTTCAGAATGAAAGGTTATTTTTTTGTGTTATTTTTTATGAGGTACGTGTTGTTTAAGAGATAGGATAGATTACACATATGATTCTTAAAAAAATAAACCGGTTTTTTTTTTTGGTGAAGTTTAGAGAAGCTAGTTTTTCGTTTAAAGTAAATATGTAAAAAGATAAAATGTCTGATACATTAGCATTTTTTGTTCCGTATTTAATGGCGGTTTTTGGTCATATTATGGTTTTTTTTTTGAAGATACACTCAATTATTCTAGAAAACATATGTTTTACGTAAAATTAGTAGAGCACCGGTGTAAATGAAGGTTGAATTAGAACCTTTGGTAGATGAAGTTAAGGGTACATTGAGGATACATTGTTTGCGTGTTATTGCCATTGATTATATTGGTTTGCGCAGTTGGGTAGTGTGTACGCACATTTGTTTAGAGAAAACAAATAGTCTATAATTTTAGATTCCAACTCCTTCTTCGGTTGATTATAAACATAAGTGATGTTAGTAATTAAATGGTGCAAGTTTTTTTTTTATGGTGTTAGATTACGCCATATTTACATATTGTTAATAGGAAAAGAGACGTATCTTCAGAAAATAGCACATTGATATGTTTGCCCTTAGGGATTTACTAGTATTTTTGTAGTAGACTGATATTTGTAAAGAAAAAATAAGAGACATATGAACTTCAGAACTTAATGACAAAATTTAAGTGAAATAGATAATTGATATAAAAGGAAAACTAGCATTCAAGTTAAATTGAAATTGAAAAGTAAACAATGATGAGGATTATAATCATGAAATAAGAATAACGAAATAATTAATTAAGGAGTTGAAAAAAGAATCTTAACGATGTGTTTTGTTTATAAGTAGTCATATATTTTTGTTTAATTGTTTTCGTTTTTAAGAGGGTAGTTAAGTTTTAAATGTATATACTATTTTTAAATTCAGATCTCAACATATACCCTAACACTAAGTCGTATGTAAATGTATAAAAGGGATAGGCAGTAGGTTTGAAATTTTAAAACAAATGAAAAATAGATATATGAAAAAAGAAAGGAAATAGAAAAAGGAAACTATATACTTATTTTAGAAAAATGTAATACATTACAGAGAACAACATTTTTTTTTTCGCAACAAGTTGTTGTTGTTGTCAAATATGGAATATAGTCAGTAACCAATTGCGCAAGATATAGTTATAATTTTTATCAATGGAATCTTAATTTTATTTTTAAGAGTGATGAGAATAAATATGTGATCATATGTGGTCTGTATTTTATGTTTAGCCTTAAGATTAATTAATGAGGAACTAAATTTAAATAAGTAAAAACTATTACAATTGGTAACAAAGTAACACATATAATTTTAGTAATTTTTTTTATTAGTATCATGTAGGTGTAGGGGTTATATAAAATGATCGAATTGATTTTTGTTTATTGTAAATTTTTAATGATTTTTTTTACGTCTAATGTAAATATTATGTAGGATTTGTAAACTTGTAGAAGTTGTATACGACAGATTCCCCCTTTTATTTAGTTTTTGTTCTAACAGATAATTCGATAAAAAAAAAGAAGATATTGATTTATATGTAGAAATTGTACAAAATATTGCTAGGCTTGGACAATCATGCGAACTCAAGGCGAGTTAACAAACTATCAATAATCTGATAGATGATAAATAATAATAAAAAAAAGAAATAAGTGGAAGTAAAAAAAGTTTTAGTTCGTCCAAATTGAGATAAATTTATCAGTGGGGTTTAGGTGCGATCTTCATTGGAATAGCCATATTTTTGTACTGTTAATTAATTAAGAATATATCTTGGTTAGCCAAAAAGAATGTTGTGAGTTCTGGTTCTAATGCCACGAACAATTGGGTAAAAACAAATGGTGTCTTCGCAATTGGTTGGAATAGATGTTACTGATAACAGAGAGATGTCTTCCTCCGCACCATTGGTCATGGACAAAACTTAATCGATTGCCGATGTTAACAGCCTCTTAAGAAGGACGAACCAACCAGCTAGATGCGTCAAATACTACGTAATGGAGATGATGATGACGACATTTGTACAAAGATGTGCGCCCTTTCCAGCAGTTGAGTGAACTTTATACTTTGATGGTGACGGAAATAAAACATGAACTATGTATATCGAACTGTTTAACTGGTGATTCAAATGAACTATGTGTAAATATATCCAGCTATTGGACTTGGTGAATGTAATGAACTTATTATAAACTTAAGATGTGTGGTGATGGTTACCGGAAACTTTGCAATGAACTATCACAATAACCTACAGGAAGAAAAACTACCGTATTTTATTGAACTTTCGTTTTATTTAGGAGGAAAGGAAAATGTAACACAATTGTGTTTCATATCATTAATTATCAAGGAGTATTAATTAGGAAATTTATTAAAAAAGGAATTAAACAATTCAATGACAATCATGTACGCTTTGGACACTTAATAACGATCTGTTCAAATATTATAGACATATAACCTGCAGCCAATAAATGACCATGTATACTGTGAAATAACATGTATCCTTCAGGGGTTAATTGCAGTTTGACAATTAACCACAGACAAGAATTATTCAACATCCAGACTAATACGTAACTGGCCATCAGCTATGGGCCGATGTTTATGGACACTAGACTATATAAGATCCAGCTTTGGACTTGGACGAGGAGGACAGCTTGGTACAAGAGATTGGTACCGGAGATTCCGCCAAGGTCTCACCCCTCGCGGGTAGGCTGGAACTCATGCGCTTAATATCCGAAGTACTCTAACATGAACGAACAGTTATACCACTATACGATCACGTGCCCGTGTGAGATATTGAACATTCGAACAATTTAACTTTAAAGACAGTTTGTGAACATTCGAACAATTGAACTTTAGAATCTTTCTTGACTTTGTAATTACGTAATAAAATATATTTAATCATTATTGACTTCGTCACAAGCTCAGAGCAGAGGTTTCAACATTGACGCAAAAGACATCACTGTTAGAAAATTCAAAACTTACCGGTAAGTTTTATTACATTGGCATGAATATGCAGACATAAGAATGTACAGTTGTTACTGCTAGACAGGATGAGTCCAAAGAAGAGCATCTAATATATACGCATGACTTTTTGTATACTAATTTAGCATATTTATTATAGGTAAAGGGATACAATCGTTCGTTGATATATGATTTCTAATCCGATGGAGTGGGCATTGATCTATAAAAGACGTTGATGTTTGAGGCGTAAATTGTCTTCAGGAGTGGTATTTTTGTTCCATATTCCTTTATACATATTTTATTAAATGATTTTGACTCTTGATCGCGATTTATCTCTATCATACTAGTACATGAAAATTTCGCTTCAACTGAACTAGAATCTTATCTATAACGGGTGCAGAACGCAAGAATTTGACTGCAAAGTGTTCCGATCGTCAGGGTTTTCAGCACCATTGACTATAGAATTTAAAAGACATTTTTTCTAGGAGGTTTTGATGTGTGAATTGTGCCGATTTATCCAAAACGGAATATAACGTCCAATAGTTATAATTCATATGGGCACTGACCTCGTTTTTCAACTAATCCGTTTCCTATAGGTGGTAGTGAAAAACTCCAATTATCGCTCACAACGTGGTGACGTTACCTTTATTTCGACGTATTGTGGTATTATTTTAACATGCATGAACACCGCTCTGAAGGATATAAATATGGTGTTTCATGTTGAGCATGATCTGCCTACCCTTCAAAGTTCCTTAGATGGGACAACATCCCTAATGCGCCTCGAAATGAGGAACTCAAAAGTCACGTGTAAAGAAAAATCTCTGTGTAGTGATATCGGACATGTTTCTATTTTTAACAAATGACTGAACTTAATTATTTGTGGTGATTAGGAAAGTAGAGGAACATAGAATAAATGTGTAAAAACTATGGAGCTATTGAATGTGTTCAAAGTATTAAATTTTCAAAGAACTTATTGTGTTAAAAAGGGGATATTTTACCACAAGGAGCCGCATCACAAAAGGATGTTCGGGGTTTGCTAATTTACGGAAAAAGTAATCTCACTTCGTACCCCGAAAATTTAACCACATATGTGAAAATGTCACAGCTTCGAAACGAGCTATCATACATATCCAAGTTTACGATATGGACTGAGCTACAGGAAAAAACGTTACCATTACCGCCTATGTAAAAACAATTAAAGATATTGAGCCAGATCACCCTCTGGTTTTTGTTGGGGTTGGTGCTGCTCAGTTTTTACTTTTCTATCTGATGTTTTGTGTACTGCTGTGTGTCTGCTGGTCCTTTTCTCTTTAGCCATGGCATTGTCATTTTATTTTCGGCCTATGAGTTTGAATATTTCGTTGTTATATCTGATAAAAAAATGATACGCATTTGAATGATATACAATGTTTACCATAAAAACAAAGTCCATGACCGTGTAGTATATTTTTATATCAATAAAACGGAAATGCATATCATATGTATGGAAATCAAAAAAAAAACAAATGTACGGAACCTGAAATATAAAATTTGACGATTTAAAGATATACAAATATAAATTTGTGACCGTGACGTCGTCAAAGTTTTTTCATGATTTATCCCGGTCTAAAATAGAATTCAGAATTGAATTATAAGGAACTCCAGACCTGTTTTATTTTTTCTGTCTATTCGAAATAACAAAAAAAAAATAATTGGTTCGCAATTTGAAATAACATGTAACGCGGGTTATTAACAGTGCAACACATTTTTGATGTTATTTCGTCATATAAGACAAAAAAAAAAAAGATCACAGTCATTCCGTAAACAAAAATAAGGAGATGATATATGATTGCCAATAAGACAATTATCTATCAAAATTCACATGTCTCCCCCTTTTTGAAGAAATTCAAAGTTAACCTCTTTTGAAAAAAAATTCAATCGGAAATATTTTAGAAATAAAAAAAAAAAAACATTACTTTTCCGATTTTCACTTTCTTTTACTACTTGCGAATATGCATGTACAGTATTCATAACTATACTTCTAACGTTTTTGTTGTTCTTCTTTAGGGTCTGCATACACACGATGGGGAAGAAAAGACTGTCCAATTAATGGAACCGAGTTAGTATACACAGGTAAATATTTATGACATGACCTATATCTTCAAGAAGATAACTATATTATTCAATAGTTTCTCCCATTTGTATAATCAGCAGACGTTTTGTATACACATAACACATGTACCGAGTAATTACCGAAAGATAAATAATTAAAAAGACAATACAAATTCATTTAATATTGTTCTAATTTATTTATTTAAAGAACTAGTAAAGGTTTCCGAGACTGGATGGTATGATTTGTTGGACCGTCCAATGTAGTATTATTAATTGACAGCCAAATCAATAATTTAGTTAAATGTACAAGTTATATATATATTTTTCAAAACTTTTGGTTACAAAATTATTTATATTATATGTTAACTAATACCAGTTATTTATAAGACAAGTATTACCAAAATAATACTTAGTAGTAATACTTCAGCTATAGAATGTGGTCGCTATTCTGCAATTCCAAGAAGTTATAGACTATGTAGTTTTTGTAAAAATGACATTGAAGATGAGATGCATTTGATTTTTAAATGTCTTACTTATCACGGTCTTAGATCATATTTCATAAGACCATATTATTGAAAACCTTCTATGTATAAAAATATACAAATAATGAGTTCTAAGTTATCTCAGAGAATTATGTAATTTGAGTAAATTTATATTTCGTGCACACAAATTAAGATCTATCATGATGTAATATGTTTCACACATTATCTTCTGCTATCTATGTATACTTTGTGTGTAGTTTATATGTTGTATGCCTATAGTTGTTATGACTTCGGTAAATAATATATCACTATAAAAAAAGAAGATATGGTATGATACATGTAGCCAATGAGGCAACTCTCCACAAGAGAGACCAAAATGACACAGACATTAACAACTACTAGTATAGATCACCGTACGGCCTTCAAAAATGAGCAAAGCCCATACCGCATAGTCAGCTATAAAATGCCCTAAATGAAAATGTAAAACAATTCAAACGAGAGAACTAACGGCCTTGTTTACACTAGCCTATCAACACTGGAGTTGTGAGTTATTACATCGACATGGCAAGTACATTTGACTACAATCTTAGTTGACTAGGAATGGGTACTTTTTTTCTGCCGATAGTGGGCGATTATCTCCAGCTTCCCCCAAATATGCAGAAAGGGGCGTTAAATAATGAATTACATTAAATTACCACAAAGCACACAGATGTTAAAACAGTACATCAAGCAAAAATATAGTTGGCTAAACAGATTTTTGGTTTAAATTTGTCGAACTTGTAAAACCATTGTGTCCCTGTCAAAATAATAAAAAGATATTACATATAAAAAAAATTATCAACATCGAAATAAATAATCCTATATTTCCAAATATTTCTGATACTGAAAAACTAGAAGTCTTGGAATTGACAACAGTTGAAATGGTTTTGTGGTTCCAAAGCTTCAAAGTTCGTAGCCATGGCGAATAAAATGTGGGTTCTACACCACTGAAAAAAACCCAAACCCAACGTAAAAGGTAGCTACGAGACTTATAAGGGCATCATACAGGATGAGTAGGGAAGATAAGTTACGTTTTGATGTATAATAAAGCTATGTTGTGTTGATTTTCCATTGGCATCTGTAAAAATACCCTGGACTAATTTGGTATAAAATTTTGTCGTCAAGTGCAATTAAACATATTAACATTAGAGTTATCTTTCTTTCCTAATATTCTTCAGTGACTTTTCAATACATACCGTATAAATCTATAACTGTACTAACCTTGAAAATGAACACAATATTCTTTGATTCTATATAGATATGTATAATTTGCCAGGATAAATCCTGATGCGATATTATTGTACACCTCCACTGACCCAGAACTTGTGATACTACATAGATTTTTAATTCTTTGTTTTGTGTACATTGTAGGAATTATCGGCGGGGGATATTACACTCATAAAGGAGCGCCTGCAAACACTATCTGTTTACCACACGATCCTGATTTCATTCATGGAGATAAGGTTCAATTTCCATCTGAAGTATCGACAATGTACGGCGGGGAATACCAGGACAACTACTTTGGGAATAATCTTTACCAAAACGACCCACCATGCGCAGTGTGTAGGGCAACTGGTAAAACATCGGTTGTCATGATTCCAGGAAAAACAAAGTGTTATGGAGATTGGCACTTAGAATATTATGGACGATTAGCAGCAGGAAGGGACATTCACGAAGCTGCGTCTGAATACATATGTGTTGATCACCAGGCGCAATATAGAGAGGGTGGCGGTACTAGTCAGAACGGGAAAATGTTGATGATGCAGTTGTCGCTAAGTGTGGAACGTTACCATGCCCACCTTACCGTGAAAATGCGCCGATATCATGTGTTGTTTGTTCCAGATAATATGAGCACAGATAAATATAGCTCTTCCGATATTTTGTTGTTTTTCTATGTACATGTATTTATAAAGGTGAATTATTGTATCCAACGCAGATCTGACTAATTTCATGCGCAATGGTAGATGATCCATTTCTCTTATTCTTAGGGATTTTTCATGTATCTACATTTGTAATTTGCAACAGGACGTTTAAAAAAAAGACATCCAATCTTAACTTTATTTCAAAGCATTGTCAATTTATATACATTTGCACTTTGTTGGGTAAAATTTGACTGGAACTGAAAATGTAGCACTTTTTTACACTTTTAAGATTTGTGCAGGTTTTGAAGAATGAAGGCGAATACGAATATGATAGAGAAAGACATTCTCAACTGAAACTCAAATCTTATAGGAAGTATATCTATAACAGTGTATTTTGATACAGTAAAGCATAAAATTGAGAAAGGAAATGGTGAATATGTCAAAGCGACAACCACCCGACCATAGAGCAAACAACAGCCGAAGGCAACCAATGGGTCTTCAATGCAGCGAGAATTCCCGCACCCGTAGGTGTCAAGTTACATAAAAACAATTTATGATTTCGTGCATCCTAAGCGCTTTTCTAAATCAGAAGAATTATGGCAATGGTTACGGTACTATATATACTAGAAATCTGTTAAACATCAGACCTATTGTAACTCTCTTACTCGTCGGCGGAGCAAATTAAAGAAGAATATAGAAAAGATTTGTATATTAACTAGCAGCAAATGGAAGATGTGCAAAGTCTAGCTTTTCTCTGGGTGCGCATATTGAAATATCAATCATTTACTTCAATGACGATTCAACAAATAAAGGTGTTTGGTTTTCTGTAATTGGCAAATTATCACAGACAAAAAAAAACATTCTACATGTAATTTTTACCATTAAAATTTTAATTGTTTTTTATAAAACTATGAATGTTTTCTAATCTGTATGTAGTAAATATGTAGGTGAGTGCATTTAAATTGAAATGAACAATACATTATTCTGGTATAACTGAAGCGATTTTATATGCGTTTTAAATTTGATTTGCCTCCCTTTAATCGGTACAATTTTATCTGTTGGCGCATTGAACATGTCAAAAAAATCATCAGTCTTAAAATATTAGGCCAATTTTCTCAGTTTTTGTTTCAGGGTAGTATCATTTTCAAAATTCTTCCAATCATAACTAAATTTCTCAGTATCACACATTTGTGTATCTGCATTCGTATAGTTTGAATTGGTAAGGTTACGATCATTTAACTTCAAGGAGGAGGGGTATGTTTTTCAACCAAAAAAAAAAGAGAATATTGTGATCTTCAATTTGAAAACAAAAAAATATGATATCAAGCAGATGACGGCAACAAAAAAATCAGAGTTCTCCAAACCTTATAGTTGTAAAAGTTTTGTATCAAACTTGTAAACGCTAAATTGAAAGTTAAGGACATAAACACATTTTATTTTGAAGTTTGCTTAAAATCATTTAATTAGCTTTTATATTATCCAAACCAAAAGGCGAAGGAAAAATATCACGGGAAAAGGGAGGGAGATATATCTAGGTTTGGGATACTAATTAAGGCTACTGTGTCCGTCAAGTGTCAATTCAAGGCGGTGTGCGTGGAAGTGAGTGTAGAAATGCTCTTTAATTCAAACCACATTCTATTCAAGAGGAGATCTATAGTGAGCATAGCAATTTCTATACAAGAGGAGATCTATAGTGAACATAGCAATTTTTCCTTTTAATATAAGTCTACAGTCCCTTTAATAGCTAGAAAAGAAGAAGAAAAAAAAATGTTTTGTACCACTCGTATACGATAATGAGGTGCAGAATAAATCAATTATTGGGAGAAAACTAGGGGTATGAGCTTAAATCAAAAGAAGTGGAGAAAAGTTTAGGGTAGAGTAGAAAAATCAATCATGAAGAGGAGAGGGAAAAACAGAAAATGAAAGTATAAACTTATGGTGTATAGGAACAAAACTAAGGAATATGTAGAAGAGACGATGGATAGAGAAGTAAATGCAAGGATGGAGAGAGAAAAATGAAGGGGGAAACCTAAGGGTGGAGGAACAAAATCAAGGATACAGTTGTAAATTAAGGTGGTGCGCATGTAAAACCCCCACTCTACATTAGCTGTTCAACGCAAGTGAGTGTAGAAATGCTCTTTAATTCAAACCAATTTCTATACAAGACGAGATCTATAGTGAACATACCAATTTTTCCTTTTAATATGAAATCGACAATCACTTTAATAGCAAGAAAAAGAAAAAAAGTTTTAATAGCTAGAAAAAGAAAAAAAAAAGAATTTAAATGTTTTGTACCACTCTCATACGATAATGAGTGACAATTATCGTCTCAAATTCGCCATCTATATTCATATCTAACAAAAACACAATAATGATGACAGCCGAGGGTAGCCGAGGTTTTCTACAATGGTAAATATTGAAAGCTTGTCTTTTGTACTGTATATTGTGTCGAGTTACAAAGTCGGGTATATCTCATTATCTGGGAAAATACGATATTTGTGAAAACTGGTAGGAAATGTTTAATAACAATGGCTAAACGTTAAAGAATTTTGTAAATGATTTGATAAAAATCGTTAGAATATTTGTGTCACTACTACTCAGCATTTTGCATTCATACAAATTTGTCTTAACAGATACACCATAGGTGGGGGTAATAAATTATATGCACTAATAAAAGTGCATCTCTCATAGACCTTATTTTAAAGGTAACAAATCTAGTCGTTTATTTTAAAATACCTAATAGGCGGAATTTTTTAAATCCAAAACAGCAATATTACATGAAAATGAATTCTGGCGACCGCATCTTTAAAAATATTATCATAATCAATTAAGGATATTGAACAGTTAAAACAATTTCGTAAGCCAAATCTTCTAAGGGTTGGAGGGTCTTCGTCTACCTGTCTGGGTAAACACCTTAGTTCGTCGTTGAAGAACTTCTAGATGCAGAACAGCAATAGAATACAACTTAACAGATACACCATAGGTGGGTAATAAACTGTATGCACTAATAATTACATTAGATGTATGTTTCATTATAATACGTTATTCTGATTGGCTAACTGCACATCACGTATTATTCCTCGAGCAATTGCATTACTCAATAAAACTTTTCATTCATGATAACACGTGGTCCAACAATAAAGTACACAGGTCAATTAAATAAAACAATTATAAAATTCGTGTTTTCATGATCATAGCTAAAAGTTGTAAGAGATTTTTTTCCAACCTGAAATAAGTTAACAAATGTATTGATACTTATTTGAATAAGGTCTATTATTTTCTCATCTGACGCAGTCTAAATTTTAATTGATTGTGGATATTGAAGAGTTAACAGTTCTTCGTAAAATTTTCTAAGGGTCGGAGAGTCTTCATTTTCCTGTCAGAATGGAAACTTCAGTTCGACGTTGTAGAACTTCTAGATGCAGAAAAGTCATAAAATATCCTTCCTCGTCATATATAATAGTGTTATAAGTTATATCTGTATAAAAAAGTAAAATCACAAAAATATTGGAAATCCGAGGAAAATTCAAAACGGAAAGTCATTATTCAAATGGCAAATTCAAAAGCTCAAACACATCAAATGGATAACAACTGTCATATTTCTGACTTGGTAGATAGGCATTTTTTTATGTGTGGATTGAACCTGGTTTTATAGCTAGCTAATTTAAAACCTCTCACTTGCATATTTCTCTTTTGTCTCGAGCATACTAGATAAAAACCGATTATTTTTGGGGGTTTAAATTTCGTGTAATTTAGCTGGAAACAAGCAGGGATAATGGATGGTTTGATCATCAACTGCGTCAAACAAAAGACTTTAAAATGTGAATTTACACTTTATCTGCAAAGTACGTGTTGCATTAGGGAGAAACCAAAATTGTGACTGGTCGACTAGGAGTCAAAATGATGTGACTGAGTGGTCTATTAATCCGTGAACTAGAGCATATTACAGTTCTAGTTCAACTGCTGGAATATTCATATCACATTTACACGTTATCATCTGAAATATGCGTGTAATATTTGCCGATGGATGTCACAACGCCATTAGTCAATCAGTTTAAAATTGCAAGACTTTCAAATGACCAATGGTGATAAATTCTTTAAAATGAATTGTTATTTCGTATTAAAAAAAAATCCAATTAAAATAAATTTGCAGTTTCAATTTTAAAAGTTAATGATAACGTTTAACATTAAATGACTTCAAATTCATAAAAATCGTGTCAATGAATTAAAAAAATCTGTATAAACAACCGAAACTAGTTTTTGTAGAATACACATCCATTATTGTAATCAAACACAACATTTCCAAATCTCTTATCTTGTAAATAGATACAGTTCTCGTTGGATGTTTATACAGTAAATAACCCTACCTAGATTAATCCCGCCGACAAAAAGTAGGCCTTTGTGCTTTATCTGACTTTAACGTTATTGTCAATACCATGATAATGATATATTTACAAATAAATTTTAACATGCTTTTGTTAATTTAAAATTTAGCGGGTTGCCGAGTAGTTTTAATGATATATGATAAAGATAAACATTGACTGAACCAGAGATCTTAGATCTGTATATTATGAGCCTCTTTATGGGGTTTTTGATCATGTGATTACTTGGCCGTTTTTATAGTGATCATGTGATTACCGGACCAAATATTTTATGATTATTTTATTATTTGATAATCTATAACTATTTTTTATTATTTGATCATATTGTTCATTTTTTTTTTAATGATTATGTGATTTAATAAGCAAAACATTTGTGACTATTGAGTATGTGATTACTTGAACACCCCCATGAAGGGCCTCTATTATCAGTAGAAAAAAATCGTATTTGCTGTCTGTGATCGGTATAGTGTAATGTGCGGGGTATTTATTTGCATGTGCAACAATAACGCATTGGTGGGTGAGAGAAGATTTTGATCTCAGCTCTTCTCACTTTCTAACCAAACATTCAAAACCTGACAGATTTAATTAGGAAGGATGTATCTTACTACCAGATTTACGGGTAAAATAACGATGGGACATATAATCTACGTAATTTTCTTGCAACACAAAAAGAAAATTATGACATTAATTTAGGATAAGATAAAAATCGGCTATCATTTAGTGAATAAAATTAATAAGTAATTTGATCACGCTAAATTCAACATAATTGGTACCGTTTATGATCGTATGCACTACTGACCTGCTTTTCGTATGAAAGTCGGTGTATATGGTGCTAATTCAAATTTACAGTTATTTTTCATTCAAAAATATAGAACTATAATTCATAAGAACATAATGAATGTCTGAAGATAACTGGTACTTTTATTGCGAATAACCGAGCACAGCGCACGAGCCAATTAAGATGATTCGCTTCACTTACATGTAGTCTTGAGTCGATTGACCTACATTTTACGAAACCTATACTGGCACGGAAACCCGATGATTTGTTTAGCCTACTCTGGTCATATTAAATGTAAACATAATAAGATGTGGTAATGATTTCCAATGGAACAAAATTCTCCCATAGACCAATTGACGGAGAAGTAACAACTACAAGTCATCGAGCGATCTTCACTGCGCCACACCCATATCGCTAAGTCAGCTATCAGAAAGACACAGAAATGACGAATACAATTGTAAAAAAGAAAATTAATGGCTTGATTTATACATGTACAAAGAATGAACAAAATAAGTTGAAACGAATAGTCGGTTCCGCATGGCTTAACAGTGGCACATACAGAACGTGGCGAGGTTAAACATGTTTAGCGGGTGCCCAACCCGTCCCCTTACCTATGTGGATTTTAATAGCAGAGTAGATGTGTTGCCACTGGTTTGTGGCTTAAATTGAAAAAAAAAACCAAACAAATCGCCCTAAAGGCAAATCCCTGTAGTAAAAATTCGTGTTGAATTCTAAACTGAAATAATTGATTCATCGATATAAACAAGTAATTTTAAAATTTACCCCAAAGAGAGATAATAGCTGTATCGGTCCTGTCAATAAATGACATTTCATTTTAATCTCAATTTAGCACTTGTCATACAATAACGTTCATGTCATCTGAAATAGTATAAATTGTGAAGTGAGATAATTAATTATAATTAAAGGCATTATAAGTTATAGTATGACTATGGGGTTTGTTAGCGGGGGTGCGAAACCATATCGTGATATTTCGATATCTGAATAAAAAAATCTGTATCAATTATATCTGGATCATTGATAAGTACGATTGACTAAAATGTTAAACTTTAAATTTAAAGAATTAAAGGTTAAACTATACAAGCAAAATCACAACTTAATTAATGAACTTATTTCTTTTTGCATTTTTTAAAATTATAAAATGCGTATTCGCACAACACATCAATTTTTGAAATACCGGAAATAATTGATTGGATTATGTTTAACGCCATTTTCAGCACTGATATGCCTTTTTCGTAGCAGTCAGTTTTTATCGGAGTGCTCGGAGAAACATATCAATCTTCGGTAGGAAACCTAACACTCCTTGTCAACTAAAGTCAGAGTCCAGGGCACCTTCTACGGATTCAAACTTATATCCTCAGTTTGACAGGCTATAGTGATACAGTAGTTAGACTACTTACATGTAGGCCACTTAGCCTCCGTAAATCTCATGAAAGATCAGCATACGTTATATATAGCAAGGGCGATAATAGGATATTTGAAAGGGGTCATTATTCAAGATTATTTAACATAAAAATAAAAATTTGGACGAGTTCGTACTAAAAAAGTACATGTACATAAGGTTTCAAACGTAATTTTTGAAAACATTTCGCGATCAAACAGGACGGTACCGATCCTACGCCCCCCTTAAAAATGCAACTTTTTAATTTTTTTTAATTATAAACAAAGTAACAAACAACTCCCTTAAATAAATATAGATATAGAAACCACGTTAACAAAAAGACGGGGAGCTTAAAATTGAATTTTATAGATTTTGAATTAAATTAACTTTTTCAAAGTTGCTGATTTATCAAAAATAATAATTTTACTGTATTTACTGTCAACCCACAGGAGAGCAAAAATAAATTGCATTTTCAGGTGAATGGCATTCTTTTCTTTTCTGTTTCAACTTCAAATTCCGTCCTTAGAAAGAAATTTGTCATAAGTTTTGTGGGACAATGGTACTTCTAGATTAAGTCTCTGAGGACATAGTATTTGTGCATTGTACACCCGGTACAATCTCGTACAATCTCGTATATCATACGAAAATCCCAAACAATATTTCAAAAATGTATGTTAGTCTTCTTTTATCATAAAAATGTCCTAATTGGGTTCTATGATCAAAGCGACTATGCTTGTCTAAAGGCGGGTTAAAACATATATCGCCCAAAACAAGCAGAACATTACAATTATATCCCGTAAATAAAACAACACTCTCAGATAATTACCTATAATCAAAATGACAAAAATACAAGACTATTGATACTAACACGTTGAAATCTAGCTTTTAATCATGTCGCTAATGATTCGTATAATTACCCATTCTCCCGGCAAAAAACAAGATGTCGACAAGATACAACGAACCGATTAGTATTGTTACTTAGTAAATTAACGTGTCAACATTTGTTTAACAAGATTTTCGTGGCATTTATGGTAAAAAGTTCAATAGTAATCACCGTTAATGTATATTTTACTCGGTTTGAATGTTTTTAAATATGGCAAATCACCTGTAGCCCTAGATTTCATGCATTTTGTACATATTTAGAGTGCGTTTCAATATATTATATATTTCATAAGCATGTTTAATCTGACATGTAAAAAGGGCGATCAGATCTGTGTCAGTATAACATGTCTTACTGACAGTTTCGTCTACAACTGGAATAAATTCAAATTATGCCCACAATCTGTAGGTCAGAAACTCATTTTTAAAACTACTTGAAATTTTCTATATTTTATTTATTTAATTGGAATTTTAGAGAATTATTGATTAACCATTTATTTTGTAGGTTATATTTTAGATCAATTTATGTGAAGATAGATGGTTGACACTATGGGTTTTGACACAGCAATACATTATTACTGATCTAGTAAAGGGACAATACTAACAGGTAAATACCGAAATCAGGTGTCCAAGATGATAAAAGGTAAAATCACAAAAATACTGAACTACGAGGAAGATTAAAAACGGAAAGTCTATAATCAAATGGCGAAACCAAAAGCTCACAAACATCAAACTAAATTGAATGGATGACAACTGTTATATTCCTAACTTGGTACAGACCCTTTCTTATGTAGAAAATGGCGGATTGAACCTGGTTTTAAAGCTAGCTAAACCTCTCACTTGTATAAAACTGAACTTTTTGTTATCAATCCCTGCTTTCAGAACACCGATCCATGATATCCTTGGCCATCAGACGATATACTTGATTACATATGAAACTAAGTTTTCAAATGACATCATGCAAAGTTGACCTTAAATTTTTATTCTGTTAAGTCCTGGTGTTTGGTCATACATTTATAGGGCTGAAAACTTTCCAGCGTATAACTCAATTACAGGGGGAAAAAATGCTCTGGACGCACGATTTTTAAAGTGTTTAATATTTCATAATACATTATGCATTTTAAGCATGCTGGAGGACGCCAGCTGAAGAACGCCTCCGGGTGCGGGAGTTTCAAGCTACATTGAAGACCCATTGGTGGCCTTCGGCTGTTGTCTGCTCTATGGTCGGGATGTTGTCGCTTTGACACATTCCCCATTTCCATTCTAAATTTTATTTGTGCACTGAAATTTTAAATTGTTTCATTGCCACAAACCTCTAGCTATACTGGTTGCAGCTACATGATCTGACAGAGTCACAGATAAATAGGATTTCGAAACAGGATACTATAGCAGTTGATTCTCCCAAAATTTGGTAAATTCCTAAAATAAAGAACATAAAATTATACTGTTCAATGAGATATTTCATTGGCGGATCAAGGAGGCCCTTGTGGGGCTCGGGCGCGGGCCCGCTTTTGTAGTAAACATTTGGTTCATTAAATAGGGTATCACTGAAGCTCGACTGGAGAGGACCTCCCCCCCCCCGTATGAGAGGTTTTGGATCCGTGGAAGATTAAAATGTCAGCAAAAGAAAGAAAGTCACACGAGTGTGTAGATGGGGAATACAGCATAGAGAATAATCGACCAAAAATATAAAAAAAAAAAGAGAAAAATTGAAGAAAATCAAGAATAAAGAATGACGAGGTGCTAAAATATAAAGAATATAGAAAAATGGTCTAAATATATTTTAGAGAATACGAAATGAAGTAGTGACAGAGAAAGAAGGTCACAAGAGGGTGTGGATGGGGAATAGTAGTGACAGAGAAAGAAGGTCACAAGAGGGTCTGGATGGGGAATACAGAAGAGAGAACAATTGGCATAAAGAAAAGAAAAACACGAACTAACAAAAATAAAAAATACGAGATTGATTCAGTGCTAAAATATAAAGAATATAGAAAAATTATCCATTCATTGAAAGAATACATAATTAAGGACCCTAAATCCAGACCCTCGGTGACAGAGACAAGAAAGAGAACCTTTACCATATTAAGCTGTACAAATCATATTAAATTCACCATGCAACAGGTGACTTCATTTAAAAAGTAAAGAATTTCAACGTTTGAACTATAAATTCGAACATTCTTTACTAATTGGATTAAAATTTTACCTTTAAGACGAAAATTGCCTCATTTAAACGAGACAGCTGCATATTCTGCACTCTTTATAGATGTAGAAACATAAAGTTAAACACAAAATCTGTTTGATAGAAAAGTGCACCGAATTCCGTAAATTGTAACAAATGTAGGTGCAATATAAAGGACTCGCTTTCTTTCTTCGAAACTTCGAAAATATCGTACAGTACCCATGCTTTTGATCATGGAACATACTCAAATGTTGGTGCCATGCTAAGGATTTAGGGTTGTAAATATATTCAGATTGACTGAAATTTTCCGTATTTCTTCTAAACTTGAAATTTGAAAATAAAATGTGTACGGTGTCCTATTCTATTTGTTATCTTCTGAATCATCTCATCCTAGGTGGTGAGTTGTCAAATTGACAAATCATTATACCACATCTTCTTATTTTCATATTGATTTTTAAGTTCGGATAAAGTCAGTGATCGTTCATCGTTCTATATATTGTTTGTCTCTTGAGGCTTTATTCTTGTTATACACGTACATGTATCGCCGGGCGTATGACATTTGCGCCGATTTTGAAAATTTTCATTCTTTCATTTGCGCCGATTTCATTAATACTTGTACATATACTGTACTATACCATTGATAAAATCTGGTTATAATTGTTGTTCATTTATGTTTAAATTACTTTTGATTCATATTGTTCTGGAACTTCGATGTAACATGATGGACATATTACACACTGAAACGAGCCGAGGAGTCAATTCTTTAGTCATCGAGGGCCGTACATATCGGAAGGTTAGTGTCCTGAAACATAACAACATATCTTACAAATGTACCATAAATCGTGTAAAACCATAGTCACCACGGATTCTAGTGTCAAAACACTGATCGAGCATAAACATGTGGCAGATGTCCGAAAGACAGAGGTTAAAGAACTACGGGTACTGTCAAGGAAAAAGTCTGGAGGTGTATCTTCTAGGCCTTCTTCCATCTCCCCGTAGTGAGCAGGGGACAACAGGTTTCCCGTTTGAATGGTTTTACACTAGTTATTTTGGGACCCTTTATAGCTTGTTGTTCGGTGTGAGCCAAGGCTCCATGTTGAAGGTCGTACATTGACCTATAATGGTTTACTTTTATTAATTGTTATTTGGATGGAGAGTTGTCTCATTAGCACTCACACCACATCTTCCTATATCTATATTTTGATTGACAATTCATTACATTTATACAAATGGCTAATTGAAGAGGTCTAAAATGATAAAATAAAAATTACATGACTTGGATGGAGAGTTCTCTCATTTGCACTCATACCACATCTTCTTATATCTATTCACCTGTAATTTACCTGTAAAAAAATCGGCGCAAATGAAAAAAATAATCGGCGCAAATGAAAGAAAAACTCGGCGCAAATGAAATGCAGATCGGCGCAAATGCAAAACGCCGGTATCGTCTATACATTTTTTGTTGGAGACACAACTCTGCCATTTATTGGTTAATAAATAAATTTTTAAAAAATAATGCCGGGTACGAAACAACATATACATGTACTGTCGGAGGGTTTTTTTTTGGGGGGGGGAGCCCTTTGTGTGGAAAGTTTACATTGCATTTTATTTCTTCAGACAGCTTCTTTATAATTCATTCATAAAATAGTGATTAGGGAGATGACATACCACGAGACAAGAATTCAGGCATGAATTTTAAGGTTATAAGTAGTGATTATTTGGTCCAGTTTGAAAAGGTCAAATATTAGTATGTCTAAACCTGTCAAAAGGAATTACAGACCCCCTTAGCAGATATTTATCCATATTTTGAGTAAGAGCCGATACATTTTCTTTCATTTTGACATTATTTGTCCAAACTTATATACTACGCTGTAAAAAAAATGTTTTCGATTTGCTTTTTTTTTGTCTGAAGGGGTATACACTACGAAATAACTCGTCTCGGGCTATACGCTAACTGATTATTGGTCAATCAACACTATATCAAGTTCGGTGGTGGTCATTTAACACGTTTAAAATCAGTTGTAAAATTTTTAAATAAACTGACGCCATTATTTTTGAACAAGTGGTTAGATGAGATTAAGATAAAGATCACTTTCCTTAATACGATAATGACCATGTTATATAGGCTGACGAGCCATGGCCTCAAATTATAGCATTTTCTCATGTTGACTTTACCCTGACCGTAATGAAGAATGTCTTCCTGCGTTTTTATTGTTATTGTTGAACGACGATTTAAATTTAGAAAAAAGGGGGGTATGTTTTATTCGCCTTAAATATAATCAATTTTTCTGACCCCCAATTTAACGAAAACAAATATTTCTGATTTAGATTTTCCTCATACCTTATAGTGTCAAATTTTGAATAAATAACTAAATTTGATTGATAGCGTCAAAGAAAAAAATGTTGCGCTTTGGATGAAAAAAAAAACGACTCAGTCAATAAACATTACCTTCTTCTAATTTTGAAGTTAAATCGATATGTTCAACTACTCCTTTTATTAAAAAGATCCGGCGGTCAACGAGGAGAGAGGATTAAACAATCGTACATGTTATTGTTTGCATAAAACATGTATTACTTTTATATATTGTGGCTTGGATGAAGGGCTGTCTCATTGGCACTCATACCACATCTTCTTATATCTAAAGCTTCTGTGAACAACATTTATTACAACATAATATGAGAACTCTTTAGAAAAGGTAGAAATAGTGCAGCTATACTATTTAGATTTCTCTGCTTTGTTAATGAAGGATGAAAATTAAAAATACTCAGAGTTTTATAGTCGATAATACGATATTGTTTTTCTCATTTTTGAAGGCCATATAGTTGCCTGTAAATACTTACATTATTTCATATAATCTATGTGAACTTTGGTGGCTAGTTGTCTCATTGGCAATCGTATCACATCTCTTTTTTTATACTCAGGATGTTCGGAAGTCGTACCACATCTCCTTTTTTATACTCAGGATGTACGGAAGCAGAGAAACACGCCTCGATCAGCTTTTTATTATACTGGACTCTAAATTGCTTCATTCCGGGTAAATTTTCGTGGATGCTTTTTTTTAAAATAAAAATGATACATTTAATTTTAAAATGTAAAATTACTCAAAATCTTTAGATTTCACTTGTGTATGCATAGCAATTTACTAAAATTACCAATGGACCGCAATGATTAAGAGAAAAGTTTCTTAAATCAGATTTCGATCAGTCACCAAGTTCAACGTTTAATTTAAACCTTATTTTTCCAATCTTCATTTATGAACAAAAAGCGAGTTAGATAACCAAGACAGGATAATGTGATTTAAGGACAATAATTTTTGGATTTATTTTGTCAAACAGTTTGTTCTTTCATTAATTTCTAGCCAAATAGACTGTGGTACAACGTTGTCGCGCCAGGCATCCTCAATCACAATGTCCTGACGTATGCCGTCATTTTTGATGCCTTTTAACTTTTTGAAACTGCAAAATTTGTAATCTCATCTTAATTCGGTTATAAAAGATGAAAATTTCATACATGAAGTATCATAAAGGCGGCTTATGCTAATCAAAACAGTATAAAACCTGGTCCGCTGTCCCGCAGAGAGTATAAAAAATTGTCGTAAAAAAGGTAAATACAAACAGCCAAAATATTATTAATATTTTATATGGTGGTTTGTTGTATTATATGTATAATACCCTATTATCTCTACTATCTAATCTATACTTTAGTAACCGGAGAGGCGAAAAATGAAGAAAGTTTTTACACTTCGATAAGTTATTACAACAGGGACCACCAAATTTGAAATATTATCGTGTTTAAATTCAACAAAAACAGTTTATATCAAGTGATTTCAATCAAATCGTATTTGTTGCCGGTTATAAAACTTTCAAAATTGTTAATGTTTAAAGAAAAATGGTGTCCCCCAAATGAGAATTTTATTTGATAGGTAATATCTCAACATGTTCTAGACGAATGGCAATAATTTTTTCATGAGGGGATTAAAAATGATCCGACATCTTCCCCAAAAAGGAAATTTATTAAAAACAAAAATGGGTGCGCTGTTTTAAAACTATTATACTAAACTGTTAGTATAAATGTCCCAGAGCTATATCATCTATAAAAATACGTGTATGAATCTAAAAAGATAGAGCTATTGTGGGAGAATTGTTTCTCTCGTTTGTATGCCAAAATTTTCGAAAAACACACACTTGGCCAACGTATTAATTAATGTTTTTTTAGATGGAACTATTTTCTAAAGTAGTGGTGCGTAAAGTTTTATTAGTTGTATTTTTTTCCCTTATGTTTTGGGATCAAACAAATAACAGCAAGAATAATTAGAATTTGTACATTTGGGATCTACACATACATTTATTCCTCATGCAATTGCGAAAAGAATTTCCCCGATATTTCTCTAAGTATCTATCTAACGTAAAAATAGGATTCATCACACTACTGAGTCGCCCGCTCATTTAGTTGGAAATTTATGACTCGCGTTCGCTCGCGTTTGTGTAACAGTCGCTTTTAAAACACATGTACGCAACTCTCGCATTTTTAACACGTAGCGCTCGATCAAATATATTCCATATCATTGTCAATTTTACAAATGATATCAAAATACCTGAAAATAATAGAATAAATAAACAATATACTATTGCCAAGTTACGTCTATCAGAGGCAAGTTTTAATTCAAACACAGATTATTATTAACTATCACAATGTTAAACAATAATAAGCGATACCCATGCAGACATTTTAATCAGATACTAAAGTTTTGTTTATGATGCTGTAAAGTTATGTTTAATTAAACAATCAATTTATATCATTAAAATAACGAAACTATTGCGACTTTATCTATTGTAGACGGCAGAATTGTAAGTGTCATCATCATATACGTCCATAAACGTTAGGAAAAATCCAAAGTGGTGATAAGATATATCTTAGTGGTTTGTGTTAGTTTATATCATTTCTGAATATTTAATAGTACAATGGTATGCTTATATATACGACATTGAGTTTTGAGTTTGCCTTTTCCAACTGTTTTACCCTTGGTTATATATATCCCAATGAATTTAACTTCATACTAGCCTTGTAGTAGTACATGGTAGTAATACTCCCATGTTTTCACCTTGTTTTTATTTAACAATGCTGTTCATTTTATGTTATTCTTTTACCTTTTCCCTTGGTTTTTTTAACAATGATATTCATTTTATGTTATTGTTTTCCCTTTTCCCTTGTTTTTATATAACGATATTCATTTTATGTTATTGTTTTCCCTTTTCCCTTGGTTTTTTTTAACAATGCTATTCATTTTATGTTATTCTTTTCCCTTTTCCCTTGTTTTTTTTAACAATGATATTCATTTTATGTTATTGTTTTCCCTTTTCCCTTGTTTTTATTTAACAATGATGTTTATTTTATGTTATTTTTTTCCCTTTTCCCTTGTTTTTATTTAACAATGATGTTTATTTTATGTTATTGTTTTCCCTTTTCCCTTGTTTTTATTTAACAATGATATTATTTTATGTTACTATTAGTCTTTCTCTCCCGTTTCTTTGGTTGTATTTCCCGCGATACTTATTTTATGTTAGTGTTTCTCTCCTGTTTTTCATCGGTTTTATATTTGTCAATGATATTTATTTTAGGTTAGACTTTCTCTCCTATATTTTTACTATCTATTTTACAAAATGACAAGATTTTTAATGATTTTCATTTATGAGAGGGGATACCTGAATCAAAGCAGTTCACTGATAGACGAATATAAAAAAAAAAATTGTGGTAAGATTGCCAATAAGACAACTCTTCACAAGTGACCAAAAGCATACTAGAGATACGTGAGTGTTTATACTCCAGTCTCCAGGGTATGGGGAGGGTTGAGCACACAGAAGGCTACTAACTATGCTAAAATTTAATTCCGTTTCATTCAAGTCTACATCATCTGGTTGATTATGTTTTACAAGTTGTCTTATTGGCAATCATAGCCAATCTTCTTATAATAAGACCCCAAAAAACTGCCCAAATCTACAAACACAACTTATATCTAAAATACATATTTTGAACTCATAATATATATATACTATCAATGTAGGTCAGAATGGTATCAATATAGGTCAGAATTTGTATTTTATTCTGTCTATGTTATCAGGTGTACGGTATAATCATATTGACTAATTGATGTATCTGTCATGTCATGTAATCGTAATCCTCAATTAAGTCTTAATTAGGGAGATAAAATATTGTATTGTATTGCCCATAAACAAGATTTACCTTTAAGATTCTACTAACCAGTATTTATACATAATTTTATCACAAAGATATATACATATATAACAACGTAATTGCTTATATCTACGTCATAATATTTTGGTGTCTGGTAGATAGTTGTCCTATTGGCAATAATACCAGTTTTTCAGAATTTACCTTTATGATTTTATTAACCAGTATTTATATATATATGCATGATTGTATCACAAAAATATATACTTATAATAACCTTATTGCCTACATCTACGTCATTTGGTACCTGGAAGATATTTGTCTTATTGGCAATCATACCACAATGACATCTGTATGCCTTTACGACCAGTTATATTAGAAATAAGAAGAGGTGGTATGATTGCCACTCTCCATAAGAGACTATATTACATAGACATTACAATGTATAGGTCACCGTATATGCCTTCGACAATGAGCAAAACCCATACCGTATACATTACGATAATAAATTGTCTGAGATCTCGTTGTGACCTCAGATCACAATTTTTAATATATGTATATGATTATCAAATTTTGAATTATGTGAATCATGGTAGTGAATTGCTTCCACTTCTTGATTGGTTGATTAGTTGATTGATTGACTGACGGATGTTAGATGCCCTTTTCAGCACTCGTCTCCGTATCGTGACTGTCAGATTTTATTGCTGCAAGAGCTGGGATTGCCTAACGAGAACCAAAAACCTTCGACAGACAATGTCAATCGTATTCAATTTAGATCGGAGTTGAACGCACCTGTCGAGTACGGGATTCGTACTCATTACCTCAGTGCTAACGATTCCGTTGGTGAGCTGCATATACAGTGAAACCTGTTTAAACCGAACCTCTTCGGGACTTAGGATTTTGTTCTGTTTTGGCCGATGTTCGGTTTTATCAGGTTCACAACGCACATAATTTGATATGACAGTGCCTTAGAACATGTTTGGTTTATACAGGTTTTCGGTTTATACATGATTCGGTTTAGTCATGTTTCACTATGCCACTAAGTCAACGAGGCCTAGATGCTCTAAGACCCTTTAGTTGTAACAAAACAGTTAAGTTCCCTTATGCTTTTTCCTCCGATTGAAGCATGCCTATCTTTGAACATAAGCAAATATTTGTACCGTTTTGTTGCTGTCTTATTATCTTATTGGAGAAATCCAATATCTCTCTATATATATAGTCATATTCATTAATTGGTTGAAATAAAAGACGGTTACCAAAGAAGAGTGAAATTCAACACATTTAATCAATCACTTCATATAGACTTCTTTTTCCACTTTCATAAATGTGGTTTTATAACTGACACGCATAACTCAAACCAATCTATCTTTTGTATACTATGTTATTTTTTTTAATTTATTATCATTAGACTTGAGGTTTTGTTTTATAGTTGTGGTCAACCAGAATGGAGATTTTCCGATACCACAAGAAACTTTCCAAAACCACTGAAGCGTGTAAAGTAGTATTGTTGTTTTGATTTGTACGCTTCAAAACTTGCCTTTTTGATACTTTTAGTGTGTACATCACACGGAATCTGGACTGAGTTACAAAAACTGATTATTCCTTGAAACATGCCCCCTTCCCCTTCACACAAACCCATACACATCCATCATATAGTAATAAAACCCCGACTGTATGTTTTAGAAGGTTGTACATGTAGTCACCCGAACAACATCTTTAAAAATGGATAGATGTATACCGGGCCAAAATATGCTGATCTCTGTTATACCAAAACATCAAATCGCTGAAACATTGGATTATCCCTAATGGAGTGTCACTGATCTTGCAATGCACAAATAGTCAATTTTATCAATCAAAATAATTTTATAAAAAAATACAAAATTGTAATGTTGAATTTCTTTGTCTTTATTACAAATACTAATGTACTGAAACACCTGTACTTACAATGTTACAAAAAGTCAAATATCTTTACGAAGTCGACCGTAGAATTTTGTCAATGAAATTCATTTCCATTTTGATCACTTAAGAATTTTCTCCTTTCGTTCATGGATAGTTACTTCTCATAAAACACGATCAGCTATAATGTTTCAAATTAAATGTAAAATATTTTTATTAATATAACAATCTTCAAAAGGAAATGACAAATTTTATGATGATGTGCAAAAGAAATAAACAGCAATACATTTAAAGTTCTGACGGTAAAATGGCTCCATTAACTAAATAAATCCACGTGAAATGTTGGTCGTCTGCAAATATTTGTACTGCATACTATATTAATGTTATTAACTTTCCTATTGACCACGCCCAATTGTTGTAAGGTAACCAATCAAAATATGTCCTATTATGGTGAAAAAATGTAAATTTAACTATTGGATAAAGAAGATAAAAGTTTGTACTGCAGACGACATAATTTTCTTAAGTCATGAATAATATTTATGAATTATCTTTTTTGAGGTTTATTATGAAAACTATCAGATCTGAGAAGAACTTAAAATAAAACCCAAGTGGATTGCGGTTGGGAAGTAGGCAGGACATGGTATCTGATGTTCGCGATCGTCCTGATGAAAGTGATCTGTGTCAATTAATATCTCCTGCATATCGACAGAGGACTTCTTGAGGGTAATTAAGCAATTTTGATTATTACCCGATGATAAAAACAAGAAACAAATGACATTTTAATTTTTTGCGATAATATTCTTGATATTAACACGGATTTTTCCTGAGGCTATTTAAGGAATACTTTAATGGTATGATCAGTTAACGAGATAAAGAATTTAATTACTGGTTTATCTTGAAGAAAATATTTGAGAAAGTTTTAAAACGAATTAAGATCGTTATCACCGAGAAATCTTAGGAACATGTATGTCTACCAGGGTGTGAAACGGACTAAAACCTGGCGACATATCCCGTAACTGTTAAAAAAACCTCTCTACCTGGGAGTTTAACTTAATTAGGAAGCAGTTGATATTTTTACGAACCAAAAGGGATAATTTACTTCTTAATTTACATCTTTAAGTATATAGTTTACGTGGTGTGTTTTTGTAACTTTATTACAAGAAAGTAATTTTGGCCGTAGTAGAATGCTCGTGGACTGCCGGAAAGTTCCGATGTGTAATTTTGACTATGCTTATTTTGACGATTAATTACAGAAATCATCGGTGTTATGTGATTTTGTGGATGCTACATACACTGACATTTTTATTCGCACCTGTCGGATCCCAATTAGTAGGTAAGTAACTATAATTACGTTATTATGCTAATTTCTTATTACACCTTTCTACATTATTAGATATGTCAATTTTCTTTACTCTCACCTGTAATTTTGCCTTTCTATACTTATATATATATTATTGTCATTCTAAAACAATTTCATTTTTTTCTTGGTCGGGTCTTTCTTAAAATCAATGTCATAAAATTATTTAACAAAATATGTTCAGTTCTTATTATCTCAATGTCTACAAACAAAATTATAGATATATTTAACAGTGCGTTTTCTATAGTTAAACTGGTCGGGTCTGTCATAAAATCAAAGACATAAAATTATTTTATAAAAATTATTTCTGTTCTATTTGTCTCAATGTCTGCAAAAATATAATAGATAGATTATACAGTGGATTTTCGATAGTTAAACGGATATTTCTGAAAATATTTATAACATAGTGACACATTGATCAACTTTGATATAAAAAAAAACTGATTTCCAAAACTTAAAATGACCAGAAGCAAGAAACAAATGGAAGTATTTTTCATATTTTCCTTTTTAATACATTCAAACAAATACATTTCTTTATCCTCTATTTATTCGGTTAAAAATTGCAGTCGTTAGAAATTTGCTGCAATTCTTAGTTCTATAATATCCTTTCGGTAAAATTGACTAACCGCTAGCAAAGAAATTGCAGCTATATTCGTATGTTTATTTTGGTATTCAGTCAAACCGTCTAGCAGCGTCCTCCTTTGTGCAAGGCTAATTTGGTATTAGCCTATTAAATATGATAAACAAAAGAAAACTTAAATGTACGCGTGTGTAGAAACTTAAAAATTATACATGTACAATAAATATAACCAAAGCAACTTACCACAAATTTAGAAATAGAAACACTGCAGTATTATCTTTGTTTGATGAAATATTTTAAAAGTTTGCGGACTAGATAATTAACCGAAGCTTCTTAACCGCATTTAGATGTTTGGAGACATTATTTCTTAAGAATAATATTGCTTTCTTTAGTATAAATTAAAGTTAAAAAAAAAAAAAATACGAACTCCTAATACAATTCAAAACGGAAAGTCCCCTAATCAAATTGCAAATCAAAATCTCAAGCACATTAAACGAAAGAATAACAACTGATAAATTCTTTATTTTGGTACAGACATTTGCTTCATGTAGAACAAATAATATTTCTATTGAATATTTTATTTACGGATAACATATAAAATACCATTCACAAATATGTTTTAAAAGTATAAACATTTTTTTTCAATTTGAATCTGAAAAGTATAAAAATAAGATGTAATCTGATTGCAATGAAACTGAGGCAACTAGCCCACTAGAAACAAAATAAGATAAAGATATTCAACTACATGACAGCGCGGCCTTCAACAATGAATATACACAAGTCCTAAGATCTAGTGGATGTTCTATAAAGCTGTTAACCAGTATATGTAGACAAATAATATTTTAAGCATGCACGCGCTTCTGCACATGAGCAGTAATATTGTAAAAAAGAAAGATTTTAAACCATATGCTTTGTATATAAGATTGTATACTAAATATATCTACAAAAACCCCGGTACAATTCGATTAAAAATTATGACCTGCCGTGCTATATTGTTGCTGAAATAAATTACTCGTGACTCTCTTTATAAAGAAAAATATCATTTAAGATAATAATCCTAGATCCAATTTCATTGTAAGTAAATGCCAAAACAAGTACAGCAAAACCTGACTTAACCGAATCCTGCATAAACCGAAAACCTGTATAAACCAAAAATGTTCTTAAGCACCGTCATATAAAATAGTATGCAATGGGAACCTGATAAAACCGGACATCGACCAAAACCGAACAAAATCTTAAGTCCCGAATAGGTTCAGTTTAGCCAGGTTTCCCTGTATTAACTTTGATAAACTTATTATACAGGGATGATGGGTGTCGCATACTGTTTCTTAAATATAAAACGTAAAGTCAATTTTCAAATGCATTAATCCTGCGTCAACGATCAAACTTAAGTTAATTAAAACTATATTTTTTTTTAAATTCCATGTGTCCGAAGCGCTTTTCTAGATTTACCTTCATTGAGAATGCTAAAAAGGTAAACATTTGAAAGATAGAGACGTAAAGCTAGGAGCCACTCGATCAAAAGAAACCTAGAAAGTGATTTCTTAGATTTACCTTCATCGGGACTGCTACAAAATAAACCTTTGAAAACAAGGGACGTAAAAAAAAGTTGCTACGTTAGAGGCTAATCAAGTTGACCAAAAGGAAGCAAAAAGTGGATAGCTAGAGAAGCACTTTTTTAGATTAACCTCCACAAGAAAACATCAAATGTAAACATTGAAAATCAAGAAATGTAAAAGTACGTAGCCGCGTTGGGATTTTTTTTTTTACCAAACGGAATCTAGAAAGTATACCCAAATAAGGGTTAAGAACTTTTTGTTTTAGATTAACCTTCATCGGGAATGCCCAAACATAAGCATCTGAACAAGAGATATAAAAATACGTAGACATGTTAGGAGCTATTCGGTACTTTTCTAAATTTTCCTTCAGCAGGAATGTTGCAATTTTTTTCAGTTCCCCTAAATAATTAAATAAACAATGAAATGCATTTTTTTTTACATAAACTTAAAAGAAGGGAGGCCAACATATACCTAACCATCCAAAAGTCAAACTGTCAATTGCTTTTAAATTTTAGCAAGTTATAAGCCATTTGACGATTGTATTTCATGAATATCTGTGTCTGCCTTGTATTTCCCGATATATCGTAGTTATGGGTGGCTGTCAGATTGTCAAATATTCACGTCTCAATCAACCATATAATATTTTTAAAAGGAAAAAAAGGTTCCTTTGGAAAGAAGTTATGATACACCATTAGTAAATAGACAGATTCGAGATATCTCTTAAACCCTTATTTCTTTTAGGATTACTCACAAGCACTTATATGTGCACAGAAGGCCTGCTAATATAAATAAATAATAAATGTGTCACATTGTGATGCTTTCTTAACTGGCTGTAATTATTAAAATAATTACCACAAAACATTTTGAGTGAAAATAAAAAAAAAAAATGGTACCCATGTTTATCATTAATCCATTGTGGTACCACCATTTTATTTGTTAGAATCCATTAGAGTTGGTTAATTTTCTATTTGGACTTTGTTTATAAATCCGTCATGTTAAATTGCTTTTCCTGTACATTCTTGTCTGTGCTTTTTGCATACCATATTACAAAACTATACATATGGGAAAAATAATCATACGTACATATGTATATATACATGAATTGAGTTTAAAAGAAATTAAGTCATATAAACAACTGTTTTAACTGCAGTTCCGAGGTTTGTCCGAGCTTTTTGCTTACCATCTGACAAAACCATATACACCAAAAAATCAGTATGTGTATACATTGTATATACGTGATGTATACGAATTGAGTTTAAAAGAAATAAAGTCATATATCAGGGACCGCAAAGTGATATTCACCTATGATAATAATGATCAAATTTAACTGTTTTTACTGCAGATCCGGGGTTCATTGGTATTCGTAGTAGACAATATTTATTGAAATTATGACTAAATTTGCATCTATTTCCAATTTAATATATGGCTGCATATTATCATATAGAGAGCAGATGTTTTATTAATCATATTTCGTACTTTTATAAAATTGATCGAATTCTAGATTGATTCCATCATAGTATTAATTAATCTAAAAATAGAAATGGATTGTTAATTTTTTTATTTACATATCGATCCGAAACAATAGAAGTACAAATTAACGTTTGGGATTACATATTGAATATTTTAAAGTTTATTTTAAATGTCAACAATGCTATTATAAATCATGAATTGGTTTTGTCAGATTTGTTTTATGTCACAGATTAAGAAAACAAATGTTCGCGGCATCTTGGTGTGTGACAAATGTTGCATTTGTTTATTACCTCTGTAATTGAATATTTGTATATATATAAATCATTGAAAGAGAGAGAAATATATATAAATCTTTGAAAGAGAGAAAAAGAGATTCAACGCTCATCAAATAATAGCGGCGAGTTGCTTTACAAATAATACATGTAACTATTCAGAGGGAGAGACCAAATGACATATATATTCAGAATGTGACGGGGTTAAATATGTTCAGAGGACCGCCAACCCTCCCCCTAACTTAATACAGTGGTGTAACAGTACAACATAAGAACAAACTAAACCAATCTGTTGATAAAGGCTTAACTCATCAGACGGATACAAATAGAAATACATCTAAGAAAAACACAGAATGGACGTGGTTGTGTACTTGTACATCTTAACAACGAAAAGACAATACGTGCAGATCTGAGAGTACTCACAGTTACTGTTAGCTTGTTCAAAGCCAGTAATAATTTTATAGCTGACTATGCGGTATGGGCTTTGCTCATTGTTGCAGGCCGTACGGTGACATATAGGTGTTAATTTCTGTGTCATTTTGGTCTCTTGTGGACAGTTGTCTCATTGGCAATCATACCACATCTTTTTTATATTGTTTATTTTCGATTAATAGTTCGAATGTCCCTCTGGTATCTTTCTCCTTTCTTCTTCTCAGTGCTACATGAAATTTTTGACCATAAATGCTTTCTGAAATATTTAATAGAGAACACTTATGAAAGCTTTGAAAAATGTAAACACTTGTTTATTGAAGTTCTCCTACATAAGTTACCACTATTATTTTTCTACTGCATGAACAGTCATTTTTTTTTATATATAAAATTTAACTCTTTTTTTTTTTTAAAATATTTTGACCTAGGACCGAAAAGTTATTAACATGTATTCATTCATTTCTTTAATTGTTGGTTGTTGAACATCCAGTGACAAATATTGGTTGAAATTAAATAGATATAGGAAGATGTGGTATGAGTGCCAATGAGACACTCCATCCAAATAACAATCCACAAAAGTTAACCATTATAGGTCAAGGTACGGCCTTCAACACGGAGCCTTGGCCAACACCGAACAAGCTGTAAAGGGACCCAAACATTAGTAATGTAAAACCATTCAAACGGGAAACATAGGCGGATTTAGGGGAAAAAATTGGTTGCTTATATAGGGAATCACTGAAGCGTGACTGGAGCAGCCCCCCTCTTAGGTCAGTCAGTTGGCCCCCACTTATGAAAATTTCTGGATCCGCCACTGGGAAAACCAACGGTCTAATCTATATAAAAAGTACATATGACGCTTCGTGTGAGTTCATTATGATATTGTATACTACTATATATCCGATTATTCCTGCATGTATTTTGACTAAGAGTTGCTAAGTCATGATACAGGGATGACGACCCTTGTCGTACAAGCCTCCAACGTTTATCTCTTTCTTTTATTTGAAATGCACTAAGGACCGCTGATCACTTCGACGTTAAATATCGTCTGGTACAAGTCGTAAATATCGCATTAAAATATCATTACTGTAAATAGCTCCGAGAAAAATATAGCATCAAACACATTTTCTACCCGCAAAATCACGATAAATGGTTAAATAGTTAGCTAGGGTAATGATAAGTGTGACAGAATATAACAGCTCTAACAGCAATGCTATGTTTTTCTTTATATGACAATTGGCATGAAAATTTAAATTAGGACATGTACATAAATATATAATTAGCAAGTACAATTAAAACATATTCCCAGTGACTTGCAGTTGAAATATAACACTTAATAAAGTAGGTGCATCCGAAGTCCTTTCTTGAATAATTTAATTATGAATTTTAAACCAAAAGGCTTTGAAAGCAAAGATGTATAAGTACTTGAATACTCGAGGAAATTCTTGATAGAAACCTCTTTTTAAATGTATTTTATAGTTTTTTCATATGCTATACTATCACATTACTGCACCACTAGTCAGGAACTTGTAGCCTGTAATTCGGTGGTTGCAAGTTATTTGTTGCAACTCGTCTAAACATCAACCCAACAATGTTAAATCTGTAAATTTGCTTTTGCAAATTTTTGGTTTTTCCCTCGCCGGGATTCGAACCCATGCTACTGAGATGTCATGACACCAAATCGCATGCACTGTAACCGGTGCGCTAGAGCACACGACCACCGGTTAAATGAAAATATCAAAAGCTCAAGTTCATTATGATATTGTATACTAGTATATATCGACAACTGCGACCGGTTCATAAAAATGAAGCTTTCGGTGGCCGGGTGTTACGTCAGTTTTAATCTAGCGTCGTACTACAGCACATGATATATGAGGCATGAAGATGTTATTTTTACAGATCAGCTAAATTATCTATAGTAAAGGATCCTACAAATTGATGTAAGATACAGTCACAGAAAATAATTATGTTTATAAGTACGTCTGAGCCATTGACAACTCTACAACAGATTTATCCATCGGATCACCAGCATATATATAAATTAGTTTTGTATTGCACTCATTTTTTTTTTTGAATTAATCAGGCCGTTAGTTTTCTCGTTTCAGTTGTTTTACATTGTCATTTCTGGAACTTTTATGACTGACTATACGGTATAGTTTTACTCAAAGTTGAAGCCGTATGGTGAACTATAGTTTTACTCAAAGTTGAAGGCCGTACGGTGACCTATAGTTTTACTCAAAGTTGAAGGCCGTACGGTGACCTATAGTTTTTAACTTTTATGTCATTTGGTCTCTGGTGGAGAGTTGTCTAATTAGAGGTTTATATAGCTCACTGAGAATGGAATTTCAACATTTTATTTATTTGTGTTTGACAATATTTTTCTTCAGAAGTTCAATTAAAGTGTACATTCTGATATATCTCATTTATTTTGTGCAGCTTTTGACATTTTCATTTAACTTGTTTCAATTTCAAAAGTAATTAATTGCCATCTACGGCATCAGAATATCCTACATGTTTCATTTTTTGTTGTGTATGCATAACATAGCCCAAAGTCTGTTAGAGCTGTTCGTTTCACTGGTCCAAAGTTTACAACTACTAGTTGTACTGGTCGTTGGAACATTTCTGGAACCAAAAGCAAACACGTTAACAAAGCTTCTGATGAAAAGCTCAGGTAAAACATCTGACCAGCCCAGGTAAAACATCTGACCAGAAACAAAACTAATGACAGTTTCTTGTTAGTCCTTTCATTTCTGACTGTAACTTTCAGTTAAAAATCAACGCAAACAGGACTAATATAAGAACTAGATCATTCATTATGGTTCAATATTTATTGTGAATGAAACTGAATGAACATAAGACATATTCACGAGTTAAATCAAACATGGGTTCTGCTCATGATTGAAGACCTACGGTGACCTAAGGTGGTTAACTGCTTATGTTGCTATGTCATTTTGGTTTCTTGTGGAGAGTTAACGTTTTATTGGCATTCGTACCACATCTTCGTATTTTCATACTAAATACTAATAAACAAAATCGTATATTTTAAGACTATGCGAAACTTCTTGTTGAAATGATGACTAAGAAAAAATATCATTGTGGTGATGTCGCAATATGATAGATTTAATATTTTCTCTGTTTCAGACAATACTAATAATCATACTACTAAACTGATGTTATCTTAAAGGACCCAATTTTGTTTCTGTTCAAAGGAAACAAGATGGTCTATTTTGGTTAAATAGTTTGTCCTTTATCTTATAGTATTTTTATCTTACCACAAAGGCATAAGTGTATTGTAAAAATTATATTCTTATTGTTCGTGTAACGTCGAGGAATTTTACCCATTGAATTGACATACGAGTGGCATTGACATACATAGATGTATAGAGGAACTTTAAAAGGCTAACCGGAATAATTATACATGGTATTCAAACAAAAATGAAAAGTCATATATATAGTTTTATGAATTAAACCTCTAAGTGTTTGGTGAAAATATAATTTTTAAGCATGTTTATGTAATGCTATTATATACGAATATACAGGAACTGGTTTATTCGTTATTTTAAAGTTTCGATTTTTTTGTCAAATTTGTTAACGCGGATAATTCAGTCATTTTATTCCGCTGCTCTACGACAACACGTCTCAAATTAAGTAAATCAACAGAACTGACTACAGGGAAACCTGTTTAAACCGAACCTCTTCGGGACTTAAGATTTTGTTCGGTTTTGGCCGATGTTCGGTTTTATCAGGTTCACAACGTACATATATTTGATATGACTCTGCTTTAGAACATGTTTGGTTTATACAGGTTTTCGGTTTATACAGGATTCGGTTTAGTCAGGTTTCACATGTAGTTGGTTTATCGTTAGTTCGTCGAATTCCCCCCCCCCCCTCCCCCCCCACTGTTCCTAATTCAACTTAGGAATAGTTCTGGTTGTAAACATCGGTCCATTATTTCGTTATTCTGATTGATATGTGACAATATTCTATTTTATTATTGAAAAATGAATTCAAGCAATATTCGTTAAAAGCATTTCAATTAATTTAAATTCCAATCTAGTTTTTATATCAAGCTACTGTGATGTACATGTTAATATTTCAAAATTGAGTAAAAACAAAACAATTGGTAAATGTAATTGAAGAAGATCTACAACTGCCAAACAGAAAGCTGTTCATTTCAGGACAAAGATATAAAATCAATAGACAAATATGAAAAACTCATCATTTTAAGAGATAAATCAACGCCTATGTTGTCAATTTCCTAATCAGATATCATCTCACACTTACTAAAGAACGAAATAATAGTCTAAATGTATCAAACAAATAGGAATTGATCAAGTAATACCCCTAAACAAACATTGTTTCCTGATGCATGAGGTCCGTAAGGGATAGAAGTCCATACATTTCTAATTTCGTTTTTGGTTTTGTAAATACTGGCCCCCTTATTACTTTAATTTTTAAATGTCGCCCTGTTTTTCTATATTATGTAGCAAAATCTCGACATTTTGAAATATATAGTTTTAATAATATTTTTCCAAAGTCCCCCCTCCCCTCTTCCTATTTGTATTTCTATATATCGACATAGTGTTCATCCTTTACTGATTCTGGACGTTTTGACGAATTAATGGTCATGAAAAATCTTAAAACATTGATGTAATCAAGATAATGGTTTCTATTTTTTCTTACGGTCATCTATGTCCAGACGATATTCACCATATTGGCCAAGATGCTATACAGATATGACTGTCTTTTATGATGTAATTACGAATTTTGATTGTGTATAAATGAAGAACCGCTGTAATAAATCGTATTTTTTTAGACCTTGTCAATAAAATTGACGGAGAACATAAGAGTTGTATTAATACATTTTTTTTATCGGAATATAATTCACATGATATGAATCACTGTCTGTCGTTCTACGATCTATATCACTTACACTCTTGTAACTAGAACACAATCAACGCCCTCTATCGGTCAAATGCTGCTTCCATGGTATAACAATAGAGTATGGTATTAAGGAACGGAATATTTGCTATCATACAGAAATAGTTTCACAAAAAATATAATTAAAATAAATAAATAAGTAAAAAAAAAAAATCATATACTAGTATAAAGTCTTCGAAATGACTATTTCCTACCATGCTCTTACATACAAAAAGATATAATTATGTTGAAGTTTACAGAAAAAAAGAAATGTGTTGAAGTTGATATAAAATGTGTTTCGTTATCAATTTTGAGTGAAAATATAAGCAACTTAAAGTCCATCAAACGTCTTTTTAAAAATCATCTTCGAGATATTTAGAGAAAACTCGTTATGTCATGATTGGTTAAACACCTCTTCAACTGTTTCAGTTCTGTCACATCCGGCTTGGCTTTCAAATATTTAACTCTAAACGATTTTTAGGTTGAAGTCATAAAACTTTGCTCTCTGCTCGGAGCACACAGTTAATGCTCGAAACATGAAATCCAGCATTTTGATTGGTTGATTTTGGGGAATGAGTGCAAACAACTGACACGAAAGTTTTAAGACTACAAGGCCTGATGACGATTACTCCAGAAAAGCACTTTCAACGTAAGTGTGAAGTGCTGATTTCATTTAATTGAGCTACAAAGAAACCTGTTTAAACCGAACCTTTTCGGGACTTATGCTAGATTGTGTTCGGTTTTGCTTGATGTTCGGTTCTATCGCGTTCACGATGCATACAATTTTATTTGACGGTGCTAAAAACAAGTTTGGTTTGTAAAGGTTTTCGGTTTATGCAGGATTCGATTTAGTCAGGTTTCACTGTACTTCGAAAACGTTTTTAAAAAGTCCATAGACAATGATAAGAACAAGTTTTGGCGGGAATTTGTGAATAGCAATTTTAACAATTTGTACCGTGAATAAATCAATCATATATTTCAAGTCCATTTCGTTCTTCGGGTAAGTCCGTACATTTCGTCAAATTAACGGACTAACCTTGGTTACTGGAAAAAAACCTGCACAAGTTATAAAGATTTCGTAGATTGTCGCCCTTGTGTATTTTAATAGAATTTAACATATCATCAAATTGTCCCCATACATTAATCATGAATTCGTTCTTAATGAGTACATATAGCCTTGCTTTAATCCATTCTTACCTATCATTTTTACCTTAAAGATTGACTGGGTGATAACCAGGTGTTTCATGACAGAAAATGAACACTTTACCATCACATTGTCAAAATATAAAAAGGAAATCGATCACGAAAAGCTATTATCCGGACAGGCAAATTGAAATGGGACAAACTACTTTGTTAAAGTTTTGATGAAAATCTTTACACTTTTCAAAGTAATGTATTAAGTTTCACATACTATTTAACCAACCGAATGTTAAACTTTATGATAAATGTTCATCGCTTTTGCATTAAAATTAATTCTTCAGGGTATATTTTAAGCAAAGAATGTTTGCTTCATTTGTAAATGATTTAAAATACATTTATCATATGAAAAATGCAGTCATCTTTAAAGTGACGTTGCGGTGCGAGCTCATTATGACATATGTTTTGAAAAAAGGATGAGGAAAAGACATTTTCAGAACGTTAGCGTAAAGAAGCATATGTATACAATTGTAGGGAGTGTGCATATTTTCTGCATCTTACACGATCGTAAAGGGACCCTCATCAGTAGAGCAGGAGCGACATTTGTTAGAGTTTACGTTCCATAGACTTTTCAAAAATGACTATATCAGTTTGCTCTAATTGGGTTGTAATGTTACGCCACTGTCTTAGGGGAAGTTTGGGTCCCCACACGCAGGCACAACCAAAAACCTGCAATTCTGTGTAAATCGCGTTGGTTTCTGTTTGTCATATATATTTTATTTCTATTGTTTATTGGTTTTAAGTAAATCACGCCATAAGTTTCGCATTTGAATTGTGTTCTCTTTTGTCTTGCCGAAGCTTTTTGGTGGATCTTTATTGTCAAAATAGGGGTTACATCATTATAAACAAGAAGATGTGGTATAATTGCCAAGGAAAAAACTCTTCACAAGAGACCAAATGACACAGCAATTAACAACTATAGGTCACTGTGCGGCCTTCAACAATGAGTAAAGTCAATATATTTTCCAACTGACTTTTTAAAGTTGATTTGGCGTTGTTACACCACTGTCGTAGGGGAGGTTTGAACCCCAACACGCATGCTAAACCCCGACCCATTCTCTATATGAACTTGTCCCAATCCAGTATCATGTAATTCAGTGGTTGTCGCTTTGGTTGCTATCTATCATATTTGTTTATCGTTTATTGATTTTGCCATTAGTTTTAGCTTATGAATTGAGTTCTCTTAAGTTTGTCTTGCCGGAGCTCTTTGAATAAGGCTTTAAATGGCCAAAGCAGTCCCTTACATGGTCATCTATGAAATTTTCCAACTGACTATTTAATTTTCCCTGTCGAAAATAGGGGGGGTCTGAGCCCAACACACTTACTTAACCCCGTCACTTTCTCTTTGTTCTTGACATATTTGTTTTTTGTTCAATTTTTACATTAATTAGGCCGTTAGTTTTCTCATTTAAATTGCTTTACATTGTCATTTCGGGGCCTTTAATAGCTGAATATGCGGTAAGGGCTTTGCTCATTGTTGAAGACCGTACGATGACCTATAGTTGTTAATTTTTGTGTTATTTTGGTCTCTTTTGGAGAGTTGTCTCACTGGCAATCATACCACATCTTCTTTTTTTATATTCATCTAGAAGCCTTTAATTGATTCAGTGGCAATCGTGTGTTGCTGCCTGACTTTTTTTATCTTTATTGTTTTGGCAATGATTCAGGCCGTTAGTTTTCTTTTTCGAATTGTTTTCTTTTTTGTTTTGTACGCGGAGCTTATTGAAGGCTGTATATCGCCCTATAGTTGCTTACATATATTTCAGTTCGTTTATGGTGGATTGTTACAATCATAATTGATGTTTTAAAATCGTTGACCAAGTAAATGTAAAATTAAGAATCGAAATGGGGAATGTGTCAAAGAGACAACAACCCGACCATAGAACATACAACAACAGAAGGTCACCAACTAATTTATTTTGTTTTGAGAATCGCTCTTAAAATGGAAAAAATTGTTTGTTCTAGTCTGAGTAATGAAAAACATTGCCCCACAATTAAAGTTAAAAGTTGTGTTCCTCATGATTGTTTTTATCCCAATGCACAACTTACAATAAAATACAACACAATAATCGTTTGAAAAAGGTTAACAATTGACAAACAACAAAAACAGGCTTACACATTGTAAATTTAAAAAAAAGATATATATGTAATTTTTCTTAAATATGTACCTGACGTTCTATAAGCATGCGAGTGATCGAGATATGATATATTGCTGAAATATAAAGACTATATTTATTTTTTTAAATAGATGTATTATTTCATGCTGTTCTGCGTTGTGTTATTTAACGCATTTTTCAATTTTAAAATATTTCATTCAATCTTTTTTTTTTAAATGTCGATGTATTATAAAGAAGTTATTTAACAAACTACTAAATAACCGATTATGGTTGTCAGTTAACATTCATTTGAAATTTGCTAAATCAGGCAAAAGTATGAATTGCTTGATTGAGTTAACATACGACGAACTATTTATATGTATATTTAAGAACTACAATATAATAATGTACATTCAGATATTGTTTTCGTTACTTTTTTGGAAACAAAATATGAAGGACGAAAATGAGAAGTTTTGAAAAATAATAAAAATTTACTATCTAAAATGAAAGAAAGTGATATTACAGTTTTGTCGATGAAAAGAATAAACGAACAAGTAAATGCATAAAACAAAAATAAATAAAGCCGTTAGTTTTCTCGTTTGAATTGTTTTACATTGCCATTTCGGGGCCTTCCATAGCCTTCCATAGCTGACTATGCGATATGGGCTTTGCTCAATGTTAAAGGCCTACGGTGACCTATTGTTGTTAATTTTTGTGTCATTTTGGTCTCTTGTGGAGAGTTGTCTTATTGGCTATCATACCACATCTTCTTTTTAAAGTTTAGGTCGTTTATAGCACATAGATATGATTACAACATGATTAGTAATAACATCGATCTTAACGTCTAGTGGCCGGCATTTCATGCCCCGGGCGAAAAAAAAATAAGCAAAAGGGGGTACCCCGGAAAGGTTGGTGAGCATTTTGTAGTGCCACTGGAATATGAGGTATAATGATTATGGACAAAAATCGAGCACTTTGACAGGTCACTTACAGACCCCCCAAGAGATTTCTAAACGTGCAAAGAGTTTGGCCCTTCATCTTACGAGACGTTATTCCGCATTTATACATTTTACAGTCATTACCATAGTTCGCCAAAGGATTAATTTCCAGTCGGTGGAAGACCAAGAGATGACATTTCTTTATTTCCAATCACTGCTGTGTATGTTGTACAATATGTCAACCCATTGACTAAGATTGTCAGTTTTTCTACCCAAGGTCGGCGTTTCCATCCGGGTACCCCGGTTTTCTCCAAATACCAAAATAGCCGCGACATAATAGCAATCAATCAATCAATCAATCAATCAATCAATCAATCAATCAATCAATCAATCAATCAATCAATCAATCAATCAGTAAACGACACGATATACTACATGTAGCAAGGCTCATAAACCTATTTTAATTTCTTAAAAGACAAAAACATCAAGCTTAAACAAAATCGATAGGCACACATGCATGTTTTATTTGTATTTCCATTAACAAAATTGATTGGTTGCAGCAATTTGTTTACCTTACAAACGTATCACATGCTACCATTTGTAAATTGCATTTCACCATTCACTAAAATACGAAATTTAATATATCTAGGATTAACACGGGTAGTTGGATATGGTTTAAGTATTTTTTTTTGGTATCGCGAGATTGGAGAATATAGCCGAGGCAGAACGAAATAGGAATATACTCGACCCTACGAATATTTCTTAAATAAAACAAAAATTACAGTCTCAGGTTTTGATACAATTGGAAAGGTTTCACTGTCTTTAAATTTCTTCAATGTAAAAAGTGTTGTTGAAAAATGCCTACATGCATATATCAGGAATATGACAGATGTTTTCCGTTCATTACGCTATTTTATAAAATCTAACTTCTGATTTTTGAAAGCTTTTAAGAACTTCCCTTTTTGAAATTTCACCTGGAAATCTCTCTTTTGAACAACAAGAGAACGACCATTTACCTTCAAGGGAGTTTTATGGAGTTCTATGTTTTTTTCTCCAAAATTGTTTAATTGTTTGGTACTCAGACAAACGACCATATCCCCCTCTTTTTGAAACTAAATGGTTGCTCCCTAATCCTTTTTAAACAATTCTTCTTTTTTGATTCACATTGACTTAATTATACTTATTAGGAACGATATCTCTGTGTGATACAGAAGGAGAAGATATTTACATCGACTTTATTTTATTTTCCATGAACGATATATCGGTGTGATACAGAAGTAGAAGATGTTTACATTGACTTTATTTTATTTTTTAGGAACGATATCTCGGTGTGACACAGAAGGAGAAGATATTTACATAGAAGGAATTACGGGTCCGTGTATCCGTTGTTTTTGTAAGGTAAGTGTTGATATGATATAGACACCAGTGGCGGATCCAAGGGGGAGGGGTTCGAAGGGTTGGAACCCCTTTGTGATGATCAATGCATTTGAATGGGGACATATAGTTGGAACATATAGAAACCCCCTGGACACACTGCACTTTAAAAATAAAAAAGTAAAAACTATATATTATATATTTGATTGCAACATTTAATTCAAAAGTTAAATATTAAAGATATTGCATTTGAAATATGATTGAATTTAACAATGAAAAGTTAAAGTGTGATCAGTGTTGAGATTATTCTTGAAGAAGTTGTGATTGTCTTTTTTCACAACATCTGTATGCAGTACATATATTATTTAAACTGCTGTTATATTTCACACTTTTTAACTAAATTGCGAAGTGGTACACTAAAGCTGAACATTGAAACAGGAAGATAATTTATAATGGCATGGCTAGATAATTACGTTTATGCGAATGTTGTACTATGCAGTTGAAAACGAATACCACTTTTATTAGTATGTCCTGCCTATAGATCAATTAGGCTTATATATTTATATATATATATAGCCAAAATTATATTGTGCTTGGCCAAACATGACTAAATTGCAGTATTTATTAAGGTCAATTTCTGTTTTACATATGAAAAAAATGTGTAATTACATAAAATCTGCATGGTTAATCAGATCACATATTGTTACTTAATGTTTATTTGTTTTCTTATAATGATTTATATGTATTGATCTATGCTGTTTATCATGTTGTAAATATGTTTTCGTTGCCATAGCATATATATTATGCTTTTTGTAATAAAGTATTCATTCATATTGTCTTCCGCCTCTCTAATATGTTTTAAATCATTATCAGTTAAGAGCTTAAAACTTCAGTTAAGACCATCCCTCCCATCTAAATCTTGAAAAAGCCATAAGGATTTATAAATCTCATAAATATATTTTAATACATGTTATAACTGAATTACGCAGCTACAAGTCTTTATTTCGAAATTGCGTAATCTGCAGATTTCACGAAACTGTCTGATTCTTTTTATATATATTAAAGCGTTATTTAAATACGTATTGTCTTGTAGAAAATAGAAAGAAAAAACTGCGAAAAACAAATTCATTGTCCAATTAAATGGAAGTGCAAAATTAGGGTCATTACAATGCGTCGATTTGTTGCACGTGGGTGACCGTCATTCCAATGATCAGAAAGTCATTTGATGACGAAATTAGATTCTCGCCCAAACAGACTATAATAATGAGCTTCCAACAGGGTTAATTTTCTCTTTCACAATAGAATACCAAACTATGTGCACCTTTTATCAAAGAACAAGATACCACAATGTATTTAATCTTCCACGTTTATTTTAGATCGTACCATTTGCTACGTGACTCAATAAAATATCAATTCATTTACACGCACTGAACTTATTAATATAATTTTAATATCATAAAAGATTGTTTAGGTAGAATCTTTGTGAAAAATGATAGGTCTCGTTCGCTTTAGTGCAAATAAAGGGTTGCTTGTTAGTAGTAAACCTTAAGGCTAAAACATACAATAAGATGTTAACGTACTATCAAGTTTATGTTGACCTTATATATTGAAAAAAAGTGCGATTAGACGAAATTTTACAATAAGATTCCAACGTACTACCAAGTTCGTGTTGACCTTATATATTTAAAAAAGTGCGATTAGACGAAATTTTACAATAAGATGCAAACGTACTACCAAGTTCGTGTTGACCTTATTCTTGTAAAAAAGGCTTCATCTAAAACATACAATGCGATTCCAAAGTACTACTAAGTTCACGTTGATCCCATAAATTGAAAAAAGTGCGCTTAAACTAAAACATAGAATAAGATCTCGTTGCCATATTTATTGAACAACATGCGCTGATGATAAAAAATTAAATAAGTGTTCAACGTACTATCAAGTTCTTGTTGCTCCATAAATGGGCAAAAAGTGCGCTAAGATTTGATTTTACAATAAAATCCTGGTGCCTTATATATTGAACATCTTTCGCTAAGGACAACCGATATACAAATACATTGTCAAGAAGATTCCAACGTACTATTCACCTTTTGTTGACCCTACGCATAAAAAAAGTGCGCTTCGTCTAAAACATACAATAAGATTCTAACGTACTATCGAGTTCTGACTTGTTCTATATTGACAAAAAGTGCGCAAAGACCATGATGACTTAAACGGACAATGAGATCATATTATCATATTGATCACTATTTATTGAATACGTGCGCCTAGACTAAACCATACAATAAGATCAATACGTTCTATCAAGTTCTTGTGACCTTATATATATATAAAAGTGCGCTGATGTAAACACAAGCGATAAAATTCAGTACCGGGTTGCTTGATACTTTTATCCACTGGACAAATGTTGACCAGTGAATAAAGCAGGCATTGTCCATGGGTAAACTGTTTTTAGCAACTAATTCCAGTTGTCTTATCAAGCTTCAATTGACCCTATATGCTGAACAAAATAATCGCTAAAGGGGAAAACTGTTTGGTTTTTCTTTTAAGAGAGCAGAAGGATTTTTTGAATGACTGAAATTGAGTTACGTATTGCAATTCCCGCTGTCTTTTTGACAAGGTTACCGATTTTCAGTTCTTACCAGGCCAGCTTTTTATTTCCAATCCAAATTTTCCCAATTTCTACCCATAGCCCGTCCATTAACATGACACAGGCCAAAGTTTTGATTTTTTAGAGAATACAATTGAGAAAGGATATGGGGAATGTGTCAAAGCGACAACAACCCGACCATAGAGCAGGGAAACTTGTAAGAACATGTTGGGATCAACATACATGTAATGTGCATGTCTATAGTCAAATATAGTGTGCTTATATTTTTGTGACACTTTTTCTTTCTAGCTAGCTTATGACAATTCAAGGTCGCGCAAAAAACCACTCGATATCATACCTCGTCGAATACTTACCATAATAATTTTTCGTCAAATTAAGCAATGTGAAAATCAGCATAAACAGTTATAATTATGTCTAGTAAAGGTATTCATATAAATCAAACAAGACACATGTAAAAACAGAGATACTATTTCACACCTATTCGAACGTAACTGACATATTTTGTGATCAATTATTTCATAATACAAGCAATAAAACATAATGAGATATTTTACACCCCCATCAAGTCACATAATTATGTAACATAAAATACTTGACTGACGTGTAGTAAATATAGTGAAACCTGTTTAAACCGAACCTGTTCAGGACTTGAGATTTTGTCCAGTTTTGGCCAATGTTCGGTTTTATCAGATTCACAACGCACATACTTTGATATGATGGTGCTTTCGAACATGTTTGGTTTATACAGGTTTTCGGTTTATACAGGATTCGGTTTAGTCAGGTTTCACTGTATATTAACGCTTGAAAAAACAATTGTCGTATAACTGCCGTCTCAGTTTAAAGAAATAGGAATAATCATAAATCTTAAACGCAAAACGATTCACTGAGAATACCATGAGCAAAAGACACAAGACGATTCACTGAGAATACCAGAATACCATGACCAAAAGTAATAAGACGATTCACCGAGAATACCATGACCAAAAGACACAAGACGATTCACTGAGAATACATGACATAAAGACACAAGACGATTCACTGAGAATACCATGACATAAAGACACAAGACGATTCACTGAGAATACCATGACCAAAAGACACAAGACGATTCACTGAGAATACCATGACATAAAGACACAAGACGATTCACTGAGAATACCATGACCAAAAGACATAAGACGATTCACCGAGAATACCATGACCAAAAGACACAGACGATTCACTGAGAATACCATGACCAAAAAACACAAGACGATTCACTGAGAATACCATGACCAAAAGACACAAGACGATTCAATGAGAATACCATGACCAAAAGACACAGACGATTCACTGAGAATACCATGACCTAAAGACAGAAGACGATTCACTGAGAATAACATGACCAAAAGACACAAGACGATTCACTGAGAATACCATGACCAAAAGAAACAAGACGATTCACTGAGAATACCATGACCAAAAGACACAAAACGATTCACTGAGAATACCATGACATAAAGACACAAGACGATTCACTGAGAATACCATGACCAAAAGACACAAGACAATTCACTGAGAATATCATGACCAAAAGGCACAAGACGATTCACTGAGAATACCATGACCTAAAGACATAAGACGATTCACTGAGAATACCATGACCAAAAGACACAAGACGATTCACTGAGAATACCATGACCAAAAGGCACAAGACGATTCACTGAGAATACCATGACCTAAAGACATAAGACGATTCACTGAGAATATCATGACCAAAAGACACAAGACGATTCACTGAGAATACCATGACCAAAAGAAACAAGACTATTCACTGAGAATACCATGACATAAAGACACAAGACGATTCACTGAGAATACCATGACCAAAAGACACAAGACGATTCACTGAGAATACCATGACCAAAAGGCACAAGACGATTTACTGAGAATACCATGACCAAAAGACAAAAGACGATTCACTGAGAATACCATGACCAAAAGACACAAGACGATTCACTGAGAATACCAGAATACCATGACCAAAAGACACAAGACGATTCACTGAGAATACCATGACCAAAAGAAACAAGACGATTCACTGAGAATACCATGACCAAAAGGCACAAGACGATTCACTGAGAATACCATGACCAAAAGACACAAGACGATTCACTGAGAATACCATGACCTAAAGACACAAGACGATTCACTAAGAATACCATGACCTCAAGACATAAGACGATTCACTGAGAATACCATGACCAAAAGACACAAGACGATTCACTGAGAATACCATGACCGAAAGAAAAACGACAAATATGTTAATAACAGAGACTCTGACCTTTTATAACTTGCTATGCATATATGGGTTTTGCTCATTGTTGAAGGCTAACATAAAGCATCTTATAGTTTTAGAACAATGTTGCATTACTATTAACAAAGTACAGGATATGAACGGGTAAGCATTGCACAGAACAACGAAGTTTTAAACCAAGAACTTGGACCGGCAATAAAGTTCAAAAGTGACTACTCGTATAATGAAGCAAAAAATCAGTTAATTTGATAAGAAAAGTATTGCATGGCTGATAAAAAATACCAAGTAAGAGACGATTTAGCATTACACATAAGGCATCAACAAGGGACCTCCAACTCGTTCTATCATTTGCGATTTTGTCTATTTGATTCCAGGTGTAACCATGTCTTTTTATCTCTGCTGCTATATTTCTTCCCCATGTGTTTTGCGGTCTTCCAGGCTTTCTTGTCCCTTGTGGTGTCCATGTCAACACTTTTTTCACATGCTCCCGTTTACTATATTCTTCACACCTGTTCTTTCTGAAAGTTCACTGTTTGAGATTACATTTGGCCCTCTGATGATGCCTTATGTGTTCAAGAACATGCAGAGGATTAAGTTTTAAAGTATAAGTAAGCATTACACGACTTTTTTACAATATCGACTTTTTTAAACCAAGAAATTGGAACTGGCAATAAATGTAAATTCTTTCACAATTAACAAAAAATGAATAACTATGTTAGGAAAATTATTGCTACTTTGGTTACGAATACCATGTAAGAAGCAATTAAACTTTACATCGACCTTTTTAAACTAAGAAATTTTGAAATAAATGTCAATACAGTTTAGTACCTTCTCTCACAATTATACAAAAAATCAATTAATCTGTTAAAACAATATTGCCCTGCTGACAACATTTATATCTGGCAGTTATGGTTGAATGGCTATGATGATCAATTACCGTCATGCTTCATCTCACAATAATATTTTATTCGTGTCATTGTTTTCATTTCAATTGCATGCGTACTTTAAGGTGGTACATCACACTACAGGGAGATAACTCTGTAAAAATCAGATGAACGTTTTAATCAAGATTCTTTATTTCTCAAACACCATTAAGTTACAATGGTACAAAAAAGTTCATCAAATATTATATATATATATATATATATATACATATATATATATAATTTTTATGTATATATACATATATATATAATTTAAAAGTAAAAAACACAAAAAATCACATCATAAATCGAACATTGTTTCTGTTAGCGCTTTCACCGCATCTCCAGCGGTTCATCAGACAGAATTGTTATCGTTAATGTATATATATATATATACAACTCGTCTAAACATCAACCCAACAATGTTAGATCTGTAAATTTGCTTTCGCAAATTTTTGGTTCTTCCCTCGCCGAGATTCGAACCCATGCTACTGTGATATCGTGACATCAAATCGCCTGCACTGCAGTCGTCCCGCTAGACCACACGACCACCTGGGCTCTCATAAAAGAGCTTTCGCTGGCCGTGTGTTACCTTTCCTCGTCAGCTTTAATCTAGCGGTGTACTACAGTACATGATATATAAGGCATGAAGATGTTATTGTTACAGATCAGCTAAATTATCTATAGTAAAGGATCCTTGAAATGAAAAATGTTAAATTACAAAATATTTACCAAAATGCAGAGTACTTTCTTTAAAGAAGGACAATTTTAAAGAAACCTAGCTAGTAGCTCAATTTGTAAAAATGTTGAAATGAAAAATCAAACAAAAATGTTAAACTGCAAGATACTTAACCAAACTGCTAGGTACCTTCTTAAAAGGCAATTGTAAAGATATATAGTGGCTAAATTTAGAGAAAAAATGTTGAAATGAAGAAATCTAGTGGTTAATTTTGGAAGAAATGTTGAAATGAAAAATCAAAAAAGTTAAACTATATGATATTTAACCAAACTGCTGGGTACCTCCTTTAAAAGACAAATGTTTTGGAAAATTATAATGAAATTTTCTGGCTTAAAATGAATTAAATTTGGAAAAGAAATGTTGAAATAAAAAATAAAAAATGTTAAGCTACATGATATTTATCCAAACTGCTGGGTACCTCCTTCAAAAAACAAATGTTTTGGAAAATTATAATGAAATTTACTGGCTTAAAATGAATTAAATTTGGAAAAGAAATGTTGAAATAAAAAATAAAAAATGTTAAGCTACATGATATTTATCCAAACTGCTGGGTACCTCCTTAAAAGACAATTGTTTTGGAAAATTATAATGAAATTTACTGGCTTAAAATGAATTAAATTTGGAAAAGAAATGTTGAAATAAAAAATAAAAAAAGTTAAACTACATGATATTTATCCAAACTGCTAGGTACCTCCTTCAAAAGACAATTGTTTTGGAAAATTATAATGAAATTTACTGGCTTAAAATGAATTAAATTTGGAACAGAAATGTTGAAATAAAAAATTAAAAATGATAAGCTACATGATATTTATCCAAACTGCTGGGTACCTCCTTCAAAAGACAATTGTTTTGGAAAATTATAATGAAATTTACTGGCTTAAAATGAATTAATTTTGGAAAATTATAATGAAATATACTGGCTTAAAATGAATTAAATTTGGAAAAGAAATGTTGAAATAAAAAATAAAAAATGTTAAGCTACATGATATTTATCCAAACTGCTGGGTACCTCCTTAAAAGACAATTGTTTTGGAAAATTATAATGAAATTTACTGGCTTAAAATGAATTAAATTTGGAAAAGAAATGTTGAAATAAAAAATAAAAAAAGTTAAACTACATGATATTTATCCAAACTGCTAGGTACCTCCTTCAAAAGACAATTGTTTTGGAAAATTATAATGAAATTTACTGGCTTAAAATGAATTAAATTTGGAAAAGAAATGTTGAAATAAAAAATAAAAAATGTTAAGCTACATGATATTTATCCAAACTGCTGGGTACCTCCTTCAAAAGACAATTGTTTTGGAAAATTATAATGAAATTTACTGGCTTAAAATGAATTAATTTTGGAAAATTATAATGAAATATACTGGCTTAAAATGAATTAAATTTGAAAAGAAATGTTGAAATAAAAAATCAAAAATGTTAAGCTACATGATATTTATCCAAACTGCTGGGTACCTCCTTCAAAAGGACAATTGTTTATTTTTACCCGTCTGTTCAGACTTATCTAATTGTGTTGACACAACGTTTAGATGGCTCTTCACAGAGAAAATAAAGTGGTACTCAGACTATCAAAATGTCTTAATGATAATACACCCAAGACAAAAACATAGACAACTCGTGCAGTTATAAAAAGAAAGAATTGTTTTGAGTAGGATTGAGATGGGATAAAGTATGGCCTTTCACGTAATAGGTTGACTGAGAAAAAACGGGGTCTTTATGTGAAATTGGCCTTTTGAAAACCGGGTTAACAATGGCGCTTTTACAAGTCTTTGTAACATAGATATAATCGGTATGACAGGAATTTGTAAGAGAAAAAGATTCCATTAACAAAATTGAGTTCTGATTTTGAACAGGTGTTTTGTGGTATTATCGTCTAGTTGAAAGATAGGATATATGATTAGGTATTCATTTCATCCAAATACCCCTAGGATATATGATTAGGTATTCATTTCATCCAAATACCCCTCAAACTGTTTAATGTGAAGTTGATTATATATGTACCCAATATGCGACGCAATTTATTTATGTTTTATGCAGAGACAGTAGAGTGCTTCTGCGTGCTTCAGGTTTATAGATATAGCAAGATGTGGTATGAGTGCCAATGAGACAACTTTCCATCCAAATAATTTATAAAAGTAAACCATTATAGGTCAACGTACGGCCTTCAACACGGAGCATTGGCTCACACCTAACAGCAAGCTATAAAGGGCCCCAAAAATTACTAGTGTTAAACCATTCAAACGGGAAAACCAACGGTTTAATCTATATAAAAACAAGAAATTATGCTCTTACAATATACTAGATAATGGAGTGCGTGTCCGGGCGAGAACTCCTGAGATATATTCATTGCTTTAGGAATACTCCTTAGTTGGGTTGTTGTCATTGTGACATATTCCTCATTTCAATTCTTAATTTTATATAATTATAATTCATTTTTTATCTAAAAAACACAACATTATTTCTACTACATGTGCAGTTTTTGTTTAACGTTTTGGGGACCTTTCTTGATATAAAGAAGAAAAATTTATATTTTTATTTAGTAATGGCAATGTTGCTGCTATAGTTGCCAATACCTGCAACAATATTTTATTAAGAAGAAATAGTATTTTATTTCACTAGTTCTTAATGAAACAAATGTTTTACTATCATTTAGTAAAAATGTATATTGTGAATTTTAATTATAAATTGTAAAAATATGTTTATATGTATATAATACAATGTATATCTTAAAAGTCTCTCCTAAATCTTTTTAAGATTGGTACATGCAATGCAAATGTTTTAATGTTTTAAATCTATGTATGTGAATCTCATTTTATGTTTGTATGTGGTGAGACTAAAATAAAATATTGAATCTGAATCTGAATCTATAAACAGACCAAATATGACATATATCTTGTAGGATTACAATTAACTGTCACCAATCAATCAATCAATAACAGTATTTAGATTTTATGATTAATCCTTGATTACTTCATGTTATAAGTTCAACATGTGAGGCTCATTCATGAGTTTATTTTCAAAGACACATTCACATTGAGACTTGTGTCGGGGTTAATACATTTTTTAGAACTCAACACTACCCCTTTTAAACTGGTCGGTGCGCTAACAAACGTTACACCAGCTGAAAAAAATAATAATTCATGAGTAAATATTAGTTAAGATATCTCCTTAGGTGTGAGGAGAATGCTCGTATACCTTTGTATTTGCATGGTTTTATGAGAATAAACTACATTGTATCTATCTATCTATCTTAGTTATGAAGATCAGCTTATAGATCTCGAATGTTATAGGACATGTTTTTATAGTGGAATTAGCACAAATTTGAATAAAACTCTGTTTTCATGACGGTAGCGCATAACTCCACTCCCAGTTCAATATTGTTCATGACCAAATAATGAAATATACAATGAGACATTTTTAACATCATTAATAATTTTATTGATTTTCTAACATTTTTGTTAGGTAGTTTATTACCAAGATATTTTAAAGTTGAAAGTCAAGAGTCGGGTTTATAAACTCCATTATTTGGAATGTGAATGTTTGCTTTCTCACTTTGTTAAATTTCAATCAGGATAAGCGCCACCTATGATAATTTAACGAATGCAGCCGTAAAACCTCGTTAATGATCGTTAATCTCCGACACGAGTCGGAATACACGCTTGATACTTAGCTGTTTTGTTTATTTTGGCTCGTTATTCGGTTATAAATGATCGCTTTAATACGAGGGTAAACGAAATTATTTGTGTAAATTTACATAGGAATGTTGACAAATGATAAGGAGACAGATATAAATTGTTTTGATCTTACAAATTAATTTGTCATCAGTTTTGTATACAAATCGTATGTTTGAACTATAAGTTTATAAAACAAACTCGTCTAAAACAAAACAAACTGACTAACTTTCATTCTTCAAGAAGACAGATTTTGATTGGAATTTTCAAAATTGTATGAATTGAAAATAGTTAATTTATAAAGTTATTTTATAAACAAATACACCTACATGTACTCCACAGACTAATATCAGCAGACTAGTTATAGACTTCTGGTATTAACTAAGCGATACGAAAAAACGTTTTGACACACATAACACGCGTATCTCACGGCTGATTGGCAAACACGCATCGCTCGCAACGTGATCTTTTTGATAGGTTTATACTAATGATATATAGTCAAAATCTATATAAAATATAATTTAGAAAATATCTAGAAAAAAATAAAAAATAAATCGCAGCACAATGAAAATTTGTAATAAGTTTTATAAAGTTTAGCCACTATTATCACACTTACATGGTCAATTACCTGAAATATGCACTTTAACCTATGACTAAACACACAGACAAACGGACGGCACCAAACAGACGGACGCATAATGTCATATACCAACCTAGCGGGGCATAAACAAATAGCAAGTAGATTTATATTAAAACCCATTTTAATCTCTCCCAGCTGCTCGTGTGGGGTTAAATTAGCGATGCACATTAAATAAATAAAACATACTTTATCTTTCATCCGAACTACCAAATTATGCGAGCGTTGTATCATAAATATTAAATACTATTATTTTTACCCTACCGAGACTAGTCGACGGCTAAACTTTTGCTTGTATAATAGAAACCTGTCGTACACCGCCATGGCTTTACATTATACGGCTATTGATATCTAGTTTAAAAACTATTAAGTGACAAAAAGTAAACATCAGAGTCGGCGTCCTTGTCTAACCCCTGATTATCAGACTTTAAAATGAGGAGCTAAAAAGGGGTACTTAAAAAAACGGTTATAACGGTTTTAAATTTAAATTTAAAAAAAAACGGTTGTAAAGTTTTTAATTAGTATTTGAAATATCCCAGTTCAATTTTGAAAAGAACTTGAAAATGTATATTGATTAAAGACATCATCTTAAAAAAAATACAAGTTATCAAGTTATCTCCTGTATTGTGGTGGTTTGTACCACGTGCTTGTCTGAGAGGGACGAAAGACACCAGAAGGACAGTCAAACTCATCAACTGACAATGCCATGGTCAAAAGTAAAAAGACAAACAGACAAACAATAGTACAGCAGACACAACATAGAAAACTAAAGACTAAGCAACACAAACCACCAAAAAGATATAAATTGTTTAGTTAAGCACCACAACTGCCGCTTAATTTTGAACCTGATATACACCAGTCCTCAGTCATCAGATATGTTCTGTTACTGATTTTTGTAAATCATTTGGATGCTGTTAATCGGTCTACTTTGACAATAATACAAAACATAAAACACATATAATATTAAATCAAGTTAAAATAATGGAAAACTATCAAGTGATCAAAATAAAAAAAGCCAAAAATACTGAACTCCGAGGAAAACCAAAAACGAAAAGTCTCTAACCAAATGCCAAAATCAAAGGTCAAAACCCACCAAACGAATGGACAACAACCGTCACATTCCTGACCCGGCACAGGCATTTTCAAATTTAGAAGTTAAAGTTATGATAAGATTGCGAGGAACTTCTTTTGTGATAAGTGATATAAACATTTGCGGTTTACCCCTAGGGTACCTCTAGGGTATTTTTTCCTATCTTAACATACAAGCCCATGTCAATACACTGATTAAGTGCTGTCGAACCATTTAAGAAGTTTTATTGAGGAGACATTATTACAAGAAATAACAAACTTTGTATACTTTATTACTGTCTGTCTACCAAGACCTTCTGAGTCTATTACCTAAATCAAACTTTCAATCCTAATCTTTTTAAAATTGATATTTTAGTTTTAACAAGAGAAATAACAATAAAAATGATAGACCACTTGTAGAAAAGATAAATAATTTATTGACACTACTGTTCTCACACCATTTAAATCCTATGTTATAATGCAGTCTTTTTTTACCCATTAATAAATTGTAAACCTCTCTGATATTGATCCTCACGGGGCGTGAGCAATTTAGAACAAAATGCCGCCCTCTTGACTAAGTTACAAGTGTGTTAAAGAGACACTGTTTATACAAATTAAATGATTATATTACTTTCCCTTGTCACTGATATTTTACTGTTAGCTTAATTGGGAGAAATAGTTATTTTAATCAGTGAAGTATTATGATACCTAGATACTTCTTCCATCTTTTTTTTATATATGTATTTGTACTTTCAAATTAAATAATTGTGTCTAAACATTTTTTTCTTAGTATAATTATTTAAAACTGAATTTTATAGTGTACTTTTTTTCACTGACTAGCCTGTAAATGATTGGTCTATGCTCTAAATTAGGAGGTAACAACCAAAATGCAATAGTCGGGTAAGAAGCATTCTTTTCATTTGACAATCAGCGTCTTTGCGTCATATCCGGTCTTACTTCCTGTTTTTGAATAACTCCTGTCCAGTCACTTTGTTTAACCCTGCAATTAAGGAATTTAAAAGTATATGCATGCACATAACTTGCAGGTACTTCTCTGTCTAATGATAAGAAAATTACAAAGATAGTAAAGTAATTATGAATGATTATAGATTCGTTAATGACGGACATGAGCAGATGAAGAAAAGGCAAAACTCGGGTCTACAAAACAGTAGACATATAGATCCGAAAAGATGAAGCAGTGACTAACCTGTCGAATAAAAAGATGCTGTCGAAATTAGGCCGTCTTATATATTTTTTTTTTGGTAAATTTATTGAAAATATAGTAGGTTTTTATGCTTTTGTATTCACAACAAAGAGATATATGTCTGTCAAAAACAAGTTACCGAATTTGGTTTTTAGAAAGGACATACAATATACTTTAAAAAAATGAAAACATTCATATTTATAATGCCTCGAATACAAACAAAAGTCTTTTAGATACAATACATAAAAGGAAACTAATATTGAAAAGGCAATACTGAAATAGAACAAATACATAAATAATTTTTTAGATAAGTGAATTATTAATAAATGAATTATTATTTCTGTAAATATAAACTTCAGGAGATTTCTCTGGTGGAGAGATGTCTATTTGGCACTCCTACCACATCTTCCTATTTTCTAGTAATTTTTTTAATAATCTATTTCTTATAGAAAAATAAATAAAAGATGGACAGCGTTTATAATAAATATCAATAATTTTAAGGGTTACCGATTTCCTGTTTGCTAATTTTTGTCTTTTAAATAGTATTTATATACATGGAATACTAATTATTTATCTCTTTTTGAGAGGACATAAAACTGTTGAAAACTTTAATTGATCAACAAATTGAGTACCGTGGTCCCGCCCCTTACCCCACCGATTGCCGCTATGACATGCGACCACCAAAGCTTTGATACAAGTCTGAGATAGCATTTCATTGTAATAAATATAATTAGTTACTTAAATTACCACTCTGCGCTAACCATAACTATTGTTAACATGTCCCGTTTTGAAATATGAATTCATATATTCTCATCTTGCTGTATATATTTAGTTACGAATTTTAATGTGTGCATTTTGTCTCGTTATTACCTCTGAATACAACCGTTGTCTATGTTTTTAAATATGAATTAATATTCATATTTTATAAGGGTCTTGATTTACGATACCCTTATCTCCGAATTTTTAGAAAAATAACCTCAGCCTACCATCTTTATATTTATGAGACGATTAAATAAATTTTATACGCTCATAAATATTTGGTAATTTTGGTCATAGACGAAGTTTAAGTGCTCATGATTGTGCATGAATTTTAGAACTTTAGTTTATCAAGATCTAAAACCCATTATATGGACTCAATTTATACGAAACTAAATTTTAAAATGTCTTCTTCAATCGTCGGTCTTAGTTTACACCGGTGATATTTATTGTACCGAGTATATTAAATCTCCGAATACACGAATATGATGTCCATATTTAATGGTTTTGTTTTTCATATTTTGCATACTGTTACAGACATTATCTTGTGCTTGATCTTAAATGGCGGCTTTTTTCTTCTTATATTCTAACTTTGTTTGTTATTATTATGTAAATATGTCTGTATACTATGCAATTTCGTATGCATTAGACAGTCATAGTTACCTCCGGGAATTACAATTCGAAGGGTCGGTTTTGACCATTTATTTTTTGTCGGATACAATAACGATATATAAGCTATATATACATATATATATGGAAAATGTTGTTTGTGTTGTATTTAGACCCTCCTACAACGAAATTTGTTTTACATGCACACGTAAAAAATGCGGTTTTTATCCAACGCAATCATAGGTTTGAACGTAGTTTTGAATTTAGACTTGTTTATATAACTCGTTGGAATTAATTTTAGCCTTAATTTTTTATACACTATATACTGTATAGCGGGTAATTTTCCGGGTGTAAAATTTCGCGATTTTCACTGAATAAGATTTACGAAATATTTTTGCGGTTATTATTTTGGCGGATTCAAAACGTTATTCAACACCTTCTAATGTGCAGTATTAAATTGGCGGAATTTATTTTGATGTTTCCGCGAAAAATAAGCGAAAATTTACACCCTCGAAAATAACCCGCTATACGGTATGTTCTTGGTCTTCCTCATTGTCGAAGGCAGTTTAGAGACCTATTATTGTTAAAATCAACGGCATTGACGAAAAAGCTTGAGAATGAAAACGACTTTTTATGTCTGTGGCTGTTCCAAGTATGTTATTCAGTGGTTGTCGTTTGTTTATGTGTTACATATTAGTTTATCGTTCATTTTTCGTAAACAAATAAGGCCTTAAGTTTTCTCGTTTGAATTGTTTTACATTGTCATTTCGGGGCCTTTTATAGCCGACTATGCGGTATGGACTGTGCTCTTTGTTGCAAGCCGTACGTTAATTTCTGTGTCATTTTGTGGAAAGTTGTCTCATTGGCAATCATACCACATCTTCTTTTTTTATGTTTGGATGAAGGACAACTGGGAAAAGCCATACTTTATCACTTTCCACTCCTTATTGTATTTTATTCTTGTTTGATGATGTACATTTATTTCAATCAGCATTTGCTTATTTATCTCCTTTTTTTATTTCAGAACGGTGAAGTTCGTTGTGAACGAGAAGTGTGCCAGAGTTTAGAAGGTTGTTATATGATATTGTTTGACAACCCGTGGCAGAAGAACCAGTGTTGTGAGGTGTGTAAACGTTGTCAGTACCAGGGCAAGGCATTCGATAGTGGACAGTCGTGGGTAGAGGCTGATGACCCTTGTGTTACATTACACTGTAGAGTAAGTACAGTATATGATTGGGAGGTTATTTACATAATTATATTTTGTTGGAGAGGGGTGCATAATTTCAATAGAAAATTTAATATTTTAAATAAATTTTGACGATTTTATGCCAAAAAGGATATTTTCAAATCAAATTGGGGACCTACGCCCTCTACCTCCTTTTCTCCACAACCGGCTCTGTACAACGCCATGGGAACAATATATAGATTGGAATTTAGATACAGATCAAGGAAATTTAAACTTTGAACTATGCTTTGGTGTTTTTATTATTATACTGTATATAAGCACCATTCATTTTTTTACATAAATAAGGCCGTTAGTTTTCTCGTTTGAATTGTTTTACATTGTCTTATCGGGGCGTTTTATATCTGACTATGCGGTATGGGCTTTGCTCATTGCTGAGGGCTGTACGGTGACCTATAGTTGTTAATGTCTGTGTCAGTTTGGTCTTTTGTGGATAGTTGTCTCATTGGCAATCATACCACATCTTCTTTTTTATACCATGTCTTTCTTGTTTGTTTTCTTTTTTGTTTGTTATTATATAAAAAAGAAGATGTGGTATGATTGCCAATGAGACAACTCCCCACAAGAGACCAAAATGACACAGAAATTAACAACTGTATGTCACCGTACGGCTTCAACAATGAGCAAAGCCCATACTGTCTAGTCAGTTATAAAACGCCCCGAAATGACAATGTAAAAAAAATCAAAATAGAAAACTAACGGCCTAATTTATGTACAAAAAATGAACGAAAAACAAATATTTTACACATATATAATAAACGACAACAACTTAATTATAGGGTCCTGACTAGGGACAGGCACATACATGCAAAATGTGGCGGGGTTAAACATGTTAGCGGGATCCCAACTCTCCCCTAACCTGGGACAGTGGTATAACAGTACAGAGGTTATTAGTTGATTCTTCTTATAATATACCTGAAATTAAGATTGAGAATGGAAATGGAAAATGTGTCAAAGCGACAACAACCCTGACAAAGAGCAGAATACAGCCGAAGGCTAACAATGGGTCCTAAAACAGCAAGATAATCCTGCACCTGGAGGCGAGCCTCGGTTGGACCCTTACCAAAAAAGTTTACTAGTACAGTGATAATAAACGTCATACAAAACTTCGAAATATAAGAATAACTTAAATTAAAATCCTACAATACTAACAAAAGCCAGAGGCTCCTGATTTGGTTCAGGCAAAAACATGCGGCGGGGTTAATAGATATAGGAAGATGTGGTATGAGTGCCAATGAGACAACTCTCCACTCAAATAACATTTTTTTTTTTAAAGTAAACCATTATAAGTCAAGGCACGTCCTTCAACATTGAGCCTTGGCTCACACCGAACAGCAAGCTATTAAAGGCCCCAAAAAAATACTAGTGTAAAACCATTAAAACGGGGAAACTCACGGTCTAATCCATATAAAAACGAGAAACACGTATGAACTAATTAAACAGAGGACAACCACTGACTTAGGACAGGTGTAAACATTTGCAGCGAGATTAAACGTTTTAATGTTTAACAGTATAATTTAATATTGACTTTTCTAATGGTACCAAACCTTTTTGTTTTGTGAGATCTCCCACTCCCCTTATACCTCTAGCCAATATAAAAAAAAAAGCAAACATACAGCAATTCGGACAGTAAAACTAAGGTTAAAAGAAGTCCATTAGGGTTAAGGGTGCATTTGACATTGAATGGAGCGAGCATTGCATAAGTATTTTGCAAACAGAATAAAGTATTATCAATCTTAATAAATTAGAGTGTTGCAGAATTGAAGGACAATGTGTGACATCGTTTGAATGTCTAATAGTTTTCCATTTTCCAGTTACCAACTATAATAGTGATTTCTAAAATTTAAACAGACAGGTATGCAAATTCAAGCTATTTGCTATTGAATTCTACTATACAAAATCCCAGAGTTCCAATTAGTTATTTATTTCTATCCCTCAAGGCAGTCAAAAGAGCATGAAACATGCATTGTGGAGCACTCTATTATCTTCAGTTTATCAGAGAATCTAATGTGTAATTTGTTTAGCCATTTGAAGGGTGGTAAAGTAATGGAACATTGTGAGACCATGACTCAACCCCTTAAACACGAGGTGTACAACAAAAGCATTTCAGCCGGACATTTCACTTTCTTAATTAACCGTGTATAGGACGATGGTCTGTGTTAAATACCCTCTTTTCAAGTTCATTATTGGAAAAATAAAGTTTGTGAAAATGACTTTCGCTATTAATTATCCTTTTTGACTTTTCAAGACACCCCCTGTCAATTTAGCGGTTAGCGACACCGATTTTCGATTGTTATAATTTTCGGCTTCTGGCTGTTTAAAGACCTGTTTAAGCTTTTAAAGATTGAAAATTTGAAATTAAAGCTTAATTATATTGTAAAGGTTTTTGTACCCTTGAACAAGGGGCGAGATAGCTAATTTTCTTTTCGCAAAACGTTTTTTTGACATTGAAATTCAATTTTAAGGTAGTTACTTAAAATTTCGATGAAAGAATGAGGACGCACACTTTTAAACTGTGTAAGAAAAGACTAAATAGTCTAATTAATTTAAAATCGAATGATATCTAAGATGTCCTTTAATATTCTCAATTAATTTTTATAGAAAGATAAAATGGTTCCATCAGCTTGAAATATTATTCAACTTCTATAAAAGAACAGGTTCTTGTAGATTGTAGTAAAAACCGTATCCCGTATATCAATGGGTCGTACAAAACTGAATTAACGGCAAATGAAAATATGAAAATTTAAATTAAAAATAATTGAACGAAACTGAAAGTATATTTATACATGTGGTAAACCTGACTTCTAATTAGTCGTATAATCATAAATTGAAAGATAACATGACATGAGAAATTAGAAATTAGAAATTTCACCAAATTCTTTGATTTTAATTGATTCAAAATATTAATCTGTATATAAAATAGTTCCATAAGTTTCGTAAATATTTAAAAATGAAACATTAAAAAAAAAAAAAAAAAAAAAAAAAAAAAAAAAATAGAAAAGAAATTCCTACTTTAATAATCATGATAATACAGAAAATATTAACATGTGTGCCTTATACTGTAACCACAAGTTTTAAAATTTCAATGTAAGTATGATAATAAACAAAGACAACATAATTAGACTGTAACAAAGACCATGCTTATTCATTTTTTAAAGTACATATATACACCCCCAATGTTATATAATAGGTATTTTTACAAATAAAATTGTAAACAAATTTAAGATTAAATTTTGTATAAATTTCCCAAATGTCGGACAATTATTTGATTTTATCTATTGTATTTCCCACATAATCCCTTCCACCGGGATTATATAAAATCACCAAGTTGCACAAAACAGTAGACATGTAAAAACAACTTAGGCACGGAAATGCCTGTACAAAGTCACGACTATGACAGTTGTTTCCCATTCGTTTGATGTGTTTGAGCTTTTGAATTTGACATTTGATAAGGGACTTTTGCTTTGAATTTTGCTTCCAGTTTTGTACTTTTGTGTTTTCACTTTTAAAAAGTACTGTTACAAGTTTAAATGAGAAATTTGTTTAATAAGTAAAATAAATGTTCGTGAAAAAAGTAATAATAAGTTGTAAATTATTTAGACACAGCTGTATAATTATATAAAAGTATTTTAGAAATTGAACAGTTGCACGAAACAAATGTACCATAGTTTGCATAACACAATCATTTGTCATTTGGATCCGAAAGCTTTAATGCATAATAGGTGCTCATCAAACCGGTATATTGGTGTATTTCTATGTTGTACAATTAAAACTAGTAGTTGTTTGTATGTTATAACTTCTCTTTTGAATGTGTTTATTCGAGGAAAAAAAGTATTGAAAAACGTTAACGTTTAGACTTTGAAATTGTATCACATTTATTTTTTATTATAAATGTCCTAAAGAGAAACATTTCCACATAATTTATAATATTGCATTTTGTAGCTCTTAATTGTTAAATATTTTACATAAATTGTTAAATATTTTACATCAATTGTTAAATATTTTACATCAAGCTTACCACTATGTATAAATGTTATGTACAAATGTACTACATTTAAAATCTGTACAAATAAAAATCTAATACATTTATTAGAAAGATTTTTCAGCATTTTCAAATAAAACTAATTTAAAATCAAAATGTTTCTCAGCGCTTAACACTGCTGTTGTTTAGCGCAGAATAACATGACGGTATTTCTTCTTATTCTATCTCTTACATGAATAGTTCCCTGTATGTGCAAAAATTGCAACAAAAACACAAATTCTGTGTAAGCATTTCTATTTTACTTGTAATCAAACCTATGGCAAAATACTAACAGTTAAAATGAAAATCTTTCGATTAAAGTCTTTCTGTTTAAAAAAAAAAAGTTTAGGTCATGAGTAATTTGGAACTTTGAGATGTTTATTTTTACTGATTAAGCCATAATAATATTAATGATGATATGAATGACTTTTAAATAATAGAGAAGCATGCACATACAGTTAATAAATGAAGAATATAGAAAAATGTGCCATAATTAAAGAAAAGAATGAACTGAGATGTCAAAATATAAAGAAAAAAAAAATGATAAAGGCGTCATAAATTGCAGAAATAAAAATGCAGACCTCTTATAAACCCAGCACCGTAAACTATTGACACCGTAGACCCATTGGTGGCCTTCGGCTGCTGTCTGCTCTATGGTCGGGTTGTGTTCGCTTTGACACATTCCCCATTTCCTTTCTCAATTTTATGTTGGGCATATGTATATGAGATCGTTATATTGTGTACTGTTGTGTTTGATGATCATAAATACTTAATATCAGTTGAATGTTGCATTTTTGGCAGTAGTGATGACTTATAATTTTCCAATTGTAGGCTGGAGTTATAACTAGATCGGAAATGAAGTGCTACACCCCATGTATGAACCCTGTTACCACGTCTGGGCTGTGCTGTGGCTCTTGTAATGGTGAGTATATCTGATGTATATATTGTGAACATTTCGAAGTCAGATGTTAATACATTCTGAGAGAAAGCTCTTTACGTTAGACAATGTTTTCCATGACATTATGAATGCAATATACTGATTTAGCAACTTTTGAAAACGCAAAACATTTTTTTTGCAAGGAAATATTGCAAGGTAAAGGTGAACTGAGCCCCTATTAAGCTCGATTTACACGAATTGCAGTTTAATCTTCCAAATGTTTTGACTCGAGCACCACTGGTATATTTTTAAAACGCGAGTCTGGCGTACCGAACTATACGCAGAGGTATTTCATAGGATGCATTTTGTGTCTTGGATAAACATTTGTATTACGTTCATATAAAATACTTGAAATTAAAATTTTTGTTGAATAAGGGAATCCATTTAGTATGTCCAGTAGTGCATTCTATTATTCAAAAGTTTCTAAATAAAGGCAACAGTAGTATACCGCTGTTCAAAACTCATAAATCCAGGGACAAAAAACAAAATCGGGGTAACAAACTAAAACCGAGGGAAACGCGTTAAATATAAGAGGAGAACAACGACATAACACCGAAACGTAACACACACAGAAACGGACCAAGCATCAGACAAAACACCACGAGAATAACAAATATAACATGAAAACCAAATACATGAATTAGGGATAGACAAGTACCGTGCCACGTCTGATCTCAATATCTCAAAAATAAGAGAAAACACAAACGACTCAACGTTAAAATGCAACACACACAGAAACGAACAATAATATAACAATGGCCATCTTCCTGACTTGGTACAGGACACTTTTAAAGGGGAATAAAAGTGGTCTAAATGTCTTGCACACGCCCTAGTCCAGGAAGCATTCTATTATTCAAAAGTTTCTAAATGTCTTGCATCTGCCCTAATCCCAGAATGCATTCTATTATTTAAAAGTTTCTAAATGTCTTGCACCCGCCCTCTTGGTGTGTGTACAGATACAATTGACTTAAACAAGTACTTCATAGAGTCTCTTGATCAGTCATTAAAATTTGAAAAAGGACAACACAAGTTTTTTTGTTTACTTCCTAGAAAGACGAAACGAATAATTGAATAGTGTAAAAATAAAGCTGTACCTTCTGATAACCATAGTTTCCTGAACAAAATAATTTCCACATGGAGAGAGAGAGAGATTTTAAGAGTTGTATCTAGTAACTGAATCTTTGTTCTATACCCATTTGATTGATAACGGAAATAGTATCTGCAGTATGGTCTTCCAACTGTTTTGATTCAAGCGCCATAACTATTTGTTTGACGTACCCAACTATAAGCCTTTGTAACTATGAGGAGTCATTTCATGAGATGCGCGACTTGTTTTGAATAAACATTTGTAATACGCTCATATGAAGTACTTGAAATTAAAATTTTCGTTGAATAAGTGAATCCATTTAGGTTGTCAAGGAATGCATTCTATTATTTAAAAGTTGCTAAATGTCTTGCACCCGCCCTAGTCCCGGAATGCATTCTATTATTCAAAAGTTTCTAATGTCTTGCACCCGCCCTCTGGGTGTGCACGGAGAGATAAAATTGACTTAAACAAGTACTTCATAGAGTCTCTTGAGCAGTCATTAAAATTTACCGTCATCAAATAGACCACAAAAGGCATTTATCTTTATATTCAAACCATTCTAAATATTTACTTACTGGCAGATAACTGATGTCTACTTAAATACAAACCGACCGGGTCGAGATTTAAACTGTAAGAATAAGATAATATGTGAATTTGAATAAAGAAGTTAGAACGAGGGTCTAGATGGGGTCCTTCACTTCTGTACACGACGGGTGCTGAATACAGTGTAGGCAAGGCTTACCCTTCCGGAGCACCTGGCTTCACTCCCGGTTTTTAGTGGAGTTTGTGTTGTTTCTTATTTATTATCTATAACTGTTGATGTAAATGTCCTTTGGTTTTTTCAGTCTTTGTTTACTCATTGGTTTGATTGTCTGTATTCTATAACTTTTAAAACTATTTTTCTCTAATCTTTTTTTTGTAATGCCCATTATTCTTTATTGTTTAATTGTTCTATTTTTTTTCTCTTTTCTTTCTATTTTTTGACCTTTTTTCTGCACATTTTGAGCATTATTCGCTATTCCATAAACCCTATCCAGATCTAAACTTAACTGATACTTAAAATTTGAAAATGATTTTTTTATAAACAAGACGCAATAGCGTCGCTTGTGTATTTGTGTCGTGGATTTAACAAACCACGTGTTTGATAATTTTTAAATCTAAATAATGACTGACTGTATACATTTTAAAGTATACATGTTAAAATGATTATCATACAAGTATCAATAACGTACTGTTTATATATGATGCCTTATTATAATTTTCTGTAGATAAAGCAAAAAATTCTTTTGAAATTCCACGTACATATTTATAAAAGGTTTGTTTACATTTTAAACTAGTTTGTTTGAAGAACAAATGGGACGTCATATATAGGACACGATTCGTCTAACTGGGTACAGTACGTCTAAATGCAAACGAAACCAGCTAATTAACCAAAGCATCTTGACAGAAAAAATGAATGGTTTACTTTTGAATTTATTCATCAATATACCAGGCTTAACATTTTAAATGCTATTCGATTTCGTCTACGATAGACAAATAATTAATGCTCGAATCACTTAAAAGTTTGGAAAGCCCAAAACATATCACCACATACATTGCAACCATTGCCTTATTTCATTATCACATTGAACTTCTCCAGCCTTTCCTTGAGGTTGGGAATTAATCTACCGTAAGAAAAATGTATATACTAAATGAGGAAACATAAAAAAAATATAACAAAATCAACTTGACTGAAGCAGTTGTAAAAACAATGTTGGTTCTCGCTATCCTGTTTAAAGTTGATTTGACAGCACGTTCAATCTGTAAAACTCGGTTAATCATTTTATTATGTAAAGTCAGCGACATATAGCGGATTTTTTTTTTATCCCGCGAGTTAGTTGTGCTTCTGCACGGAATAGTTATTTACCAGTAATCAGTAGTTCTGACGGGAATATATATTATTCGAAGCGTATTCTTTAACCAGCAATCCGTACCTGCACTGAGGTTTCATATTCAAGGCGTATCATGCGAAGCGGAGTACTGAATGTTTCTTCTCTTGCCTTTCATCAGTGTAGTTAAAATTGATTTGAGCGCTAGCAATGTTTGATTTACTATCACTGATTGTTGACTGTTTATCTCTCCGGATGGGTTATAGCCATTGCTTTCGTATGAAGTACTTTTGAAATGATCACAAGAACTGAGCAACAGAAAAAAAACTTAACTTGTGTTCCACGACTTGTAAACACATTTTTTTTTAAAAAGAATTGCGTTCAATAAAAAAAAAACCCGTTATTGATACTTTTATGATATTCATGTTAATATGTTTACTTTAAAATGTTAAGAGTTAGTCGTTATTTAAACTTAAAAAATATCAAACACGTGGTTCCTTTTATCACATTCAAACAAACGCGGCACGGTTATTGCATCTGAAAAAAACATATTCTTAAACTTGAGTATGTCAACTAATGAATTTCTTGCTATTCTTTTTTTTGTGCAAACACTTTGTATGACATTTATATCGTTAGTTTAAAAGTGTCAAGTGAATAAAGAAAGATAACTCTAGCACAAATATAAGTATGAGAATCCTTGTCAAACCGCATTTTGGTTATAACATAATATTTAATTTTAGTAGGTATCTAATCGGTAAACTTTTGCTGGAAGTTGTTGGTGTTATGGTAAATTGTTTTAAAGCCTATATGAAACAATCTACCGTTCTATAGACTGACGTGTCACTGTGATGCAACCTATCTATTATCCTAAACCTTGATAATTTCATTACATACAGATATGATATACCCAATGATGTGTTGGTACATCATTTCACAGTGCAATATCGACAGCTAGTTTATGTATTTATATTTGTATTTCAGGATGTAAATACCAAGGGAAACAACTCAGTGATGGCGAGTCTTTCACATTAAAATCTGATCCATGTACAAAGTGTTTATGTCAGGTATGAACTAAGTATCCCTAAAGCCTCAATAACCTGCATATATCATACAATATCCCGAAAGCAGGAGAAAAATATAAGAAAACCAACACAAAAAGGGGAATACAAATTCTGAGATGACAGGACAATACCCGATCGAAAGAACAAACAAAAACAAAACAATACCATTGACATGAATATCAATAATGTGATTATTTTTATAAATTTCCTGTTTACAAAACTTTAAATTTTACGAAAAACTAAGAATTTTCTTATCCCAGGCATACATTACCTTAGCCGTATTTGGCACAACTTTTTAGAATTTTGGATTCTCAATGCTCTTCAACTTTGTCCTTGTTTGGCTTTATAAATATTTTGATATGAGCGTCACTGATGAGTCTTTTGTAGACGAAATGCGCGTCTGGCGTACTAAATTATAATCCTGGTACCCTTGACAACTATTAACAGCTAAGATGAATTAAAAAAGGCGTGCTTCAATCGACCATTCTTCTATGTACCTCAATTGGTTTGAATCAAAATGATCTCCCTTCTATAATGGTTATTAAAGTAGCAGTCATACAAGTTTTAGTTGAGCTAATACTTATTTTAGCTTACAAATATACTTCTATTGACCACTTATTTACACGCACATCTACAAAATATGCGTATTCATGTGTATTAAGGATCTGAAGTCTAAGCTATTAGTCAAATAAAACAGCTTAAACTATGAGAAAACCGCGAAATGATCAACAGTAATTACATAAACTACAGAGTAAAATACAGATTCACATGATGTGTTAAACTGTTAGTTGTAGAAATAACAAATAACAAAAGTACATTATAGAGGTTTACATTCAAATTGTTAATAAAACTTATGTTTTATTCCTTTCCCCTTTTCGTTTTTACAGAGAGGAAGTATAGTTTGTCAAAAGCAAGCTTGTCCCGTTTTAAACTGTCCAGCTAATGTTATATACACTCCTAATGGATCATGTTGTGCTGTTTGTTCAGGTACGTAGACAAGTTTTAAAAATTCTAAACTTCATATGTATATATTCGTGACTGAGTTTGAAAATATCTCATCTTAATTTTCGAATGGATTTATAAAGAACAACAACGTCATGTGTTGTTGTGTAGTAACCATGGTAATGATACAACAATAATGACAATGCATGAGCTACATCTCCAGCCCAGAGTCCACGGGTTTGTGTTGATATGATTGGACATCAAAACGGTTTATCAAAGTCCCTTCAATAATCTGTTCAGAAAAGGTAAAAAATCGCTCAAAACTCCAATGTTTATATTACCTTTCGTTCAGGAAATATCAAAGTCTTTCGAAACACTAATGGTTATACACCCTTTATTCAGGGAATTTCAATGTCTTTCGACAAAAAATTGTTCTACCCCTATGTATAGACAATGTCAAATTGATTCGAGACACTAATGTTTTCTACCCCTAGATAAAGTCTGATTGGGCACAACAATGTTGAATGATTGTTTTATTTCCTCATTGACTTCGTAATTAATGGTTTTTTTAATGTTTTGATTCGCGTGCCACTAATCCGTCGATGGCAACGAAACGCAAGTCTTGCGTACCACATACAAACCCTTGTATCTTTGGTGAGTTTATAAACAAATTATATATTTCCTGTATGAGGACCATAGTACACATATTTGAAAAGTCACATATAGTTATATTAATTCTTTTCATCGTTTTCTTTGTTTGACCCCCTTCATCTCCCTAAAAAATATTAAAAAAAATTACTCAAAAATCCAAAAAAACCGACTGGACATTTCAACCATTAAAAACAGTTATGATCAAAGTTTATACTGAATATATATACTGTTTTAGGTGAAAGAAGAATATTCAATTTACCTGGAGGAAGGTGTTTCTTTCAAAATAAAATTTACAAAACAGGACAACTTTTTATGCCAGGGAACTGCACAAAATGTACATGTATGGTGAGACTATAGTAATTATTTATTCATATACAGTATGCTTATTTTTCGAATATTGTTGGATAATTATAACGAAATTTCATGATTTTATTGTCTTGTATCTTTTCTGTTTACTTCAGAATTTATTTTTGTATCACGGTTTTAACATGATATATGTTTGTGAGCGATCTATGTAAACTTTGTGCATTTCTCTTTCAATTCGTTTTTCTTATTTTTCATCAAAGTAATTGTTTTTCTTGTCAAACATGTTGAATTCTGTGATATATTAAGGTATACATTTTTAAAGGTTTTTATGGAAGTGTATTTGGAATGGAATAAATATATGTTTTAAACGTACAATTTGTTTTTGCATAAGTACAAGTTATACATTTCCTTATGTTCACAGGAAGGAACTGCTATATGTGATAGAGAATCTTGCCCACCTTTGACCTGTTCTCTGGACAGAGCATTCCAACCAAAAGATTCCTGTTGTAAAATTTGTCCTAGTAAAGATCCATGTGAATACAAGGGTACATATAAACAGGTTTGTCTTCATTTTTTTTAATTCATTTCGTTCAGTATGCTTACATTATTAAAAGATGACATTAAGATAACACTACTAAGATTGCCTAGACTTCTAAGGTCAGCCTCATCAGTGTTGCTCGAATTAACAAGATTTGGGAGTCAAAATTAAACACGAAGATGAAGAGCACATTGGAACAACCTACAAACCGAGCAAAGATTAAAACATAGAACGTTTTGGTTTGTATACATCCTGAGCTTTCATATTCGACTTTGAGCGTACCTGATGAAGATAAATCCAGAAAATCACTTTGGACGCATACAACGTTTAACTTCATATTGTATGAGGGAGCGGGTACGTTTTTAAAATTTAAAAGGGTGAGCAAATGTGTAAAAAAACATCATCATTTAACAGAGGATAGATAAATCAGAAAGCTAGATCAGATACGAAAAATATATAATGGCCAATACAATAGTTCGATATAACACTAATGGTGTGCAATTGTATACGTAAAAATGAAAAAAAAAGAGTGAATGATTGTGCAAGGAACTATTGAAACAGGAATTAAACAGAACACATTCAAATAGATAGATTATGATATACAAAACAATTGGGCAAAGTATAAAGTAAAATCACAAAAATACTGAACTTAGAGGAAAATCAATTTGGAAAGTCCGTAATCACATGGCAATTTCAAATAACAAAACAAATCAAAAACGAATGGACAAGAACTGTCATATTCCTGGTTGGTACAGGCATTTTCAAATGTGGAAAATGGTGGATTAAACCTGGTTTATAGCGCTAACCCTGTCACTTTGATGACAGTCTCATCAAATTCCGTTATATTTACATTGATGCGTTAACTAAACAGACACAATAAATAAATAGTCGAAATATGGGTACATCAGTCATCATCGTATAACAATTTTAAAAGGGACAATTTAACAGAACACAAAAACATCTATCTACAAACACATTCATTGAGTTATGTGTCTGACGTCAGAAGATTTTATACGTCACATAAATTTGTCGTTCAATGTGCATGCAAACAATCCTAAAATTTACATAGGCAATGCTAGCATACAGGGTTAAAAAATCAAAAGCATGTAAGAATAAATATCAGAAACAGACCGAGATCGAAAACAGTCCAAAAGTTATATATAGAATCTATAAGAATCCACAAATCGTTAATTCCACTATCAGTCATCACTGTACACATCTTGTACAAATTGACAAAAAAAGTAAATACGGGAAACTATGTCAACACCAGAAGACGAAATAAGCTGCAGATATAGATTGTATAAAAAGTTAACAAATCATCAACACGTGACATTAAAATGAAATTCCAGTTTGAAAGCAAATTTTAGGAATGGTTGTAGCTATGGTTTTCATCTCACCAAACCTCACATAGGGTTTAATAAAGTATATGATTACTGAAATATGACAGAGAGCCAAGGGTAAAATTACATATACAAAAAAAAAAAAAAAAAACCACTTAGAAAGAAAAGTTTCAACGGCCTCGTTGTGCACTCATTAGTTCTTTCACATGGTTGGTTTTTAAATTGTCAGTTGTCAGCATTTCTGATGAAGGTTGAATCGTAGAACAAGCGGCATAAGCACCATGCTCATAAAGTGTTATTTTAATTTTTTGTACTTTTAGGATGGACAAAAGTGGCAACCTCATATATGTATGTCATGTTACTGTGATGATGGTGCAACCAGGTGTCGCATGGAAAACTGTAAAAATACTCTTTGGTGCCCAATGGTATGTATTAATAACATATGTGGTGTCTAAAATTATAGCACATGAATTTGTACTACACACTCGAAGTACATCATACATCAATTAGTCGAATTTGGTTACTTTTCAGAAATAAAATTTTCTACTCTATTATTCAAAAAGGACAAACAGACATACAATAGTACACATGACACAACATAGAAAACTAAAGAATAAGCAAGACGAACCCCACCAAAACAAGGGGTGATATCAGGTGCTCCGGAAGGGTAAGCAGATCCTGCTCCACATGTGGCACCCGTCGTGTTGCTTATGTGAATACAAATCCGGTAAATAGTCTAATTCGGTAGGTCACATTCATAAAAGAAAAGGGGATTGTAGTTACGACGTAAGGAACATATCCGATATCATTTTTGAAACGGTTATTCCAAAGCCGTCAACCAATTCGTGATGGCGTCCATAAAATTTACGAAGAGATGATTTCAACTTCACCATTTGGAACTCTTGATTTAATAGTTTCCTTGTTCACACGTTTAGATAATTCACTGAATATATTTTAATAGAAATACTAGTCATTTTATAATATCTATTACAGGGCTATAAATTACAATATGTAAAGGAGGAATGCTGTCCTAGGTGCGTAGAAGGTGAGAGAGAATATTTCGTTTGTTTTGTGTTTTATTAGGTGCCTTATATATTGATTATATCAAAATGTTAATTAAACTCGATTCTCAAAATACACTTGTTATTCACTGTAGTTTAGATATGTAACAGAATACATGTATACCTAAAATTGAAAATATGTTTCCCCCAATATTTTGTACTAAAGTTGTAGTATACCAAACGTTTTCAGTTTACACACGACACTTAACTGTTCAATATGCACTTGATTCCTACGAAATGTTGAATTGCGTTAACTGTTCAGCACTGTTGCATGCATTGGCAGTTTCTTTTAGAATATTCGAACCATAACCAATGATGTTCTTGTATATTATGGTAGATATAAGTCATATATGCATTAATGAAATATGAAATTGAGAATGAGTGTGTATTACTATAATACTTTTTTTTTATAAAAGTTTCTTGATTTTGAACTGGTCATACAAAAATCCTTATCTGTAACATGAATAAAACTGTAACTTAACGAATTCCCTATTTATCATTGTAGTTGAGGGTGTTTGCACTGTGTATGGCGATCCTCATTACCGAACATTCGATGGGAAGATTTTTAATTTCCAAGGACCATGTAAATACCTCTTAGCAGAAGATGAATCGGGTAAATCATTTGCTATACGGGTCAGGAACGAGGCGAGAACATCGCCGTGGTTCACGTGGACTAAAATGTTATCCATATTTATATCAGGACATAAAGTAGGACTTCATCAAAAACGGGTAGTAAAAGTAAACCGGAAGAGGGTACGACTTCCGTTTACAAAGATACCTCATTTTAAACTTTATAGAGAGGGACAATCCATAGTCTTTCAATCAAAAATAGGTCTTAAAGTTGTGTGGGACGGTCATAGCTATGTAGAAGTCACTGTTGCTAGTCGTTACAGAACTAAAATGCAAGGACTGTGTGGTAATTATAACGGAAATGCTGATGATGACATGCGTGGAAGAGACCAGAAAGTTTACAAAAGTAGTGAGGAATTCGGAGATACTTGGAGAGTAGGCAGTAGAGCTGCGTGTGCGATTGTAGATAAACAAGAAACCAAATTGCCGTCTTGCGATACTGAAAAACATGCATTGAAAAGAGCTAAAACTGAATGTAGTACTATTTTGGGAAGCATGTTTACAAAATGTCGACGCCGGGTAGACGTTGGACCTTTTTATAGGTAGGTTTCCTCATGAAGTCAAAACGAAAAACAATTGCTAGAGTTAAAAAGGGATCAAATATCGATTCTTTCATTTTAAAAATAACCCTTATCTTATAAGTGTACCGTACAAGACAAACAAAAGTTGTAAGAAACACTTCCTATAAAAACTGAAAAAATTAGCAGCGTATCAACAAAAGCATGTAATTTGCTTGCAGGAACCGTTCTTATTTAACGTGAAATCATCATATACCATTTGAACAATACAGTAAGTTTATGAGCTTGGTTGCTTGGCGGATAACTGTCGGTGAATGTTAATAATTCACTACTAGAAGTGCAACACCTGATAGTTGTAATGTAGATATATGATATCAATCTGTAAACCTCTTGCATCGGCAAATATCTTGAACAGTTTATTTTTTAGTTGTTCCTATCAGTAAAACATGTGATATACAAAGTTATAGTTTTGCATTCTTTTCATGTATATCTATATATGTGTTCTCAATGTGGGCTTCATTTGTGGAGTAGTTTTAACTAGAACACGATGATAGAAAATAGAAGTCCAAAATCAATTAAATAAACAACGACAATACAAGAAATACAACACTCGCCTTTTGCAGTGTTAAATACTTTCTAAAAGAACCATTTTAACACAATTCCTGTACTGTGTATAAAAACGATGCTCTGTAAAATTTGATATCGCCTGTGAGATAATTATATTACAAGTCTGTTTATGTTTTAGATCGTGTATTACGGATATGTGTGATTGTCCACAAGATCAAATATGTGCATGTGAATCATTCAAAGCTTATGCACATGCGTGTTCACGATTTGGAATTTCCACCAAGTGGGATGAAGAAATAATTTGTCCGCGTAAGTTTACATTTAAATTTAAACTTTGATAATATTGATCTTTGCGATAATGGTAAATTACTGATGTGTAAAAACTCTTGAAATAGTTATCAAAGGTACCAGGATTATAATTTAGTACGCCACACGCGCGTTTCGTCTAAATACGACTCATCAGTGACGCTTATCTCAAAATAGTTATAAAGCCAAACAAGTGCAAAGTTGAAGAGCATTGAGGATCCAAATTCCAAAAAGTTGTGCCAAATACGACTAAGGTAATCTATTCCTAAGATAAGAGATCCTTAGTTTTTTCGAAAAATTCAAAGTTTTGTAAACATGACCACTTAATTTAAAGTTACCAGTTTTAAAATGTGGTACGTCAAAATCGTGTTTTGTTTATATAATACTGATCAATAACACTTGCATCTTATTTTGAAAGGAAAAAAAAAAAAGAAATTAAAAAAATTTTAAGACAGAAAATGATGAGAACAGACCATTTGGTTATGTTTAACATGATGTTTGTCATTTTGACATAGGAAATTCATCATTTCAAATGTTAAATTACTAATAACAATATTTTTACAAGCACGTGAATGCAGTTTATTTTCAATACCTTTGTGACTCACTTTTACATGAAAATAAATCAGAAATACATCTACTAATCATCTGTATTTTGTGTAACACAATATAAAAAGAACAAGTTTAAAAATACAACACCATATATGCATCAACAATCGTTGGATTTGCAAGATGTTAACATTATTTGTTTTCTACTTTAACCTAAATTTTATAAAATAATGTTGTTGAAAACAATGAGTAGACATATTGTTAATCTTGTTCAACGCGTTGCGTGACAATGTAAGAGATGTTAATTATCACAGAAATATTTGTTTTGTAAGATATATGCTATATATAGTTTGCGTGACTACGATCCAGACCAAAAAGAAAGCAAAGACACATATAATGTCAAAAAAATATTAAAACTAAAGGATACCAATATTTTACAGCAATCTATATAAAATGATGGTAGACGTTTCGTTATGTTAATAGTTTGATGAATGTTCATTGTTCATATTCAAACAAACACACTTACACATGGGTTGCTGCATATTTTAACTCCATCTGTTATGCATAACAAGTACCGAAGATAATGTTAAATCTTGCATTTAAAAAAAAAGTAAAATCACAAAAATACTGAACTTAGAGGAAAATCAAAACACATCAAAATCGAATGGATAAGAACTGTCATATTCCTGAATTGGTACAGGCATTTTTAAATGTAGAAAATGGTGGATCAAACCTGGTTTTATAGCGCTAAACCTCACACTTTGTTGACAATCTCATCAAATTACGTTATATTTACAATGATGTGTGAACAGACTTAATAAATAAAATAGTCAAAATATGTGTACAACAGTCATGATATGGTTCTCACGTAAACGTGTATACATTTTTATTTGATGATAACTTTTAAGGAAGACCATGGAGTATCGAAAACTCGATATAATCTTACAATTTATCGGACCACAGATGAATTATCACGTTGTGATTGGTTAAACGCCGTCACGTGGTGACCCCCTATGAGACCGTATGGGGTTAGTAAGTTTCATATGGGGTTCATGACGCGTTAATGGCGACGTCATCTATTAATGTTGTTGTGTTTCATTGTTTATTTTTCAACAAAACGCCGCAGAAAAAGTCCAGCGTCCGATAAATTCCGGCCTCACCCCCTATGGATTTTAATAACCCTCTATGGATCCGTATGGGGTCAGTAGCGAACCATATAACTTATAATGTGAATGTAGTTCTTGTGTGGCCTGATACATATTTTGATATGAGCGTCACTGATTAGTCTTATGTAGACGATACGCGCGTCTGGCGTACAAAATTATAATCCTCAGACGTTGTACCTTTGATAACTATTTGTATGATCCCGATTATTCTCACATTACTGTGGTTTCATTATTGTTCGTTGAATACCAATTTTCCTTGAATTTGTGAGTAAATGTGATCAACGAAATAAAATATACGACGAATAACACATTTTTTATTGGCTTGTATGCAGACTTCGGTAAAACCACGATACGAAATATCAACGAATATGTAAGTTTTGTCTTAATCCACGAAAATTGGTACCCACGAAAAAAAATGAGTCCATAGTATTCAAACAAATCTGTTCGGGTAGCTCAACCTTTTTAACCAAGATATTGAAACTATGATCAAATGCCTTACTTAGGTTTAGCTATTTATAACACCAGGTTTGATCTACAATATGCTTCTGAAAATGCCTATACCAAGTCAGAAACATGTCAATTGTTTTCCATTCGTTATATTGGTTGATATAAGTCTAAGGTTGTAATTGCGTTTTCCTTTTTTGAGTTTACCTGTGATTACGATATTTTTGTTACATAGATATAGGAAGATGTGGTATGAGTGCCAATGAGACAACTCTCCATCCAAATAACAATTTAAGTAAACCATTAAAGGTCAAGGTACGGTCTTTAAAACGAAGCCTAGGCTCACACCGAACAGCAAGCTATAAAGGGCCCCAAAAATTACTTATGTTAAACCATTCAAACTGGAAAACAAACAGTCTAATTTATATAAAAATTTGATTTTATGTACATGTGTAACGCAAATACTAAATGTGTTCTTTGTTTTTCAGATCAATGCCCAGAAGGTGCACGTTTCAAAAAGTGTACAAAGAAATGTGAACGAACTTGTGATAATCCATACACAAGGCGAAAAATATGTCGAGACACATGTGCCCCAGAATGCCTTTGTCCGAAAGGACACGTTTTGTTAAACAAGAAGTGTGTAATGAAAAGAGACTGTCCCACGCGGTAAAACAGGATCAATCTAGTCTAATAAGTCCGTCCTGCTCAATATGTAATCCCTGTAGTGAAGTGCAATGAATAATTTATGGCCAGTAATGATATTCCATTGTCTAGTACTGTGGATTCATTATTATTCGTTGGGTACCAATTTTCGTGGGTTTTGTTGGAACAGGTGACCATGAATTCAAATATGCAACGAAAAAAAATATTCTATAAGCGTTGTAGACAGGGATGAGCAAAACACGATACCAAATATCTACGAAAATGCAAGTTTTTCTCAATCTACGAAAATTGATAACCACGAAAATAAATGAATCCACAGTAATTTAAAACCATATGAATGTAGTGAATTAAAGTCTGCTGTTACGTTGATTTGTTTTAACATATTGTGCTTTTTTCAATAACAATGTTTTAATGTTTCGTTAATTATTTTTTCTCTGTTAATCAAATTTAATACATATAGAAAAGGTCGTCCCATATACAGCGGAAGTTTGAAATAATAAAATAAATGAAGACACAATGATCGATTTGAGAAAAAACGGTATCTTTGAATTGGTAACATTGTAAAACACTGAGCAAATACCATTTTTTTAAGATACGTATTCAACTTTTGTGTCCAAATAACCCTTTTCTCACGTGTACGATCTGTTTTTAGTTACTGAAAGGTAAAAGGTTGATCATTGCATTTTTGATAAAATAAAATAAAAAAAAAACATATAATGAGATAAATACTCTTTTCAGTCAAAATAGATATTAAAAAATAAATAAAGAAATAGCATTTTAGCTTTTAGTTTTTTCCAACACAAATGACGTCTGAAGTTGAATCTAAATTAAATTGAATTAAAATAATCTTTTAGCTATTATAATCAAAATTTCCTCGTTAAACATGTTGAATTTTTATTTCTCAGTCAGGTCCAAGAATTATTTAAAATATAATCGTTTACGAAATACAATCAGAAAGATACCTCAAGTTTACAAATCAAGCATACCATAAACGAAACCTTTTTTTGTCTATATCTTACAAAATTAATGTCTAACAATTCATGTCATTCCTAAGATAGTTATCAAAGGAACCAGGACTATAATTAAATACGCCAGACTCGCGTGTCGACTACATAAGACTCATCAGTGAAGCTCAGATCTAAAGCCAAATAAGTACAAAGTTAAAGAGCAAATGGACCTACAAATTTTCGTTAACCAGTGGCGGATCTAGGGGAGGGTTCCGGGGATTTGAACCCCCTTTTCTGGGCCGATCAATGCATTTCAATGGGGACATATGGCTGAAACCTCTCCCCCTTATCCTAGGTTGGAACCCCTCTTTTTTAAATGGTTGGATCCGACCCTGTTACCCATTTGAAAGGAAATCTTATTCATACAACTTGTCTCAAATTCATAATTTTGTGTATTCCTTGTATGTCTGACCTAATATACTCCATGAACAGTTTTGCCAAAGTTCTTTCTAATCATTTTATTTATGTTCAGGATTGTACATTGTAATATTTAACATTATTTATATGTTATTTGTATTTTTTATAAAAGATCTGAAGAAATTTTTATTTTGTTTCTTTATTTGACACAACCATAATGTGTTGATACTTTGCTAAAATTAGAACGCAAAAACATGTACATCCATATATGTGAGTTATCACCGAAATTTTGTTTGCTGTGATGAACACGACGGGTTGCATTTGACATTGTTGGCAATATCTGCTTAAAAACTAAGAAAATGTAAATTTCCGCCATAATTTTCATTGCTGTTTTTTTTAGGATATTGTTTGCCAATCTTTGGTTCTTTGTGTAGTTTGTTATGGATAGTTTTATTCTTTTTGTTAATTATCTTGTCGGCAATTTCATTTAATATTTTGTCGTTGCTTGTTGGCCTTTTTTGTACCCTTGTATTTTCTCTTCTATTGTGTTATTACTTCAATTGGAGTCAGAAGAATGAACTCTAAAACCTTAACAAAGAAAGAAAAAATAAAGAAAATCTTATTAATCTGAGGATCAAAAGTTCAAAAAGGTTGTGCCAAATACGGCTAGGGTTTTCTGCTTGGGATAAGAACATCCTTATTATTTAGAACAATTTATGCTATTGCAAACAGTAAAAAACAAAACCCGGATACATACATACACCAACACAAAAAATAGGTACATCCGACTTATTTAAGGATGTACTTAGGTGAGGTTTTGGAATTTGTGTCAAATGTTCGGACTCCTTGGTGTTTTTCCATACAATACAATGTAAAATATTTTGCCCCATAACACCGATTTATTTTTTCATATAAGACTTAATAGCTCATGAAAGGTCATTTACCAAAATTTTAGAAGATTCTTAATTTTCTTTCTTTTGTTTTGAGACGTAATAATACCAATGCAAATATAAGGTAAAAGTCTGAGTCAGCCTTTTCCCGCCATATTTTAAATCTGACATATCTCGAAAAGGAGGTCCATGACCTATCAATATTTTAAGCTTATTTTATTCCTTTTAAATTGATGCTCTACCAGCTTATAGTATCAATTTTAACTTCTTAATTTATTAATTTTCACCTAACCTCACCTAAGTACATCCTTAAGGCTTCAACGCAAAAAGCGAAAAAAAGTGACGTCACATACGAAGTGGTAAAAAGGCACAAAAATTACGTCACATTAGTTGAAATTCTGAAACAGCACAAACATGACGTCACATTAGAATGACTAAAACTATATCTCAAAAATAAGATAGAATTAGGATTGATTTAAGATTATATTTGAACTAATTACTGATATTACATTTAATAACAATGCACATCGAATACTTCTTAATAGCAAACTAAGGTAGCAATTAACTATATTATATAGCTATGTCCGGTTTGTTTTGAATTTAACTTCAAACGTAAAACATCGTACAGATTACGTTGAACAAAATCAAATCTAATAAATGAAGGCGGTGATAATTTTTTTTTAACCATAACACATGAATATAATAGAAAAGACGTCAACACATCTGACAAAATCCGATGAGAATTACAAATATAACATCAAACTAGATAATGAATTTGGGATAGACGTAACACGTCTTATAGTAATGTGAATTCACACTCAGCAAAACAGTCACAATCGGGAATAAGTCACGTTTGGTAATTAAAAGATTAGACAACGTAATGACAAACCACTATCTACCATGTGGTAAAAATGTCCTTAGCTAGTTTGGTCAAAGATACATCGTATGGATCAACCAAGTCGTGATGGTGTCCATAAAATTTACGGAGGGTCAGTCTTAATCTGTCCTCCTCATAACTTTGTTGGAGCAGTTAACATTGATTCACCGCTTTATTCAAAATAAAATTTTTATTTTAACGAATTTATATAAAGAATTTGTCTAGTGTTACTAGAAAGTCTAAAAGTAAAGGTTGCACTATTTGGAATGCAAAATTTCCTTAAAAAGAAATACATAATTTTGCAAACTTGTCAATTGTATTATAATCGTAATATAAAATACACGTATCCATTTCTTAATTTACAGAACGTATAGATGAATTTATGTAGGTCTTGATAACACGAACACAGTTTATCTTCGGACGATATGATGATTATAAAGGTTATATAAGGTCATTAAATTTAATTCGGCCATACGAATCACAAACGGAATACCTCTTACAAATCATGAAATTAGTTGGACATGTGTTGATAGTACTATTTGTACGATTTGTTGATGGTGAGATATATTAACATTTTTTTATAATAAATTTTTGTGTTTATTATGTAATAGATAAGTAGCTTCAATCGAAATTTTAATAACCATGATTGTACATCTATTTTACCAAGTTGTGTTTTATTTGTTAAAGTAAAGCTAAAGAATTTCCTTGCCATTGCATCAGCATTATCAAACTACTGTAGTTAAAATGAATTCATAGAACAAAAAGACCTTATGTTGTTAGAAATTATTGATTGGTCAAATGTTTAAGAGCATATTTCAAGTTGATTCGGAAGATGCTCATAGGTTTCATAACGTGATAGAATTTGATTAGACTTAATGTAAATTCGGCTAATTCAGGTATTTGGGGAGTCTGAATAAACTTATCATAAATACCAGGATTAAAATTTCATATTTGCCCAAGACGACCGTTTCGTCTACAAAAGACTCACCAGTAACGCTCGCATCAAAACATGTTGAGAGACTATATAAAGTACGAAGTTGAAGAGCATTGAGGACCAACAAAATCCGTAATTTTGTTTTTAAATTGTTTTATCTTTTAGTTGCGACATTTGGTACCGTTAATGTTATTAAACGTGTCTGTAATATATCAAATGAAGCTTGATAAACATGATAAATATTTGTAAAAAACATCCAGTTTTCTTTCAACATTTTTAAAAGGAATGCTCAGAAAATGACTACCGATCTACTTAATTGTTATCACAATAATGATAAACAATCCTTTATATAGTTGACAGTCTTCTCATATCAAATTGCCCGCATGGATGGCTTCCTCATAGTGGACACTGTTATGGTTTCTTTAAGCATCTAGTAAGCTGGTATGACGCATCTGTAAGTAGACTAATGAAATCTTACGACGGTACTTTCTTGTTATAGCTTACTTAAAGATTTGTTCTCTTTAAACTCAAAATAACGTTCTTAGTCTAATGGTTGATACTTTCCCAGTGATAAGAATTAACATAAAAAAAAAAACAACAATTAGATATGGTACCAAATTAGACCAAATGTGGAATATAAGCAGCTTTATATAGGTCACAGTACGGCTTTCAACAATACACAAATCCCCTATTGCATAATATATGATCGGCCCAAAATGGCAAATGTATATTAATTTAATCGAGGGAATGAATGTTTTTATTTATGAATAAAACATTAAACGCAAAACAAATATGATATACAATAACAAAGGGCAGCCAATGAATTACAAACTCCTTTTAAAGAAAATTTATTAAAAATGTACCGGCTTAAAATATATTTGCAAGCGCTCTTACCCTCTCGCTAACACTGTACAGTGATGTAACCACTCGACTAAAGAAAAATACACAACTATATATTTTTTAACACTGATTATTTTTATTTTTTGAAACATCAAATCAAAAATCAGATAAAAGTTTTTTGACATTTTTAATCATTGGAGGAAAATCCCCTTCGTCCATCAAAGAGGAAAAGCAGTGTTGTGTGCCTTGCTTTTTCTTATTTACTTAACTCTTTTACATTTTCAAATAAAAAGTGTATCTCTTTTCGCTTTAGAGTGCGTGTAAAGCCCATACAGGTTACTTAGCAACAATTGAAACATCAGACGAAAACACTTTTCTTAAAACTCAGTCAAAAATAATAAATGGTATGTATGGGTTTAAGTATGTGAAAGTGAATGTTTTAGTTCTGTTAATTAGAAATAAGAAAATGTGATATGAGTGCCTCACTGTCATTTAAAGTCACAATGTATAACCGTATACAATTGTAGATCAAATTACAACCTTCAACACAGAGCCATGGCTTAATCCAAACAGCAAGCTAACTGGCCCTTAAATGACAAATGAAAAACAGTTCCTACACCAAAATCAACGGTTTAATCTACTTCTGAAACACATTAGTAGAAGACAACCACTAAAAAGGTTCTCCAACTAGAACAGGTGCAAACGTACAGGATGATATGTTTTCCCGGGAAAAAAATATCTTCACAGTTCAAATAAGGATAACTAGAATACTTTCCTTTTTTTCGAAAAAGGCTTTAAATTAGTTACAACACATAAACCTGAAATGCAAAATGTTGTCATACAGTTGATATAGTGACAATACTAAACATGTTGTGTCCAAATACCGTAAATCGCAGAACTTCAACTACATTATTTTCAAGACAATATATAGAGCGTAAATAATACTATTTTAATGTTCATTTATTGAGGGGAGGTGAAATATACCCACTATATTTTTAAAATCATTAGTCAAAAACAAGCTCTAAATGCCTTGATTAAAAACCCATGAAAAACAACAAAACAACAAACATTAACACACAGAATAATTACACTGAGCAACAAAATCGCCACCAATTTATTACTCATTTTCAGCTAATTTTTGGGTCGGTGGTGAGGACGATCTTATAGAGGGGGAATGGACGTGGGCTGAAACGGATGAGCCATTCGATTTCACCGACTGGATATCAACACAACCAGATAATTCACAAGGAGAAGACTGTCTGGCACTTTGGCAAGCGGGTTCGTGGCAATGGAATGATTGGTCATGTGAATCACATTCTTATTATATATGTGAAAAGTCGTAAGTTTGTTCTCAATTCAGCAAACTTCGGTAGATTTCGCAAGAGCAGCGAAAGAAGCCGATATTTGCCGTAGGGAGTTATTTCATATTACATTATAATTTTAACATTTACTAATGGTTTTTTTATAAACGGAAAAGAAAGATACCAGAGGTTCAGTCAAACTGATACATTAGAAATAAACTGACAACTGGGATCGGGTGTTTAAAATCAGGCAGCAAAAATTTCAAACTTTGTAAACCAGTCCTAAAAATCAAAACCTGAAAATGTTCTAAATATCCAGGAGATACGTATATATCTATGTTTATACACACAGTTTTGTTAATATAGATATAGTATATCTTTTTTTATGTATAACACAATTAAAACAATTTCCTACACCATTTTTGGGCAAATCGGTCAAAAAGTATAATCTAGTTTGTGTGTGATTTTAATTGAATTGAATACTACTCACTTAGAAACGTATGTGTTACTAAAAGTTCGCACTATGATGAAAGTGTGCACAACGTCATCTTATATTTTACTTTAATTAATATAGAAGTTAGTTTAAATACAACCCAGCTCCTTTGTTCTGTTTGGATGATCTACACCCTAACCAAATTACCCCAGTTTAAGTTTCTTTGTTTTGCATGCTTTCCTTTGTTCTGTAACATTTTGGCGGACATGTCAAATCCAGTATAAAACTTATAATCAATACGGAGAAAATTATCTATCAAAATTCACGTAGAAAAAAAATCCAGTGTATATGCTGGGATTCAAACTCAAGATATTTAGCATATCAAGCCACGACACATACCACTTCACCAGGACGACTGGAAACGAATTATCTGAAATTTAACATACTTAAAGGAAGCAAGATATTTTTATAACTGTGGCGAGTTGGCAGACCTTTACTCAGTAGGGTTTAAATCCTTTTCGTTAAATAAATGAGTTGTCAGACTGATTGTTCAATTTGATTTTACACTTTTTGAAAGTTGGTCAAGTCGGTTACAAGAATGGGGCGATTTGTTCATAAAGTGGTGATATAGTGTGGGCCGATTGGCCATTGAGGCGAGTTGACATTGTTTGATATCCACTCATCGTGTTAGGGGATCATAAAGGGTATACATCATATAGTAATATATAAAGTATATTATAAAGGTTGTGTGGTGTTCTAAACAAGATTTTTTAATAGTAAATGGTTTTTCGTCTAATCTAAAACAACTGGGATGTAAAATAGTTATCCCATTCGGACTTGGTGTATCAGTGTAAGATCGTCCTCTGGCCTCCGGCCATCGGAATGATCTTAAACTGACACACCGCGTCCTAATGGGATAACTATTAATTATCATACACTGTTATATCATTTCGAACTACTTTATAATAATAATGATTTGTAAAATGTTACCGAGAAGAACAGGTTTCTTCTATATACAGATAATATAAAGGTTAGAAATAGTTCGCAAAGACATCACCTTAGGGTCAAATCCGTATCGTAGGGCTTTATCATTGCTATACTGTTTATAAAAGACACGATAATGTGAATTTATTGTATTACTTTTATCATGATGTTTATATATTACTTTCTGTCTTAATTTTTTTTTACAATATCCTGATTTTCTTTCAGAATTTCTGGATCTGGTGGTGCTATTATTGGGAAATAAATATTGTTTTAATGGACTTTGACCTTTTATCATATGATGACGTAAGAATGTTCGCTACTCTGTTTAAAATAACAAGCTTTTTAACTGTTATAAGTTGATAGTATATAAATAAAGAAACTAAAAAAACAGAAAAAAATTGAGAGTCCGTGTGCTTGTTTTCGAGATATAAGGCTTTGAAAATTTAGCGGGAAATAGTTCTCTCTAGATTTTTCTTGCATTTAACATTGGCACCTTTTTTGTTTCAAAAAATATGAAAAAAATAACAAGGATTTCATAAGATTTTTAAATATGGCTTTTTAATCTGTATGTAATAAAATTATAAAAAGAAAACTGGGGGTTAGTGAGCAAAAGTTTTTGCTGTTAAAACATGGATAAAACCAGAGGATTCCAAAAATCTGACAAAAATTAAAAAAAATAGAGGAGCACACATCCTTAATAACACAAGTGTCAGTCGGGAAAGTAAACTAGAATCGATGCCTTCCTTCTTGAAACTTCAATGTTCCCAATCTCATGTGTGTTGAGATCATTGATTTAAACGGTAATTGTGTGTTCAAATGAGGATCCATGAATAAAAGAATATGCATAACAATAAATGATTTAGGGGAAAACCCAACAATCGAACCTCCTTTCCCAATTTCAATCCTATCAATAAAAAAAAATCGAGATGAAAAAAAGCAATATGAAAAAAAAAACTTTATGGGCGAGAGATAGAGAACAATAAGATGGTTTTATTACAGATAACACCGGTAAGATAGATTTGTTAGTTTTATACAGATAACACCTGCTAACATAGTTTTGTTAGTTGTATTACATATAACAGATGCAACATGTAACTAAAGTATTGGATAAAGTTCTGTTGTACAACACTGCAAAATCAATCAAATTGCAGTAATAATAGAAAACCAAGACAACCATCTTCTTTTGATCATCAAAAAGCCAAAAATAATAATGTCATGAGACTCAACCTCTGAAGTAAATAAATGAAATAATAGTTATTTATCTGCCTACATTTTTAACTACACTTATAATTTTTGACGCCATCACCTCAGATAACTTTGTTTGAAATATCTCTACCAAGTAAGGAATATGACAGCTGTTATCCATTCATGGCTGTGTTTGAGCAGTTGATAATGCCATTGATAATGATGAGAGACTTTCTGTTATCAATTTGGTCGGAGTTCGGTATTTCTGTGATTTTTTTTTATTGTAAGGTTAGATTGACCATATATTTCCATAGATGAAAATCAAACTAAACGGACTATCTATCAATGACACGAAATCAGTCCATGCATAGCATAAAAACAAACAAAATGCAAAGGAACAGTACTGTTTTGTTGTTCTTCATCTTAAAGTCACAGTGCAGCTTTGTATATGTATAGATTATCGGGTTTTCTACACATTGATATCGTAAAATATCAGCCGCGAGCCACAACCTGAACCTTTTTGGCGAGTAAGCTAATATTTTACGATATCTATATGAAGAAAACCCGATTATCTTTTTATCGTTCTATTACTGGTCGTTTCTTTCTCCCTAAGACAGTTTTACGCTTGACAAAAGCAAGCTTGATAACGTCTCCTCTCGCATTGTGACGTCGCTGATAACTTCTCCTCTCACATTGTGACGTCGCTGATAATGCCTGGTCTCGTTTTGAAGTCTTGATACGAGAATTACGGAGCAACAGAGCAGGGTAATATAGGCGGAGGGAAGGACGATAAATATATGTATCATATAGACGATATGGTGCTAGTTTCAACAATGTGTAGATTTCTGTTTATTTAACATACAGTGACAGATTTGTGTAAAAAATGAGATTGGACCGTAAATATCAGACTTTCTATGAGCTGAACATTTATCCAGGATTTTCTTCTCTTACGTTATCAACAGCGAATAACTATATAACTGTAGTATTCATGATGTTGTATATTAGTCATGGTAATGTGTAGTACATTATATAATAGCGAATTCACAGCTTACAAGTTCAACAATCAATGAGAGACCTAACAACGGAATGGCTAACAGCGTGTTGATGGCAGCTTTCCTGCTCCGTTTGTAAAGATTGACGTTTTTAATGTTCCAGACGGGTTGAATCTATATGTTCCAAATTTTTTTCTTTATTATTTTCTTCTAAACCGTATGTTGTTTTGAAATGTGGATATGCCCATACTCATTCTTAAATTGTCTAGTTCAAAGAAGTTATTTACTTTTGACTCTTCCCGTATTCTCATTTAATAATCTTTTCTCTCGCAACAACATACTGTCACAACAATACATGTAAAGCAAATTACAATTATAAGGACAGGAAGAATCAGATTGATGCTGATATCAAACATAAGCATAACTTAGAAAAAAAAAAAAAAAAAAAACACAATATTTTGTTAATAATCTTGATTGTACCTTGAAATATATACAACAAAAATATATTGTATTTGCTGTGTAAAATGTGATGAAGTTTCATATATAAGTGCATGTTATTTTATTAAATGAATTTATTAGGCATTGATGAAACAGCACATCGAACATTTCGAAATAATACTTTTCAATGTTTAATACATGTATATATAAAATTGTGTTTGTATTCAACAGCGATTTTTCTGGTTTCCATTTAGGAAAGTACATTTTGTATTCACTACAAACCATTAAAAGTCTGAAATGGCCTATATCTGTACTCGACTGTACTGATTTTTACTCGACCAGTCTGAATTCGTCTGAGATTTACTTGATAGTACTCGACTGTAGTCTGAACCTTACTTAACAGTCTGAATGTGTACTTAACCATTTTATACGAGTCTGAACCGTACTCGACCTAGTCTGAACCGTACTCGACCTAGTCTGAACCGTACTCGACCTAGTCTGAACCATACTCGACCTAGTCTGAACCATACTCTACCAAGTCTTAACCAACCTAGACCTATTCTTTGTATCTATCAACTGAATTTTATCAATTTAGGAATTCTTTTAATAAAAATAAAATTTGAACAGCAACTTGAAATTAAAAATGTATTCAATACAGTACTGAAATTAAAATTTCACAATAAGGCCAACTAAAATTAATTAGTAGATTTTCATCCAAATTTTTGAAAAACATGGGGCGGGTGGGAGGATTTTATTTTTTAAATTTTATTTCATATGAAACCCTTGTCACAAGTTCTTCATACCGCGGGGTATATGCTAGTGGAAAACAAGCTTGTATAATGTATATACATGTTGTATAAGGAATCTGACACTATTTTTTAAACTCTTAAATAAAAATCCCTGATTGGCAACCACTGTTATACATGTAATTGCCGCTTTAGAAACCTATTTATAGTATACATCAAAGGGAAGAGAAATGCTCTCTTCGGTTGGACTAGACCTACACCAAATTTATTTTGCTTTCTAAGCAATGGTTTGTAGTCCACATAAAATCAATAAAATGTATTGGTACAATTGTATACAACACAAGTATTATGAGTACAAAATAAAATGTAAACTCAGTATGTGATGTAAAACATGAACTTAACCAAAAAGTAGTTTTTTAATGACTAAATTGAGGGTATTGGGACAGTTACAGAGGGTGTTTGCTGTTTGTCAACAAAAACAACAGCCATGGGTAAATATAAGGGAATTAAAATGCGTGTTTGTCGACTTTTTTTTTCTCAATATACGGTCATAAATCAAACAAATTCGTGCTTGTGTCAATTTCTTTAATCCAGTCATGTTTTTTGTACCAATTTGTTCTACGATTCTTGCGCTTTGGATATCATTTACAGTCCAAATTTCCTGACACAAAGTCATCGTATAAATAAAGAAAAAACACGGTTTTCGATTCACTTGTGACTACCGCAATTTTCGTTAAATGACAAGGCGTTTTACTCGTTACTCGAATATTTCATGCCCTTCTCGTTATCAATCTCTATTCTCGGTAGATGTTTTCATAATAGAGCAGCAGAATATGTCGACTTAATCATATCGCTATTAGATTACTCGGAGAAATACAAAAACGAAATTTGAAACAGGAAGTGTTGAATGAAACGAAATTATCGATGGTTCCCGGTAACGGACATGATAAAATCCGGAAATCGTATTTTTGTTAAATAAAAAAAATCGGGGCGGGACGATTTCAGAGGGGCGGGCGGGGATGAAAATCTAGCAATTAATTTTAATTGGCCTAATCAATCATAATATAACTGCAACTCAATATTAATCAACACTTACATAATGATGTATATGTATATGTATATTTTCAATATTATTCAAAATTTTATAAATATTTCGGAAGTATTTTATGGTAACTGGACTATTTTCACCATTTACTTAAGCCTAGTATAGATATATGGTGTCAGTTGAGTTCAGGTAATAATGCAGTGAATGTTTTAAGATATATATAAAATAGTATATAAAACAACTTAATAAATTTTAAAACAATGAGAGCTTAATTGTTTTGTTTTATTAAACCAAGAATTTAATATAATCATGATAATAGAATTTCCATAGCAATCCTTGATAACCTTTTTAAAAAAGGAAATGTATTCCAAAGTAACAGTAAAAATATATTTCAATTAATTTAAGTATTTTTTTGTCAAATTAACATGGCATACATAAAGCACTTTAATATGTTCTTATTACCTCAGTACATGTGTGTTTTACAGGTAAAAAGAAAACCCTATTTTCTTAAACTTCGTGTATTACTTATCTAGTACATACATGTATATTCGAAAGGCCTTGTTATTTAATTTAAACAGGATGTTGCAATTTTGAATCAATGTTATTTAGAATTTAATACCTCTGGCCAGGTGTGATCTTATTTATGAGTTTGCCCCCAAGCAGATGTTATACTTTATATTTCACCACTAATCAGGAAAACACTTTTATTTATTTGTTTAATTTTATCCCTTTTTTTATATAAGCTATATATAATATATTTTTTTTATCCTAAATATAATCAGAGATATATTTCTTTTATAAGGTTAATTTTTTTATAAATTTTGTTGGCTGTTGTTATATATATATATATATATATATATATATATATATATATATATATATATATATATATATATATATATATATATATATAGATATATATATATATCAGTTTAAGTCTAAGTCTACGTCGTTTTTATAGACTTTTAGATATATATATATAAGTTAAAAAGAAATTTATTTTAACAGTTTCTTGGTCTAGTATGGTTCAGACTGGTCGAGTATTGTTCAGACCTTTGGTTAAGTATGGTTTAGACTGGAAAAATAGGTCAAGTACATGTCGAGAATGGGTTAAGACTGTTTCAGACTGGTCGAGTAATAGTTCAGACTATTTTCAACGGCAAAGATAAGGGTCAAGTACGATTCAGTACAGTCAAGTATGGTTCAGACTGGGGTCGAGTAATGTCAAGTAAAAGTCAGACCAATTCAGACTGGTCGAGTAAAAATCAGTACAGTTGAGTAGAGATGTAGGCCATTTCAGACTTTAATGGTTTGTAGTGATTTACAAACGTCAAACTCTTTGTTTTCAATATATTCGATTTTTGTCTTCTAAATAGAGAAATTTATACTCATCATATTTGTATTTTGTTCATTGTCGTATATAAATAGGACCGTGGGTTCAATCTTATGGAATTTCGAAATTTAATTCATAAATCGATTGAGAAAAAAAAAAATAATAAAACAAATCGGGGTTACAAACTAAACCTAGTGACTTTTTGTTGTCGGGATGTACAAGTACCCGGCCACGTCCACTTGTAGTTTTGTCCATCTGATGAGTTAAGCATTTTTCAACTATTTTTAATAGTTCGTTCTTATGTTGTACTGTTATACCACTGTCCCAGGTTAGGGGGAGGGTGGGATCGCGCTTACATGTTTAACCCCGCCACATTATTTATGTATGTGCCTGTCCTAAGTCAGGGGCCTGTAATTGAGTGGTTGTCGTTTGTTTATGTGTCGCATATTTGTTTTTCGTTCATTTGTTTATATAAATAAGGCCGTTAGTTTTCTCGTTTGAATTGTTTTACATTGTCATATCGGGGCCTTTTATAGCTGACTATGCGGTATGGGTTTTGCTAATTGTTGAAGGCCGTACGGTGACCTATAGTTGTTAATGTGTCATTTTGGTCTCTTGTGGACAGTTGTCTCATTTGCATCATACCACATCGTCTTTTTTTTTTTTTTTAAACTAAGGGAAACACATCAAATATATGAGGAGAACAACGACACAATAGAAACATTTAAATGCAACACACACAAACACGAACTATATTATAACAATGGCCATTTTCATGATTTGGTACAGTCTCCTGCCAGAGGATCAGAGGATGATATATATGGCAATGTTCAATATATCATTAAAATGAAAACATTTTTGTGTTTTTGCCCAATGTTGAAGACCGTACAGTTCCTACTGTTGTTAATTTGTACATCATGTTGTATTAACTGCAGTATTGTCGCATTGGTTATTTTACGACAGCTTCTCTTTTTTTGGTTAAAAGACAGAAACAGAAGAAATATTTGTTTTAAGAGCCAGTCTGTGATAAAACCATGCAAAATTGTCCAAATCCAAAATATTCCAATCAGGCTGATATTTTGTATTTTAGATACCTTATATGTAATAACTATTAGTGCAAAATATTTTGAAAAAATATTCAGCCATTATTTGTGTATGCCGAACATTCGAAAATTTTGTTTTATGGAAAAAAATTAGCTTAATGATAACATATATCTTAACAAACAACTTGAAATGAAAGGAAATTATGATAATTCAAAAAGTTGTGAGATTTCTCAATACCCCTACTGACAGGTTGAAATTGCATGGTTTTGAAAAAGTGCCGATTCAGCAAAATTTGTATATTTTTAAAGGCTTGAATCTTGTAAGATCATGTTTTATTTTCAATAAAATGTAATATTTCATGAAGCTTATATATTCATCTACAAAATGCTAGAAAATGGTGCTCGGCAAATGATACCTTATTACGATAAAATAATAATTAAAGATAGGCGTTATGGCCATTTTGCCGATTTTTTGATTTTTTGATCTGTTTCAATAGAAACTTTTCAAAAGTATGTGATAGTCAAAATATAAGAAAAATAATGACTGAACTAATGTTAACTGGTTATATTAATTGAATAAACCAAGTTCAACTAAGTTTAAATTAGAAAATATACTAAAGGAGTAAACCTGGGAAGACCGCTTTTTTTTGCATTTTTTGCCCCTAAACTGAGCATTTTTACAATATGTTTAAAATATTAACCTATTCAAAAGAAAATAACTTTAGTAACTTAAAAATGGGCTGTTTTATTTACAATACTATGCACACTCATCAGGTAATATCACCATGAGTTCTTCACAAATTTAGCATTTTATAATAGTCTAGTTTTTAGACGCTTTTTGTCTAAATTCAAAGTGGCCACAATTGAGTTCAGTCTTAAATTTTTAAAACATGTTGTATTTGATAATGAATCATAAATGTGAAAGCTTTGTAAATTCATGTAATTTATTTCCAGAAAAGAGGAAGATTTAATAGTTTTGTGAATTTCATAGAATTGTGCCTCTTACCTAGAAAAGTGCTATATTTTCTATATTATGATGCAGCTTTATGCCAAATATAAATAGACTACTCCTAGAAGTTCCTGATAAAACTGCAACTGAAATTTTGTGACGCTGACATGAACCAGTTAGTTATCCCTATGTCAATTTTGGGAGAACAGTGGACATAACAGTAATGTCAAGTTTCCTCCTAGAATGTAATCTCTAGCAATTTGAGGCTTGGGAATAAGACATGTAAAATATAGTTGGCCTATTACTACCAGCTGAGACAAACACAAATATTTCAAATTGCAATAAAATTTATTTCATAACCACATGTAATAACCAGATACTCCGCAGGGCGCAGCTTTATACGACCGCAGAGATTGAACCCTGAACATTTGGGGCAAGTATGGACAGAACATTTAAGCTTGATATAGCTCTGAATTTGGTTTGGGATTAAATAGTTGACACAACACAATGAGTGTGGTCTAAGAACTTAAACTTAAAAACTTAAAAAAATTTAATTTAACATTTACCTATTATGGTCCAATATCCAAAATCTAAATGTATGGTTATATTCAGCATATCATAGAACCCCAAGAATTCAATTTTTTGATGAAATCAAATAATTTTCAATTTTAGACCCTTAAGACCTCAATTCGGACCAATTTGATAACCGGTCCCAAATATTAAAAAACTAAATACATGGTTAGATTCAGCATATTGAAGAACCCCATATATTCAATTTTGTTGAAATCAAACAAAATTTAATTTTGGACCCCGATTTGGACCAACTTGAAAACTGGGCCCATAATACAAAAATTCTCAGTACATTTTTAGATTCAGCATATCAAAGAACCCCAAGAATTACATTTTTGTTAAAATCAAACTAAGTTTAATTTTGGACCCTTTGGACCTTGATGTAAACCAATTTGAAAACAGGACCAAAAATTAAGAATCTAAATTCACTGTTAGATTTGGCATATCATAGAACCCCAATAATTCATTTTTTTATGAAAGCAAACAGTTTAATTTTGGACCCTTTTTGGCCCCTAATTCCTAAACTGTTGGGAACAAAACTCCCAAAATCAATCCCAGCCTTTCTTTTATGTTCATAAACCTTGTATTTAAATTTCATAGATTTCTATTTACTTATACTAAAGTTATAGTGCGAAAACCAAATGTCTTTGGATGACGACGACGATGACAACGACAACGTCATACCAATATAGGACCAAATTTTTTTCAATTTTTGCGGTTGTATAAAAACAAATATACACAGATAAAGGGTTAAACTGTTGAACAGACATACAATTACCCTACCACGTCCACTTGTATTTTTGTCCATCGGATGAGTTAAGCCATTTTCAACTGATTTTTATAGTTCGTTCTTATGATTTACTGTTATACCACTGTCCCAGGTTAGGGGGAGGGTTTGGATCCCGCTTACATGTTTAACCCCGCCACATTATTTTTGTATGTGCCTGTCCCAAGTCAGGAGCCTGTAATTCAGTGGAAGTCGTTTGTTTCTGTGTAACATATTTGTTTTTCGTTCATTTTTTATATAATTAAGGCCGTTAGTTTTCTCATTTGAATTGTTTTACATTGTCTTATCGGGGCCTTTTATAGCTGACTATGCGGTATGGGCTTTCCTCATTGTTGAAGGCCGTACAGTAACCTATAGTTGTTAATGTCTGTGTCATTTTGGTCTCTTAATTGTAGACAGTTGTCTCATTAGCAATCATACCACATCATCTTTTTATATTGTCATTAAAATGGTAAGATTTTATTGTTCATATACATGTAATATTATTGTGGTCTACCGTAAAGAAAAACGTGCAAAATGGTCTAAATACAAGTTTTTAGTCATGAATGAACATGATGAAGGTATTAGCAAAAAAGAGTAAAAGTATGATAGATCTAAAAAAAAGTTTCACATAATAAAGTCATCAATGTCTATTTTAACTAAATATCAAACAATTTGCAGCATCAGAGTTGAACATTTTTTGATAAAAGAAGCGAGTAATACATGGCAATACATAGTCCCCAACCCGTTACAAATTCATTGTAATGGAACAAAAATTTGATCTATAATTTGTCATAATGTAAACTACATAAAAATATCGAGACAAAATCTTCCAGCAAAATGTAAAAACTTGTTGAATTCTGACTATCTCAGTGAATTTTCTATGTCCAAAGACAACAACTCTGCACACAGTTATCAGACTGGAACACAATTGAATCACTAAATACCAAAGAAAAGAAAAAACATTCAAAATTTCATTTTGTCTTAAAAAAAAATGAGTTATTTCCGTTTGAACAGAAGTCTTCTAATGAATAAGTATTTCATTAAAAATTTAATTCTAGAGAAAGGGCTTCAACTGAACAAAGAGAAAAGCTTAAAGCGTGAATAATGAATTTGACCTGTAACTTGTCATGATAAATCAAATCAAAATCTACAAGCACAAAAAAGTCTGATTTGCCGAACTGACAGATAGACTGACAGACACGCAGTGCAAACCTAAGTCCACTTAGACGTTAGCCGTTAGGGGACTAAAAATCAAAATCTGAAAGTATCAACAAACACAAAAGAGATGCTCTTTGGAGAGGGAACATTCAAGATATTTTTGGAAAAGCTTTCGATTTTTGAAGAAGTAGGGTTACCTCAAATGTCTTTCTTTTATCTTGATTTAATCTGAGATATAAATCAAAAACTTTTATATGGCACATTATATATGCAAACATAATCTTTTTTCGTAGATAAAAAAAAAATGGCCACATTTTTTTTACATACGCTCTAATAGACACAACTTTCTAATCAAGACACTCAAAGAGTGATTGGCCCTATAATTGGTTGCATTCCAATCAAAAGTTTCAAAGAGGAAGATTTTTCGAAGTACAAGTATGTTCACAACTCTGTTTCATATAACAAGCTTTTTAAAAGACTGTCATGAATTGAAAGTATGTGAAAACCAGGTGCTCCGCAGGGCGCAGCTTTATACAACCGCAGTGGTTGGACTCTGAACAGTTGGGGCAAATTAAATATGGTCACAATGTTCAAGCTTGATGCTGTCTGAATTTGGATTGTGATTGAATTTTAGACAAAAAAAAAAGGTTTTTGTTACAAAATAAATGTGGCCAAAGATCAACAAATCTATTGAACAATACTGTGCAATTGAAGATTTCTTCTTGAAAATTTTCAAGATTTGAAATTTGAAAAATAAAAAAAAAAAAAAAGAAATCCCTTAATTTTTTTTAACAAATCCCCCCAAACTTATTGAAACCCCCCTTTCAGCAATAACCCTTGAAAACAATCCCATCCTTTCCTTTTTAGTACAGAACCTTGTAGTACAATTACAGAGAGATCCATATACATGTACTTAAACCCAAGTTATTGTTTGGGAACTAGAAATGTGCTTCTTTTCGGCCCTTTTCTGGCCCCTTATTCCTACATATTTTGGGCAATTAATCCAAAACTAAATCCCAGCCTCCCCTTTGTTATATGGAGTATTGTGGTACAGTTTGAAAGAGATCCATACAATTACACACAAGTTATCGTCTTGAAATAAGAAAAATGCTTGTTTTGGGCCCCTTTTTGGCCCTTTATTCCTAACTTTGATTCCATGACCCATTTAAAGGAATCCAAACCTTCTACTTGTGGTTTTAAACATTATGATACAATATCAGAGCAATTGAAATACTTATACACAAGTTATTATCCTTAAACTATAAAATGCTTGTTTTGGGCCCCTTTTGGGTCCTTAATTCCTAAACGGTAGGGACCATCATCCCCAAAATCGTTCCAAGGCTTCATTTTGTGGTATTGAACCTTCTGAAAAAAAAATCATAAAGATCTATACACTTAAACTAAAGTTATTGTCCGAAATATAAGTCTACTTTGATCAGTTTTAGTTAAAATGTTAAGGGCCAAAAACAATTACAATAGTGCATTTTATAGATAATTCGGGGCATTTTTTACTAACTTCCCATTATTTGCCAGGCTAAAATTTTTTACTTGTCTTAGAACTGATATGCACCTTTAAAAAAATCCTAAAAGTTTAAAAAAATAAATATGATCTTGAGAGAAAACACCTACTGAGTACATGTACTACATGCAAGTTATTTAATACATCTGTTGCACGAATCTCTCTGGCAACCTGCCAAAAGGTAAAAAGTATGTCAAAATGCATTTTTTCTTTTTTTGTTATAATGTTTTTTGCAAAATATAACAAGATAATGCTATATTTAAGAGATATATCAATTATTCAAACCTTTAAAAAGTACCTAAATTTTGGTGATTTTTTTGCATTATTTTTTTATAATTCACAAATATGCAAATAAGGCTGTTAAATGGAAAATAGTGTGAATTAACCAAATTTTTTTTTTATCTTAACCCTAAATACCCAAAGATTTTGGAAATATATATAATGTTGCAAAGTTATTACTACCAATTTGGACGAAATTTGAGATTTTGCATGGTTTTATGGCAGACTGGCTCTTAAATAAATCATTCCGAGATTTTTAGAAGAAAAAGAAGAAAATGTTAGGAATCAAACATCGTTTCTGTTTGTAATCAAGTACGCAGTCTGTAATTCAATGATTGTTGTTGATTTCTATCTATCATATGTGTTTTGTTAATTGTTTGTACTATTTTGATCTTAGCTTCACTGATGAGACGATAGGGCGCGTCTTGTATATTACATTATAAATGTGGTATCTTATAAATATTTGAACATACACAAACTGTTCGTTTTACTTTATCATAAACAGGTCTTTTAAAGCTAATCTTCATATTTGTGTTTGCCCATTATTGAAGGTCGTACAATAGTTTTTATTTTCTTAAATCAGAGCTATATGATCTCTACTGAATGGCTTTTTGTTGGGTTTAATACCACATAAACTGAAATTCCTATACACAGTCATACAGTAATTTTACCTTTTTAGATTTGCCAAAATTATGTCCACATTTTCCACATTTTCCATGTTTAAATCTTACACACGCCATGTATTAAAAGTAATATCGCCAGAATCCATGTTGTCATTATCAATGACACTCTGCATTTAACACCAGAGGAAGATATAGGTATAAAAATAACATACACACGGTATAGTGTCAGGGTAACGATAGAAAACGTAGATAGACAAATCGGAAACATTTTCAGTCCATACAACATATAGCATGCAGATCTAGTGCTACCGTTATGAAATCTACGAAAATTAGTTGTCTGATTATATTTGTATGTATGTATTTAAAAGAAGGAGTATCACAAACGGACTGTACAATTCTGAGAACATTTTGATGACGTCAATGTTGTGATAATTTATGGTTTTTGTAGTATTTTCCGTAGTCATGGAAACCGTTCTACCCCAACTCTGTGTATAAAATAACTGTATTGAACATATTTAGATATTATAAAATAATCATCTTTGAAAAGCAAGGTAATTGAACATGTTGATGTGTAAGAATTCAAAAGCGAAAAACAATAATAAAATAAATCATCTGCAGTGCACAATTAATATCCCGAGGAAATCAATGAATGAGACAATATTTTATAAACGTGACACCATACGGAAAAGGACGTTGCATGCGGACAACAAATACTATCTATTCTCTGGTGGTACAATGCGCTCGTAAAAGTGGTTAAATGTTTTATTACATCCGGCTGTTTCCTGGAAGCTTATAACTTTTGGTCATGTTGATGTTAAAAAATTATAACAGAATAAGACAGTAAATACATTTGCTGCACTTTCTCGATAAATGCAGGTATTAAGTTTTACTTTGCAAAAAAAATAAATTCATGTTTGACTCGTAATTTTGTCTTGGAAGTATAATAAAGAAACTTATAAAATATATCTATGTATTGCTGGTAAATTATTGAACCAGGGATATCGTTATTATAAATTACTTAAAACCTTTACTAAATTTTTCCATAGTTATACAGATTTGGTTTTGAAATTTGGTTGGTTAAAATTTCAAACGGGATAGCACATCCTCATTTTTACGGAATTATTGTTAACCGTGACTGGAAATTAAGAAATGATCCATGTAAACTTGTCGCTCCTTTAAATAAACTTATTCTAAAAGGTTACCTATTCAACACTGTAGTAAGATCATTGAGTATTGTTTTTATTTGTATAAGTATTGATTTTGTTCTCAGTGAATTAAAAGCTAACTAAAATATTCAAGTATGTTATATACATATACAGATTCATGGATCTACAATCTGTCGATACCTGTAACTTGGCATTGCACAAGGTCATGTTTTTCTCTGCCTGTTTATGACGTCTTTACACTAAATCCATTGGATGTTGGATGTGCACGGATTGATAGTTTAGTCTTAGATGCATGATTTTTTTATTAGTTGTTAGTTGCTTTGAAATAGCTGTCAGATAACTGCGAGTACTCTCAGATCTGTTCGTTGTGTCTTTTTGTGTCGGGATGTATAAGTACTCAGTCACGTCCACTTGTTTTTTTATCCATCTGATGAATTAAGCCTTTTTCAGCTGATTTTTATAGTTCGTTCTTATGTTGTACTGTTATACCACTGTCCCAGGTTAGGGGGAGGGTTGGGATCCCGCTTACATGTTTAACCCCGCCACATTATTTATGTATGTGCCTGTCCCAAGTCAGGAGTCTGTAATTCAGTGGTTGTCGTTTGTTTATGTGTTACATATTTGTTTTTAGTTCATTTTTGTATATAAATAAGGCCGTTAGTTTTCTCGTTTGAATTATTTTACATTGTCTTATCGGGGCCTTTTATAGCTAACTATGGTGTATGGGCTTTGCTCATTGTTGAAGGCCGTACGGTGACCTATAGTTGTTGATTTCTGTGTCATTTTGGTCTCTTGTGGAGAGTTGCCTCATTGACAATCATACCACATCTTCGTTTTAATAATGACATGTTTGTGCGGTCTTAGATCTTATCAAACTAGTCGTTTAATATGTTATTCAATCAATTATGTCCTATGTCGGTTTGTGACATTTTAATTCAGCACGATGGGTGAAGCATTCTAAGCAGGATATGCTTGTTGACACATACTGTCTCGCTTTTTTTTTTGAGATTATACAACTCTCTCAGTTTTTGTAGTGAGATCTTCATTTGTCACGTCCTAATCAATTTTCGATATTCAAACCGGAAAGTACTATAACCTTAATCTATGTTAGCCTTGCTCAATTGTCTCTTGGTTTTGACAGGTATATACTATTTACCAGTGTCTCTACTTACTTATGACATGTTTTCGAGGCATTAGATCTTTAAAGAGAAATTTAGTCGTCTGCTTTGATATTTTACTAATTTTGTCCTATCATTGATTACCGGTAAGACATTATGATCTAGCATGGCGGGTGAAGCATATAGGTGTAATACCACCAAATCATGGTATGTCACATCCGGTTGTATACGAAAGTAGGTCGAAAAAAATATTCCCTTTGAATTTTACAGTTGTAGGTAATTAATCCTACATTTTATTGCAGTAAAACCATTTCTGTGTCATAAACATATGTCTTGCAATGGGTATTTCAAAACACCATTAATTTTTATTTGGGATTTCTATAGAAAATTTTGTAATCTTGAGGTTACATGGTGACTAAACCTTGTACACAGATAAAATAAGGGGAGAAATTTGATTGGTTAACTTCCAATGATGGTTATTTTCTTATATGCAATGAAATGTTATGTGAATTTTTTTCTATAGAACTGGACAGTATAAAACTTTACTCATGCCAAGTATTTCTTTATTTGAAACAAAGATAAGTTCTGCACATTTTTTTGAAAAGTGCAAATTTAACAAAGACTAATAGGAGAAAATCAATGGTGGTATTACACCTAATATGGGAAGCTGCACATGCACCTTTGACCTTGTGAGTAATCTCATGTGTTAAAATTTCTTGCTATTTAAGTGAAATAATTTAAAAAATGAAATATTCTGAGTAAATTGAGTCTCCAAATCACATTTTATGATAAAATTGTCTTGAAATAGGACTCTACCATGAATATTCAGTTGACAGAACAAGCCATACTAAAAGGGGGGGGGGGGGGGGGGCTTTTTCTCCTTATTTCTTATATTCTGCTATGATAGAACTTTTTCCTAGGAAATACTTAAATAAATATATAGTTATAAGTAGATGAAATTATTTTTAATGCTGTAACGACAAATTATTTACTAAAAGAGAAGCCTTTTATGTCCCTCTTTGGAACGCGGCGTAAATTTAATTTTTACGTAAGGACTTATTGAAACCTCCTTGGAGACAGTAAACTTTTATATGGATTGTTCATTGTGCTTGAATGCTTCAATTACTCATTTCTCATAACATTTCTACCATATCTGAGTGAAAGTTACCCCATTATTGTTATTTTTTGGCCTGAAAATTTGAAATTTTAAGCTAATGAGAGGTATAAATTGACCAAAAGAGACCTTATAAAGAAAACAAAGAGGTCCATTAGTGGTATTTATCTTCCAAAAATCATCTTGTGTATCATATTCAACTGTTTGTAGGGAGATAAGATAGATATTTGATCATTTATTGGTCCACACACTATTCTATCTTGATGCGGCTTGGTTTGGATTTGTCGAAGAAATTTTGCTCGAATCGCTGTAGATGTCGTCTTTCATTATACTAGATTTTTCTCAAACTATTGAACTGATTATGACAAAACTTAACAGAAATGCTTGAAATAACTAGTATAACAAAGGAAAAAAGTCACATTCAGTTTATTGAACAAAAATGTCTTCTTTAGGTGTAATACCACCAAATCATGGTATGTCACATCTGGTTGTATACGAAAGTAGGTCGAAAAAAATATTCCCTTTGAATTTTACAGTTGTAGGTAATTAATCCTACATTTTATTGCAGTAAAACCATTTCTGTGTCAAAAACATATGTCTTGGGTATTTCAAAACACCATTAATTTTTATTTGGGATTTCTATAGAAAATTTTGTAATCTTGAGGTTACATGGTGACTAAACCTTGTACACAGATAAAATAAGGGGAGAAATTTGATTGGTTAACTTCCAATGATGGTTATTTTCTTATATGCAATGAAATGTAATGTGAATTTTTTTCTATAGAACTGGACAGGATAAAACTTTACTCATGCAAAGTATTTATTTATTTGAAACAAAGATAAGTTCTGCACATTTTTTTGAAAAGTGCAAATTTAACAAAGACTAATAGGAGAAAATCAATGGTGGTATTACACCTATATAGAAGGATCCGATAACTATGTCGCCTCAACTGATATTGTTCCCTTTTGAGGTCATGCGATTTTCTCAGTTTTTGTTTGTTGCCGGGATTTGTCATTTCATGATCGATATATGAGATTCTAACATTGGAAAACTATGATCGTTTTTACCTAAGATAGCATTGTTTAAAAGCCATTTGCTTGGAACTGACATATAAAGAAAGTAGCAGGGTAATTAATATTTGTGAGGTTTAATGTCAACTACCATTTCCGTTTATACCCTTAAATTTGGCACAACAGAACATTATAACAATGATTTGATCACACAGCGTATGTGTACAATGTACCTAAGTTAAAAAGTTGTATTTTTCTTACAGTATCATAGTTTTCAAAAAAAGCAACACTTACATAGGGAAAGGTCATCTTCTTTCTGGATTCATTTCTCAATTCTGTGTCAAAGCTACTGTTAACACTCACGTAAGAATAAAGTACATTCAATGTGGATACAGAAGAATTCATTACTTTTTAGTTGGATGTCAATTATTGTTCATTCAAAGATTAACATAGCTTAAAGACAATATAGATTCAACCCACCTTTATGTTCTAAAAATGTAATTAAAATTATCATTTAACGTAAAAATTAAATATTGTTTTTATTCCTGTAGTAAATGTAAATAAGACTTGATAAATGTGTGTGTTCGAAGGTTTATCAGGATTTACTATCACCACAATAGTTCAACCCTAAATACTTAAACCCTACAAATAAGTCGGGAATGTACGACGTTAAAATCTATATTATCAAACTGAAATTTTCCGAAATAGTAGTATAGTAATCGCTGCTATTTTACGCTTATCTGCCTTTTTATTGGTTCCATACCTTAGAAAAAAATGTTTAGCTGTCATATGACGTTTCTACTATGACGTAAATGTCGACTTTCCATGATGTCATGATGTAAAAATCCATTTTTTTGCAGATGAATGAACAGAAAAGAAAAAGTTTACCTACATAGATATCGCTCAAGAATACTAAAAAAATCCATTGATATTAAATATTTAAAATCCAACTTGTTACATGTTCTTGGTAATAAACACAAACCAAATGTATCCGTATACGACATGTACGATATCCAAAACTATAATATTGTAACACCAGTTAACGGATCCGATGTTTTTGCCTAAACCATAAGCCCGAACAAAGGGTTTTTAAACCCTCTGCAAGTCTCTCGTTTTTGACATTAAAAAGCTTAGTGTCTCAAATAAATATATCATATTACACTAGATGCAGTGGTAAAACCTATAGCTATCAAATAAAATATTTCCTGTAAATATTACGTGAAAGGTATACGTCAATATAAAATTTTAAATATGATTGGATTCAAATTTAGTTTTGGTTTTTCTATTTGTTTTAAGGACCGATTGGAAATTTGTTAAATAAAATAGATACACATGTGTATTCTATATGAGAAGTTCCCTAATAGTTACAAGTATTTGCCAACTTATCTTCAGTACGTTAATGCTCCTGACGGTAATATGAAAGAACTTAAACGATTGCATTGTCTGAAACTTATGCATTAAGGTATTGACAAAAAATAAAAAAAGTCATCAAAAATATGAAACTCTGCTGAAATAACATGAAACAGCGTAATCTGTTTTAAGATAAGGAAATCGACAGTATAAGATTTCAAAAATGATTGATTACTTAATCTGCTTTCTGTTTTTTGATTTGTTTCAGTCCCGAGAGGAAATTTGCTAAGTAGAATAGATACAAACATGTATATCTAACATGCTTAATATGAGAACTATTCTAATCGCTTTACGTATTTGCAAACAAAAATACAATTACGTAAATGCTCATAACGATAATATAAAAAAAATCCGAACAATTTGAATTGTCTGAAACTAATGCATTAATCTAATGACAACATTATAATAAAAGTCATCAAAAGTATGAAATTCATCTGATACAACTTGAAAACGAGCATTATGTTTTTAGATAAGGAGGACTAGAATTCCCTTACAGGTTTAATTGAATACGAGATGTATCTATAAACAATATATGTTTCGAGTTGACCTGCGTGGTGCTACCGTTATTTAATGGAAATCTTACTTTTTAAAGATGTCTCAAAACATTTAAATTACAAATTATTCTCATATCACATCGTACTGGTGACATCGCATTAGTGTCGGGATCCAGTTTACAAAAAAACGATAATTGGCAAAACCAACAAGAAAAGAGAAAATAGTCCAAAAATATTAAATAGCGAATAAAAGGTCAACAACAAAAAGAAATAGAACGAAATGGACAGAAAATAATAAATGTGGCAAGATGGGCCAACAGTTCAAAGAATAGAGTAATATGGTTTGAAATAGAAGGAATGAATAAAAAAAGAATTCAGAAATGAAAATTCTGCCTTACTCCTACTATTTTCAATATATACAAACAGTCTGAAAGACAATGTAAAGGAAGATAGATTCCATTTCAGATGTATATTGCAATTGGCCGTTTCAGAATCTAAAGCATCATGGGTAATTTCATTGTTCGTACCCCAAAATGAAAATAACGCCACGTCATTGGTTAAATTTCCATTGTTTATGACATCTTTAACCAATCAGGACGTTGTGGTGTACACTTTTGAAAATATTATCCAGGATGCATTATATTCTGAAACGGCCAATTATCTGCATGATTTGATCTGACAATACAATATTGTGTAGACACGTGACCGATTAAAGTAAGTTGGACAATACTTTGACATGTTATGTTCACGTAAATTAGGACTGTATGATATGAAATTCAAACATCAGTATAATTTGGAAAATACATATACATTTAGGTTTATTATATATTTAAAGGAATATATACAATTATTCTTAAAATGTTATATTATATTTCGTTTATGTTTGTGTTACATTTTGGTGTTGTGTATCTGTTGTGTCGTAGTTCTACTCTTTTATTTGATGTGTTTCCCTCAGTTTTAATTCGTAGCTCGGATTTGTTTTTTTCTTAATAGATTTATCAATTTAAAACAGCGGTATACTACCGTTGCTTTTATCTAAAAAGGACTTTTACTGTAATGATTCATATGATTTAGACTTATGAATTCCTGATATCATCAACACAAAAAAGTGTTTGACCTTTTTATTTGGCATTATCAATTCATTTTCAAAATGTATTTATGCCATATTATGATCCAATATCAGACCAAACTATCACTCATTACGCTATTAATTATCATCTTTTACCATATAGGATGTTCATTGTTAGTCAACATATTTGTAATGCTATAATCTAATTCACTATTCATTATTCCGCCCGACATAATATGAAAGCCATTGAACATGTTAAATTGGACATTTGCGTAAACTTCGATTATACATATAATTGATAACCTACAAAACAGAATAAGTTCATAGGAAACAGATCGTCTTTATAGACAATATAACAGTTTATTTTAATTCTCAAATAACATGAATAACGTATCGACGCAATACACATCAAATGATACAATCCAACAAACGGGTAATGTAATAATTGTGTTTTGAGAAAATATCCCCACAGTTACATGACAAACAAACATGTATATTTATCTGCATTCTTACAGATTTTGAACTGCATTGGTAATATGTTAATTTTTAATATGAATATGAGGAAAATAAAACGTATTGGTATGGTTGCATTTAAAGCGCTCCTCTTTAAAAAAAAACCCAAAAAATAAAACATGGCAGCGAAAGAAATGAGGGAAAAGGTATCATCGATACATTTACTTATTTAAAAACTTATCTTCTGATATCAGGGTAAGTATAAGTATTCCAAAATATATTAAATATACCAAATTTTGATAGTACAAGTCCTGCTTGTTAAATGTTGACAACAATATTAAGATCTACTTTAAAAATACCAAGTCAAGTGCGTGTAGAGAATTAATTGTGTTATAAATCAATTTTACGTCCTATTCTTTGCGACATGGAATTTAAGTAAAATGTAGCATTGAAAATGAAATAATAGAGTAGTATTTATGTTGTAGTCTGTGTTCCAGGCAGTTTGATAAATTGTATTTGACGTTAAAAAAAGACTGTAAATACATAAAGGGAGAACCAACATACGTTAATCGAAAGCACAAATCAACAAAATGACAGAGAACAGTATGCAAAACACAATTTAAAATCTAAAGACGATTAAGTTTTAAAAGAAAATATTTCCCATATGTAGTTCTACATAGATATGTTATGGCATGGAAGGTTTACATCTTCATCAAGAGCTCTCTTTAATGTTCAAAGCATGTTTCTATTTAGGAATAATAGATAAAATCTAATTGAAAAGAAAGTTAACTGACTTACAGTTAATATGTTGTAAGTCCTTACCATAAACAAAAAAAAAAAAAACATGGGAGAACAATATATATTTAGACCCAGACAAACTTCGAATTAAGTGAGATTATGGATCGAAATTTCATTCTATGGATTGGCATAGATGATTAAAAAATACAATAACACGTCGAGTTTAACTAAAAGTTTACTTATCACAATTATCATAGGGAAGTAACGAAAGATTTGAGAATAATAGGCAAACAGCGCGGAATAAAGGATTCAAGAAAAAAATAGACAAAAATAATAAAGAATAGAAAAAGAATGAAATGCACAAAATAGAATGGGAAAAAATCAAGGAATGAAAGTCCCTAATCCAGACCCTCATGTATGATATATTTGAATATGTAAACGTTTTACTTACCATGGAAAGGTTTATACATACTTTAAAAAAGATTCCTTCTGTTGTGTCCTACTTTTAAACAAGAACAGATTATCAGTGGTTGCGGTTTGTTTTTGTGTTACATATATGTTCTTCGTTAATTTTTTATACAGATAAGTCCGTTAGTTTTCTCGTTTGAATTGTTTTACATTGTCATATCGGGGCCATTTATAACTGACTATGCGATATGGGCTTTGCTCATTGTTCAAGGCTGTACGATGACCTATAGTTGTTAATGTCTGTATCATTTTGGTCTCTTGCGGACAGTTGTCTCATTGGCATTGGCAATCATACAACATTTTCTTTTTATATATATATTTAGTTTTAATCTCTCCTAATGATAGTAAAGCATATAGTTAAAGAGGCAGTGTACAAATCAGAAAACAAAAATCCTTCAATCTTGAATATCGTTGTGTGGGTGTTTTCGTCAGACGTATTTGTTGTACTTAGTCTATAGTTGAACGAAAAATATTAATGTATCCAATGCGTATTGGACGGGTTTATAGAAAAGAAAGTAAATAAACTTCTCATAGATACCAGGATTTAAATTTTGTATTTACGTCAGATGAGCGTGTTGTCTACAAAAGACTTATCAGTGACGCTCGAATAAAAAAATGTAAAATAAAAAAAAATAAAAAAATAAAATACGAAGTTGAAGAGCATTGAGAACCGAAAATTCCTAAAAGTTTTGCTAAATACAGATTAGGTAATATATTCCCGATGTAGAAACGCCTTAGTATTTCAAAATCTCAAAGTTTTGTTAACAGTTCATTTTATAATTATTATTTCTCTTTTATACGAACGTGTAATAGTTGTCGGACACTCGAGAAAAATTATTGGTGCATCGTGGTCACTTATATTAGTAGGCGTTGGTAAAACATCTGAGATAAAGTACGACAAAGTGTCACTTAAAATAATTGGATCAAGTAGTGTGTTACTGTGATTTGTCACTCGAGTTGGTTTATCAATAACATTTTTTTTTTTTTTTTTTTTTTTTTTTTTTTTTTATTCAACAATATATTGCTTGCTGTTAACAATTTACTTCACTAGTCCAGCATTCTAGTGAAGGGTATCTTTATTTTAACAAGAAATCCAGGATTTCTCTCTGTTTAACAATAAAACATTACAATTTATCTAATCTATGTTATAAATATTTCATTTTCAACCGTAAATAAATAAGTATATATGTATCAATATGTGTATCTAGCTTGTTTGGAAAGAAAAAGTTTCCGGAAATAGTTCACACTTGCAGTTATCGATTTTATATATAAAAATATTTACATACTATCTTTTTTTTCCAGAATCGAAACAAATATATTATAATATTTGTTAATACATACCTGTGAATTGCTAATTATATTAATCATAAATCACTATTTTAAACTGGTAATTTCCAAACCAGGAAGAGATATTAATACAATAATATAAAATCAATAACATTTCTTCAATTAAATATATTTAAGATTTCAATTAATTTGTTGTTTTGCGCCTTGAATAAATCACTGTTCAAATCACCCGTAATTACAATATTTTCATTGAATTGATAAGCCAATCCTATTGCATGATTTAAGCGTGTCCAAAAATGACCGTCGTTCGATTCGGGAGGTCGATAGGTATTGCAGAGTAAGAATGTTTGACCTTTCGCACGGATTTCAACCCAGAGAGTTTCATCTAATTGATTTTCAAGATTATTTCTACGGAGAATACCAATATCGTCTTTTACATAAATAAGGAGGCCGCCACCAAAATTGTTACGATCTTTTCTGATGATTTTGTTTAAAAATGAATTAAGTTCGATGTCTTTGTCGCATATATTTGGATCTAAGTGAGTCTCTGTGAGAGCTAAAATATCAAATTCATGTTTTAGATATGTATATTGATAATGAACATACTTGTATCACATTTTTACAACGTATAATTTCTTTTTAAAATGTTCCATAAAAGAGGGTCTGAATGGGATTTACGGAATACAGAATAATGGGCAAAAATTGCAGAATAAAATGCAAAAAAAAAAAAAAAAAAAAGAAAAAGTGTATAATGAGGTGCCAAAATATAAAGAATAAAGAATATTGGTAATACTAAATAAAAATTTATGATAATTATCCAGACTCTTATGATAAAAAGAATCTATCAATACGAAACACATAATCATCGTGCATAATCAACACGAAGAACGTTGGAAATTATTAGCATGATAACTTGACGTTATATAATAAAAATTACGACGTCACGAATTTTTATGTTTTTTTTGTCAAAATGTTGGGTTTGCGTCGCTTCTACAGGGAAAACAAAGTCGGTGACCATATTTTTTTTTTTAATATCATCTAATTCGTAAGACAAAGAGGAAAAAAATATTAATTTAAAAAAAAATTCTATGGAGCGGTTCTCGTGATTTATACTAGAAACCGAAAATTGTAGAAGAAAAATATAGATTTACCCTATATATTCAATGTAATTTAGTACCCTCTCGGACCATTTTAAAAATGGATTTTTCTTGAAAACGAAGTCGGTGACATATACTTTTTTTTACATTTTCTGATGTATATTTTCAATATCTAATTGAGTTCTAAGTTTTAAAAAAATCTATGGACTAGTTTATTTACTGATCCTTGACCTTAAATGAAGTCATAATTTCGCGGAACATACAATAAAAAAAATATGAATAAAAACAAATTGAATACAACTTTGCCCGACGAAAATGAAGAAATGGTTATAGACACAGAAGAAAATACCGACGGTATAACATGGAGAGATGGTAGAAGAATTGTTGAGCTTTTCAGTCTGGCAAAAGCACTGAATAGCTGTCAAAACTGCACTGCCCAGCTGAATCTACTCAACGTAGAGAAAGAAAAACTGCAAGGATTTGGGAGCTATCTCATAATTCGTTGCTTGAACTGTAATATGCTTAACAACATTTTAACAAATAAAACACATTACGGAACAAAAAGACCTGCAATTTTTGACATCAACACAAAAGCTGCAATAGGTAATTATTAGTATTGATAGTTGCTTGTCGTCCAGTGGCAAATATCTAATTCCACATTTATCACATTAACATGTTATTTAAATGAGACAACACATACATTACCTGCTTTGGCCTTTGTATAAGATCAGCACACTGAGTATACTTTTTAATGTGCTTCTCAACAAGATACATGTAGTAGTTTGTGGAAATAAAGACATGTAACTCTACTTGTATATGTTATTATAATTCATAAATGAGCAGTCATTGTTTTTAAATTACATGTAAAAACTTAAAAACTATTGGTTTAAAGAAGACGAGTTGTGAATAATTTTAGTTTATAAACCCCATTAAAAGGAGGATCGGTGTAACAGTACATATATATTATGGCACTGATTAATGCCCAAAAACGGACAAAGAAACGACGAAGTACGACAACATGCTATAGGAGTCGGCCTTTTTCTGGCACCTGAACATTTTTAGAAATGGTTAAAATGTATTAACCTTTTGCTATTTATTGGAAATATGATCACTATTGTGACTCAAATGCGCACTGTATTAGATAATATAACGGGCACTTATCTGAAAGTAGCATCATTATTCATGCAAAAATATTTAAATCTTCACAAATTTTGTCTTTTTGAGATGGGTTTGTCCTATAATGGTTTACTTTTTTAAATTGTGACTTGGATGGAGAGTTGTCTTATTAGGACTCATACCAAATCTTCTTAAATCAATAAACACAAAAAATGTAATCATTTGCAGGTATGATTGAGGCTGGGATTGATCCCAGACAACTTAACAAGTTTGTTACAGCGCTAGGAATTCCAGGAGCAACAGCCAAGACTTTAAAAAAACGGGAACGGGAGATTCAAAAGCCGCTTTCGGAGATTGCAAAAACGTCATGTGTGAATGCTCTTTAAGAGGAGATTGAGAAAACAAGGTAAACTAATATGTAAACGGAGGCATAATGAATGTAACTGTGATAGACATGTTTATTGTTGTTGAAGACCGCTACTAAAATCTCTAGATATTTTTTTTTCTTTTTTGGGTTGTCGGGTTGTTGTCTCATTAATGCAGTCCCTATATATGTGCATCTTTACACAGAACGGTATTATCTTGTTTGTATATGTTTGATAATTTTGATCTTCGAGTGAGCTAACTTCTGTTATTTCTAGAGAAGTGCATTAACTGAACGGGTTTTTATATTTTGCACTATCTAACCTCCTCATTTGGCTGTTTGTCATAGGAAGATCACGTATTGGACGCACATTTGACGAGTGCATTAACTTCCATCCCAGAAATTCTTATTTGATGGTCTTATTCCGTCTCCCGGGAAATGTCTAGTGAGTATTGAAAGATAAAACAAAATGTCATATTTACATAACAATGTAAACAAAAACGGTAGCACAACAAAGTATCGATCGTACATAAATTGATTAATAAACTGGTCCGCCGAGCGCAGATGGATACGACCGCAGAAGTCTATCCCTAAACAGTTGGAGCAAAAATGGACACAATATGCAATACGTATATAAAAAAGATGATGTGGTATGATTGCCAATGAGACAACTGTCCACAAGAGACCAAAATGACACATACATTAACAACTATAGGGGACCGTACGGGCTTTCACAATGAGCAAAGCCCATACCGCATAGTCAGATATAAAAGGCCCCGATATGACAATGTAAAACAATTCAAACGAGAAAACAAACGGCCTTATTTATATAAAAAAAATTAATACATGTTTAAATTTGAATTGTTATTAAATAGAACAAATAATAGGTTTCTGGTAAAGAATAAATTAAGTCATGGAACTTGAAATTACACGATTTACACTCTGCTATTGCACAATACATAGAGAATCTGTAATCAGACTTTATACATAGAACTAGCAAAATCAATTGTAACCCCCACAATTTCTTCAATGGTGAGGGAGAAAAATCACTTTTAAAGACATTTTGACTTTAATATCTTTAATCTTGTATTTTTGTTTTAAACCAACCCTTGAACAAACTATGATATTAAAAAAAAAAAAACATTTTCTTTTGGTAAAATATGGTACGGTTATGGTGGCCGGTTGCGACTATTTTCCCTTATCGTTTTTCGGGTTTTTCTCTTTCACTTTTCCAACGCGAAATCGGGCAATCGAGAAAACGTAATCTAGAAATTAAGAAATAAATTTGAAAATCGATATCAAGAAATCGAGAAATTTGGAAATCGGGAAATCGAGAAAGCAAAAACGCGAAATCAAGAAATTCATTTCGCGATTTTGCTTTCGTGTTTTCGCGCTTTTGCTTTTTGGATTTCTTGATTTCTCGATTCGCATTTGTAAAGTGAAAGGAGAAAACATGAAAAAGCGAAAAGGCGAAATGGCGAAATGGCCGCATCCGGCCACCATATACTATTTAATATATATTCACACATCTTCTCCTTGTGGTATTTTACCTGGTGGTACATTTTCAGAAAAAAAAAAAAAAAAAAAAAAAAACTGTACAAAACACAACTTATTGTCATTTGAAAACTGCTTGTTTTGGTCCCATTTTTGGACCCTTATTTGTGTTTTTTTAAGAATTGGTTCATAGATTTGATTTTTCTTCCACTACAGGGAGCAGTTAAAGGTAGGAACCACAAATGGCACTGACATTCCAAAGTTAACGGCTAAATACGACATGTGTTGGCAAAAAAGGGGCTCCGGTCGTTCATACAGTAGCCACTCAGATGTTGGATCTGTAATTGGGCAAAACACTGGAAAAGTTTTAAACTTCAAAGTATGTTCAGACCACTGTCGGATATGTTTAAAAGCATCGCAATTGGGTAAAGAACCAGAAAATCACGAATGCCAGAAAAACTCGAATAAATCACCTAAAGCAATGGAGGCACATACGGGAGCTGAACTTCTAAAAATATTAGAAGATATTGCGGGAACACAAGTTGGTGTGTTAGTCATGGATGACGATTCTGCCACACTATCCCAAGTGAAGGAACGATTGGGACATCCAGTGGAAAAGTGTAGTGATATAAATCATTCAAGGAAGTCGGTGGGAAATTCGATTTTTAATACCCTGCAAAAAAAAACCCACAAAACTTTAACTACCACTGTTATAAAGTACTTTCAAAAATGCTTTTCCTATGCTATATCACAAAACAAAAACCAAGCAAATGCACTTAGGGAAACACTTACTTCCATAGTTCCACACTATTTTGGTCATCATGAGAAATGTGGCAATTGGTGTAAAGCGGACAATGATAACTTCAGCTTTAAATCCCTACTTGGCGGAAAAGCATTATCCGGTGATGACCTTTACATTGATTTGTACATTGTTTTTGAGACGATGTCAAACAATTCACATAAACTTGCACCCGGTGGATCAACAAAAGATGCAGAGTCTATAAATGGCATATATTCGCGTCTAAAGCACCAAAGCGAATATGCTATAGTGCCAGTGAAAGTTTAAAGAACAGAGTTTCTGCTACAGTAGCTCAGAAAAATATTGGATACCATTACATTTCGGAACTTCATTTGGAGGCTTGGTTATCGCCCAACAAAATAACAAAGAAACAAAGCGAATGTCTTTCAAAAGAGCGAAAACGGCAACTGATTTATAACCAACAACCAGAGGTGAAAAGAAGGAAAATTAAAACAAATAACGAAAAAAAGACAGAAATAGCTATTAAAGAAAGAAAAAGTGGAAGGTACTACGTATAAAAATGATGTTGGTTTTTCACTGGTCACTGTGATAAACAATATACCTGGGATTCGATATCGTGCTAACACAGAAACTGTGACCAATTTTGATGGTAATTTTGCTGTGTTTGACTTGGAAACCAGTTCAACCAGAGGTGAAAAGAAGGAAAATTAAAACAAATAACGAAAAAAAGACAGAAATAGCTATTAAAGAAAGAAAAAGTGGAAGGTACTACGTATAAAAATGATGTTGGTTTTTCACTGGTCACTGTGATAAACAATATACCTGGGATTCGATATCGTGCTAACACAGAAACTGTGACCAATTTTGATGGTAATTTTGCTGTGTTTGACTTGGAAACCAGTTCAACCAGAGGTGAAAAGAAGGAAAATTAAAACAAATAACGAAAAAAAGACAGAAATAGCTATTAAAGAAAGAAAAAGTGGAAGGTACTACGTATAAAAATGATGTTGGTTTTTCACTGGTCACTGTGATAAACAATATACCTGGGATTCGATATCGTGCTAACACAGAAACTGTGACCAATTTTGATGGTAATTTTGCTGTGTTTGACTTGGAAACCAGTTCGTTACAAGAGGACTGTGAAATTCTACAAACAGCCTGTAAATTTAACGATAATGAATTTAGTTGTTACATACAACCAACTAAGCCCATTTCAAAGATGAGTAGCGCTGTCACTGGACTTACAAATAAAGGGGGTGTTCTTTTTCACCATGGTAAACCAATACGAGAAGCAGCATTTCAAAATTTTGTAATATGGCTAAGTCAATACAAACCAGTAATACTAATTGGCCATAATGCCAAGTTATTTGACTCTAAACGTTTAATTTTGAATATAAAGAATTTTACATGTTTGCCGAATTCAAAACAGTTGTTAAGGGTTTTGTCGATACCTTGCCTTTATTCAAAAAACAATTTCCGGGTTTTCCAAACTATAAGCAGACTACAGTGTATGAAAATGTTTGTGGTGGACAGTTTGATGCTCACACGCAATAGGAGATGTTTCAGCATTGAATTGTATATTGGAAAAATCGAGCATTGGTAAGACAGAACTCCTTTTACATTCTTTCAGTATTGAATCCCTAATGGAGCAACAGAAATTTGACACAGAAACAAAGAGAAATGAGAAGACTTATGAATCTGTGGTAAATGACAAATTTTTAACAAAATATATGGCGCGTAGGATGGCTGAATCGGGTCTGGTGTTGGATGATTTAAAATCCATACACAAAAATCATAACGACCGTGGTGTACAGCAGGTCTTTACTGAAAAACGTATCAATGGAACTCCAAGAGTGACAGACAAAAACAACTATCCTCAACAAATTTGTGCAATATTTTTCGTGACGAGAACAGTTATTTTCATCCATTGATAAAGAAGACAGTAATACTTTCTTGAATTAAAAACAATCAGAATTAAATTATTTTGTGTCTTTAATTTTTTATTTTTCTTGTGTAGCATTTGGCAGACTCAAAATTGTATTGAGTATTGTCATTGTAAAGCCACATTTAACAAACTATCAACAAAATAACAAAACCGACTGCATGTTCGAGACCCTCATGAGTAGACAAGGTCGTACAACATGCACCCTGTTCGTAAATAAAATAATGAGTAGAGTGTATCACCCTGTTCTGGATAGAGGTGGGTGAAAATATATAAGTGTATGCAGAAGAACTGTCAATAAAAGTATGTTAATAAGATTTCAAAAAAAATATATTGGTGTCACTTTTGGTTTGATTTTAAGCAAATTAGTACCAAATGATGCAAAACTGTCACACATTAGTTTTTTTTAATTGGTTGTATTTTTTGTATATCAAACTGGATGTAATAGACCAAAACAAGAAAATAACCGTTCACATGCTAATAAAAGAGCTTATTATTCAATGGTAACCGTTTGTTATCGTACATCATATTTGTATTTCGTTCATTGTTAAATCATGCCGTACGTTTCCCGTTTCAGTTGTTTTGAATTTGTCATAGCTGATTTTGCGGTATGGGATTTACTCATTGTTGAAGGCTGTCCCATGTCCTATAGTCGTTAACTTCTACGTTAATTGGTCTCTGGTTGAGATTTGTCTTATTGGTAATCATACCAAGTCTTCTTATTTGTAAATGTACATTCCTATTGTACTTTAACATATTGAGAGATAAAAATTGAAAATCGGCAAATGTTCACTTATTGCAGAAAGACAGATCAGAAAACTGTCAAGCTGATGAGCAAATATGAAGTCATTCAGTAAAGGTGTTTCTAAGAAAAGTAACAAACATATTGCTAGACGATCGGACAACAGATCAAACAACGTGTTTGCAATATAGCTCTACTCTTAGACAAACAAGTAAGCCAATATCATTAAAATATCTATACGCCGCATAAAAGGTAATGGAAGTTATCTTTTTATAATGACATCGTTCAATATTATTTTCTAATACCGGCTGCTGTACTTCATATGAAATGTTATACTACAACTTCATTTTCGGTCGATTGAGGCAATAATGAGATGAAACAACTTCAACTATAAAACAAGAAGTACTCCTTATATTTAAAGTTTGCAAGATGATTATCTTTTGAATGTAGAAAGAAAAAGAAAAATCGAAGTATGTCAGGGCCTTTTAAAGCTGACGATACGGCATCGGTTTTGTCATTGTAGAAGGTTATACGGTTGTCATTGTTCAAGGTTGTACGGTTGTCACTTGATGGTATCACCTCACTCAATTTATAGTTGGTTCACATTTTGCCATATCAAGGCCTTTGAAATAATGCTCTATCCTCTTTCAGTACATGAATCAATTTAGAACTAATGTCGGACGGATATGCACCTTTATACTTATATCAGAGTTTTCTTTATTGCCGTACAGTTAAAAAGTAATCTGCTAGAAACCTTTGTTATTTCCCTTTCTTTATTATAAAAAGGTTTCTGTCCAAATTTCGTTTCGTAAATGTTTAGCACAAATGTTTTGCCATTTTACAAGGAACCATCATATGCATTTTTATGATAAGTATCAACGCTTTGGAAAACACCTGCATAATTATACTTGACAGTATAGTCGTGTACGGCGGGAACGATTATACGACGTCTTTGCGATTAAAACTTAATATAACGTAATTTAGCGATATACTGACAGACGGCGTTAAATATTAAGGTATATGACTTTTATTAAAAAAACAAGCACATGGACCCCTATTTTTTTCTTTTGCAATCAATCAAGTACTGTTTCGTGAACACTCCGCCAAATTTTCAAGGAAAAATCAACGACCAAATTTTTTCTGCACTTCCGATATTGCAACGTTCCATAGAATCAATTTAAAACAAATGACACAAAATGCATGTCTATAACTCAAAGTACTCGGAAATAAAAAAAAAAAAAGCAACAAAACTAATACCATATTCATATTTCGGATAAAAAAATTAAAAAAAAACATCATTATTTTCATTATATATTTAAAGTATAAAATTCTGCGTTACATCGATCATGCAACGGTTAGTGTTAATTTTTTATTGCTTTATCTCTTGGGAAGACCATTACATTGAACATTGTTGAATTAAAATGTAAAAAATATGAACTGCATTCAAAAATCATAAATAATAAAACTATAATACAATAAATTGATCAATTTTCTCTTGAAAAAAAAAAGACGTATAGTCGAACAAACTAACCGATTTCAATTTGCAGAGATAACATTTTTTTTTATTATATTAATATTAAGTGATAGTTTCTAACACTGTCCAATTCATCCGACGTAATTTCATTAAACGAATGGTGGAGATACAAACATATTATTTAGTTTTGGTTATGGCCTTGATGAAAGAAGCCATAACTTGGAATCCTATTTTGAAAATCATTTTTCTTTAATGAATATATCCGTTTGAGTAATTAATGAGCATCAACTGTGACATTTTATTTTATAAATTTACCTTTAACTAAATTCCTTACAAACATTGCACAATCTTTGACACCACAAATCGTATAAACATTACGCAATTAGTAGTGTTGCAGCATAGTTGCAAATATGAATCAATAAACAAGAGAGGGAGAGTTAGATAGAAAAATAAACGATGTGGTATGACTGTAGTTAAATTTTCGATTATTGTTTAAGCACAAGTTAAAGCCATTTGTTTACATTTAAAAGATAACTGTATTGTATTTGAAGCTTTGCGGACGTCCATTGTTAGATTTACTGTCACAAATAAAGTTACCTTGCGATGCGTAGCATTTTAATACAAAACTAGTATATAATTTAATTTCATTCATTATGTCAGTGTTAAATTTACGTTAAAGAAAATTCCCCGAATAGATGTTAGTTGTGTTACCCCTAAACTAGGTGACGTGTTATGCTTCTGGCATGAAACGTAAATACCGGGTGTTTTCTAGCTTCTTGGCCGTTTCAGAATGTAATAAAATTTAAAAAGGATTTTTCAGGTACAACAAGTGAGTTTTTGTGCTTAATATTGTAGACATTCCGCAATTCAAAATGTCGGCTTCTTTAGTTACAGACAAGGAGATAGACAATTTAATGCTTACTGTCATCCAATGAGAAACATTGTTACAAAATAATTGCATTAGATTATTCATATCAGTGCTTTTGTATTTAACTTAGCCTTTTCAGGTCCTAATTACTGGATTTGCTCTTAAAACAAGATTCTGACCTAAATTGGTTATACGTGGTGTGTTGACCAAGCTTTACGGTACTGGGGAGGGATACAAGAAGGGTGCAAACTGAATACCAAGACGAGAGTCAGCATTACTTCAGATAGGAAACAGTGAATTTTCCTTTGTGTGCAAAGGTAATTCAACCTTTTATTATGATATTATATGTTACCAAATCTTTAAATAATACTTAATTTTGTTAATTTAAGTTGTCAAGATCCTTTATAATGCGAATTTCCTTCTTAAAAGACTTAACATGTATAATTCCGTTTATCCTGATCCCTCCTTAACTCTAAAAAAAATAATACAGTTAATTACAGATGCTTCAATGTCTTGTATCTCATTACAATGTTTACGAAAAACAATTAAAAATATCAATATGCAAAAAAGTACACAATCTTGAATTTGTACAGCTTGTGGCATTACAGGTTCGTTGAAGTTCTGACCAAAAGTAAAGATTCGGTATAGTTTGAACATATAATGATTGCCATTTAATTTGAACCTTTTAAGACGCATTAATCATAATTGATAGAAATCACTTTATTGAATATAGAACGCAAAAGCAAAAGCGATATGAATTAGTGGTTGTTACTTAAAGAGCTGTTCAGTTCAGATCAGAGTGAGCGTTGATTAATAATTCGTTTATCAACACAATTGATTCAATCTATAAAATAATCACGTAATCACATTAAACCTGTAATCATTTGTGAATATGGTCAACAACAGAATTACACCAGAAAACTGTAGAAAATTCCAATGGAGTAATAAAAACTATTAATTGACAAAAAGAAACAACACAATGGCAAAACGGAAAAAGTTTTCTAAATATTATACAGAAAGTTTAGTATAAGGCAACATCCATTGTTACTACAATTCAAAAACCTCTGACGACAAATTCACCTAGGGGGTTCCCAAAATGTAAATTAAACGTCTTTAATCCTTCAATTTTGTTTAGGATACCACAAACAAATAACACATTACAAACAAATAATATAATTGGGTGGCTGATGATTAAACTTTAATAAGTCCCTATCCCAATCGCGGCTTTTTTTGTAACAACATCCGACCATATTGCTAACTGTTTGATCAATAGGAAAAGCGGAGATGATTGTTGTTCAAATGTTGAGGTTTAACAGGTGAACTAAACAAAGGAAAGGTTCCTAATGTATTTCTATCTTGATTTTCATCAACGCTTTTCCATTATTACTCCATCACTTTATGTAAAAATTATTGACTCTACACTGCTGAAAGATCAAGAAGAAAATCAAAGGATATATGGAATATTTATTAATGACAAACCAGTACATGAACAGCATAAAAGAAAGCATACAAGGAGCAAACGAACAGCGCTTTATGGTTGTTCTTCACCTCAAAACCACATTGAGACCTTGTTTGTATATCATATAGACATTGCAGTTCCGACACTGCATAGATTGCTGCCGTTTAAATGTTCAATACCAGGTGTACGGGAAAAAATGGACCGACAATAACGAACTTACAATGAAATAATCTTTTATCCCAGATTTTTTTGTTTTACTTCAGCGAAAAAAAAAAACTATACATGTAGAATCATCATGTTGTTCAATAGTCATGGTAGTGTGTATTTCATTTTGCAACAATATTTTCTCGGATTACCAGTTACAACAAACAAAATATGTACAGAAAAATAAAATAGCTAACAGCTTGATGAAGACTGCTTTCGTGGCCCGTTTGTGAAAATTGACGTTTTTAAAGTTCCAGACGGGTTAAATCTATATGTTCCAAACTCTTTTCTTTTGAAAATTTTCCTATGTAATAATAAAAACACAAGAGGATTCACGAGGCTGTTCAATGGCGCCAAGACGTACAAAAGTTGAAAAGTAGCTCCAAATTTAATTAACTTCCACATCATCAACGACGTACCAACGCACACCGGTGTCCAGCAAACAATATATGCTGTAAAAGTAAATAAGAATGCATATGTTTTGAATGAGGACATTAACAGACTCAAATGATGGAATCAAATTAAAGAACTTATCACTAACGTTAATGCTTAAATGTCAAACGTTAACTACAAATTGATAATTTCAGCACTTTCAGTGTCTTTGTAATTGTTTTTAAAATAGTTTTATTGTAGTGCCTAACAAGATTTTGTGCGGGAATTCGATGTTTGCTATACCACTGTTTATTTCAACGCACTTTATGACAATACTTCTGTACCAATCGAAATGAATTTTTTTTCAGTGTTTTGAGAAATGATTTTACTTTGTAGTAACGTATTGTTTTGGAATCATTTTATGCTTTAAAAGGACAAATTTTCTGTATAAAGTCAATAATTATGTGGACTTTTGAAGACCAAACTTTGTATGGCTTTAAATACATAAATGAAAGATCCTGTACAAATACAGAACGACATGTTTATGAAATTATAGCAAAACTTTTGGTTGACAAATTATTATTCGTTATTGCCAAAAAATAGATTTTGAATATCTTACATTATCTCCCTACCAAGTTTACCCCTATTACTTATTATAATTTGGACCGGTCATTGTTATTGAATATTATGCAATTTGATTGGTTAAGTTATTATTCTACCTTCAAACTGTTTATGCTTTTCATACATGACTATTGATTAAATAAGAACATGCATGAATGTGACAGTAACTTAAATGACCGTCAAACTGTTATGTTTTATCAATGAAAGTATATGTATGAAAGGTAAGAATTGGCAATTTACTATTTTCACAAAATTTCCAAATACACAGTAAATAGATTATTTTTTAATAGTCAATTGCAGAGAAAAACAGAAAAAAATTTACAAATAAGAAGTTTTATTCTAATCAACAAGTCATTTTTCGGAAAGAAATGCCGAAATACACTTTACACACGGCTACGCCAGGTAAAATTATTATTTATCTTTCAATAAAAACAACATTTGTCAGTCTCATAGGAACATGCTAATTACAATTAATTCGAAACTAAGGAAGTCATTAAATAAAGTCAAAATATGTCCGATCTACCTATTTTTGGAACAAAAAAGTCAATGCGATCGTTTAAAGGTCAATTTCGTCTACCTCACAAAATCTTGTTAGGCACTATTAATAACACCTTTCATAACTGTTAATAACTAAAACAACATTTTACGTTTGTATATACATTTCGTTATGACAAAATCTTTGTTGATACAGTGATTTACAGAAACAAACAGACAAGCTCTTACCTCATTGTGTTTCTTTACTAGGCAGGTACTTTGTTGATACAGTGATATACAGAAACAAACAGGCAAACTCTTACCGCATTGTGTTTCCTTATTATGCAGCTACATTGTTGATACAGTGATATACAGAAACAAATAGACAAACTCTTACCGCAATGTGTTCCCTTATTATGCAGCTACTTTGTTGATACAGTGATATACAAAAACAAATAGACAAACTCTTAACGCATTGTGTTTCCTTATTATGCAAAAACTTTGTTGATACAGTGATATACAGAAACAAACAGACAAACTCTTACCGCATTGTGTTTCTTTACTAGGCAGATACTTTGTTGATACAGTGATATACAGAAACAAACAGACAAACTCTTACCGCATTGTGTTTCCTTACTATGCAGATACTTTGTTGATACAGTGATATACAGAAACAAACAGACAAACTCTTACCGCAATGTGTTCCCTTATTATGCAGCTACTTTGTTGATACAGTGATATACAAAAACAAATAGACAAACTCTTACCGCATTGTGTTTCCTTACTAGGCAGATACTTTGTTGATACAGTGAAATACAGAAACAAACAGACAAACTCTTACCACATTGTGTTTCCTTATTATGCAGCTACTTTGTTGATACAGTGATATACAAAAACAAATAGACAAACTCTTACCGCATTGTGTTTCCTTACTAGGTAGATACTTTGTTGATGAAATGATATACAGAAAACAAACAGACAAACTCTTACCGCATTGTGTTTTCTTATTATGCAGATACTTCAGCAGACGTGTACACTATCTATGCAAACAACTATTTGTAAAGTAATTGCGATTCCCTCTGCCTTTTACCTAGATTTGTAACTTATTGATAGTTGGATAGAATTTTCAAATTGTTACACGACTGTTTACACTTATTTTAAATATCTATACATACCAGTAACGATAATCAGAAGTAATTTAATGGTCCGTATTTTTGCCTGAGCAATAAGTGGTTTCCTTGTACTTTTTGTCTGACCATCGTTTTTAAGTCTGGAATCTACAGAAAGCATTACAATTCCGTTTTAAACAATAATTATAGACACTTTTTGGAAAGTAATAGTAAAACGATCCGCTATGCTTTAATTTAGAACAATTTCGTATTTTCTGAAGGAATTGATCATGCATGCTTTAATTGAGGTTTAAGAACAACTACCGTGTTGTTAATCACAACAAAATACGTCATGTTTTCATTAATTCTCAATGAATCGACCATTTATGTTTTGTGAAAAATAATTTCAATGTTTGATTTTGATGCTTCCTTTGCCAATAGGACAGAAACAAACATTTGGGTAAATACAAAAACTTAGTTTTAACAGAAAGACAACAGTATTTGTATGATTGCATAAGGTAACATAATCCATTTTAGTTTCTCTTAATAACAGTAAATGGTAATTGTTGCTGACAAAAATAATTGTAAAATGCTGTAATTTTTGAAAGAACAAGTGAAACTGCGAGCTACTGCTCACTGATGATACCCCCGCCGCAAGTGGATAATATTAATAGTGTAAAAATATGCAAGTGTTCGGTAAACAGGAAGTTGTCGAGTGATGAATCTGAAAACGCATCACACGGTATAGCTGACTTATAAAAATCCTGAAACCAAATTTCAGAAATCCTTGTATTGTAGTTTCTGAGAAAAATGTGACGAAAATTTTTAACTTGGTTATCATGTGTAAAATCATACAAGTGTTCGGTAAACAGGAAGTAGTCGAGTGATGAATCTGAAAACGCATCACACGGTATAGCTGACTTATATAAATCCTGAAACCAAATTTCAGAAATCCTTGTATTGTAGTTCCTGAGAAAAATGTGACGAAAATTTTCAACTTGGCTATCATGTGTAAAATCATACAAGTGTTCGGTAAACAGGAAGTTGTCGAGTGATGAATCTGAAAACGCATCACACGGTATAGCTGACTTATATAAATCCTGAAACCAAATTTCAGAAATCCTTGTATTGTAGTTCCTGAGAAAAATGTGACGAAAGTTTCATGGGACGGACTGACTGACGGACGGACGGACAGACAGAGGTAAAACAGTATACCCCCCTTTTTTAAAGCGGGGGTATAAAAAAAAAATACAAAGCTCTATGATTGACCTTGGGTATCGGTTTTGGTTATTGTTAAATGCAGTACGGAGATCTGGGATTGCATATGGTGAATAGTTATCTTATTTGAAATAATATATCGGCTGCTTATGTCATATTGCACGTCACAATGATTATATTATGTATGTGGTGTTTCCTTAATAGTTATCCCACGATGACGTGGTGTGTCAGTGTAAGATCATCCCGATGGCCGGAGGCCAGAGGGTGATCTAACACTGACACACCAAGTCCGAATGGGATAACTATTTTACATCCCAGCTGTTTTAGATTAGACGAAAAACCATTTACAATTCATAAAATTTAATTTAGAACACCACACAACCTTTATAATATACTTTATACATTACTATATGATTTATACCCTTTTTGACCCCCAAACACGATGAGTAGCTATCAAACAATGTCAACTCGCCCCACTGGTAAATCGGCCCAACCTATATCGCCACTTTATGAAAAAAATCTCCACACTCTTGTTTACCGACTCTCCCAACTTTTGAAAAAGTGTAAAATCAAACTGAACAATCACTGACAATCCACTTATTAACGAAAAGGGTTTAAACCCCACTGAATAAAGGTCTGCCAACTCGCCCCACTTATAAAAATCATCTTGCTTCCTTTAAGTATGTTAAATTCCTGATAGTTCGCATCCAGTCGTCCTGGTGTAGTGGTTGTGTTGTGGCGTGATATGCTAAAGGTCTTGAGTTCGAATCCCAGCATATACACTGGATTTTTTTCTACGTGAATTTTGATAGATAGTCTTTTCCGTATAATTGTATATTTAATTATAAGTTTTATAGTGGATTTGACATTCCCGCCAAAATGTTACAGAACAAAGGAAAGCATGCATAACAAAGAACCTCAAACTAGGGTGATCTGGTAGGGTGATCCGGCTCAGATCACACCTGTTAGAACAAAGGAGCTGGGATGTAAATATATTGGAAGTATGCAGTTATCAAGTTTTTCTTTTTGAATTTTTCGGTAACATTTTATTGTTATATTATTTTGGTCAAACCTGAGATTGTTTTGATATTTGTAAACCCCCCTACCCAATTGTATATTGTTTTAAATTATCTGTCAAAGATAATACTTACTAGTGCTTCTTTTAGTACTTTCATTCAAAAGTTCATTTCGCTCGCGACGACAAATTGTCACAATAATACATGTATAACACGCTCCAATGACAAGGACAGGAAGAATCAGAATGAGGCTGATATCAAACATAAGCATAACCTAGAAACAAAAAACAAAACACAACAATATCATGATTTATCGTGAAATATATATAAAATTTTTTTATTGTAGTTGCTGTGTAAAATGTGTAGAAGTTTCATATGTCAATACATGTCATTTTATAACATGTGTTTTTATTTGGCAGCATGACATTTTATAATATGTGTTTTTATTTGGCAGTATGACATTTTATAACATGTGTTTTTATTTAGCAGCGACATTTTGTAACATGTGTTTTTATTTTGCAGCATGACATTTTATAACATGTGTTTTTATTTAGCAGCATAACATTTTATAACATGTGTTTTTATTTAGCAGCATGACATTTTATAACATGTGTTTTTATTTGGCAGCATGACATTTTATAACATGTGTTTTTATGTAGCAGCATGACATTTTATAACATGTGTTTTTATTTGGCAGCATGACATTTTATAACATGTGTATTTTTTTGGCAGCATGACATTTTATAACATGTGTTTTTATGTAGCAGCATGACATTTTATAACATGTGTTTTTATTTGGCAGCATGACATTTTATAACATGTGTTTTTATTTAGCAGCATGACATTTTATAACATGTGTTTTTATTTGGCAGCATAACATTTTATAACATGTTATTTTATGTAACAGCATGACATTTTATAACATGTGTTTTTATTTTGCAGCATGACATTTTATAACATGTGTTTTTATTTAGCAGCATGATATTTTATAACATGTGTTTTTATTTAGCAGCATGACATTTTATAACATGTGTTTTTATTTGGCAGCATGACATTTTATAACATGTGTTTTTATTTGGCAGCATGACATTTTATAACATGTGTATTTATTTGGCAGCATGACATTTTATAACATGTGTTTTTATGTAGCAGCATGACATTTTATAACATGTGTTTTTATTTGACAGCATGACATTTTATAACATATGTTTTTATTTAGCAGCATGACATTTTATAACATGTGTTTTTATTTGGCAGCATGACATTTTATAACATGTGATTTTATGTAACAGCATGACATTTTATAACATGTGTTTTTATTTAGCAGCATGACATTTTATAACATGTGTTTTTATTTGGCAGCATGATATTTTATAACATGTGTTTTTATTTAGCAGCATGACACAGCACATTGATATGAATAGACACATGTAAGACAGTACAACATAACGAAAAAAACCTGCTTCAATATATCGGAAATCTATCACTTGAAGTTTAAAATGAAACCATAATGTATACGCCTTATGGACACAAACAATTAAACCGTTGGACCGGACGTATGGGTAAATAAACATCAAACCACAAAGTTGAACCAAGTTTTTTTTGGAAATCGTAATCTAGTATTTTGGGCCTGTGTGTCTGCCTTCTACTCCCTTTGAATATCTCCTTATATTTTCACTTTGATTACACGTATAAGTACACGTTTTCTTTTGTTTTTTTCTGTTTTCAATTTTAGTAAGTAATTACAAGCGTCAAATTCTTTGTTTCGAATCTATTCGATTGATGTCACGTATCCTCTACTTAATATAGCAACTCATATGTCCAAAAACAAAAACATAATCTCAACATATACTTTGAAATCAACATCCGATCCAGATAACAAACCGACGCATCAACACATATTCTCTTTTTTCATATTCAAAGGCAGTAAAAGAAGTGTCTAATTTAACTGAATTAAATGCTTTTGTTTGTGATTTTATTAAACGTATATTTACTTTCCAAGATTGTAATCAAGCCAGGATTCAGTAATGCTATGATTGTTGTTGGTTACTTTCTATCATATTTGTTTTGTCAAATTTGTGTACATACATTATCCGTGGGTTTTCGTATTTCATTTGTTTTACAATTTGTCATATCTATGTCTTTTAAATCATTCCCAAAGTTTGTTTTGCTCATTGCTTAAAGTCGTACAAAGGTCTTTCTTCCTTAAATCTTCGATAAATGGAATTAGTCGATAGCTTTATCCTTTCGAATAATACCACATTAATTGAATTTTGAATACGCATGTAGAAATTTTACCTTTTTGTCAAAATCATGTCCACATTTTCCATTATTGAATCTTACAGACACCATATATGGTATTGAAAGTAATATCGCCAGAATCCATGTTGTCATGATCAATGATACTCTATATTTAGCACCTCTGGCAGAGGAAGATATAGGTCTAAGAATAACATACAAACGATCTAGTGTCAGGGTAATGATCGCAAACGTAGATACATAAATCGGAAACATTTTCACTCCATACAATACATAGCAGGTGTATTTAGTCCACTCGATATGAAATCTGTATATAATAACCTCGGGTAATAGATAAATCAAACCGACACAAAAATCTGAAAGAGGAAAAATCATTTGCTTTGAGACATGACCACAAAGCAGAACAAATGTTATAATCATTAGTATATCATCAATGTCATTATGACTACAACTTTCAAATGCACTTCGAATTAGAGCTTTCACAAACTTGATATTAATTATGCTGTTGCTTTAACATCTACCACCCGGTTGTGATATTGGTCATTGATAAAGTCCATACGGTAACCATAAGTGTTGTATATGAATGGTACTTGTTGTGGTATGTCCGTACGGTGACCATAAGTGTTGCATATAAACTGTACTTGTTGTGGTATGTCCGTACTGTGACCATAAGTATTGCATATCAATGGTACTTTTATATCTGGGCGTCACCGGTAAGTCTTGTTTGGACGAGGCGCGTTTTTGACGTAATGAATTTTAAACCTGATGCCTTTTGTTATCTATTATTCATGTGTTTCTTTGCCTAATACGTTCTCCTATTTATTTGTATTGTAGTCCTGTATTATTATGTTGTCATTTTAATGTTATATTTAACAATGCCATCAAAGTGCGAGGTTTCGCATGCCACAAAACCAGGTTCAACCAACCATTTTTTTCTTTAAAAATGTCCTGTACCAAGTCAGAAAAATTGCCATTGTTATATCATACTTAGTTCGTTTCTGTGTGTGTAATATTTTTACGTTGTGTTAAACTTTCTGTTGTGTCGTTTGTTTTCTCCTATATTTGAGTGTGAATTCACATTAATATAAGTCGTGTCACGGTACTTTTCTATCCCAAATTCATGTATTTGGTTTTGATGTTATATTGGTTATTCTTATCGGATTTTGTCTAATGCTTAGTCCGTTGCTGTGTGTGTTACATTTTAATGTTGTGTCGTTGTTCTCCTATTGTATTTAATGCGTTTCCCTCAGATTTAGTTTGTTACCCCGATTTTGTTTTTTGTCCATAGAATTATGAGTTTTGAACAGCGGTATACTACTGTTGCCTTTATTTATGGTATGTCCGTACGGTGACCACCAGTGTGTATATCAACGGTACTTGTTCGGACATAGTCAAATTGATAAAGTGTTCATATTTTATACTGACATATCCTTGATTACCCAGGACAGGGGCTTCGGACAAAGTCAAATTGAGAAAGTGTTCATATTTTATACTGACATATCCTAGATTACCCAGAAAGGGGGCTTCGGACATAGTCAAATTGATAAAGTGTTCATATTTTATACTGACATATTCTAGATTACCCAGGAAAAGGGCTTCAGACATAGTCAAATTAATAATTAATAAAGTGTTCATATTTTATACTGACATATCCTAGATTATCCAGGAAAGGGCTTCCGACATATTCAAATTGATAAAGTGTTCATATTTTATACTGACATATATTTTTACCTGCTATAGCTAAATTTTGTACGAAGAAAGCCATTCTACTGTTCTGTTTCTTGCGGAGAAGTAATATCAGTATAATTGAGTTAAACACCAAAATTCCAACCAGGATTCCAACTGCCATCCATTTTGTTACTTCATTCATTGTCTAAATACAACAATGAATTCACATAAATGAATATTTATTTATACATAATTTAATTTAAATGTACCGTGTCTTCTGATTGGCTGACGTCGATTTGTTTATCAGCTTCTAGACATAATTTGTAATGTGACCGTGAGTTTATCAACCTTTTTTCATGATTTACTCATGTTTAAAATGTAATTGAGAATTAAATTATACGAAATGACTGTAATATTTTTCCTGCCTATTCAAAATCACACAAAAAATGTGGTGCACACTTTAAACTTCGCGGATTATTCAGTGTGCATCACATTTTTTTTTAATTTCTTCATAGACAGAAAAAAATATTACAGTAATTCCTTAAAAAAAATGAAAATATATTTTCAAGATGGAAAACTAGTTTTTTTCTAATCAGATAGTTTTTATCAATTTAATATGCTTTAATATTCTTGAACATGTTGAAGCTGACAGTCCGATCTTTTTGTTGGTTTACGATTCAATTTAGAATAGATACTTAATACGATTAGTACCATGGCTGACGTCGATTTGTTTATCAGCTTCTAGACATAATTTGTAATGTGACCGTGAGTTTATCAACCTTTTTTCATGATTTACTCATGTTTAAAATGTAATTGAGAATTAAATTACACAAAATGACTGTAATATTTTTCCTGCCTATTCGAAATCACACAAAAAATGTGGTGCACACTTTAAACTTCGCGGATTATTCAGTGTGCATCACATTTTTTTTTAATTTCTTCATAGACAGAAAAAAATATTACAGTAATTCCTTAAAAAAAATGAAAATATATTTTCAAGATGGAAAACTAGTTTTTTTTCTAATCAGATAGTTTTTATCAATTTAATATGCTTTAATATTCTTGAACATGTTGAAGCTGATAGTCCGATCTTTTTGTTGGTTTACGATTCAATTTAGAATAGATACTTAATAAGATTAGTACCATGGTTTGATAATTATTACTTTGAGAATGCTGATATTGCCTGATTCACACAGAAACGATATTCCTTAAGCATGTTAAAGAATGTACAACATTATACAAAATGTACTTCGGTCAACGCTTTTACACCCAAATAACGTTACAAAAAGAAGCATTCAATCATTAAATAGTAATGTTCAATAATTATACACTTCAGGTGTTCCATGCTTAAGGCATATTGGTGACTTTAAGTTAAAATCTAAGTTAGTGTAATCCCTGATGTAGTATTTTCATATTGACAATCAAAACACATTTTCTTATTACCTATTTTATTTTACAGTATCATAGTTACAGGAAAGTCAATACTTACAGAAGGAAAGAACTTTTTTTTTCTGGATTCATTCCTCAAATCTAAGTCAAAGCTACTGTTAACACTCACATTGGAAAAAAGAACATCCATTGTGGTCAGAGAATCATTCGTTATGTCCTTATTTGTAGGTGTTTTCCATTGACTGTTTATTCAAATATAAAGAATTTAAACATTTAACGACAGTATGCATTCAAACTACATTTATGTTCTGAAAATAAGATTGAATGATCATATGGATTTTTACTTGCAAAACCTCAAATAAATAAAAAAAAAAAACCACATTGTGTGTTTTCGAAGCGTTTTTCCGGATTTATTTTCATGGGAAACGATTAACCGTACATACGTGAGGGAATGCTACACGTTACAAGTTATAGTATCAAAAGGATTATGTTATGACCGACTATACGGTATTGTTTTTTTTATTGTCGAAAGTCGTTCGGTTGCCCTTTTTTGCTCCCATCCACTTCATTGGAACGTTGGTGGATAATTGTATCATTGACAGCCCTACCACATCTCCTTATTTTTATACAAAATATGACTTAATACAGTTTGACATAGATAAACACATGATCACTAATAAATGTTTAACCAAACAGTAAAAAAACACAACCCAAAGAATACATCACCACCGTTTTAGAGTTTTCTCTGTGCCATCATTGCTTAATCTCAGAGGACATGACTACCGAACCTTCCTCTACATAATGCATTTTACCGCTTTTCTTTTGGTAACAAAATTAATCTAAATTGATAGGAATTTTCAAATTAAGTTGATTTTAACCGATTAAAAGCCAAACTCTGTGTTCCTGGCTGCTATAATGTATAATTTACAAAGACTATAAAATGAAGTACACATTATAAATAAAATGATCACAAAATTACGAAACAATTCCAGTAAGTCATATTGCTGGTTGACATTAAATGTCTTTTTCTTATTGTCTTGCAATTTGCGAACAGACTTTTAAGTGCATCTATGCATTAACATAATTATAGGAAACCAGCTAATGAAAAGAAAACAATGACATAAGTGGATATTCTATTACGGGGAAACAACAAGCCTGTTAAAGATAAACGAAATGTTAACATAGAGAAAGGAGTCTTACTAATCTGTTTACTATCGTTTTACAAGCTTAATTTGTCACATCTGCTTGTTGAATGCTGAAGATATATAATAGGGAATGGGAATGGGCGATATGTCAAAGAGACTACAGTCCTACCAAAGAGCAGATATAAGACAAAGTCCACCAATGTGTTTAGTCGTCAATTGTTTTATTAGTCGTTTGTTCGGCTGTTTCCCTTATGTCGGACATAAATTGACTTTGACATCGAGGAGCTAGCAGAAATACATAAGTTATTTGTTCGTTATGTGTTATCTTTTTTATAGTTTAAATATTTTGATAAGCAAACCACTTTTAATACCAACTCTTTCGTTAAATACAAATTGTTTTAAATGCTTATATATAAATCACTTTCAACTTGTCATGCTTCGCGTTAACCAAAACCAATTTTGTCTTGATTAAAACCATTCAACAATCATTCAATGGAAACAAACAATGTTTAAAGAGTGTTATTACATAATCAAATCGTCCAAGGGTAAACTAATTCATTAAAGCGACGGGTGCCACATGTATGTTGGTCTTTTTATTGTTCATTCGGTTATGAGTTTGATGCCCGTTTGGTATATTTTGTCTCTTTTGTGTACCAGAGCAGAGATTATTTTGATGCCCGTTTGGTATATTTTGTCTCTTTTGTGTACCAGAGCAGAGATTATTTTGATGCCCGTTTGGTATATTTTGTCTCTTTTGTGTACCAGAGCAGAGTTTATTTTGATGCCCGTTTGGTATATTTTGTCTCTTTTGTGTACCAGAGCAGAGATTATTTTGATGCCCGTTTGGTATATTTTGTCTCTTTTGTGTACCAGAGCAGAAATTATTTTGATGCCCGTTTGGTATATTTTGTCTCTTTTGTGTACCAGAGCAGAGTTTATTTTGATGCCCGTCTGGTATATTTTGTCTCTTTTGTGTACCAGAGCAGAGATTATTTTGATGCCCGTTTGGTATATTTTGTCTCTTTTGTGTACCAGAGCAGAGATTATTTTGATGCCCGTTTGGTATATTTTGTCTCTTTTGTGTACCAGAGCAGAGTTTATTTTGATGCCCGTTTGGTATATTTTGTCTCTTTTGTGTACCAGAGCAGAGATTATTTTGATGCCCGTTTGGTATATTTTGTCTCTTTTGTGTACCAGAGCAGAGTTTATTTTGATGCCCGTTTGGTATATTTTGTCTCTTTTGTGTACCAGAGCAGAGTTTATTTTGATGCCCGTTTGGTATATTTTGCCTCTTTTGTGTACCAGAGCAGATATTATTTTTGTTTTACGTATAGTTAGTTTGATATAATTTTTTCATTGGTAAAATAATCACTTCTGAAGAAAAACGTTTGACTATCCTTTTGATTTGATTCTGTCCCATCACAAAAAAAGGCGATTTTCCATTATGACATCACGTAAAAACACGTATTTTTGCAGATCATTGAAAAAGAAAGACAATGTTTTCCAACATAAACATCGCAAAAAATACTTTGAAATTCTTTTCATATTTTAAAATTTTCACAATTTCAACTAGTAACAGGTAGTTAACATCGACACATCTGCAATACACGATACCTCAAACGGGGATCCGATGTTTTATCTGTTACTTCACTTTCATGGCGTTGATCCAGTCGTATGATAAAAGGTTCGGTTTTTGTTTGCTGTCCTTTGTTGTTTTACTTGTTAGTTTTATTCTGTGGCTACCATGTCGAAATGAACCATTGTATTGTTCATTTGTGTATTTCTCTGTCCTGAATGCTCGTGCATTTATTTGTATTATATTCTTGTCAAGGAGTTTGTCTTTTTAGTGATATATGAAAGAAATAAATCATGGCATCCGTAGATTTATTTTCATTTAACCATGGGTATGGCAATTATTTCGATAATTTTACCCTGAGCGATAATTTTGTTAATCGTGAAAGCCCTATACAAACAATACTGTTTTAGATGTTCCGTTTTACCCAATTTTGATAATATTAGTAATATAATATAATTAATCATATTTGTTTTAATCGCATTTTTTCACTTATATATTTTCTTCCAATATAATTTTATTCATTCTGAGGCGTACAAAAAGCTTTTAAACGCCTGGTATTTACATTTGAATTTTTGTTTACGGAACATATTTGTGCGTCACCTTCTTTCGTTGCCATGCCAAGACTTTTTTAAATTTGATTTTAAACTTATTTTATTCATTAATATATGAAAAGGATTGAGCAACAGGCACAGTCTATAAAAGCTCGCTCCATATTACATGTACAAGGTATAATTCAATTATAACAACTGTATTTAAAACAGTGCAATATAGTGGATCATGCATGCGACTTATAAGCACACACGATCAAATATATGTTTACAGTGTTACTTACTACATGCAAAGTAGATTTAAGTATATAGGCAATTACTCATCATTTATTCAAGAACCTTTAAACATGCAAATATCCTGTATTAGTCATTAGAAATATATATATATATGGCTTGAAAGAAAAACTAAGCTTGCTTAGTGGATAAAATGAATTAATGTTTAAGTGGAGGAGGAAAAAATAAAAAAAACAAATGAAACAAAAAAATAAGTAAGTTTCAAACAAAACGTTGAGTCTCACTGATATATTTCTGAACAGATTTTAAAATAGCAAAATTCATATCATATGAAAATAATCTGTTTCCAAAAAGTAATAATTCAATATTTATATCAACATTATCAGCAATGGAGTTAATGGAATCAAGAAGGATCTGTCTTACATCATTGTACTTAGGGCAAATGAAATAATGTTTGTTATCCTTAACAGGGTGATTACAGTTTGCACAAAAAGTGTTCTTTGATAAGAACTGATAAAACAGATAAGATTTTAGGTTGCTAGCATTATTTCTGAGTTGACAATGACTTATATTAAACCATGCAAAGACGATAACATCATTTCGCGGATTTTTTGTTTTATGAAATTTTAACATAAAAATTAAATTGAAATAGACTGATATAGATATAGGAGGATGTGGTGTGAGTGCCAATAAGACAACTCTCCATCAAAATAACAATTTATAAAAATAAACCATTATAGGTCAATGTACGGCCTTCAACACGCAGCCTTTGCTCACACCGAAATACAAGCTATAAAGGGCCCCAAAATACTAGTGTAAAATCATTCAAACGGGAAAACCAACAGATGTCGAAAATTAAGAATATCTGGCAGTATAAATCAGTTTGTCGTAACGCAAAATAGCCGTTTTGTGTATCACTGCATTTGCGCTAAGGGTATATATATTTTGATTATACTGGTTGACGATAATAGCTCGTCATATTAGAATTATCATTGCCATAAAAATGCCAGGTTTGACTAGCCTAAAAACCCGGTACAACCCACCATTCTTTTCCTTAAATGTACATATTTCATGAATATGGCAGTTGTTATCTTATAGTTCGTTTTTATGTGTGTTGCATTGCGTTTTTTTTTTGTTCACTGCAGTGTGTCTGTTGTTTCGTTATTTTCCTCTTACAGTTGATTTGTTTCACTCAGTTTTAGTGTGTTAACCGGATTTGTTTTCTCTCCATTGGTGTATGTCTTTTGAATAGCAGTAAACTACTGTTGCCTTTTTTTACTATACCGATAGCCTTTCTGTAAGTATCGCGTTTTGAATTAAAAAAAGTGTCTCGATTACAAAATGTCGTAAGTAGTAAAATCTATAGTTATCAAATAACTTTCTTGTAATCCCTACTCGAACTGAAATCGACAGTATAAGATTTAAATATGATTTTCCTTACTGAATCTGATTTTTGTTTTTAAATTTGTGTCAGCACCGATGGGAAATTTAGTAAGTAGAATGGACACAAACATGTAACATGTTTAATATGATAACTTTTTCTAATCTCTTGAAGTATTTGCCAAGTTATCTTCAATCACGAAAATTTTCATGATGCTTATATGAAAGAATTTAAACGATTGTCTGAAACGAATGCATTAATGTAATGACAAAACCGTAATTTAAGTCATCAAAGATATGAAACTCAGCTGAAACAACTAGTCTATTTTAAGAAACGGAGGAACTAAACTTCCGTACAGAATGAATTTATACGAAATGTATTCATAAGCACTTTTTGACACCAATTTACCTGCCTGGTGCTTCTTCCCTTATTTTACTTTCTAATTTTAATTATATCAGTGTACGGATTGGGTTGACACAAGGCCGATTATTGACCAAAACAAATTAAGAAAAAGATAAAAAAAAGAAGACAAAAAAATTAAAAAAGGCCAATAATAAACCAGCAAAAAGAAGAAATAGACACATGAGCCAAACATTGAAAGAAAAGAGTAAAATGGGTACACCAATGAAGATCCCCTTACTTCTATTTTAAATATATACAAACGATATAAAGTTCAAATTTTAGATGAATATTGCAATAATTTGCATGATTTGATCTGACAATACAATGATGTGTAGACACATTAAGGATGAGAGTCGGTCAATACTGATATAAAACATTTATGTTCACATAAACACTGTTGCATTGGGATTGTCCGATATGGTACTGATCATATTATCATCTCTTATAAAATTTATTCCTCTAGACTGTCATATTTGTTAATTGTTTATTGTTTTGTACATAATTCAGACCATTAGTTTTCTCGTTTGAATTGTTTCATATTTGCTATTTAGCATGTTTAGGGACCGATTAAAAATTAGTATATCCACGAGGGTATCACCATTAAGTATTAGTCTACGTACTATTAACCTTCATATGTGAGATACTTATTGGTATACAAAATATGTGTGCTTCTATCAATTTAGTCGCTGTGCCATTATTTCTCCGCATTTCTCCGTATTTAAATCTCGAGACGTATCCCCAACTTCATTGTAAAATTCTATTCGCATACACAGGATCAATGTTCAAAGTAACAGCGAATCATAAAATCGAAATAAATAATGCAATAATAGCGTTTAAAGGAAGTTATCACAGTAACCTGAAAATCAAAACTATCGTTTAAATATCAAGCATGCACAAGCACGTGTACGTCATGTACGTTGTTAATCTTTTTCTTAATGTAATTATTAAGATGAGCAACATGAATTGTACTGTTAAGGTTGAAATTCATCAGTAATGTAAAAAAAAAAAAAACCAAACACTGGGGTAAAAGAAATTAAAAAAAAAAAGTAATAAACAGCAATTCATTTACCTATTTTAAAACTTACCTTATTATAGTACGGTTTTACTTCCACAGTATATTCCAGATAATCACTAATTTTACCAGTACAAGTCCTTCTTGTTAAACGTTGACAAACAACTTGAGATTAAATTGTAAAACAGAGTCAAGTGCGTGTACATACATACTTTTGTGATAACTCAAGTCATACAGCATGTAACAATATGTAATTGTTCTAAACTTCAGATTTAAAAATAAGATAATATAGTGGTACTTATGTTTAAGTGTGTGTGCCTGACAGTTTCATCAATTGTATTTGATTGACGTTTAAAAGAAGGATACCCAAGGAAGAACCAAAACTTGTTAGTCTTAAAAAACAGACAAAATGACGAACAACAGTTTCCAAACCACAACGCTTAAATTTGAAAATAAAAAAAAACCCACATGTAATTCGTAGATATATTTTTTTGGAATGGAAGGTTCACATCTTTAGCAAGACTTATTTCAATGTTCTAACCCTGTTTGTCTTATGAAATTATAGATGGAATTGATTATAAAGACATGTCATGTGTACTTATATAAAACAGAGAGACAAATACATGGACGACAATAACAATCAAAACCAAGGAGTAAACAAAGACTCACAAAACCAAAGGACATTTACATCAACAGTTATAAATAATAAATAAGAAACAACACTAATTCCACTACAAACCGGGAGAGAAATAAGGTGCTCCGGAAGGGTAAGCATGTCATTCATCGTATACGGTACCCGTATACGTCGTACACATGGAAGTAGCAATAATCACATACCAGACAAAATTCAAATGAAGTAAGACTCTGCGATAGCCGTTCATGATGTGTATTTGCGACAAACGATTTATAAACTTAATCTTACAGTCAATGTAAAAGACAAATTCGCATGAACCAGATAAAAAAAAAATCACAAAAATGATGATAATCGGTCATGTCGGGGATTTCTATAACTGACTTTGCTACATGGGGTTTAATCAATGTTAAAAGTCATAAAATACCTGGGTATTGCTTAAATACACGTCATTAGAACTCTGGTATTAATTGTTTTATGAAAATCACACCACATGTACAATTTTATATAATACCGTATAACACTGTTTTTTTATACTGAGCATATTTATTAATTATTCTGTAGTTCACAACCATATGGATTTATTATGTAGCACAACAAAGGTAAGACTGTGCTTTTTTATTATCATTTTCTTAAATATAAATAGGTTAAGATTAATTGCGAAAATGTGTATCACACACATGATACTTACATTGTAATGTTACAGGATGTTACACATAATGTGTATGATAAATATATATGTACATTGTACAGAGGAAAGATTTATACAATATATAATTAGCATTACAAATATCGCTCCACATCCTATCAAGTATAGTATTTTCATTTAGCATAAAAAGTGTAGCAATCGAATGTATCCTTACCTTAACCTTGCAGTTATATGATGCAGAGATTACAGAAAAATTCCCTTTTAATCATGCAACTGAAAATTTACCATATTGCATTTTGCAACACATTATATTGGGTTTTCTGTGCTCTTCAACTCATATTTTACTCGTTTGACTCGTGCGACACAGATGAGTCTTGTGTGAACAAATCGCGTGTCTGACGTATACAATGTTTGTCCTTGTTACTGAAATGAGTTTATTAACAACCACTGCGTCGTTGCCACTGCTTGTGAAGTTTTTCTTCCCGAGAGTATATAATTACCAGATCAGTAGTCAGCATTTCTGTGTTGACATAGTTTATTATTGATATGGTAATAATTATAGATAATCAAATATACCAAACTTTGGATTTCCGGAATATTACGAAGTTTCTACTCAAGAAATAGATTATCTTCGCTGTATTTATCAACACTATAAAGTTTTACTGTCCCTATGGTATCTTTTTCCCTCTTTTGTATGTTGTGCTTTTAGTGCCTTCAAGCGTTACTGGTGAATCTTTTGTAGACGAACGTCGTGTCATCCGTTCAAAAGTTTCATCCTTGTATATATACACTTGTTTATAAACGTTAAAAATCAAAAAACAAAAAGTTTGTTTTAAACATTAAAAATTGAAATAAAAACATCACCAAACGTTTTGTTTATAATTTATTTAAACGGTTTGTGTCAAAGTTTCGACCCATTTTAAAATAAACCTTTCAAAATGAAGAAAAACGTATATGTTACATAACTTTATACTCCTAAGCAACTCATGGAAAACAATGCGTGTGTTTTGCTGCTGAGTATATTTTGAATAAACAACTTCCGTTTTTACCTTGTTTTAAATAATAAGTGTTACAGTTATTATACATGTCTTACTACAAGTAGATTAGGATATTAATTATTTATATATTTTAAAGAGTCCGTGTACAAATTAGAAACAAAAAAGCATCCTTCCACTTTAAATTTGGTTTCTAATATATTTATACTTTTTGATAAAGACATTTAGACGTTAATATAGAAAATTCGGAAATATGTGAAAACAAGTCCATCAATACAAGACAAATTTAACTAAATGTATCTAGCATTATGTAAGGAATTGCATCTAACATTTCTTCTATATTTTAGAAATTAACCAATTAAAATTAAATTAAGAATGAAAATGGGGAATATGTCAAAGAGACAACAACCCGACACAGGAGTAGACAACAGCTGGTTAATCTTTAGTGAATTTAAAGAAAATGAACTCAAATAGAATTTGGGATGCATGGTTTACCTACAGTCCTGTATGAAAAATAAATGTATAATATATGAAAGTGTATAAATTTAATTACAAGAACTTGCATTTACCCTTCGCAGACAGTCATGCAACTCATATATCCGTGATGAATATTGTTGTTGCAGTGTTGTTGTCCTTTCGAGATTTAAAAAGTAAGCTGTATTACCTTGATGTGCTTTCATTTGATCATAGCATAGCAAACATACAAGCAAGAGAAACAAAAATACATTAAAAATAATGTGTTCTATCCTAAAAATGTGCTCAATATTCCATATTCACATAAACAGTAGTGTGTAACAGATTTGATGCCTTGGTGACAAATACAAAAATAAACAATGTCGTGCCCTTAGTCATAAAACATCTAATTTAACCAGGGAACAATTTGAAATTTCATATAATTTCTAGATCTTAACCCCTCCTTTAAACGTGGACCAAAGTACTAGCAAAATACATATTTCTCAGAAATCAACAGTTTAATAGATAATAAAAATAAAAGTGAACTAAAATTACATCATAGTTTTTTTTCAATTCCTTTGTATATTAAATGTGTTCAAACATTTCCGATGATAGTCAGGTGTTCATGCTGTAATAGATATTCAAAATATCAGTCAAATATAAGAACATCAATAAACAGATATCTGAATAAAACCACATAATGTGGGTATTGCATGTGAAACATTTATCAGCTTTATAACTAACCACATGTAACAAGGGACCATAGTTCTTAAATTGAATGAGACTGTTGATCAGATTACGGTATTGTAATTCCCATAAACAATGTGAAATGCATAGAACTTTAAAAGCGATTTGATTGCTGACATGTTTAACATGTTTAAATTCTGTTTCATTACATCGATATTAAATCTATACAGCAACACTTTCTGTATTACACCAGAATGTATATATACGATTCCAAGGGGAAATACATATAAACTAACGGGGAAATACATATAAACTAACATTTAAAATAAAACATTTCCATCTTAGGACTAAATTGCATAAGACAATTTAATATCTGCAAAAATTAACAGAAACAGCAGCAGATATCTTGCTTATAATACACAATGATGCTGTTATTGGAAACGCACCAATAACTAGTAGCTTGACAATTATTAACAAGGGAGAATATTTCTCAAAAATCATGAACAATATGATAAGGTACTGGCTCTTCAATTCCCAAATACAATGTAACATGTAGAGGACATTAAAGCGAGTTGATTGAAGATGTTATTTGTTTGTGTCATAACAACGGTATTTTTCTAGGGTCTGGATGGAGCTATAAATACAGATAGTCTGGATGGAGCTATAAATACAGAGTCTGGATGGAGCTATAAATACAGATAGTCTGGATGGAGCTATAAATACAGATAGTCTGGATGGAGCTATAAATACAGATAGTCTGGATGGAGCTATAAATACAGATAGTCTGGATGGAGCTATAAATACAGATAGTCTGGATGGAGCTATAAATACAGATAGTCTGGATGGGGCTATAAATACAGAATAATGCACAAAAAAGCAAAATAAAAGGTAACAAGTATTAGGAAAAGCAAAACAAATTAGGCTAAATAAAAATAGTAATAGAGAATAAAAGGGTGATGAAATATAGATGATACAGACTAAGAACCAAACCAAACAACAAACAGAGAAAAAATAATTAAAACGTTACAGAAACTAAATAATTAAAATATAGGAGAGCCCTGGTTTAGTGTTTAAGGCATCAGACTACTTACCACAAAGGTCCCTGGTTCGATCTCTGTTCCGCGGAAAACATTTCAGAGACTGAATTATCGGCTCTCCCTTGACTCTATTTGCAAGTAAGTCTTGAGAAACGATGGTAGTCCGTCGGAAGGGGGTTATAATCGGCTGACCTGCTGTGTTAATACAGAGCCATATCACTGACACGTAAAAGACACCCTTGTAGATTTTAAAAAGAGTAGGCTAAATCAGCTACAAGGCAGCACTCGCACCCGCAACGTTAACTGTATTACAAATAAAATTCTGGTAAACTTGTCGATCCTTTAAATAAACTTATTCTCAAAGGTTACCAATTCAACACTATATTATTGAATATTGTTTTCAGTGGTGTAAATATTGATTTTGTTATCAGTAAACTTAAATCTATCGGCATACTACATGTCTGTTATATATTTATACACATTCATGAATCTACAATTATGTCGATACCTGTATTTTGGAATTGCACAGGGTAATGTTTTTCTCTAACTGTTAATGACGACTTTAAACGAAATCCATCGGATGTTGAATGTGAACGGATTGATAATTTAGTCTTAGATGCTTGATTTTTTATTAGTTGTTTGAGACTTTGAACTAGCTGTCAGTTAACTGCGAGTATTCTCAGGTACGTAAATAGTGTCTTTTTGTTGTTGGGATGTACAAGTACACGTCCAGTTTTTATCCATCTGATGAGTTTAGCCTTTTTCAACTGATTTTTATAGTTCGTTTTTATGTTGTACTGTTATACCACTGTTCTAGGTTAGGGGAGGAATGGGATCCCGCTGATATGTTACAGTAGTTGTCGTTTGTTTATATGATTTATACGTGTTTCTCGTTTTTTTTAAAATTTTATATAGATTAGACTGTTGGTTTTCCCGTTTGAATGGTTTTACACTAGTAATTTTGGGGCCCTTTATAGCTTGTTGTTCGGTGTAAGCCACGGCTCCGTGTTGAAGGCCTTACATTGACCTATAATGGTTTACTTTTTTTAATTGTTATTTGGATGTAAAGTTGTCTCATTTACAATCATACCACATCTTCCTATATCTATTAACCCCGCCACATTCAATATGTTAGTGCCTATCCAAAGTCAGGAGCCTGTAATGCAGTGGTTTGTTTCTGTGTTGCATATTTGTTTTTCTTTTTTTATAAATTGAAATTAGGCCGTTAGTTTTCTCGTTTGAATGGTTTTACATTGTCATTTATGTCGGTATGGGCTTTGCTCATTAATGAAGGTCGTACGGTGACCCATAGTTGTCCACGTCTGTGTCATTTTGGTTTCATGTGAATATAGAGAGTTGTCTCATTGGCAATTATACCTTATCTTCCTTTTTCTGTTTAGATCAATAATGTTCTTTGGAAAACAAGAAATGTATGTATTTTTCAGACCGGTGCTTATTTCGTTTAAGATTAAATATAAAGTATATCCTAGGCCTTACTTTTACAAAAAAACTTACAGGTTAGTCACTGTAAATATGAAAACAGGAAAATATAGAAATATTGCCAATGAGACAACTCTCTATCTGCGACCATCGTCATAATCTTAGATTTCCCTACGTATTCATAATAATGTACGTCAACATTTACTGAGGTATTTTATGAAGATAAGACTGACTTCTATATATATGTTTATTTTACATGCATTTAGTAACATCAATAATGAATAGCTGAAACTGTCCATCCGCCCGGCGGTGTACGCATTTATAAGTTCGACGACCGCTAATGAACATAACTCAAATGCCACAAAATGCATGTGCACAACTTAAAATATAGCAAAACTAATATCATATTCTTATTGTCAAGGGAAATACATTCGATAAATCTAAGTATTATTATGATATATTTTAAAGAATAAAAAAATGTACTTCATCGATCAAGCTATATGTGTTTATTTTAAAATAAAATGTGAAAATATGAAAACAGCATTCTAAAATCATAAATAATAAAACTCTTATACATTATACATTTCTCTTGTACAAAAAGCCATATAGTTTTAACGCCGAAAATATTGAATGAATAATGCGAATTTTATCAATATTGTAAAGATAACTTTGACACTTTAAAATTATTCTAATTTCTTATTTAGTGTGGCAATAAAAATTTGTTTTTCCTCACTAGATGGTAAAATCTGATGGATTATTTTTTTTTCATAAATAATGACTTTCATTATTTGCATTTGAAATGTTTTGTTCGAGCCGACTTGAAAAATTGCATTATTTGATTTCATATTAAGGTCTTTTCACTTTTCTGATTATTTCCATTTTTCCGCCAACTTTTGAAATTTTTGGTTTTGCAATATGCCGCTTAGATATTTCTTATATTGTATCGTACAGTTTATGCGTTTTTGAATTTCACCCTGCTAAGACGAACAATTCAACTGTAAGAGTTATCTACTTATTCACTATTGATCAAATATGTGAATCTCTTTCGTAACAAAAAGAGATATTGACAAAATCTTTATAACAAATTTTTCGTTACATTCTCAGGAATTGTTGGCTAGTTTGGATCGAAGTGATTCGATGAAATTTTATAGGAGTTATCTACCTTTACGAAATAAATTTGTTGGTATATTTTTTTAACTTATAAAACTTTAACCATATAACCCTAACTTAGAAAATGAGGTCAAAGGTCAAAGGTCAAGGTCAAGTTATACATTTTGACTTTTGCTTATGTTTGCATTTTCTCAAACACTTTTTAAGGTATATATATATATATATACATATATACAAGTCTAAATTAAAAACTACGTTCAAACCTATGATTGCGTTGGATAAAAACCGCAATTTTTATACATGTGAATGTTAAACAAATTTCGTTGTAGAAGGGTCTAAATACAGCACAAACAACATTTTCTAAAAGACCAAAAAAGTGAAAAAGTATATTTATGTTATATTTGTTATATTTGTTATTCTCATTGGATTTTGTCTAATGCTTAGTCCGTTTCTGTGTGTATTACATTTTAATGTTGTTTCGTTGTTCTCATCTTATATTTAATGCGTTTCCCTCAGTTTTGGTTTGTTATCCCGATTTTGTTTTTGTCCATAGATTTACGAGTTTTGAACTGCGGTATACTATTGTTGCCTTTATTACACAAAACGCATTTGACTAACAGGTCGAACAACTGATGTACTTTAACCCTGTTGACTGTCATTGGCGATTGCCAAATAAAATTGATCACAAGATGTAACAAAATGGATCTTAATATTAATTTAATACTATATAATATATATATACAAAAAAGGATTATTTTCAAGCGGTGAACAGAATTATATATTAAAAATTAAATACACAAAAAGAGTTTTAAAAGCAGCATTGTCTAGCGCTTTTATCGATCTTAAGACTTTTCAAGACTATGAACGTCGTTATGGGGAACACATAAGTATTATGACGTAACGTCAGTGTTCGTAATTTATTAGTAGTATGACACACATATATATATATATATATATATATATATATATATATATATATATATATATATATATATATATATACATAAAAAAACAAGTGGAAAATGTTTGCTTTATTGTAATGAATATATGTTACATTTGGTCTGAAAAAAATCCAATGCCATCTTAGAGGAGTTACTGTCCCTGAAATGTTTAATTATAAGGTTGATTTATCATTACGTCAACTTGGTATATTATATAGATATAGGAAGATGTGGTGTGAGTGCCAAGGAGACAATTCGCCATCCAAATAACAATTTTAAAAAAGTACATTTATTAATACACTATAAACGAATAAATTTGATCTGCGATATCTGAATGCAAATGCACAGTTAATAAAATATTAGGGACAGACATTCAAGGCCAAAAAGTAAACAAACTGGTCCAAACAAAGCAATCGCAAGTCACCACTGCAAAATATTTAACCCTTCGAAAATGTTCACTTAAGAAAAAAAAATCGGTTTTCAAAAAATACCGGTAAATCTTAAGTTTATACAAATGTAGTAAGAAGAATTGAAACTTTGAATATATTCCAAATAATCAAAGCTGTTATATAGACAAGATCCATATATATATAAAATAACAAAAAAAAAACCCATTATAAACAGTATCAACAGGTCGAATTAACAAGAAAATAAGATTTGAGAGTACTCACAGCTACTGACAGCTAGTTAAAAGACAAAAACAATCAATAATAAAAAAAATCATGCATCAGAGACTAAAATCAACTAAAACACATCCCAGGGATTTAGTATTTTAACGTCCTGAACAGTCAGAGAAGACATGACTTGTGTAATGCCAAAATAAATGTATCGACAGGTAGTAGGATAGTGAGGAACGACTTCTATAGAGATAAAAATTAACGTGTCTGTGTCTCTATACATCCCGCCTCAAAAGAAGATACAATTTAGTTATGTTTTAATTTGCTAATGACAAAATCGACATTAGTGCCAATGTGAACTATATTCAGAAATCTAATTACAATATTGGTACGATAAAGCCATATGACCTTCAACAAAAGGTTGGGTGACATATGACCTTGAAAAAAGACAACGGAAGTGACATTGAGAAACCCGAAAATAATCAATTTTGCACTTTTTTCATGAAAAAATACTCAAATTTCATATATTTTGTTATTTGAATTCATAAACGTATCACTCAAGACAAGAAATGACTTTTGATCTATCGGAAGTGGCCAATTTTCCCCTGATTTTAACATGTTTAAGGCAAAAATATATAAAAACTATGTATATTTTTAAATCAGTGTAAAAGAAGCTATCATATGAAACCGTAAGACACATTTAATTCACAATAAGCAGCAAATTATCTCCTTTATTTCACTCAAAAGAATATCGAAACCACTTGTGTACCGCATCATAATAAAGTAACTAGCATCTTTTCAAAATCTCTTTGCTGTGTAAGAGAACAATTGGTTTTTAATTATTTTCAAAATTGTTCAAACTGACTAGGGGAAACAATGCACATTTCAATAAACAATAACTGTTATGTGTACGAAATATTGTCTTTGTGCCGAAAACAGAAATGAAGAATTTTAAAGCAAATTCAGATTTTCGAACTTCTCGACACTTTTAGATGTATCAAAAATTTACACTGTTTTGTATGATAAATGTCTAAGACTTATTAACTTATTACAAACCCTTTTTACTGTGAATAAGGCAACAGGTGAAATCTATATAAGATGTGTGATGACAGAGAAATTGGTCAACTCTAAAGTATCTAAAATATGCACAAAAGAGTTAAATCTTAGTTTTGTGTGAAATATTGTTGCTCAATCTTATTATTTTTTGTAATGCGTTTGAAGGTTAGTTTAATTAAAGTGGATTTGGAAACAAGTTTTGCAGAAAGAAAAAAAAAATGTGTTTCCATTTTTTAACTGCAGCCAAGAAACTAAATCGTCACGGTAAGAATATCGAAAACAAACTAAATGAATATTGCTGCAGTTCTACAAGTGGCAGATTCAGTTAGTGTAGAAGGCTTTTAGTATCTTACATTTACCAATGAATACGTTCAAGGACAGATGAATCCTGCCAGACACCAAGAAAACATGTGCAATCATTCCACACGTCTAACCAGTATTGTATCATATGTCTCTGATCAATTATAGATGACATATTTAGTTTAAACATATTTATTTATAGTGGATTGGGAAACAAGTTTTGCAACTTATATTAATCCCTTTCTACTTTGCGGGTGCGAGTCCTGCCTTGTAGCGGCATTAGCCTGCTCTTTTTTTCGAAATCTACAAGGGTGTCTTTAACGTGCAAGCGATATGGCTTTCTTTTAACACGGGTCAGCCATTTATCGTCCCCTTCCGACGGACTATCATCGTTTCCTCAAGACCATACTCGCAAATGGTGTCAAGGGAGCGCCGAAAAATTCAATCCCTGAAATTTTCATCACAGACGGGAATCGAACCAGGAACCTTTGTGTTAGTAGTCCGATGCACTAACCACTACACCACGGCGGCTCATAAGGTTGTTTAACTTTTCCTCGCCATATTTGTAAATCACGTGCTCTTTGTTTTAACATATCGATTGCAATGGTGGTATTCTTTCTTTTATCAAACAAATCTGACTTTGCCCCAATTGCCTTCTATAACGAAAAACACAGCTTCGATCAATGGATTTTTGTTGTCCTTGGTACCTTTTTCAGCTCAATATAAATCCACAAAATTAGTTTCCAGGATTGAAGGTTCGTTGTCTACATAATAAAAATCCTGTCATTCATATTGATTGGTAGGTTATGCTTAGGAATAATTATTACATTGTCAAAACTAAATACTTGTATACATCAACAATACATAAAGGCAACAGTAATATACTGGTTTTCGAAGGTCATAATTATATTGAGAGAAAACAAATCAGGTTTACTAACTTAAACCTAGAGATACACATTACTATAAGAAGACTGATTGATTGATTGTTGGTTGCTTTACGCCGCATGAGCACAAAAAGGCTATATCGCGGCGAGAGCTATAAGAAGAAAACAAACTACAGAACAACAGATATACATAGGTGCAAAAAAAAAGAAATACCAACATATAAACATATAAACAATCATTTGCAAATCTAAACTGAAAGATATGTGAAAGACAAATTATTTGATCTATATAAGTAATAAAAATATATCTTCCCTTGGATCAAATCATACATTTCGAATTTATAAAACGTTTTCTACATGGTGTCCTCTATTGCTATTATATTAAAGTTGTTAAGGCTTTTGTCTTTGTCTCCAACAATAACTCTTATTCTGTACAATTCCTAAGAAATAAAATAACGGGGGTGATCTCTGTTGTCATTCGTGATTAAAATAAAGCAAATGCTATTGATTTCCTTTAATCTTAAAAGTTTGGCATAATTACTTTGTATAATACGTCTATTTCTACACCTATTCTTATTTATCGCATACTATCAATCGTTTTTGTTGGTTTCTATTTGCTTAGTATTAAGCTTTCTATATTGTGTGTTCTGTTATTCGCCATGCCATTGTTCTTTTGTTCTTGCCTAAGAATATGAAAATATCCATTTGATAAATTTGGCCTCTATTTCATCTTTAGCATTAACAACCTGATTTTATTTAAGCTTAAATGATAGTAAAAAGCAATGCCATTAAACGACAGACGAAGTTACAAACATGTTATTTAGTATCTAAAGAGTTATTGTTATTGCCTTGATTGAAGAGGCCAAATTTTGGATTCCTGGCTTGAAAATCATTATCTGTTATGAATCATTTCAATTTAGAAATTCAAAGGCGTCAACGTTGACATACTGGTTTATAAATCGACTTTTGATTAAATTCTGTACACGCATTGTAAAATCTGTGACAACACAAATGAAATAAAAATTAGTAGTGTTGCAGCATATTCGCGGTAATTAAAACTGAGAGGTGGCTTTTCAAACTGATATATACGTATACAAACAAAATGCGTCAAAATTGTCGTGTGGGCTTCGTTTATTGTTTAAATACATTCGGTTCTTTATTTTCTATTCTTGAATTTCTTGCATCTTTTTTTTCAGGTCAGGCTTTTTTATAGTTTTCTTTCTGGTGTAAATTTTATTCATTGTTGAAAGTCATACTGGTGAACTTTAAAATCTTGTCGCAGTGGCAATAATACCATTTTATTTTATTTCATTGCATAACTGATAATTTCACATGTGTGTAGATATTACACTCAGCTAACGTCATATAAAAAAAGGCGTTATCAAGACGTCGATAACGTCGAATCAAAACTATTTGTGAATGCGTAGAAAACTATATAGTTCCTTACATTTTCTACTTTAATTTCACAAAAAAAAAACACATTTGCCAAATATGTAAATGCAATAAAAAGAATCACTAATCAAATGATTCAAATATAAAAAAAATAGTCAACTCATGACAGAACAACACTGAAAATTGTGTTGTTTGTTCACTCGTTGGATATTTTTTTCTTCGATTTATTATACTATTTGTTTTGGTTTTGATCCAAACTGATATTTGCTTTAACCATATGAAAGTAAGTGAATACACGAACTGTGAAAATGCAGACTTATATTATGAAGAGTTGAGTCACTGAAGACTAAAATAATGTGTGCTTGTGTTTCGCTACTGGGTTGATATTGGACCGTAACTACATGTAGGTAACAATCGATTCTAACAAAATATCTGTTTTCCAAATCATGTTGTTTGATTGCTTTCTCATACATGGAAACAACCACTATCTTCCAACTTAAGATAATATAATTATGTCGTATTAAAGACTAATTTTATGTGTGTATACACTCTAATCTTTTCCGATGTCAACTACTGGATACTATTCGTTGTGAAATAAATACAGGACTCTTACTTTAATAGCTTATCGAGCTCTTTTGACGTAAGTATCAATGAAACATCTATCTTTCCATGAATGAGGATTTAAGAACACGTGAATGTAATTGCTTATGTTATCAATAAACAATAAATATATTACTGTGTTAATGTAAAAAAAGATGGCAAAGACGGTAAGTATGGTAAAAGGAGGGACGAAAGATACAAAAGGGACAGTCAAACTCATAAATCTAAATCAAACTGAAAACGTCATGGCTAAAAATGAAAAAGACAAACAAACAACAGCAAACATGACACAACATAGAAAACTAAAGAATAAACAACACGAACCCCATCAAAAAACTAGGGGTGATATCAGGTGCTCCGGAAGGGGTAAGCAGATCCTGCTCCACATGTGGCACCCGTCGTGTTGCTTATGTGATAACAAAGCCAGTAAATAGCGTCACATCAATGCGTTTAAACATATTGTGTTAATCTTGCTGGGCAGGTAATTGATGTCACTAAAGTATATGCTATGTTTTTCATAAACTACTTTAAGTGAAAAACGAGATAAAGTCAATTGTCTTATTACTCAAGATAATTGAAAGGTTAGCCTGCAATTTGTCAAAATAATAATACTGAATGTTATTTGACGGCTTGAAACTTTATACTATATAGCTTGCGTTAAATGCTTTAGAGAGTTAAGTTTTGTTTTTCTAATATTTTTGGAGTAAAACACCAGAGAAACCGAATTGTCTTATTATTTATGATAGTACGACGACTAGTTGCAATTTGTCAATGTATTAACAGTGATTACAATTTCACGGCTAACCGCGTCATACTATATTTGTTTCAATTTTCTCATTAGACGGACAAAGTATGTCATAACATTGTAATATTTTCCTTATGACTTATTTAAGGTGGAATGCTACATGAAGTCATTTTTTTAAGTAATTAGTCCACATTAATATATAGAATTAATGTTATATTTATATAGAACAACCAAACTAAAAAAATCAATTATCTATGAAATATTTAGAAAAAACACGCTTTAAGTTATTTATGGCAACAAAATTCACGATTTAGTAATTCATTAGTCATTCATTCACTGAGGTGAAAATATAACAAAAAAATGTCAAACACACTCTATTCTAAGACAAGACATACGATTGTCCATACCATTTTTACTGTTCATATAAAAAAGAAGATGTGGTATGATTGCCAATGAGACAACTGTCCACTAGAAACCAAAATGACACAGAAATTAACAACGATAGGTCACCATATGGCCTTCAACAATAAGCAAAGCCCATACCGCATAATCAGCTATAACAGGCCCCGATAAGACAATGTAAAACAATTCAAACGAGAAAACTAACGGCCTTATTTATATAAAAAAATGAACGAAAAACAAATAGGTAACACATAAACAAACGAAAATCACTGAATTAAAGGCTCCTGACTTTGTACAGGCACATACATAAATAATTTCCCTAACCTTGGACAGTGGTATAACAGTACAACATAAGAACGAACTATAAAAATCAGTTAAAAAACGTTAACTCATCAGATGGACAAAAACACAAGTGGTCTTCGCTGGGTACTTATACATCCCGACATAGAAAGACACAATGAACAGATCTGAGAGTACTCGCAGTTATCTGAAAGCTACGCTGGTAGGTTAATGCGGTTTCAAATCATTTTTGACGATTTTTTGTGATTGCATCGAAATCTCATCTATTACGTCATTTTCGAAACTATACAAATTTTGATTGGCTAAATCGGACGTTGGGAGAATTTGCTATGGAGTTGTGATTTTTTGGCTACAAAGATTTATCAACTTGTTGTTTTTCGACAACATCATTGCGACATTAACAATATCTTCAAACATGACCGTTGTTCCCTTGAACACTTACAGTTTTGAGTAAGAAAATCGCCAAAAACTAAGATTCATCAACGTCAATGTTTAGCTTGTCACGTCACACTCATTATCATCAGCTGTTGAGCACCTTGTCAAAGAAGTCGGCACATGGAAATCACAATGGAAAGGTGGATTTTGCATACATTTTGAGGTAAATACGTTGTAAATTGTAACTCTTTATCATCGGTACCCGTTTCTTCTTATTGAATTTGAATTTCTATAACCGACGACGAAAACCTTTGACCTATAAATCAATCAATGGAACAATAAAGTTGGCTAAACTTAAACAATGCTCGGAGAAAGATTGTTTTAATATTAGTTATAGTAGACTTGATTTTTTCCAAGCCAACTGTTACATAATAATTACCCCTCCCCCCATTTAATTCCCCCTTGGTTTAGCGTATGCAATAAATTAAAACTATTCATTTATGTATACATAGCTCCTTAACTTTGGTAGTAAGGTGTGCACCCCCTATATTATCATAAAAATAAAATTGAGAATGGAAATGTATACCAAGTCTACCTCTCCTTAGGCTTAATCAATTTTTTTTATACTTTTATACACCACCCACACAAATGAGCAGTGTTGGTGTTTTTACATGTTAAACAAAGAATGACATTGTTTTTTTTTAATTGACTTAATTTGTGATTTAAGCATGAATTTTATAAATATAAAACTTGGATTTGTTTCACAAATAGTATTTATATATCCATTGTCATTTCTAAGTTTATGAGAAAATACCAGTCACACAAAGACAAAGAATTTATAAATGCATGTACAAACAAATAAAATGTACTATTAAGTCATATATTTCAGTTAACAGGCTACTGAGATTTTACAAAATGAGAGAATTTGCTCATCCCAGTTAATATATTATCCAATTTAATTTTTAGTTAAAGATATGAAAATTTTAAATTGATCACCACTTTCATTCAATTGACATTTTTAAGACTATTTATTACTTGTACTTGTAGGATTTGCTTGATAAATATTAAAATGGTATAATACAAATAAGTGACTTTAAAATTTGTCAATCTACATTGATGTAAATATTTCAACATCATACAGATTAAATACCTAACAGTCTTTTAAATATTTGCCACTGGACGTTAAGCAACCAACAATCAATCTTTTTTTTAAATATCTCCTTTATTGCCTATATTTCCTACATGTTTTAAAAAAAACTTTTGGTGTGTTTATTGCTTTTAAAGTTTTGATTATGCAATTTTATATTTGTCCTTTGCAGAATTTGTATTCACTGTTTTTTTTTACTGCTTCCAAGTGACTTGACATGTAGGAAGTCTGCATTATCATGTAAGCATTCAAATATTATATTATTGTAATTGACACTTATTTTATAGTCACACGAAGTGATATGAAAGCTATTTAAAGATTAATTGCTTATGAGTTTAGATTAATAATCTGTCTATTATATTTATGTGTTAAGAAAGTAAACAAACATGGCAATTATTTTATTACAAACATGTAAGTTTACTATTTGTTTTACCAACCACTGCTGATACTAAGGGCTTAGGCTATTAAGCTTACTAAAATTTGATTATATTGAAGTTCTCTTTTTGTATCAGAATAAGAATAAGATAATTTTTATGTTCAAAATATTAATAACAGGGCACATTAAGAGCATATTAATCAAGTGCAATGATTGAAGTAATAGATATTATGCATATATATAGCAATGGGGCTTATAAATTAATTATATTGTGTATAATAATATCCTTTTTTTTGCAGAATTTTAAGATGAATGAGAAACAATGGCCACTTCCAATACAATAGCACATTTGATAAAATGAATAAGACTCAAGGACTGCACTTGTCATTCAAAGGAAGATCAACAAATGAAACCCAAACAAGGATATTATTTTCATATTATCAGGTTCCTGTACATTGAGATATAAAGAGAAAATTCATTTTCCTGAAAAGGCAACTCTTTACTTATACATATATATGTGTGACAAAATGAATGGAATCAAGACTGTTTTAACTGTGCTAAAAGGAATACAAATTAGAACAATGTAGAAGTTAATTGACTGTATTAAAAATAAGTGAGAAAAAAAAATTGCTGCTGTATTAAAAAGCAGGTTCAACAAAAAGAAATATGTTGAAATGAATGAATAACTAACTGCAATGATTCTGGAACATGTGTTAATTCATGATCAACAAAGGAAAAATTTATAAGAAAGTGGAGAACATATAGTATGTGATATTGTGTCCTAATTAATATGATCACTGAGGAGAGGATGTTTCACTGAACTTTTACTTCATAAATGTGTCACTGTGTACAAATTGTGATTTCATTCGGCGGATAAAGTATATTTAGCTGTGCTCCATGGAATATTTAAATCAAAATTATTAATATTGTTTATTAATAATAATGTGAAACAAAAGCAAAAGTGTTAGGAATGATGAAATGTTTTCACATACAAATTAGCAAATAGATTCATCTATAGGATCACCCATTCCCTAATTTCTATGATTGTGAAACATGTTTTATAACAAAAAACAAAAAATTCTATGTTATTTGGTTATGATGGTAAGTTGTGACACATTGAAAAACATACCACATGAAGTAAAATAAGTCATGTTGGCTGCATTTAATACACAATTTCAAATCAATCAATCAATGAATGTATATTTTAGATTACTTGGGTTAAATGAAACAACTTTGAGATTGACCCCCTGTAGGGTTTTCTGTTAGACACTGATCATATATTCCCTTACAAAAACATTCACTCCACCTTTTCAGAAAGTACCAAATAATGCTTATTGAAGAGCAATTATCAATATTAATTCAATTATCTAATTACATGAAGCTTAAAAAGATGATAAATATTACAACTTTAACTTTTCAACATGGTTTAAACTGATGTCTGTTAGTTTTATGCTGTTTATCATTAAAAATAAACACCTTATTGATGGTTAGCATTGCAATTGTAAAAGATAATATATTATTATATTGATATAAATAAAATAAAGATAATTAAAACAGTTGTCCAAGTTCATGATTTTTCTAATTTATACAGATTTAGGCCTCAGATACATAAATTGGGGTCTGAACTGAGGGGGGGGGGGGGGGGGGCAATTAGTTCTTAAGAGAATTTTTATCTATTATTTTTAATCAAATAGCATCTTTTCTTTACCCTGCAAAATTATATATTCTTTAAAAAAACTTTACACCCTATATATACCTATATTTCTTTTTCCTGTACCTTAAAAAGAAGGCACAGATTACAGCTATTTTCCTATTGCATGTAGAGCAAGACTTTGGTTACCTTGCTTGCTTTGTTTGTATATTGTACAATGATAATTTAAATAACATCCAATTGAATTTAACTATAATATTTACAGGTTTAAGTTTGCCTATATTTATTGTTTGAAGATGACAATCTTAAGTGCTTTAAGCTTGGGTAAATGTTTATACAAACAAAACAAGCAAGCCAACCAAACTTTTGCTCTACAAGCTTTAGGAAATAAGCTGTAAAAGAAAATATTCTGCAGTTTTGGAATATTTTATTCTCATAAACTAAATACAAATTTAAGTTACAGAGATAATGGTACATATATACATACACAGAATAAATACATATTCTGGAGTTTTAAGTATGCTTGAATGAGACACAGAATGTTCATTGAATGTGTACATGGTGTAAAGGGAATGTGTGATAAAAATGTTGCAGGATTTGAAATATAATTAAATTTCCATTAGCACTTGGACTTTGGTATAAATTGATTTAATAGTCCCATACTTACTGACCATCATAAGTTTTTTTTCTATGAAATCAACATCTATTTTTCTTAAACTATGTTTTCTATCATGTGGTAATTAGATTTATTGAGAGAAAAATAAGCAGGACATTGAATATATATGTATTCCAAGCTGTCATTACTATATGGTGTGATTGCCACTGTGACCAACGATTGAATGATGTACACTCACTCACCGTAACAGTGTATGGGTCTGTATGATTTATGAAGAATGAGCAAGATTCAAGATTTTATTGTACACTCTGACAGTTTACACTGTTACAAGAGGCTAAACCCAAACATGAGAGGCACCTCATCTGACAAAATAGAAAACACAATTCAAAGAACTATCTGATTGATTGAATGGTGTTTAACAACACTTCCCACACTGTTGTGCGAATACACGGAGGTCATGTTTTATTGGTAGATAAAGCTACAGTGTCCGTAGAAAAATTCAATGCATAATTTTTTTGCCAAAAAATACCAAACAGAAAGAAAAGGGTATTCATACCAAGCCGATGTGTAATTATAATCATTCTGATCTATTCTCCGAGTAAAATATATATTTAAATACTTTGTTTCTTTTATTAAATAAATTGGTTATGGAGAACAAAACGTACATTTAAATAAAGATCAGCAACAATTTCCCGATGACTGAAATTTTTATTTCTTATTACAGAATTACTTCCCTTTGAAAGTCACTTGTGCGTTTGTAAACAATGACGGTCCCGAAAACTTGTGAAACAAGTTAACTTTGACCCAAAAGTGCTAGCGTGTAGAAATGATGAAATTTCGATTCAAATTAACGTACAGAAAGCTGAATATTAATATTTTACGAAAACTGCTACTCGGTTCATGTTGTTTATACCGTTTAAGTGTTAAACGATGTAATATCTGAAGGTCATAGTATTTTTGGCGCAATTCAGTCGAAAATCTCCATTTATTTAATTAATCTTTTTATTCAAAGGAGGCGAGTAGCACTTTTCTAATACTTTAGTATATAAGCTATCCACAGATAACAATACTTAGAAAAAAAAGAGTGTCTACACGCTAGCACTTTTGAGTTTACTGTTTTCACGTTTATAAATAGATTTTGAGTGTCACGTGATAACCACGTGATAATTTGAGAATGTTATTTTTGAAAACGAAAATTTATATTTTCAACATACTAGCAAAACTAAAAAATATAACACATTACACTATAAATGAGTCAAAAAGTCTTTTTATTAAAAGTTGAAATTTAAGTATCATTTTTTCATTTTTTTGAAAATACAGCATTAACATACCCGCGTAGTTTAAAGCCACTAACAACCCAAAAAAAATCGTGCATCATGCATAAATTAGTCAAGTTTAAGTAATCATCAGAAGATATATTTTCAAAATGTGTTTTGTAATAACAAGTAACGGAAGTGCATAGTTTTATTTTTGTGCCTGTCTCAGTGTAGTATTTAGGAAACTATATGCCAAACTATACACTTCCAATATTTATAGATCTGTGTTATTTTATATTAATATCCAATATGCAAATTTGTACTTTTTTTCTTATAATACATAACACATGCTCAAGAATGCAATACCCTATGTTATTTCCCAAAATATGCTTTTGGCATGTTTGAGTGTGTATACAAATTTATAAGAGGGATTCGTTTATCAGAACCACAACTGGTTCACAGTTATGCTATATTAGGCATTTCGTATACACACAAATTGAATTTACCCCAAAACTTCTTTCAATGCAAAAATTCTGTTTACAAGCATATATAAAAGCAGTTGTAAATATAAATACCTACAAAAGATACACTATATGTTGAACTGTATAATGAGGTCATGGAATAAAAATTTATGAACATTTGTTGACTGAAAATTTAAAGAATATGATAATCATTTTTTAGTATAAGTTCTCAGGGCGGTAAAAGAGGAAATAATGAAAACCAATTTATTTTCGCGGATACTTTATTTGCATTTTAGATTTCTAGTTCACTGTGGCTATTTAATTTCGCGGTTTTCTTATCTACTCGATGTAATTTAATATGTTAAGATCCAAGTTATACATATTCGATGAGATTTATATTCGCTTATCTTTCTACTCGCGAATGTTGCGAAAATAAATCGGTCGTAAAAATAAGTTTGTAACAGTTTATGTTGATTCATTGACGAAAATAACATTTTTTTTATAAAACACGAATGAGAAGACTTTACATTGATATTTCGAATTTGTAATGAAAGACAGAATTTAGATTGTATAATGAATGTGTCTATGTTGTTGTATCATTTTATTCTTTAATAATTAAAAAAAAAAAAATAAGAACAGACCAAATGGCGGTCAGTAATTTTTGGAAACAATTCGTACTTTACTACACTAGAGAATTGATATCTTTATACAGTTTCCTATACAAATAAGTATGTTCTTACCTTCTTGTAAAAGCAGCCTGCATTGTAAAACATTTATCCATTACATATAAATGTATTACACTTAAATGTCAATATAGGATTCGAGGCATTATATAAATGTTGTCAGTATTAACCCTTATCGGTCCACGTTGTAACTTCACGCACAAGGCAATTATAGAAACTTTATCAAGTTTATAGGACAGGTAGATTACGGGAATACCATCACTATAATAGTTGATATTAGATACAATTTATATCATGAAAATTTATATCAGGGAGACATGTCATATCTTGCCGGAAAATAAACGCACGATAATACAACTATCAGTTATATCCGATATATCCTTTATTTTTTAATCAAAACATCTCTGATATTTACATTATTTCATAAATATACTCTTTGCAAAATACCCCTATATTAAGATGTTTCTCTGACCAAAATGTAGTTTTCATAATATAAATTGTATCTAATATCGTTTAATATAATGTTGATATTTCCGTAGTCTACCAGTCCTATAACGTTATTATAATTGCCTTGCGCATTTAGTTACATTGTTGACCGATGAGTGATAATACTGACAATATCTATATAATGCCTCGAATCATTTTACTGACATTGAAGTGTAACATATTAAAAAGCTGAGGATACATGTTTTTGTAATGCATGCTGATATCACGAGGTAAGAACATATCTATTTTTAAAGGAAACAATAAAATCATTTTCGTATTGTACGTATTGTTTCAAAAATTAAAAAAACGAAAACAAATATGTAACACATAAACGAACGACAACCACTGAATTACAGGCTCCTGACTTGGGACAGGCGCATATACAAATAATGTGGCGGGGTTAAACATGTTAGCGGGATCCCAACCCTCCCCTAACCCTGGACAGTGGTATATCAGTACAACATAAGAACGAACTATAAAAATCAGATGAGACAGACTTAACTGCATATGTTGCATCCTTTATTTCCAAGTTCAAAATGCGTTCCCTACAGTCATTAAATTTTAAATAAATTAGTGGGAGAACATCATCTATATAGCGGAAATGAAAGTTAAAGGATACAACTAATTAAGTATTTGTCTGCATAAGCTAAAAGTAAAATCACAAAAATACTGAACTCAGAAGAAAAATTAAAAAAAGAGTCCCTAATCAAATGGCAATCAAAAGCTCAAACACATCAAATGAATGAATAACAACTTTCATATTCTAGACTTGGTAAGAAGTTTCCATATGGCGTCAGTCTGATAATAATACGGTTTCCATTGGAATGCTGATTGTTTTTTTTTTTTTTTTTATTAAGGAAACTGTCCTAAAAATGTTAAACATATCACTACAAACCATTAAAGTCTGAAATGGCCTATATCTGTACTCAACTGTACTGATTTTTACTCAACCAGTCTGAATTGGTCTGACTTTTACTTGACATTACTCGACCCCAGTCTGAACCATACTTGACTGTACTGAATCCTACTTGACCCTTCTCTTTGCTGTTGAAAATAGTCTGAACTATTACTCGACCAGTCTGGAACAGTCTTAACCCATTCTTGATCTGTACTGGACCTATTTTTTCCAGTCTAAACCATACTTAACCAAAGATCTGAACAATACTCGACCAGTCTGAACCATACTAGACCAAATAACCTCTACTTTTTTAGATGTTAAAATAAATTTCTGTTTAACTGACATTTATAACAACAGCCAACAATATTTATAAATTGTTTAACCTTATATTAGAAATATATCTATTATTTTATTTAGGATAAAAAAATAATATATTGTATATAATTTATATCAAAAAGGGATCAAATTAAATAAATAAATAAAATTGTTTTTCTGAGTAGTGGTGAAATATTAAGTATAACCTCTGCCTGGGGCAAACTCATAAATAAGACCACACCTGGTCAGAGGTATTAAATTCTAAATAACATTTATTCAAAATTGCAACATCCTGTTTAACTTAAAAAAAAAAAACAAGGCCTTTCGAATATACAAAGTAAGTGATACACGAATTTAAAAAAATAAGGCTTTCGTTTTACCTACAGCATGTACAGGTAAAACACACATGTACTGAGGCAATAAGACCATATTAGAGTGCTTAATGGATGCCATGTCTTTAATTTGACATAAAATACTTAAATCAATTGAAATTAATTTTTACTGTTACTTTGGAACACATTTCCTTTTTTAAAAAGGTTATCAAGGATCGATATGGAAATTCTATTATCATGAATATATTAAATTCGTGGTTTAATAAAACAAAACAATAGAGGTCTCATTTTTTTTTTGATTTATTAAGTTGCTTTATATACTATTTTATATAAATATTAATTAAAAAAAAAAATCACTGCAATATTAACTAAAGTTTAACTGACAACATAAATCTATATTAGGCTTAAGTTAATAGTAAAAATAGTCCAGTTAGCATAAAATACTTCAGAAATATTCATAAAATTTTGAATAATATTGAAAATATTAGTCACAATTCATTGTTTAGATTATTTGATCATCTTGTTTTATTTGTATTTTAAGGTTGATACATATTGTTATATAAGTGTTGATTAATATTGTGTTGAAGTTATTTTATGATTAAATTATTGTGAAATTTTAATTTCAATACTATATTGAATACATTTTTAATATTAAGTTGTTGTTCAAATTTCATTTTTATTAAAATATTTCCTAAATTGATAAAATTCAGTTGATAGATACAAAGAATAGGTCTAGGTTGGTTAAGACTTGGTCGAGTATGGTTCAGACTAGGTCGAGTATGGTTCAGACTAGGTCGAGTACGGTTCAGACTAGGTCGAGTATGGTTCAGACTAGGTCGAGCATGGTTCAGACTCTTATAAAATGGTTAAGAACTGGTCAAGTACAAATTCAGACTGTTAAGTATGGTTCAAACTATAGTCGAGTATTATCAAGTAAATTTCAGACAAATTCAGACTGGTCGAGTAAAAATCAGTACAGTCTAGTACAGATATAGGCCATATCAGTTTTTAGTGTATGTTTACAATCATCATGATCATCAAAAGACTTTGTGAGTTCAACACACTGATATACCTTTCTTTTCTTAAGTGTGTAAATTTTAAAATTGATGTGTCTTAATGACGTTGAAGATATAAGTGCCAGTCTCTGTAATAATCAGGTAATTCAGAAAAGTTTCAAAACACGACCCCATACGACTCCCCCCCCCCCCCTTAAAAAAACAAACCAAACAATACCTTGTCTTAAGTGTTAATTTTTAAATCATTTCAACCAAATCATCTTTAAATAGCATGAATAGCAGAACATAAATAAGAAACGAATGTTATATACTTGCACCATTATACATTTTTAAATTTAAACGTTTTTGTTTTGCTCGTTGTATTTTTTCCTCATGGATGACTGGTAAATTATTAAATTGTGAAATTTATTACGATAAATAACGTAATGCGTTTATTTAATTATTTCACAGTCATAAACAATTAATTTCAATGTGTGGCTGTTCTGTAAACTCCTATTTAAAAACATGTTTAAAGAAACATCACATTCCATCTTTTTTACCGCAATTTTGTGAATATTGTCCGTAAATGTACATGTGTCGTTTGATTAAACTCAGTCATTGTTTTAGAACCAATTACTTCTTACATTGACCTGACCTAGTTTTTCCCTTCAAGTGGATAATAAAGAAAAGATTACAAAGTTATGACAGAATTTGTTTTTCCAGGGTAATTATTAAAATAGTTATAGTATAACGTGTTTGGTCGTTAAATTGCATTCACTTTCCGTAATAGGACCAATTACTGTAATCCTACCAATTATCCTGAATAATAAGACAATTGAACTTATCGCTTAAATATTTTTTGGAAAACATAACAACATTGTGACATAATTTGTTTGTTTAAAGAGATTAGCACAAGCTATATAGTATAAAGTACATAACCGTCAAATAGAATTCGGATTTTGTTGAAACAAATTACAGAATAACCTTCAATTATCTTGAGTCATACATGTCATAAGACAGTAGACTTTATCTCGCTTTTGACTGAAAGTACTTTTGGAATTCATAGCATATGCTTGCGACATCATTTGTCTGTCAGGAGAGATTAACCAAATCTTTTTAAACGCATTGATGTATGTAATGCCTTTACCAAGATTAGCACAGTAATTCATTTATTGTAAATCGATATCATAAGTGCTTCTAAAATCTTCATTTATGGAATGATCGTAATGTTTATATATACGTACGTCGAGAGTGCCAGATAAGTTATTTAAGTAAGAACCTTGTATTTATTTAACTGCAGATTGATCTGAGAAATTGACACCGGAAAAGGTTAGCATACTTATATAACAAAACTCCTCCTTTAAAATGGTAAAATTAATTAACTTTAAGTTATGGTAGAACAACCAAACTTCACAAATAACCACAAGATGTTAGGTCTGTTTGAACGGTAGGTAACAAGTTACGGTCCAATAGGAACTAAACAGTGGCATACAGAGAAAACATTAGTTGAGTCTTTAATTTTATCAACTAACAAAACTCGTAATGCTGTATGAAAACATTAGCAAGGCACTTGATTCTCTTAGTTTCATATTGTATGGAACCAATATCACGTGACAATCTGATCTGATTGCCAATTCGAAAAAAATACAACCGGTATTATTTTCAACAATGAGAATATCAAATGCCGATAAGTTAGTTATAAAACCTTGGATATGATAAAAAGTGAGAATAGTTATCAAAGGTACCAGGATTATAATTTTGTACACCAGATAACACTACATAAGACTCACCAGTGACGCTCATATCAAAGTATTTATAAAGCCAAACAAGTACAGGATCCAAAATTCCAAAAAGTTGTGCCAAATACGGCAAAGGTAATCTATATCTGGGATAAGAAATCCTTAGTTCTTCGAAAAATTCAAAGCTGTTTTAAATAGCTGAATAATGGCATAATGTGTGGTAAATCAACGAATAAAAACTAAACAGCAATCCTGTAACATCTATCGTTTGTAGATCTTGACAAATCATTTTCCCCTTCTCCTTTTCTCACTCTCATTTTGTATTTTATTTCCATGTTGAAACACTACTGAGTGTAATATGTTTCTTCGAATTTTGTTGAATTTTGTTGAAAAGGAGAGGCCTGCCATATCAATATTATATTTAATTTCAACCTAGAATTCCAAATTATTAGCCTCTTTTATTAAGACAATAACCATAACTCTATCGAAACTATATTACATGTTTGTAACTTCATCGTTTGTTAAACGAATTTATTTTAGTTGAAAAGAACAGTGTTGGAAACTATAATTAAATCTTTGATAAAATCAGGATGTTATAGCTTCACATGAAAAGGAGAGGCGGACGATATTAAAGGGATATATATTTAATCTTATAAGTCGTAAACAAACTGACAATGTCATGGCAAAATGCAAAATAGAAAGGTAAAGATTGAGCAACACAAATTAAAAGAACCCGTTATACCATGTCCTACGGCAGATCTTAGTTCCTTTCAAGTTCGTCATTCTTTCTGTGTATGTGTACGTTATAACCTGTAAAAGATTTGTCTACTATATTCTGTTAGTCTTTCATTTCTGTAATCATTAGTTATCATATTTCTAAAGTTCTTCTTCACATTATTACAACTTATAAAACTTCATTTTCTATACATATCGTTTGCTTATTTTGCTCTTTTCTTTATAATATTTGACCATTATTCTATTTTCTTGAAACCTCATTAAAAATCTCCTTAATGGTAAAAGTGGGTCGAAAGATACCAGAGGGACACTCAAACTCATAAATCGAAAATAAACTGACAGCGCCATAGATTAAAATGGAAAAAAAAGACAAACAGACAAACAATAGTACACATGACATAACATAAAAAACTAGAGATTAAGCAACACGAAACCCACCAAAAACTAGGGGTGATCCCAGCTGCTCCGAAAGGGTAAACAGATCCTGCTCCACATGTGGCACCCGTCGTGTTGCTTATGTGATAACAAGTCCGGTAAATAGTCTAATTCGGTAGGTCACAGTTGTTACGGCCAGAAATCGCCTTTAAATTGTAGCCAACAAAAGACACAAATCAAGTATAAAAATTAACAAGATTTATTATACAAAAGTTTACAAGAAGTATTACACAAATATTACTGTCAACTTAACTGTCAAAATATGAGTCCAATCTTTTATCTTTATCGGTATCCAGTTATCTTTCGGAATCCAATCTGAATATTACGGTCACAATCCAGTATGATGTTGTTTTTAGAATAAAAGTGTTAATCCAAATGCTATGAATATTAATGTCTATCGATGTCTAAGTCCAAGTCCAAGAGTGATCGTTTAACTTTAGTGTCTGTATATATATAGTTTTCATGGAAGATTCTAGAACAGTCTATAATGGAACATCCTAGAAAGTTACAACAGAAGTTTCTAGTAAAATGTAGAAGTTTATATAACCCATCTTTTCTTAGGATCATTCTGGAAAGTTCCAATCATTCTGTAATTGTTCCAGAGATTTCTAAACTGCACAGTTCTAAAATTATTCTGTAAACAACTATCAGGCCACACAATACAAATCAGGCCAACATAAATAAATACAATAATTACAATATCATAATACCTCCCCCCTTAAAAGAAGTTTTAGTGTAACAAAAACTTATCATGAATAAAATGAACAAAAATACATAGTATATACAAAGTGTTTTAATAAGCTCTAGATAAAGCATCTGCTATTACATTATCTTTACCCTTAATATGTTTTACAATTACATCATATTCCTGTAACAATAAACTCCACCTAGTCAACCTCTGATTCTTGTTTCTCATTTTATGTATGAAGGTGAGAGGATTATGATCAGTACAAACAAGAATAGGATATACAGTGGGATTCAAATATACATCAAAATGTTGAAGTGCTGACAACATTGCAAAACACTCTTTTTCAATAGTTGAATAATTTTTCTGATGTTTATCTAATTTCTTGGGAAAATATGATATAGGTTTCTCAACATTATCATCTGTCTCTTGGTATAAAACAACTCCAATTCCTACATCGCTTGCATCAACGGCAAGTTTAAATTGTTTTTCAAAGTCTGGGGTAATCAGAACTGGACTATTAATTAAAAGCGATTTGCTATTTTCAAAAGCGTTTTGACAATTTTCACTCCAGATAAATTTATAATCTTTTCGTAAAAGATGAGTCAATGGTTGAACCACAGTAGCAAAATTTGAACAAAATTTTCTGTAAAATCCAATCATGCCTAAATATCTCATAAGTTGTTTTCTATTTGTAGGAGGAGGAAATTTGGAAATAGCTTCCACTTTAGCCATAATAGGTTTCACTTGACCTTGGCCAACTGTATGCCCTAAATAATCAACAGTGGCCTGACAAAATTCAGTTTTACCAAGATTAACAGTCAAATTTGATTGTGACAATCTATCAAAAGTATCATACAAATGTGTTAAATGCTGTTCCCAGCTATCACTACATACAATTAGATCATCAATATAAGCATAACAACAGTTTAAATCTTTTATAACATTATTGATCATTCTTTGAAATGTAGCTGGTGCACTTTTCATGCCAAACGGCATTACAGTATATTGAAATAAACCATCTGGTGTAACAAAAGCTGATATTTCACGAGCTCTCTGTGTCAATGGAACTTGCCAATAACCTTTCAACAAATCAAATTTGCTCACAAATTTTGTTTGACCAATGTTGTCAATACAATCGTCTATCCTTGGAATCGGATAGGAATCAGATTTTGAGACTGAATTTACTTTTCTGAAATCAGTCACGAAACAAAAGGTTTTATCTGGTTTTGGCACAAGGAGACAAGGAGAGCTCCATTCACTGCTACTCGGCTCAATAATATCATTGTCAAGCATATATTTAATTTCTTTTCTCATAGCTTCAAGTTTGAGTGGATTAAGCCGGTAAGGATGTTGCTTAATTGGAGAAGAATCTCCTACATCAACATCATGACAAACAGCAGTGGTTTTGTTTGGCACATCTGGAAAAAGATTTTTAAAAGAAAATACCAAAGTTTTTATTTCTTCTCTACGATCAAAAGACAGATGTGCAAGTTTTGAGTCTAAATTTGACAAAATTTCTGAATTTTTCAATCTAACTGTCTCTTCCATAGTTTTAGAACTAAAAGGTGGTTCAATTACATCTAGTTTGCCATGATTGTTCTCAAATTTAACCATGCCTAAAGTGGCAACTGGTTTACTCTCACATTCATTAGTACGCTCAAAGTATGGTTTTAACATATTAATATGACACACTCTATTTTGTTTGTGCCGACCTGGAGTTTTTACAATATAATTCAAATCATTGATTTTACTCTCTATTGTATAAGGACCACAATATTTAGCCTGTAAAGGATGTCCAGGGACTGGCAAAAATACAAGTACCCTATCACCAGGCTCAAAAACTCTGTCCCTGGCATCTTTATCATACCATATTTTCATCTTGTTCTGTACATTTTTTAAGTTTTTCTGAGCAATTTGACAAGCAGTATACAATTTTTCTTTAAATCTAGATACATAGTCTAAAAGATTCAAGTCAGTATGTTCAGTAAGCCACTTTTCCTTAATCAATTTTAACGGTCCCCTTAAAGTATGGCCAAATACCAACTCAAAGGGACTAAATCCAAGGGATTCTTGAACAGCCTCTCGAACTGAAAAAAGTAGAAAGTGAACTCCATCATCCCAGTCTCTGTCAAATTGAAGACAAAAAGTTCTAATCATGTTCTTCAATGTTTGATGAAAACGTTCTAAGGCACCTTGAGATTCTGGATGGTACGCACTTGATCTATACTGAGCAATCCCTAACTGGTACACGACTTGCTGAAATAAACCTGACATGAAATTTGATCCCTGGTCGGACTGTATAGACTTAGGAAGTCCTAATAATGTGAAAAATTTGATAAGTGCTTTGACAATAGTAGGTGTCTTGATATTTCTTAGCGGAATAGCCTCAGGAAAGCGAGTGGATGTACACATGATTGTCAATAAATACGCATTTCCAGTTTTGGTCTTTGGTAAAGGTCCAACGCAGTCAATTAGAACTCTGCTGAAAGGTTCGTCAAAGGCTGGAATAGGCAGAAGTGGTGCTGGTGGTATTTTCTGGTTAGGCTTACCAACAACCTGGTATATATGACAGGATTTGCAGTATTCTGCAACATCATTTCTAAGTCTTGGCCAGTAGAAATGCTGCAAGATCTTAAGGCAAGTCTTTCTTATACCTAAGTGTCCAGCCAAGGGGGTGTCATGGGCAAGACCAATAATTTCTTGCCTATAAACTTTAGGCACCACCACTTGGTATACCACTCTCCATTCCTCTTCTGGGGTAGCATCAGGAGGCCTCCACTTCCTCATTAAAATGCCGTCCTGATGTAAATAGCATTCAGCCACTTTGTCTGCTTCCTCCTGTGGTTGAGCCCTCTTGCAGAGCTGAAGAACCTCAGGGTCTTTATTTTGTTCTTCGAAAAGGTTCTTTCTGTTTAATGAATGGCTGTTTACGTCTGGCCATGGCATAATTACGTTCTTGTTATCATTAGGTGGTCTTATTAGGGCCTTTTCTGAGCTACCAAGACCTTCAATGTCAGCTAGGAAAGTGTCAGAGAGGTCCATGTAATCAAACTGGTCTTGCAAATTCTCATCTTGTTGTTTTCTAGCCATCGCCATAGTAACAACACAAGCTGGATACAATTCAACATCATCTTCAGGTAATTTAACATCCACCACCGGTTCACTGGTAACAATTGGTTCAGCAACCACTTTGTTCCTAGCTAGATCATTTCCTAGCAATAATGTAACACCCTCAACAGGGAGATTAGGACGAACACCCACAATAACTGGTCCAGTTATCAAATCTGACTTCAGATAAATACGATGGAGAGGAACATCTATACAACCTAACTCTACACCTTGTAACAAAACGGAGGCACCAACAGAAGTCTTCTCGGACAAAGGCAACACACCTTCTAACAATAAAGACTGAGAAGCTCCAGTGTCCCTTAAAATCTTAATAGGCTGAAGAGTGGTATCATCAACAATAGAAATAAACCCATCAGACATAAAGGGTTTATATTCCTCCATGTAATCACAAAAACTGGACTTAAAAGCCTGACTCGCAGGACATTCCAACGTACTGGTAATATAAGGTGTCGTACACGCACTGGACTTCGGCTTATTATCTCGTTCATTCTTCTTCTGGAGTCTAAAACAATCAGCCATCAGGTGACCATTCTTCTTACAATAAGCACAAATCAGTGACTTCTTCTCAAAAGTATCAAATTTTGGACTAGACATATTAAAACTGGACTGACTCTTATTTTGTGCAACAGGCTTACTATCAGTACGCTCAGTGCTTTGATTTTTGTAATTTCCACTTGAATTATTAACATTTTGACCCTTGAAACTTCTTTTATGTGAAAGGGTATAATTATCTGAAATTACAGCTGCATCATGTATTGTCCCAACAGTTTTGTCGTCTAAATGTGTTTTTAAGTCTAAATGAAGACATTGTTTAAACTCTTCTAATAACATCAATTGTCTTAGGTTATCAAAGTTGTTATCTGTTTTCTTTGAAGTAAGCCATTTATCAAATAGATCTTCTTTTTCCCGAGCAAATTCCACATAGGTTTGTGAATCAAACTTTTTATAAGATCTAAATTTCTGTCTATATGCTTCTGGTACTAGCTCATAAGCTTTCAAAACTTCCTGTTTCACCGTGTCATAATCGGAACTTTTTTCTGATGGAAGTGCGGAGTATATTTCAGCGGCCTTACCCTCAAAAACACTTTGTAGCATTGTAGTCCAATATGGCTTTGGCCAATTCAAATTATGAGCACTTTTCTCAAACTGTGGAAAATATTTATCGATTGTTTTTTCACAAAATCTGGGAACCAAACGTATATTTTTTGCTACATCAAAATATTCTGATTTCGACTGGACTTTAGTGTTGCTTTCTTCTTTGACCATTTCAATTTTCAGTTTTTCCATCTCTAGCCTTTCTCTCATTTCAAGTTCTTTTAATTTTAATTCATCTTCTTTTATTTTCTCCCTCTCCTTCATTTCCAGTTCTTTTAATTTAAATTCATCTTCTTTTTCTTTTTTCTCTATTTCCAACCTTTCCTTCATTTCCAGTTCTGCTTGTTTTAATTTAAATTCATGTTCTTTTAATTTGAGTTCATGTTCTAATTCAAGCTGTTTTAATTTAAAGGCGTCAATATTGTCTACCTTAAGTTCAAGAGCCTCTTCACCTAAAATTTCTGTGTCAACTAATTTGTCTATAACCAAATTTTTTATAATTTGTTTTCTCATAGATACTTTAAAATCTAATTTCAGATGTTTAGCGAGCAACACTAATTCCTCTTTCTTTAAATTATCAAACCCCTCCAGGTCTGGCGTTTTCAAAAATTTACCGGCATCAAATGCCATTTTGTAGAATTTTGTTGGCTAGTTATAATAAAAATACTGAATAAATTTTGAATAAGATATTTTCGTGATCCCGGACGAGCCCCCAATTTCTGTTACGGCCAGAAATCGCCTTTAAATTGTAGCCAACAAAAGACACAAATCAAGTATAAAAATTAACAAGATTTATTATACAAAAGTTTACAAGAAGTATTACACAAATATTACTGTCAACTTAACTGTCAAAATATGAGTCCAATCTTTTATCTTTATCGGTATCCAGTTATCTTTCGGAATCCAATCTGAATATTACGGTCACAATCCAGTATGATGTTGTTTGTAGAAAAAAAGTGTTAATCCAAATGCTATGAATATTAATGTCTATCGATGTCTAAGTCCAAGTCCAAGAGTGATCGTTTAACTTTAGTGTCTGTATATATATAGTTTTCATGGAAGATTCTAGAACAGTCTATAATGGAACATCCTAGAAAGTTACAACAGAAGTTTCTAGTAAAATGTAGAAGTTTATATAACCCATCTTTTCTTAGGATCATTCTGGAAAGTTCCAATCATTCTGTAATTGTTCCAGAGATTTCTAAACTGCACAGTTCTAAAATTATTCTGTAAACAACTATCAGGCCACACAATACAAATCAGGCCAACATAAATAAATACAATAATTACAATATCATAACACAGTCATGAAAGGGAACGAGATTGTAGTTACTGCGCAAGGAACATATCCGATATCATTTGTAAAACGATTATTCCATAACGGTCAACCAACTCGTGATGGCTTCCGTAAAATTTACGAAGGGATAATTTCAAATCACTGCCGAACTTGTAGAATCAATAAATTGAAAAGCATATGGTCAATTTAAGTTATCAAGTGGAACATTGATCAGATCCCGTTTTTTATTGGGTTCTATTTCTTGAGAATTGTAAAGAAAACCGTAATTGTTAATGATAATGACAAATGCTTAAAGCATTTTAGAGAATATAGGAACGAAGGATCCTGATATAGAAAACGTGTTATAGATTCAGAATGTTTGACTTGCTCTTAAAGAAGATTAAGTCGTTTAAGCTTTTACAGACCAACTGTTTTGTCTTCAGCACGTCTGAAAGTTAAGATCTTTAAATGTTTTTTTATTTACAAAATCGATGATATATACTAGTTTTTAGTTTAGAAAATACAATGAATGTTCCTAGGAATAACATAGCTATAAATATGAATGATAGTGCATGACGTCGATAACGAACTGTCGATTATGTTATGTATACATAATAAGATAGAATAGATACAAAGGGACTTCAATCCATTGGACGATGCAAAGATCAATCATTGAAATAGAACGCAAGTGGGCAATGTAAGATTCGTGTAAAAAAAGTTTCTTTAAAAAACAATGATAACATCAGAACTATGCAAAGATCAATCATTGAAATAGAACGCAAGTGGGCAATGTAAGATTCGTGTAAAAAAGTCTCTTTAAAAAACAATGATAACATCAGAACTATATTAACAGATAGCACCTTGACCGAAAATTAAAAAAAAAAACGAGGATATGATGAACAATCTTTAAAGCCATTACAAAACAAGTAAAGATTGAGCAAGAAGAGTCCACATAAAAACGGAGGTAGACTCATTTGCTCTCGACGGACCAGCATTTTATTCAATAAGAGAAAGTGAATTTTCTAATCGTCTAGAAATCAATTATGTCATTACACATATAGAAGGCACCTTATAGTGTGTTTTAACTTCTTTGCAAATAAACCATACCTTAAAAATAATAGATAGAATAGATTGTTCATTATTTCGGGTTAGTTAACAAACACAGTCATTTCAAACACAACTCTGCAAATTTTCAGTATCCATTCATTTTCGATTACAAAAACAAAATCGTTTGATTTGACAATCTAGTACAGAAAATAAAACTTTTTAACGTGACACAAACTCAAAAATTAAAATCCAGGTTAATTTAAAATTTCAATGTTATCAGTGCAATTTGATCAAAATCGCATTAATCATTTAGTATTTTCGATGTCAAAACTATACATGACATGAGAAACTTAATGTATATGAGTTTTATTATTTATGATTTTAAAATGTTTTCATCTTTTTAAATTATATTCAATTTAATGTTCTTCCCGAGAGATAATGAAGCTATTAACGTTTATTACTAAATACCGTTGATACAATGATCGATGAAGCGCTAGATTTTATACTTTAAACGATAATGTTAATCGGCAATACGAATATAGTATAACTTTTCTATAATTCCGGGTACTTAGTTATGTAGATGCATTTTATGTTTTTTGAGCACCTGAGATCCCCCAACCCCTTTTTGGTGGTGTTCGTGTTGCCTATTCTTTAGTTTTCTATGTTGTGTCATGTGTACTATTCTTTGTCTGTTTGTCTTTTTTTTCATTTTTAGCCATGGCGTTATCAGTTTATATTCGATTTATGAATTTTGACTGTCCCTCTTTTATGTTTCGTCCCTCTGATATCTTTCGTCCCTCTTTTATGTTTTGTCCCTCTGATATCTTTCGTCCCTCTTTTATCTTTCGTCCCTCTGATATCTTTCGTCCCTCTTGTATCTTTTGTCCCTCTGATATATTTCGTCCCTCTTTTATCTTTCGCCCCCCTGATATCTTTCGTCCCTCTTTTATGTCATTTGCCTTATTCTAATTGCTTCTGTACAACATGTCAACATCAGGAGTAAAGTTATTTCGAATTGTTTATTAGTTTGTTCTTGTGTTGCTCTGTTACACAACTTCCCTAGACAAGGGGAGAATTGAGAGTAAACAAATATGTTTATCACTGCCACTTTATACATATGCATATCAAACATCAAAGACCTACATAGATAGATGGTCGCAGTTACTTTTTATTATTATTGTTTTGTCATATATTGGACTGTTGTTTTTTTCGTTTAAATTGGTTCACTTTCTATTATGTTACTAGCTGACTTCACGGTATTGATTTTGCTTTTTGTTTTTTATGCATTAAGTAAGGAATTGTTTAAAATATGAAAAAGTAACAAAAATGAATATTGACCGGTATATATTGAATAAATAAAGGTCTAATAAGTGATTATTACCATAAACAAACTATATAGGAAATGATTTAAAGCCCTCTGTGTTAAAACTGGTAGTGGTCTTTGTTTATGCCTGTATGTGTCAAGATGATTTATCGACCTTACATACACGTACCACTATTATGTTAATAGTACAAAAATTAAGTCAAAATTTCTCACTGTTCAATCACTTTGAAAATGCAGCTAATATTAAAGTTATCATTTCATTATTTTTGTTGGCCCGGGAGATATAGTGCAGGTAAAACATTTATGTCCCTTCAAATGCAGTTGCTAGATAAATTATCATTTTCATGAGTCATTAGCTCCAGAAAGCCTAGTTGTTGTCCAAAATATTTCGAAAGGGGTATTTTTTACCAAGAAAAATGTGAATTTACATCACAATCAATCGGTCTATTAAAATTGACATTACCATGTTTTAAATGACAAACAACAGTCGACCAACATATGCTTAAATAAATCACAGTGATGCATCGGAATGATGGGCAGTTTAAGATATACATTATGAGCTTTCATTTGATTAGGGACTTTCGGTTTAAAATTTCCCTCGGAGTTCATAATTTTTGTGGTTTTACTGTTTATCCTATTATGGTCCCAGGAGGAGTGTTGTCTAATTGCCAATAATACCATATCTTCCGATTTTTATTTTTACAGAATTCAATCCGTACATTTTAAGAAATAAATTTTAGGCTAAGACACTTGAACAAAAAGGCCGGAAAATGCAACAAATTCGTGTTTCTCAGAGAGAACATAAAAGTGTGCAAACAGTAAACATGTGATATTGACAACGCCATCGGTAGGTCATGTTTGAAATCCTATAAGATGAAACATACAGACTTATCCGTTACTAGCATGGAAAAAATAAAATAAAGAGAAAACAAACAAACAAAAAACGAATAAGACACCAACAACCAGTCCACTAAGCATATCCAAATATTTGCTTATCAATGGGGTTTTACTTTTAATTTCCCCTGTAAACTCTTTATTTAAATCCATCAGTTATTTGATACCAGTTATCTGATAGAGTTTTTAGTTTCTCTAACCTTTTAGATCATTTTATATCTAATCGTAATTTGGTTCGATCCTTATTGTCTATTTGATTTTTTTTCAGCACCCCTCCATTCTGTATTTTTTTAGCTTATATTTTACATTTTCCAATAATTTTTATCCCTTTAATTTGCAACGTTTGGGCAATTTATCTGTTAGTTTAGCCACATCCAGATTATCATATATACCACTTTTATGACACCAACAAATTGTATTTTTAATTTAATCGCTTTTAATGGTATAAACATGTTTACATAGACGTTACGCACGGTATTGCGTCGCAAGACGTAACATGTATAATTGACAAATTTGACGCTAACTTTGACGTTTTGTTATCAAGAGCGGAGTACCTACTCGATCGACTTTTATCAAACAAATACCATAAGCTGAAGAAATGTTTCAAAATTTATCATGTATAAGGCAATAAGAATAGTTTTTATTTTCTGATCTGTGATTAGATGATAACAAATGCAATTTTTGTCCGATTTTATTTTGAATAGAATACATAGCAACCTTTAAAAAAAAACTTGCTTCCGGAGGGACACATGAGAAGATAAATTTAGCCTGAAAATTTTTTTGACAAATTGAACATAAAAATTTATGGCATTTATTTCATAAAAACGGTCATATAATAATTCAGCATTATTTCTTTTTATAATGATTTTAGTTGAAATGATTTTTTTTAGATTGAACTCAATTTTGTCCAATATCTGTGCGAGTTTTCAGACTATTTCTCGATCTTTTTAGCACTGATGGTTTAATTTCACAAATACGTAGACTATTTATATAGTTGTTTAAAATTTATAAGCCCTTTGTAACTCGGATTCTAATCGGTTTTTAAGGTAGATAGGGTGTCTTCCTCCATCTTGGATTTTGAAATACTAGAAAACAAGGTCTAGATCTTTGATGAAATGTGCAAATTTTTATAGTAGTAGGTAATTAATGTGTAAGAATTTTCATTATAATATAGAAAATGCCATGTTTGATCATATTTATGATTGTATTTTACAAAAATAAGAATCCTTTTGTTTGATTCATTTTTTTTCAACTTTGTCAAATAAGGGGAGGCAACTCAAATGCAAGGGTAGATAATCCAGATAGTGTTACTTTTACAATAGAATGTGTTAGGAATTTACCCATTTTTACATGTAGCAAGAAAACGAGTCCGGTGACCCCATTTTTTCTTTTTCTTATCTGATAGCATAATATTGAAGCTATCTTCTCATATTTTATCTCAAAATTCTATGGTGTGGTTTGCGTTTTATGGCGGAAAAATGGGTTTTCCATGCATAATCTATACAAAATCTTGACAATTTTGAACAACCTGTAGCGTGAAAATAAGTCCGGTGACCCATTCTTTTTATTAATGTTTTTAAACAAGCAGGATATGAACTACATTTTGGCAAATTATTAAAAGATTCTATGGATTATAATTTAGACACCCCATCTACCTTAATCTACAAAGGTGTTTTAGATTTGCGTGAAAACTTTTGTCCATAACAAATTATCCCTCGGCCCATCCCCCTTTTTCCCCTGTGTCTATAAAGGGTTTATTCCTTATGTGTGTATGTTTTTCTAATCTGAGTGTTATTTTGATTAAGCAGACCATTTTGGAATGAACATTTCCCGGCATAATTTTAACTGCCTGAATAGTTCGTAAATAGTGTGTATTTGTATAAAAGACGCCACTGTGCAGAAACGCCAAAATGACAACCTTGGACATAATGGCTAGACATAGGGAATACTTTCTGAAAAAAATTGTAAGGTCATAATGTTAGTGAAAACACCCGACTCATTTAACCATTTGTATGAACTTATAGTTTGTATCTTATAAATATGTTAGTTTTGTATTATAAATAAAATTGAGAATGGAAATGGGGAATATGCCAAAGAGACAACAACCCGACCATAGAAAAAAAACAACAACAGAAGGTCACCAACAGGTCTTCAATGTAGCGAGAAATTCCCGCACCCGGAGGCGTCCTTCAGCTGGCCCCTAAACAAATATATGCTAGTTCAGTAATAATGAACGCCATACTAATTTCCAAATTGTACACAAGAACCTATCTGATGTCAGAAGATGTAAACAAAGAAAATAAACAAAATGACAATAATACATAAATAACAACAGACTACTAGCAGTTAACTGACATGCCAGCTCCAGACTTCAATTAAACTGACTGAAAGATTATGATTTCATCATATGAACATCAGGCACAATCCTTCCCGTTAGGGGTTTAGTATCATACCATCATAACATATATGAGAAGATCATAACCCGAGGCATGCCAACTACTGGTTTTTGAATAAATGTGTTAAGTTCCGATGCAAAGACCCTATAAGTGAATCAAAATTAACGCCAAAATATGCAATCTTTAATGACCTGACAACAGTATCGTAACTATATCCCTTCTTAATAAGTCTATTCAAAGATTTTGTTAGTTTTTGAGGTGAATACTGACACCTTTGTGCTTTATAAAGAATTTTTCCATAAAAAATTGGATGTGAAATACCTGAACGTATAAGAAGTCTGCATGTTGAGCTATATTTACGAATGATGTCCTTATACCGATGATTAAGTAAAAGTTTTGACTAGTTTGTGATATCGAAAACCCTGGTGTAATAATTTTTCAGTAATACATAAATTTCTCTCGTTAAAATCTAAAACAGTGTTACATACACGAGCGAATCGTACAAGTTGAGATATATAAACACCGTAAGATGGTGACAAGGGAACGTCACCATCTAAAAATGGATAATTAACGATAGGAAATGAAAAATCATCTCTTTTATCATAAATTTTAGTATTCAGGTTTCCGTTAATGATATAGATATCAAGATCGAGGAAAGGGCAGTGGTCATTGTTAGTATTAGCTTTATTTAAAGTAAGTTCAACAGGATAAATTTCTTTAATATACATTCTGAAGTCGTCATTATTGAGAACCAAACTATCATCCAAATATCTAAAAGTATTATTAAATGTTTATCAGATGTTGTTTCGATGGGTCTTTGTTTATTTTTGTCATGCACATTTAGTATTTATACAACATGTTTCACCTAAGTAATGGACAAAAATAACGTTTGGCCATAGTGGCTAGACATTTGATTTTTTTTAAATCTGCTTCAAGAAAACGTTTTTTTTTACATTTGAAACTTTGAAAATGTTCATCTGTTTCTGAACTTTCTATTGAGTATAGTTTTAATATGATTTGATTATTCTATAGGGATAATAATAAAACTGAAATTTTGTTAAACTTTCCTCAAAACTCATTAAGACAGGTTCCTCTGCTGAATATTTCGTTGGAGGCTGGGTTCAAATTTCAGCCAATACCAAAAAACGGGTAAGATGTTATAATATAAATCTAGTAGGAAGCTGATATATTAAATTTCGCAGATTTTATGTCCAAAATTACAACGGAACATAGAGCAATGCTTTTAATTTAATCTGAAATGTTACGCCGGACATACAATTTTTAACGCAAAAGTAAGATTTGTGAGTTCAATAAAATAAATGTATGGTGCAGAAATTTATAGAATTCACTTGAAATAAGAAAAAAAATGTCCGGGCCTTTCTGTAGATATATGCATGTTGGTGATTTTATTTTTTATAGGTAAATGGTTGCTGTTCTAAAATCATATAATAATGTTATTTTAATCCGAACGCATTACCGTGTGTAACGTCATAATGTTTCGGAATTGTAAAGCTAATACCTTATAATATTGTTCATGACATTTGAAAAATATTTCCCTTGTTAATAGTTTGAACATCAGTCCTTCGACACAAATATTCAAATTTGTTTTGTTGATATATATATTTCCCCCTTATAATCGTAAATATCACTTCTAGTGTCATAACGAAATTGCTACTGCATACAATTTATACCGACGCTATGCAAGTAGAATTTATAAAACAAACATCTGTTGTAATCATGTCATATTGTCTCTGGTAATTAAAATGCCGGTATAGGATCTACATGCACACTTGATTTTAGAAATCTGGCCCCTTGTTAATTAGTTATAAAACTGTTTGCAATATTACAACTTCAATATTCACATTAAACATCTACTTTAATTGATCTATCTCATGCTTTATGTTTTAATCTTATCAGATATTTCAAATATTTTTTACAACATGAACAAATGTCTATCATTACAAATGTAAAACTTATTTTACTTGTACTTGTAAATATATGAAACCATTTTATTTTTTTAATTGAATTGTGTATTTTTGAGTACCCTGGTCCACGCTTATAGGAGAGCATTGGGATCTAGAAAATCAATTAAATGTCAAAATATTACCCAAGATCCTTACGGTTTACACAGAGCATGCGTGAATACTAAAATGTCCTTATCATGTTGTATATCTTTTGAGTCAATTTTCTAAAATTTTGTTTGATTCACCGTTTCTCTACTTTGTTACTTTGCCTTTTACCGATAATTTGTTATTGTATTCGCTTGTTGTATAAGCCTTTACTTTCTTTTCTTTAAACCCGTTCAATACGCGTTGGATAAGTAATTATTGTCTTTGTATATCAATTAACAACTAAACTATAGACTAAGTACCAAAAATATGTCTCACGAAACATCCAAACGACGATATTTAAGGTGGTACCCAACACTTTCACTAAAATCAATTTGGCTCGTTTAATTTTCATAAAATTTAGTCAAAGTATTTACTTTGATCCTTTAACAAAAATATATAAATTTCAAAAATTTTCAACCAACCGTTTTGTCAGAAAAATTACACTGGTTATATAGCAGTTTGACAAACACCAATTTTGATCATTAAGAAGCTTTATATTCCCTTTACAACACAACGTTATTAAAACGTTTGGCTGATTTTACAGAGTTATCTCCCTGTAGTGTTAGGTACTACCTTAAGATATTTTGAGGATGTTCTTTTGGTTTGTACACTGTCTCTTTAAACATATGCCTATATATCCCAAGGAGGGATTAAAGCTTAATATGAGTTGTTTTTATTAAAAAAGGACACAACAGAATTCGTGTTTTTTTTCAAATAGTAAACACCTTTCTGTGTTAAGCATAAGGTATATATATAATACACGAGGTTCAGGATAAGGGATGCTGATCTGAACTAATCAGCTATGTATACAACCACTAATTCATTGCCCCAATGGCTATATATGTTATATAATGCAACTTCAAACATTACATTAAACAATTGGCAGTCATTTCATGTAATTACTATACCTGATCTAGGCGTGTGCTAACAATTCAACATACCTTAAATTGACTATTAGAGTGTACTGGTTTCCAGAAGTTTGATAGTACAGATTACATACTTTTACCACCTCGTAATGGAATTTCTATGAATTCAGAATGATTTTCAAAACTTGATTACTTGGAACCCCAGGTTCAATAGCGTATACGTGAAACACCACTAATTCGGACAGGCAAGAAAGCACATACCAGAAAGTAGAACAAAGTTTACACAAAATAGTTCATACACATGCGTGTTATTTTCAAAATTTGTAGAACATTTAGGTATTGTTGTTATCAATTGAAAGCTGTGTAATTGGTGATCATTGTAGGACACTTTTTAACATATGGTTTTAAATATTGAGAAAACATCGCTAATTAAAAAAAGGTCACATTTTGCTTGTCTGTCAGATCTGAAGTACCTGTTTTGGTACATCCGAATTTCCGGAAGTTAGTTCTTTCTAATATGCCATATAAACTAAGGTAAATTTTTGTCAGTACAAGACACAATAAAGTGTTGCTTTGACATGCACTGATTATCACTTTATTTGAACTGAAAACAAAAGATCTGTGCCTGCTTAAAATTGAGAAATTTAACGTAGAAATCAATGGGGCCATAAATTAGTGGAATACTCCCTTCTAAGTAACAACCCTTTCTATAACAATCATGATATGAAACACACGTTGTGGATTAGCCTAACTAGTTTTTTGTTTAATTTGATTGAATTGCCTAATATTAATAACAAAACATCCATAAATAAACGGAAATAAATAAACATAATACATGTTTTCTTTAAATTATAAAGAATATGTCAGATATACTTGATAATTGTATTACCTTGTGTTTCCTTTCCGGCAATATATAACATGTTTCTGTGACCGAATGGTAGTTTTCATAATTCAATTTTTATCTAATGTCAACTATTTTTATGATGATATTCGGTAATGTACCAGCCATCTATAGTGACTATAATTGCCTTGTGCGTTAAGTTACATCGTAGACCGATCAGTGTTTACTAGTATACTGTCAAAATCTATATAATGCTTTTGATCCTTTATTGACATTTAAGTGTAACATATTTAAAGCTATGGATAAGTGTTATACAAAGCATGCTGCTATTATCAGAAGGTAAGAACATATTTATATAATTTAATTTTTGATGGAACACGTCTTCTGATTGGCTGACGTTATTTTGTTATCAGCCCATAGACATAATTTGGTCATGTGACCGTGACGTCATCAACGTTTTTTCATGGTTTTTCACGCGCGCGTTATTCAGTGTGCACCACATTTTTTATGTTATTTCCTCATAGACAGAAAAATATTACAGTCATTTCTTAATTGTTAAGCAAACAATATCAAGATAATAATTTTCTAATGTTGCCCATGTAATGTATGTTTTGTTTATAAAATTATTACTGAACATTTTGTCTGTACTTTATTGTTTTAAAAATTATCATTTGATGAAATGGTGAAATTAGATAGGAAATTAACCACATACGGTGGTTCTCTTTCATGACTCATTCGAAAATTAACGTATACCCTTCTTTTTGTGGACTATTTAGAAAAATGCTTTTCTTTAGTGAAATATAAGAAAATCAACATGCATTTAATCTTTTTTACCTCCCCCTTGAATAATTATAGTAAAAATGATATCTTATTCTTGAAACGTGTTTCCAATAATTTCTCCCACAGTGTAATCTTAATTAACCAGTCATTCTTATACATTTGTATGAACCTTCAAACCATGCTAAAAGTTCAATTTTGAAAATATCTTAAGACTGAATTATTGAGCATGTGTTATGTTTTATCTGAGACAAACATTACAAATGTCTATATTGGAAATTACATATGAAATATCGTAATTCTATAAACATTTGTAGTGTATATTCGACATGTAATTTCTAGCTATTTCCTATGTTAAAGGACTATAATAGTATTTAGACACTCGCAAAACACTCATGTATATATTGTTACACGTACTTACAAAACACATTTTGAATTTTTATCTTTGGAGGCGTACTTAAAACTGACTTTAGATAGATAGGGTGTCTTCCTCCGACTTGAATTTTGAATTCCAGAAAACAATCGGTCTAGATCTTTTATAAAATGTGCAAAGTCTGAGAGTAGTAGGTTCAATTAGATTTGAGCGACTCTTTGCTCGTTTTATTTTCATATCAGTCAAAGAATGACTGGTAAATAATAGAATCGTGAAATTTGTTGCCATAAATAACTTAGTGTTTATTCAACTTTTTCATAGATACATAAATTTGTTTTATAAATTTTCGGCTGTTCTGTATTTGTTTTTTAATTAAATAAAGATAATAAAAGTCAGTATTATTATTTGGACATATCACAGGGTAACCTTTCAATCAGAAGACAATTGACTTGATCTCGATTTTTTTAAGTAGTTTATTAAAAGATATCATATACTTGTGACATCATTTATCTGTCCAAAGAGACTAACAAAATATGTTTAAATGCATTGGTGTATTTAACGTTATCACCAAGCTTACCACAATAATATATATTTATTGTAAATCGATAACATTAGTTACTACATTTAAGTCTTCTAAAACCTTCATTCATGGAAAGATAGTTATGTTTTATTGATACGTGCATTATGAGTTCAATATAAGATATTTAAGAAAGAGTCTTGTTTTAGTGAACAACGGATACATGTAATATCCAGTAATTGACACCGGAAAAGGTTAGAATAATTACATAATAAAACTTCTCCTTTGAAATGGCAAAATTACATTAACTTTGAGTTATGGTAAAACAACCAAAGATTCACCAATAACCACAAGATATTATTTTGTTTGAATGGTAGGTACCCAGTAACGGTCCAATAGGAACTAAAAAAGAGAACACATTATTTGAGTCTTTACTTTTACCCATAGACAAAACACGTCACACTGTAATTCAAACTAGCAATGCACTTGCATTCTTTTAGAACATATGGTATGGAACTAATATCACTGCGTGACAAATAAAAATAAAAATCAGGCCAGATATGATTGACAATTTGAAAAGAATACAACCGGTTGTATTTTCAACAATGAGCAAGTGAAACACCGATATGTTCTCTATAAAACATTTGACATCATAAAAAATAAAAATGTACAAATATAAAACGAAATGATGACATAATGTAAGGTAAATCAATGAATGAAAAGTAAACAGCACTCCTGTACCATCCTTCGTTTTTAGATCTTGAAAAATGATTTTCTCTTCTCTTTTTCTCTCTCTCATTTTTTATTCAATTCCACGAATATGCTGCAACACTACTGAGTGTAACATGTTTCTTCGAATTTTGTTGTCAAGTAATGTGCAATGCATGTAAGGAATTTAATTAAAAATCGTTTTATAAAATAATATGTCACAGCTGATGACTATCAATTTCTTTAATAGATAGATTCATTAAAAATAATGATTGCAACCTAGGATTTCAAATTATTGGCCTCTTTGATTAAGGCAATAACAATAACTCTTGCCAATCTAAATTACATGTTTATAACTTCATTGTTTATTAAACGAATTTATTTTAGATGAATGAGACAGTGTAAGGAACTATAATTAAATCTGAGATAAAATCAGGATGTTATAGCATCACATGAAAAGTAGAGGCGAACGATATCAAAGGGATATATTCAAACTTCGTAAACAAACTGACCATGTCACGACAGATCTTAGTTCCTTTAAAGTTCGACATTCTTTCTGTGTATGTGTAAGTTACTACGTGTTTTATCTGTAAAAGATTTATCTACTTTGCGGTTCGTGTTGTTTATTCTTTAGTTTTCTATGTTGTGTCATGTGTACTGTTGTTTGTCTGTTTGTTTTGTTCATTAAATGTGACTGTATATCTGTGGAAAGACCTATTGTATTTGTTCTGATTATTATTAATTTATTTTACTTTTGGAATTTTTGTTTTTGCAATATGTCGCTTGGATATTTCTTATATTGTTACGTACATTGTATGCGTTTTTATATGTCATCCTGTTAAGACGAACAATTTGAAATGTAAGAGTTATCTCCCTAATCACTGTAATCAAATGTGTGCATCTTCTTCGTAACAAGAAAATCTTTTTCTATTGTGTTCGTTACAACTTCAGGAATTTTTAGCTAATTTGGATCGAAGTCATTCGACGAAATTTTATAGGAGTTATCTACTTTTACGAAATAAGTTTGTCGGTTTATTTATTTAACTAATAAACCTTTAACCGTATAACCCTGGAACTTTTTTTATTTCAGGTTCTTAGATCCTAAAGTAGAAAGTGAAATAAGGTCAAAGGTCAAGATAAAGTTCTAAATTTTGACTTTTGCTTTTTTTTTTTTGCATTTTCTCAAACATTGTTAAAGGTATATATATTAAAAAAAACGGTACAAAATGTTTGCTTAATTATAATGAAAAATGTTTCATTTGGTCTGAAACAATCCAATGGCATCTTATAGGAGTTACTGTCCCTGAAATGTTTAATTATAAGGTTCATTGATTATTACTTAAACTTTGTTTATTATAAAGCCATATGACCTTTAACTAAAGGTTGGATGACATATGACCATGAAAAATGTCAACCGAAGTGGCCTTGAGAAAACCGAAAATAATCATTTTTGCACTTTTGTCATGAAAAAATACTAAAAATTCATATATTTTGTTATTTAGATACACTAACTTATCACTGAAGACTAGAAATGACTTTTCATCAACCGGAAGTGGCAAATAATCTCCTGGTTTTAAGGCAAAAGTATATAGAAACTATATATTTTTGGAATCAGTTTGAAAGAAGCTATCATATATGTAAGACCATATGACACATTTACTTCACAATTAGTAGCAAATATTTCCCTTATTTCACTCATAAGTATATGGAAACCACTTATGTATCGCATCAGTATAAAGTAACTAGCTTCTTTTCAAATTTCTTTGATGTGGAAAGACCTTCAATTGTTCTCTGAAGAATTGTTTTTTAAATTATTTTTAAAATTGTTCAAACCAACGGGGGAAAGTTATGTGTACGATTTTTTTCTTTTCTCCATAAACAGAAATAAAGAATTTTAAAGCAAATTTAGATTTTCCAACTACTCGACACTTTTACATGTTTCAAAAATTTACACTGTTTTTTTTTTTTTTTTTATAAATGTGCAAAACTTGTTGACTTGAACTTATTACAAACTCGTTTAAGTCTTACTGTGTACGAAGCAAAATGTGTCATCTATATATGATGCGTGATGACAGAAAAATTAATCAACTTAAAAGTACATAGAATTTGAGACAATTCATGTTCTTTCTCTCTCTCTCGGAGCAAAACTGCTTATCTGTTGAGGACAAAAGAGTTCAACCCTAGTTTTGTGTGAAATATTGTTGCTCAATCTTCCTTTTTTTGTAATGCGTTTGAAGGTTGTTAAACATATCCTCGTCCTACTTTAAAATCAATTGCTCTCTGTTTTAACATGTCGATTATAATTGTGGTATTCTCTCTTTTATTCAAAGAACCTGACTTTGCCCCATTTGCCTTCTATTTCGATAATCATTGCCTCGACCAATGATTTTAGTTGTCCCTTAGTATCTTTTTCAGCTCATTATTCATGTTATTAATACACTAAATGAGTTTCCAAGATTGAGGGTTCGTGTTGTTTATTCTTAAGTTTTCTATGTTGTGTCATGTGTGCTGTTGTGTGTTTGTCTTTTTTAAATTTTAGCCATGGCGTTGTCAGTTTGACTGTCCCTTTGGTATCTTTCGTCCCTCTTTTTCGTTGTCGATATAATAAAAATCCTGTCATTCATATTGATTGGTATGTTATGCTTAGAAATAAGTATAGCATTGGCAACACTAAATACTTGTATACATCAACAATAAATAAAGGCAACAGTAATACACTGGTTTTCGAAAGTTATTGAAGTATTTATACAAATGTATAAGAAAGATTCGTTAATTAGTACACTGTAGGAGAAATTAATAGATACAAATTTAAAGAATATGATAATCATTTTTAATATAATTATTCAAGGGGGTTCTAAGAGATGAAATACATGACGATTTTTTTATAATTTACTGAAGAAAAGCACTTTTCTAAATAGTTTGTAAATAAGTCATGAAAGAGAAGGACATTGATGTGGATAATTTTCTATATATTTTTATCAATTTATCAAATGATAATTTTTAAAACAATAGATTACAGATAAAATGTCAAGTAATAACTTTATAAACAAAACGTACTTTGACAACATTAGCAAAATTGTCATCTTTATATTGTTTCCATTCACAATTAGATTTGTTCTTACCATCTGGTAAAAGCAACTTGCATTGTAAAATATTTACCCACAGTGTTACACTTAAATGTTAATCAATAAATTGAGGCATTATATAGATTTTTACAGTAATAACTATTATCGGTCAATTATGTAACTAAACGCACAAGGCAATTGGATAAATTTCATCATGTTTATAGGAATAGTAGATTACCGGAATACCATCACTACAATAGTTGATATATGATACAATTTAAATCACAAAACATGCTTTTTTGTCAGAGAGACAGATCATATGTTGCCGGAAAGGAAACAAGCGATAATACAACTATCAGTTATATCTGACATATTCTTTCTACTTTAATCAATGCATATCTGATATTTACATTATTTCATAAATATACTCTTTGCAAAAGACTCCTATATTAAGATGTTTCTCTGACCAAAATGTAGTTTTCATAATACAAATTGTATCTGATATCGTCTATCATACTGTTGATATTTTCGTAATCTACCAGTCCTATAAATTTACTATAATTGCCTTGCGCGTTAGTTACATCGTTGAGTGATAAGTGTTAATACTGACAATATATATATATAATGCCTCGAATCATTTTATTGACATTTATGTGTAACATATTTAAAAGCTGAGGATACATATTTTTTTGTAATGCATGCAGATACCATGAGGTTAGAACATATCTATTTGTAAAGGAAACAATATAATTATTTTCTAGTGTTGTCCAATTACGTATTTTTTCAAAAAAATAGTGACCGGCATTTCGTCTGTACTTTTTTTTTTAAACATTACCAATTGATAAAATGGTTAATCATATAGACAATTATCAAAAAGTTCTTCTCTTTCTTGACTTATTGGAACAGTAACGTAAAGTGTTTTCTTGCGTGGACTATTTACAATTTTCATTTCTCAAATGAATTATTAGAAAGTCAACGTACATTTCCTTTTTTTCAACACTTTTGGATAATAAGAGTATTTATCGTATTTGTTCAAATTCAATTTCAACAATGATACATAGAGTGTAGTTGTATAAATTTAATATGCAATTCAATTGAATTTGTAACTTTGGAAAATTTTGTTTTATAACTGCTTTTTGGTATACTTTTTGCCTTGAGGAAAGTAAACTAAAATTTACTTGTAAACGAAAACCCATATATAATATAACTGTCAAGCATGCCATGCTTCTGACTAGCGTAGTCCTCCTCATAGATTTGTATACGCACCCAGAAACATGCTCAAAGTACAGGGTTTTTTTTGGGGGGGGGGGGAACTAGTATAATTGTGAATTATAAGAAATTTGATAATAACGAATAACATAATTCTATAAATATTGGTAGCATATATTTCGACAGATAGTTAAAGGACTATAATAAGACCATCGCAAGACACCTATATATTTTTGGTTACATGCACTTTTTGAACCTAGTTGCATCGACAATACCTTTTCTTATTTCAATATAAACATGAGCAATATAAAGCGTATTGGTATGTTTGCATTTGTTGTCCTTTTCTAAGACCCTTATCAGTAACGAAAGGGAACCAAAAAGAAACCATGGCAGCGAAAGAAATAAAAAAAGTAGTCGGTGTTTCATTTACTTATCTACAATGTAATAACTTACCTTCTAATAAAACAGTTGTACTTACAGAATACACAAAATGTTTAGAGTACTAGTCTGTATTGTTAAATGTTGACCAAAATGTAAAGATATACTGAAACAATACCAAGTCAAGTGCGTGTAGAGACATAATTGTGTTATAAATCAAATGCATGTCCTAGTCTTTGCAAATATAGAATTTTAGAAAATAGAATCTTTGAAAATAGAATAATAGAGTTGTATTTATGTTTTAGTCTGTGTTCTAAACGGTTCCATAATTTGTATTTGTTTTACGTTATAAAAATGAGACAAAAGGATAAAACATATGGATGAACCAACACTCGCTAGCCGAAAACAGTCTACAAAATGCAATTTAAAAACTTACAACTATTAAGTTTAAATAAAGGATTTCCCATTATGTAATTTTAAAGGTTTGTTTTGGCATAAAAGGTTCACTCCCTTAGCAAGACTTGTATCAATGTTCCTAATATGTTTGAATGATTAAAAAAGATAATAAAGGGAAAACAAAACAATTAAGAAATTGATTTAAAACAAACAGAAATGATGACACTCTAGTATAACTTGCATTCTGTGTGCAAATCGTTCATGTCGTTCGAACATTGTGTGTCATATTTTGACATCTAATTGAATTTCTGGATTTCTAACCTCTCCTTTAAACATGGAACCATGGCACTAGATAAATACTTATTTTTCAGAAATTAATGGCTTAATAAGATAACAAAAATATTAATAAATTGAAAAAAAAAATATGTATAGTATAGCTCTTTTCAATTCCTTTGAATATTTAACATAATCAAACATTTGCAATGATAGTCAGGTGTCCATGGTGTAATTCATATTTAATATATCTGCTTAAAATTAAAACATCAATTACCAGATATCTGAATAAAACCACATCATGTGGTTATTTCAATTGCAACATTTATCAATAGCTTTATAACCAACTAACAAGGGACCATAGTTCTCAAATTAAATGAGCATGTTTATCAGATAAAGGTATTTAAATTCCCATACATAATGTGAAATGTATAAAACATTAAGAGCAATATAATTGCAGATGTTATTTTTTTTTCATTTCTCATTTTGTAAAGTTTAAACATATAGTTCAGCCTTATCTGTTTTTTACAGAAATTTACGGGAACAATACTGTTAAAAAAATAAACTACAAAGATATGGTATTGTTGCCTTTGAGACAACTCTCTTCCAGAGATAATTATAGGATAAACAGTAAAATTACAATATACTGAGCTCGGAGGACAATTGCAAACAGAAAGTACCTAATCAAATGGCAAAACAAAAGCTCAAACACATCAAACGAATGAACAACAGCTGTCAAATTTTGTGCATGACACCAACATTTTTTTGTAGAGAACATACTTTTGTACGCTCCGATATTAATGAACCATAACTTTTTACGTAGTATTTCTGTCATTAGGTATGATCTTTATTTAAATATATTTCCTTTCCATTGAATAAGTAACTCGACTATTATCATTGCTGTATATCTTAAACTGCCCACCATTCCGACGCATCCCTTTAATTTAAACATATGTTGGTCGACTGTTGTTGTAATTTTGGACATGATGATGTCAGTTTTCATAGACCCATTAATTTTGATGTGATATCAGTTTTAAAAGACCCATTCATTTTGATGTAAATTCACATTTTTCAAGTTAAAAGAAACTTTCAAAATATTTTGGACCAAAACTAGGCTTTCTGGAGCGGATGATATCTTAACTATCAATTGCATTTAAGGTGGTACCTAACACTACAGGGAGATTACTCTGTAAAGTCAGCTAAACGTTTTAATAACGTTGTGTTGTAAAGGGGACATTAAGCTTCTCAGTGATCAAAATTTGTGTATGTCAAACTGCTATATCACCAGTGTAATTTTTCTGATAAAATGGTTGATTCAAAGTTTTTTTTTATTTTTGAAAAAGGGTCAAAGTAAATACTTTGTTAACATTTTATGAAAAATAAACGAGCCAAATCAATTTTAGTGAAAGTGTTGGGTACCACCTTAAGGGAGTAAAATGTTTTACCTGCACTAGGCCTTCTGGGGCAAACAAAAATCATGAAAGGAAAACTTAGATATTAGCTGCATTTTCAATGTGGTTGACCACTGAGGAATTTTGACTTCAATTTTGTACTATTAACATAATAGTGATACTTGTATTTTAGGCCAACAATTATCTTGACAGACGCTGTCATAAACTAAGACCACTACCAGGTTTTACACAAAGGACTTTTATTGGCCAATATTCATTTTTGCTACTTTTCAATATTTTTAAAAATTCCCCAGTTAATGTATATTTAACTAAGAGCAAAACTAAGACCGTGAAGTCTGCTATGATATAAATTGAATAAATTTAAATGAAAAAAACAAAAATGTCTAATATATGACAAAACAATAATAAAAAAGATTGCGACCTTGGAATTATAGGCCTTTGAATTGGAATATGAATATGTATGCAGGGATAAACATATTTATTAGCTCTGAATCCTTCCGTAGTCTATGCCATAAAACCAGGTTCAACCCACCACTTTTATTCCCCTTTAAAAGTGTCCTGTACCAAGTCAGGAAGATGGCCATTGTTATAATATTGTTCGTTTCTGTGTGTGTTGCATTTTAACGTTGAGTCGTTTGTGTTTTCTCTTATTTTTGAGATAAGACGTGGCACGGTACTTGTCTATCTCAAATTCATGTATTTGGTTTTGATGCTATATTTGTTATTCTCGTGGTGTTTTGTCTGTTGCTTGGTCCGTTTCTGTGTGTGTTGCGTTTCGGTGTTGTGTCGTTGTTCTCCTCTTATATTTAATGCGTTTCCCTCGGTTTTAGTTTGTTACCCCGATTTTGTTTTTTGTCCATGGATTTATGAGTTTTGAACAGCGGTATACTACTGTTGCCTTTATCTATGACAGTGGTTTAAAAAAAAACATTAAATTTGAAATAACTTCACTCGTGTTATTGTCACGTTCCATAGAATCGATTAAAATAAAGCAAATGACATAAAATGTATCTTCATCATTCAAAGTCCTCGGAATTATAGAAAACTAATACTATATGTGTAATACCGATGATTATAAAAAATAATGTTAAGTATTATCATTACCATTTGAAATATTAAACTAGTACTTCCTCGATCAAGCAACGATATTAAGTGTGAAACTTTAATTGCTTCAACTCTCGGGAAGAACATTAAACTGAATACAATGTGAAAAAATGAAAACAGGATTCTAAAATCATAAATAATAAATTCTTATACATTACGTTGATCAAATTTCTCATGAAAAAGACGTACAGTTTGGCGCCGAAAATACTAAATTATTAAATGTGATTCTGATCAAATTGCAGAGATAACATTGAAACTTTAAAATAACCTAAATTTTATTTTCCGATTTTAGGTCACGTTAAAAACAAAGTTTTATTTTTTATACTAGATTGTACAATCAAACAGATTTTTGTTTGTATTCAGAAGTGAATAATGACTGCCGTTAATTTGCGAATTTATGTCTAAAATGTTTTTGTTAACCGACCTGAAATAATGAACAATTTAATCTAACTATCATTATAACAAATATCGAATTATGACTTTTTTTAAACCGAACTTAGATATTCTGAACAATAGGCAACTTTTATGAGTTTCCAAAGTTTTAAATACGGTATTTCTTTATATTTAATGGGCAACCATTAGGTTGATTTTCATTCAGACTTATTTAAGTGTCAGTGTGAACACGCTATAAGGTACAAAGTCAGGAATATGACAGTTTTTATCCATTCGTTTGATATGTTTGAGCTTTTGATTTTGCCATTTGATACGGGACTTTGCGTTTCATGTCTGTTTTTCATTTTCATTTTTATCGCAGTCATTATCACAAAAAAAAAATGTTTACAATAATCTTACATGCCCACTGTTCTATATGTCGATGATCTTTTCATCGACTTATGAATTTGAGTTGTGCCTTGATATCTTTTCTATCTTATTAAATATACATAAAATGAGCTTCCAGAATCGACAGTTCGTTTTAGACATCAAGTTCTATCATTCACGTTTAAAAGTATGTTATTCATATGGACATTCATTGTAGTATCGAAACTAAATAACAATATATATCATCGATTTTTTTTCAATAACGAATCATTTGTAGATTTGAGTTAAAGAAAAACTATTTGGTCTGTATAAGCTACGAAAACCTTATATTCCCTGATAACAAGTTACAAGCTATAAGTTCTAAGTTATACCCCTAGTTTTTGGTGGAGTTTGTGTTGCTTGTTTTTTAGTTTTCTATGTTGTGTCGTGTTAACTATTGTTTGTCTGTTTGTCTTTTTCATTTTGAGCCATGACGTTGTCGGTTTATTTTCGATTTATGAGTTTGACTGTCCCTCTGGTATCTTTCGTTCCTCTTTGATATTCCAATGGAGTAATATAAAACTACTTTTCGATGAAACAAACAACAAAATGGAGAAATGAAATTAGTCCTAAAAAATTACACAGAAGGTAGCATAAACTCTCTGACAACATATTCGCAAAGTGAATTTTGATAGTTGAGATAAAACGTCTTTTATCATTTAATTTGATTTCAAACATCACAAACAAGTAATATGGTACAACCAACTGATATGATTGACTGGCAGATGACTATCTTGATAACAGCATTTGTTCAATTATAAGGTTAAAAGAGAAATGAAAATAAACAATTACATTGAAATGTTATAGGATGATATAGTTAAACTGTATGATACACATATACAATGTATATGAGGATCCGTAGGAGGTTTTATCAATTTGAAAATAATTGACAAAACGTACGGAATAAAGGACCAAAGAAACAATAGACAAAATAGACACAATAGACAAACATAATAAAGAGTAGAAAAGAATAGGTGCACAGAAAACAATGGATGAAGAAAAATGAAAAGAAATAAAGGCGAAAGGGCTCCCTTATCTTGACCCTCGGGAATGATTTATATACCTTATGCTCAACACGGAAAAGTTTATCAATACAATTTGAAAAATAACGAATTCTGTAGTGTCCTACCTTTAAACAAGAACAACTCATGTTTTGACTTAATCCCTCCCTGATACATTAAGGCATATATTTAAAGAGGCAGTGTACAAATCAAAAGCATATCTTTTCATCTTAACTATCGTCGTGTGGATGTTTTCGTGAGACATATTATTGGTACTTATATAGTTAAGTTGTCTATTAATATACAAAGAAAAATAATCCTACGCGTATTGAACGGGTTAAAAAATAGAAAGTAAAGGCTTATACAACAGGCGAATACAATTACAAGTTATTGGTAAAAGACTAAGTAACAAAGTAGAGTAACGTTGAATATTTTTAGAAAAAATATCCAAATGATTTTCAACATAAATGATGACCCGCTAGTATAACTTGAATGCTCTGTATAAACTATTAGGATATCAAAAGGATAAGGAACAATACAACTAAATATCATATCTCCTTTCAGTTTTAGGGTTGAAATGAAAGACCGTTATGCATGATGTAAAAAAAATATAAAGTATCTGCTAAAAGTTAAAATCCCAATCAAAAGATATCTAACTAAGAGCACATAATGTAGAGATTGTAATTGCAACATTTATCAACAGTTTTATAACCAACTAACAAGGGACCATATTTCTCAGATTAAATGAGTATGTTGATCGGATAACGTCAATTTAATTCCCATACACAGTGTGACATGTATAACACATTAACAGCAATTTAATTGCAGATTTATGGCTTATAGTACACAATCATGATGGTATTTGAAACGCGTAAATAACCAACACTTGACAACTATTAACAAGGGAAGAGATCTCTCAAATGTCATGAACAATATGATGAAGTACTGACTTTTATAATTCCGAATTTGTAGACAGCATAAAGGAGTAAATTGCAGATAACATTTGTTTGTGTCATAACATCGGTACTTATGAATGTCTGGATGGGACTATAAAAATAAAATAATGCTCATATGTCGCAGAAAAAAAGTGCAAAAAATGTGAAAAGTGAAAAATGAGCTACAAAGGGAATGGAGAATAGAAGGATGCTGAGATATAAACAAAATAGACGATAAGGATCAAATGAAACAACGAATAGAGATTAAATGATCTAAACAGTTAAAGAAACTGATAAAACGAGGGACCCCAGACCCCCTTTTATCTATCAGATAACTGTTTCAAAATAACTAATGGAGTAATAAACACGGTTCACAGAGGAAATCAAAATTTGATAAATATGTAGTAGGATATGGTTAGCAGACTGTTGCTGGTGTTTTCTTCGTTCTTTGTTTGTTTGTTTGTTTGTTTATTTATTTATTTGTTTGTTTGTTTGTTTTTGTTTTCATTTTTTGATGCTTTAATGATATCGGAAGAGTCTGTTCGTTTCAGTTGTAGTTGCCATTTTACAGTATTCCAATCATGGACTTACGCGTACGCTGTTCATAACATTAAAGGTACCAATTTTCCTGCACCAGATGCGCATTTCGACAATACAGGTCTCTTCAGTGATGCTCGTGGCCAAAATATTTGAAATCCAAAGCTTATATAAAAGATGAAGAGCTATAATCCAAAAGGTCCAAAAAGTATAGCCAAATCCTTGAAAGGAATCAGAGCTTTGCATGAAGGAGATGCATTCCTTAATTTATAATAATTTCTAACATTTTGTAACAGCAAATTTCAATAATACAAAAAAAATCCGTATTTTGATGCCAATACCGAAGTACTGGCTACTGGGCTGGTAATACCCTCGGGGACTAACAGTCCACCAGCAAATGGCATCGACCCAGTGGTAGTAATAACATTAACGGTACCAATTTTTCTGCACTAGATGCGCATTTCGACAATACATGTCTCTTCAGTGATGCTCGTGGTCAAAATATTTGAAATCCAAAGCTTATATAAAAGATGAAGAGCTATAATCCAAAAGGTCCAAAAAGTATAGCCAAATCTTTGAAAGGAATCAGAGCTTTGCATGAGAGAGATACATTCCTTAATTTATAATAATTTCTAACATTTTGTAACAGCAACAAATCCGTATTTCCATGCCAGTACCGGCTACTTGGGTGGTAATACCCTCGGAAGAGGCATCGACCCAGTGGTAGTTATAACATTAACGGTACCAATTTCTCTGCACCAGATGCGCAATTCGACAATGCAACTCTACTTTCCGCTATATAGATGATGTTCTTTCGCTAAATAATTCAAAAATTGGTGACTATTTCGAACGCATCTATCCCATCGACTTAGAGATAAAGGATAATACAGATACAGTTAAGTCGGCATCATATCTTGACTTACATCTAGAAATTGACAATGAGGGTCGGTTGAAAACAAAACTTTACGATAAAAGAACTGATTTCAGCTTTCCAATTGTGAACTTTCCATTTCTAAGTAGCAACATTCCAGCAGCACCTGCATACGGGGTATATATCTCCCAATTGATACGATATTCCCGTGCTTGCATTTCCTATCATGATTTTCTTGATAGAGGGTTGCTGCTCATAAGGAAGCTATTAAACCAAGAGTTCCAAATGGTGAAGTTGAAATCATCCCTTCGTAAATTTTACGGACGCCATCACGAGTTGGTTGACCGTTATGGAATAACCGTTTCACAAATGATATCGGATATGTTCCTTACGTCGTAACTACAATCCCCTCCCTTTCATCAATGTGACCTACCGAATTAGACTATTTACCGAATTTGTTATCACATAAGCAACACGACGGGTGCCACATGTGGAGCAGGATCTGCTTACCCTTCCGGAGCACCTGAGATCACTCCTATTTTTTTGTGGGGTTCGTGTTGTTTATTCTTTAGTTTTCTGTGTTGTGTCATGTGTGCTGTTGTTTGTTTGTCTTTTCATTTTTAGCCATTGCGTTGTCAGTTTGTTTTAGATTGATGAGTTTGACTGTCCCTTTGGTATCTTTCGTCCCTCTTCTGTTAATGGTAACTGTGCGAAAATACCCACGTTTATGTTCTCTGGGGAATACGAAATTGGTGCATTTTCCAAACATGTGGATATTTTGCTTAAGTGTAAACATATAGTTTAGCCTTACCTGTGTAGTGTACAGCATTTTACGGATAAAAGACTGATAAAATGAAAAAAAGAAGATATGGTAGTATTGTCATTGAGACATTTCTCCTCGAGAGACCATAAAATGACCAAAAGGTAAAACAACAAGAATACTGAACTCCGAGGAAAATTTAGAACGAAGAGTCCCTGATCAAATGGCAAAATCAAAAGGTCATACAGATCAAACGAATGGACAAATTGCTGACTTGGTACATACATTTTCTTGTGCGGAAAATACTTTTCTTCTCTTCAATATTAATGTACAATAACTTTTTACGTAGCATTCCCTGTAATAAAGTCTGACCTTTATTTAGATATATTTCTTTTACATTCAATTAGTAACTCGACGGTTAATAATAGTATATAGCTGAAATTGCCCACCATTTAGATGCCATTAATTTAAGCAAATGGTTGGCGACTGTTGTTGTCATTTTAGACATGGTGATGTCAGTTTTAATAGACCGATTGATTTTTATGTAAATTCACAACTTTCATGGTAAAAATACCCCCTTTTAAGATATTTTGGACCAAAAATAGGCTTTTTGAAGCGAATGACTGATGCAAAATAATATTGTTACTATCAATCGTTTTAAAGGGAGTTAAATATTTTACCTGCATTGGGCCTTATAGGACAAAATGAAATGAAAACTTAAATATTAGCTGCATTTTCGATAGGATTGAAAAGTGATAAATGATGACTGCATGTGACAGTGTACTATAACATTATAGTGATGCATGTATTTTAGGGCAATAAATAATCCTGACACATGCAGGTATAACTAAAGACCCCTACCGTTTTTTACACAGAGGGCTTCGAATCATTTCCTACAGAGTCTGTTTTTGATAAGTATGCCTTATTAGACCTTTATTTATTCATAGAAGTTAGCTAATATTAATTTTTGATACATTTCCGTATTTTGACAATTACCCCCTTAGTATATAAATAATAAAGAACAAAATCAATACCGTGATCTCAGCTATTATTAACATGATATAAATTAAATCAATTTAAACGAAAAAACCAACGGTCTAATATAGGACAAGCAAATAAAAAAGACCACCAAATTATAGGTCTTTGATTTGGGATATGCATATGTATACTGTGGCAGAGATAAATGTGTTTTTTAACTCTCAATTCTTCCCTACGCTAGATCAGTTGTGTAACAGAGCACCATAAGAACAAACTAAATTTGAATTTAGTTCACCCCTGATATTGCCACGTTCCATAGAATCGATTACAATAAAGCAGATGACACAGCATGCATCTACATAAATCTCGGAATTACAAAACACTAGTACTATATTCGTATTGCCGATGATTGAAAAAACTTCAGTTAAGTATTATCCTTATTATTCTAAGTATAAAACCTACCGCTATTGATCATTGTATCAGCTGTATTTAGTGTGGAACTGTAATTGCTTCACCTCTCGGGAAGAACATCAAATTAAATACGATTTGAAACCCTGAAGACAGCATTCTAAAACCATATTTAATACATCTCTAATACATTTAATTGATCAAATTTCTCTTGCTATAAAGAAGCCTAGTTTTGACATCGAAAATACTAAATAATTGTGAACTTGGTCAAATTGAGTAGATATCATTGAAGCTTTTACATAACCTAGATTTTATTTTTTGAGTTTATGTCACGTTGAAAAAAGGTTTCATTTTCTATAGTAGATTGTTCAATCTAACGTGTTATGTTTGAAATCGGAAAGGGATAATGACATCCGTTAACTTGTAGATTTATGTTTGAAATGTTAATAGACATGAAATAATGCACAATTTAATCTAACTGACTTTAAAAATCAAACTTAGATTATCCACACAATCAAAACCTTTTACGTGTATCCAAAGTTTTAAAAACTGTTCTTAATTAGAATTTATGGTAAAAAATTAGTTAAACTTGCTTCAGACTTGTTTAAGCGTCAGTGTGACCACACTATAATGTCCTTTTTATATGATGTATATGTGTGATAAGGTAAAAAATATTTTTTTGACGACTAGAAAATTCACTTTCTCTTAGTCAGCAAAACTACTGGTCCGTCAAGAGCAAATGAGCACAACTCTGTTTTTGTATAGAATCTTGTTGCTCAATTTTAACATGTTTTGTGATGCCTTTGAAGGTTGTTCCACTTATCCTCGTTTTCTTTTTTACTTTAAGGTGGTACCTAACACTACAGGGAGGTAAGGTCAGCTAAACGTTTTAATTACGTTGTGTTGTAAAGGGAATATTAAGCTTCACAGTGATCAAAATTGCTATATAACCAGTGTAATTTTTCTGATAAAATGGTTGGTTCAAAATGTTTGAAATTTTTATATTTTTGTTAAAGGGTCAAAGTAGATACTTTGTCAAAATTTTATGAAAATTAAACGAGCCAAATTAATTTTATCGAAGGTGTTGGGTACCACTTTAAGTCATGATGTTGTCTGTTGTTAAAATAATTTTGAAATTCAAAATGCTGAAAATGTAACGGTAGTAACCAAAAATCTGTAGTGCCTAAATTTCAAGTACAAATAAAGTACTGTAAAATACAGGTACCTAAATATTACAATAATTTTAAAGTAACAAAATAGTACTGAATATTAATAGTAGATTTCCAGTACTACAGATTTTTAGTACAGAAATAGTACCTATGCAAAAGTAGCTGTGTACAAGCTTGGTAGTGAAACTTGTTCACACTGTGAATTCAATTAACCATAAAATGAGATTTTTTATGAGGTTTCAAGAAAAGAAAATAATGGTCAAATAGCGTAAAAAAAGTGCAAAACAAGCAAACAATATAAAAAGTGGTTTTATGTGTTGTAGACATGTCAAGAATAACTGTAAAACATACGATAACTACAGAAACGAAAGACGAACATAATAAAGAAGATTAATCTTTTACAGATAAAATATGTATTAACTTACACCTACACATAAAGAATGTCGAACTTTGAAGGAACTAAGATCTTCCTTGTTTCCATAGGACATATTATCACCGTAGGACATTGTATCACCGTAGGACATGGTATCACCGTGGGACATGGTATCACCGTAGAACATGGTATCCCCGTTTGTTTTTGTTTATTTGTGTTGCTCAATCTATATTTTTCTATTTTGCAATTTGTCTTTTTACAGTTATTCACCATGACATGGTCGTTTGTTTACGACTTATAAGTTTAAATATATCCCTTTGATATCGTTCGCCTATCCTTTTCACGTGAGGCTATGACATCTTGATTTTATCAAAGATTTTATTATAGTTTGTAACACTGTTTTTTTTTTCAACTAAAACACATTCATTTAGCAAACGGTTGAAATCATTAACTTCAATGTATCCATCTATTTAATAAATTAATAGTCACCAACTTTGACATATTATTTTATAAATCGAATTTTAATTAAATGCATTGCACAATCTTTGACACCACGATTGGAAAAAAACATATCACACTTAGTAGTGTTGCAGCATATTCGCAGAAAGAAAATAATAAATGAGAGCGAGAAAATGAGAAGAGAAAAATTATTTTTCAAGATCTACAAACGAAGGATGTACAGGATTGCTGTATAGTTTTCATTCATTGATTAACCATACGTTATGTCATTATTTCGTCTATTTCAAAATACTTACTTTTTATCATGGCCAAGGTTTTATAGCGCTAACTTATCGGTATTTGATTTTCTCGCTCATTGTTGAAAGTAATACCGGTTGTATTCTTTTCAAATTGGCAATCCGATCTGGTCTGATTTTTTTTTTATTTGTCACGTAGTAATATTAGTTCCTAACCATATAAAACTAAGAGAATCCAAGTATATTGCTAATGTTGACTTACAACATGACGAGTTTTGTCTGTGGATAAAATTTAAGACTCGAATAATGTTTTCTCTCTATGCCCCTTTTTAGTTCCTATTGGCCCGTATCTGGGTACTTACCATTCAAACACAATTAACATCTTGTATTTATTTGTGAAGATTGGTTGTTCTAACATCATGATATATGTACAACAAAACTCTCTCTTTTATCTTAAAGTTTATGTAATTTTGTCGTTTCGAAGGAGCAGTTTTATCATGTAATTATTCTAACCTTTTCCGGTGTCTATCGAGAATTCAATCTGTAGTTAAATAAACAAAAGACTCTTACTCAAATGACTTATCTGGAACTCTTGACGTACGTATAAATACAACATAACGACCATTCTATGAATGAAGATTTAAGAAGCACTTATGTTATCGATTTACAACAGATGAACTACTGCGCTTATCTTGGTAAAGACGTTACATACATCAATGCGTTTAAAAAGATATTGTTAATCTCTCTTGACAGACAAATGATGTCACAAGTATAAAAAATTGAATGTGATATTTCTGAAAACATGTTAAATAGGACTGTAACAGAACAGCCACACTTTGAAAAACTAAATGTTTGTGACTGTGAAATAATTGAAAAAACGCATTACGTTATTTATCGTAATGAATTTGATACCAGTCTTCCATGAAATAAAAATATAACGAGCAAAAAAATCCCGCTTAAATGAACGTTAATTTAAGAGTAAAATGTATAATTGTGCAATAATATAACATTCTTTTTTTAGGGGGAGAGTCGGTCATGTACTGTTTTGGTAAAGTGCCGAATTGACCATGACGTCCTTTTTTATCATATCATCACTCCCCAGTCCCATCTATCCCTCGATATTTGTCAAAACTGAAACACGTTGTTGTTTTTCTATTTGAAGTTTAATCCACCACTAGAGTAAGTTTACCTTTTATATTTGTGCTCATTTTTTATATCGTTGTTCATATCGTTGAATTATACATTTGATGCAACTTCATATTTAATTATTGGTGTTCATTTACGCACGACATGAAAAAATATTACCGCTGTGAATTTACAGTATTGTTTGTATTTTTATGTATGCATTTGCACCTTAAATTCCACTCATTATTTGTCAATCCCACATATTAGGATTATATTTATATTATTTTTGTGTTTTATTGATGTAGACAAGGGTCACGCTCAAATTTTCTAGAAATACAGTACCGCACAGTTTTAACGTATGGAAATTATTTATCGTGCACGGCATGAAAAGTACAGTCAATGACATATGCAACCTGTCATTTTTATTGCATATTAAGATACTTGCGTGTAACCTTTTTCCTGAAATATCGATGTTGTTTTTCGAAGTGTAGTGTACAAGAGTTACTTGTATTGAACTATATAACCATTTTCTTTGTGAATGTACTACTTTTTGACATTTATTGTATAAGTGTTAATTTAATAGTTTGCTTATGATTGTTATTTTGTACTTTCAGTTTTTCACCCTCTCCGGAGGTCTGTATACGAATAAACAGTTGAACTCTCAACGACTTATCAGTACAGGTCATGTTTTGAAATTGTTCTTAATTACCCGATTCTTACAAAGACTGGTACTTATATCTTTAACGTCATTAAGACTCATTAATTTGAAAATTTACAGACTTAAGAAAAGGAACGTATAACAGTGCGTTGAAATCACAACGTCTTTTATTGATTGTAAACATATGTTTAACATTTGGAGGACAATTTCTTTAAACGAAACCAAATCAGCATTCCAATGGGAACCAACTGCACCTCCCTTCTCTTGGGATTTTTTGTATTATTATCATGCTGACTCCATATTGAAACTTCTGTACCAAGTCAAAGAAATTGAGAATGAAAATTTGGAATGTGTCATAGAGACAACAACACGACCATTGAAAAGACAACAGCAGAAGGTAACTAACAGGTCTTCAATGTAGCACTCGGAGGCGTCTTTCAGCTGGCCCCTAAACAAATATATACTAGTTCAGTGATAATGAACGCCATACTAAACTCGATATTGTACACAAGAATCTTAAATTAGAAGTAATACAAGACTAACAAAGGCCAGAGGCTCCTGACGTGGGACAGGCGCAAAAATGCTGCTTGGTTAAACATGTTTATGAGATCTCAACCCTCCCCTATACCTCTAGCCAATGTAGAAAAATAAACGCTTAACAGTACGTACATTAGAATTCAGTTCAAGAGAAGTCCAAGTCTGATGTCAGAAGGTGCAAACAAAGGAAATAAACAAAAAGACAATAATACACAAATAACAACAGACTGCTAGCAGTTACCTGACATGCCAGCTCCAGATTTCAATTAAACTGATTGATTTCATCATATGAATGTCAGGAACAATCCTTCCCGTTAGGGGTTTAGTATCATACCATCATAACATTTTTGAGAAACATAACCCGTGTCATGCCAACAACTGGTTTTGGAATAATTGTGTTTAGTTCCGATCCAAAGACCCTATAAGTGAATCAATATTAATGCCAAAATATGCAATCTTTGGTGACCTGACAACAGTATCGTTACTATATCTCTTCTTAATAAGTCTATTTAAATGTTTTCTTAGTTTCTTTGTTGAATATACTGACATTTTTGTGCTTTATAAAGAATATTTCCATAAAAAATTTGAATGTGAAATACCTGAACGTATAAGAAGTCTGTATGTCGAGCTTTATGTACGAATGATGTCCTTATACCGATGATAAAATTTAGTAAATGTTTTGACTAGTTTGTGATATCGAAAACCCTGGTATAATAATTTTTCAGGAGTACATATATTTCTCTCGTTAAAATCTAAAACATTGATACATACACAAGCGAATCGTACAAGTTGAGATATAAAAACATCGTAAGATGGTGATAAGGGAACGTCACCATCTAAAAATGGATAATTAACGATAAGAAATGAAAAATCATCTCTTTTATCATAAGTTTTAGTATTAGGTTTTCCTTTAGTGATATAGATATCCAGATCGAGGAAAGGGCCATGGTCATTGTTAGTATTAGCTTTATATGAGGATAAATTTCTAAAAGTATTATTGAATTTGTTTATCACATGTTGTTTCCATGGGTCTTTGCTGATTTTTGTCATAAATTGTATCTCGTAGCAATACAAAAACAGGTCCACAATAAGTGGTGCACAGTTAGTCCCCATTGGAATTCCGATATACGGAATCTCCAAAGCGAACAAAAATGTTATCTAGTAAAAATTCAAGGGCAGATATAGTATCAAAGCATGTCCAATTGACATCGTTTTTTTGTTTTTTTTTTGTTTATTGCTACTAAAAAAGGACCTAAATGAGTTTGAACATATAAATTCACACTCTGACTTTTTAAATGCTCATTTAATTAGGTTTTGAATTTTTCTTAATGAGAATGTGAGGCAATGTGGTATATAGGGTAGAAAAATCAAAACTTTGAACAGATTCAACATCACCAATATAAGCAAGAATATAAGTAAGAACGTATAAACGTTAGCATTATACGTCAATGACCTCATCTGTAAGCCCCACCTACATACCGGAACTACTGTATTTCAACAACAACGTCACGTCACAACCATGGCAACGTGTAGAAACAATGGTCAAACTTTTATGAATTTCCTTAATTTATAATAATTTCTAACATTTTGTAACAGCAAATTTTAAAAACACAAAAAAACACCGTATTTTCAAACCAGTACCAAAGTACTGGCTACTGGACTGGTGATACCCTCAGGGACTAACAGTCCACTAGCAGAGGCATCGACCCAGTGGTAGTTATAACATTAACGGTAACAATTTTTCTGCACCAGTTGCGCGTTTCGACAATACATGTATCTTCAGTGATGCTCGTGGCCAAATTATTTGAAATTCAAAGCTTATATAAAAGGTGAAGAGGTATAATCCAAAAGGTTCAAAACGTATAGCCAAATCCTTGAAAGGAATCAGAGAGCTTTGCATGAGGGAGATATATTCCTTAATTTATAATGATTTCTTACATTTTGTAACAGCAAATTTTAATAACACAAAAAATCCGTTTTTTCATACCAGTACCAAAGTACTGGCTATTGGGCTGGTGATACCCTCGGAGACTAACAGTCCACCAGCAGAGGTATCGACCCAGTGGTATTTATAGCATTAACGGTTACAATTTTCCGGCACTAGATATGCATTTCGACAATACATGACTCTTCAGTGATGCTCATGGCCAAAATATTTTAAATCCAAAGCTTATATAAAAGATGAAGAGCCATAACCGAAAAGGTCCAAAAAGTATAGCCAAATCCGTGAAAGGAATCAGAGTTTTGTATGAGGGAGATACATTCCTTAATTTATATATTATATTGAAACTGAGACGCGAAATTCCTTAAGTACATGTAACGATAAATATATAGGTGTCTTGCAATAGTCCTTACATTATGCGTCGAAATATACATATGTTAATTGTTATTTAAATTGCTCATAATACACAATTGTACTGTTGCCTCTAACAGTACATTACGCCTCAAGATTTTTCCTAAAACTGTACTTTGAGTGAATATACAAATTTATGAGAAGGACTACGTACATACATACAAGGACTACAAGTGAAAGCTTTAAAACCAGGTTCAAAATATATAAGTTTACTGAAAGACTTTCCTCAAGGAAAACAGTATACATAAAAGCAGTTACAAAACAAAACACTTTCAAAAGTTACAAGTTCAATTGAATTGTATAATGGTTTTACACTCTATGTATCATTGTTGAAATAGAATTTGAAAAAAATATGATAAACATTTTTTTTTATACAATTATCCAAAAGGGTTTTAAAAAGGAAATGTACGTTGATTTTCTTAATATTCATTTGAGAAATGAATATTATAAATAGTCCACGAAAGAAGATACGTTACTTTTCGAATAAGCCAAGAAAGAGAGAAACTTTAAGTTTGATAATTGTCTTTATAATTCACCATTTTACCAATTGATACTGTTTATAACGATAAAGTAGAGACAAAATGTATGTCACTAATTTTTATGAAATACCTGTTTTGACACCTAGAAAATTATGTTTTTGTTTCCTTTACAAATAGATATGTTCTTATCTAGTGGAATCAGCAAGCATTACAAAAACATGTATCCTCAGCTTTTAAATACGTTACACTTCAATGTCAAGAAGATGATTCGAGACATTATATAGATATTGTCATTATAAACACTGATTGGTCAACGATGTGACTAACGCGCATGGCAATAATAGTAACTTTATAAGAATGATAAATTACGAAAATATCAACAGTATAATAGACAATATTAGAAACAATTTGTATTATGAAAACTACATTTTGGTCAAAGAAACATCTTAATATAGGGATATATTGCAAAGATTATGCAAAAGTGTAAATATCAGAAATGTATTGATTAAAGTATAAAGGATATGTGAGATATAACTGATAGTTGCTTTATCGTGCGTTTATTTTCCGGCAACATATGACATGTCTCCCTGACAGAAAGGATATAAAGTGTATCTAATATCAACTATTATAGTGATGTTATTCCGGTAATCTACTATTCCTATATACATGATAAAATTTATATAATTGCCTTGTGCATTTAGTTACATCGTGGACCGATTAGTGTTAATACTGAAAAAAATATATATAAGCCTCAATTGATTTATTGACATATAAGTGTAACATATTTAACAGCTATGGATAAATGTTTTCCAATGTATCCTGGTATGCCAATAAGGTAAGAATAAATTTAATTATGAATGGGAAACAATAAGAATGATAAGTGTCCGATAATGTAAATGCACGTGTCGTTTCCTAAAATTATTGACTGACATTTTGTCTGTTCTTAATATTTTTCTAAATTATTAAAGAATAAAATGATACAATTGTTACTTTTTTTTTTGTAATTTGTTTATTTTTGACATAAAGACAGAAAACAATCAAGCAGGATTACACACATGTACAGTTTCAAGTATGGTCTTAAAGATATTATTATTATATGACAACTCTAAATAGCAAGACATACAACAAAATATAACTATAATTTCCGTATCAGTTATAAAATATTTAAATCACCTAGGACAGATAAAATTGTTACTTTATGTATAGATATAGGAAGATGTGATGTGAGTTCCAATGAGACAACTCTCCATTCAAATAACAATTTAAAAAAGTAAACCATTATAGGTCAATGTACGGCCTTCAACACGGAGTCTTCGCTCACACCGAACACCAAGCTAGAAAGGGCCCCCAAATTACTAGTGTAAAACCATTGAAATGGGAAAACCAACAGTCTAATCTATATAAAAAAAAAACGAGAAACGAGAAACAGTTCTTTTCTGTGTGTGTTACGTTTCGGTATTGTGTCACTGTTGTGTAGTAGTTCTCTTACATTTGACACGTTTCCCTCAGTTTTAGTTTGTAACCCGGATCTGTTTTTTTATCTATCGATTTATGAATTTTGAACAGCGGTATACTACTGTTGCCCTTATTTACATGGATAAGTTATCCAATCTAAAGTCGATCTTTCATTACATATTCCAAATATCAATGTAAAGTCTTCTCTCTCGTTTTTTATTAAGAAATGTTATGTTTTTCAATGAATCAATATATACTATAAACCAACTTATTTTCGAGGCCGATTTATTTTCGCAACATTCGCGAGTAGAAAAATAATGCGAATATAAATCACCGCGAATATGTATAACTTGGATCTTAACGTATCAAACTTCATCAAGTAGATAAGAATACCGCGAAATTTAATAGCCGCTAGGTGGATTAGAACATGTAAAATGCGAAATAAAGTATCCGCGAAAATCAGTTGGTTTTCAGTATTTCCTCTATTACAGTTCTGAAGAATTATACTAAATGATGAAAATCATATTCTTTAAATGTTCATTCAACAAATTTTCATATAGTTTTATTCCATGACATTATCATACAGTTCAACAGATAGAGTATCTTTTGTAGGTATTTATATTTAAAACTGCTTTTATATATGCTTGTAAACAAACTTTTTGCATTGAAAGAAGTCTTTGGGTAAATTCAATTTGTGTGTATACGAAATACCATGTATAGCATATCTGTAAACCAATTGTGTTTTTGATAAAAGAATGTTTCTTATAAATTTGTATACATCCTCAAACATGCCAAAAGTATATTTTGGGAAAGAACTTAGGGCATTGCATTCTTGAGCATGTGTTATGTATTATAAGAGAAAAAAGTACAAATTTGAATATCCGATATTAATATCAAATAACACAGATCTGTAAATATTTGAATGCATAGTTTGGCATATAGTTTCCTAAATACTACACTGAGACCATCACAAAAAAAATACGTATTTTCCTTACATGTAATCAGGTGGAAACCCGGTTGAAATAGAACAAAAAAATCGAAGCTCTTTGTTAGAGAAGGCGATAAATGCTTACTGTAATGTTTACTATAGTGACCAAAATTTTAAAAGTTGGTAGAAACAAGTAAAATGACAATTTTCTTCTCAATTACGAAGTGTTTTATTTTAAAAACACCATTTGCATAAGTTTTTAATTTATCTGAACATAGTTAAGCAGAACAATTATGTATCAAGTCGACGACATGGGTATCTTCTGTTGGAAGTAGACAATGCATAACCTCGATTTAAAAACAAAATTACCACGGACGGAAAACATATCTATTAGTTCAGTAATTTTCGTGTCTGCCTTTCCATTATGTGATTCAAGAAAAAATTCCAAAAATAGGTACCAATTGTATCGAAATGAGAAAATCGAGTGCATCTTTTTATGTTAGGGCGTGTTTGAGTTTAATATTTTGTCTTGATATCGTACAAAGCAAGAATATGTCATACAGTCTCGCTTCAGATTTTATCATTTGTATATATCAAAGCTACAGGTTGAGTTTATTACATAAAAAAGTCACAGTACTAAAAGATGAAATATATGGGTCAAGTGAAATACCTATCTAATGAATCACAAAAACAGAGTAGGTGTGTTCGAATAGCTATTTTTTTTTTCTAAAAGTACTTAACGACGGTCTTTCAAGTTGGATGATGAAAATGCATATCTTCGAAAAATTACAATGTTTTGTATGTGATTACTGGGGTTTTTCGTCCTCAACCACTAACAAAATGTAGTCTGCCCTTCCACGAAATATTTAATTCAAATTTTTTGAAATGTTTATTAATTTTCGAAAATTCCACCTGACAACCGATCATACAATAGTTTTGACTAAGTGCAGACAAGATAATTAACTGATGCTCATTAGTTAGTTGATGCATTTGTCTTTTAAAATACAACTGACATATAAGGGCCGTAGTGGTGCAATGTGGATAAATTGATCGGTTTCCAACAGCAAAATTGGCAGCGCGTCATCCCTACCATGGCTTCCAATTCTACGTTTGTGAAAATGAACTGGCGTAATGGGGAGATAACTTTGACAAAGTAGAGTCCTGACTGTAATTCAAAAACACATTTTGAATATATATCTTCCGAGGCATACTTTAACTTGACTTATAGCTGACTATGCGGTATGTCTTTTCTCATTGTTGAAGGCTGTACAGTTTCCTATAGCTGTCAATTTCAGTGTCATTTTGGTCACTTGTGAAGATTTGTCGCATTTACAATCTTACCACATCTTCTTTATTTTTAAATTACCAGTAAAACGTTATGGAAAGTCTTACGACTTGTCTTAGAATAGACAGTGTTAGATTTTGACCTCAGTAAATAAATGACGGATTAATTATTAGATCGTAAATTTCGTTACCATAAATAACTCAATGTAGGATTTTCCCCAAATAGTTCATAGATAAATGAATTTACTTTTTTTTTAGTTTGGCTGTTCTATATAAATATGAAATTGAATCTATATATTTATGTAAACTGATTACTTCAAAAATTGACTTCATCTAACATTCAACTTTAAGTAGATAATAAGGAAAATATTACATTTTGTCTACGGAGATAAGCGAAATAGATATGGTATGACATGATAAGGCGTGAAATTGCATTCATTGTTTAAATTGGACACATTGCAACTATTCTACTAATTATACTGAATGATAATACAATTGTCTTTGTCTGGTGTCTCACTCAAAATTGTTTAGGAAAACAAAACATCGTTGTAACATAACGTGCCTGTTAAAAGAAATTAACGCAAGCGATATAGTATAAAGTATTAAGCCGTCAAATAAAAGTCAGTATTAACATTTTGACAAATTGCAAGCTAACCTTTCATTTTTTTTTTTTTGAATGATAAGACAATTGACTTTATCTCGCTTTTCACTTAATATAGTTTGTGAAAACATAGTATATACTTCTGACTACATTTATTGCACATCTGAAATTAACGGTTTTTATTTCACTTGGAAATCATTGTTATTGCAACTGATGAAAAAAAATGTGGTATAATTGCCAATGTTCACCAGTGTTACCATCAACAATGAACAAAACTCATACCGGAAGGTAATCTACAAAAAGCCTTGACCTTAAAAAAATGTAAGAAATTCAATATAGAAAACAAATGCTATAATTTCTTAATTTATTCAACAATAAACGAAGCCCAAACGACAACGTTCCAACATTCTGTTGGTATATGTATTTATCAGTTTCAAAAGACTATCTTTTAATTTCAATGTCCACGAGTATTCTACAACACTACTAGCTGTTTCTTCGATTTGCGGTGTCAAAAACATTGCAATGCGTGAAAGGAATTTAATCAAGATAAAATTGAGAATGGAAATGGGGAATGTGTCAAAGAGACAACAACCCGACCAAATAAAAAACAACAGCAGAGGGTCACCAACAGGTCTTCAATGTAGCGAGAAATTCCCGCACCCGGAGGCGTCCTTCAACTGGCCCCGAAACAAATATATACTAGTTCAGTGATAATGAACGCCATACTAATTTCCAAATTGTACACAAGAAACTAAAATTAAAATAATACAAGACTAACAAAGGCCAGAGGCTCCTGACTTGGGACAGGCGCAAAAATGCGGCGGGGTTAAACATGTTTGTGAGATCTCAACCCTCCCCCTATACCTCTAACCAATGTAGAAAAGTAAACGCATAACAATACGCACATAAAAATTCAGTTCAAGAGAAGTCCGAGTCTGATGTCAGAAGATGTAACCAAAGAAAATAAACAAAATGACAATAATACATAAATAACAACAGACTACTAGCAGTTAACTGACATGCCAGCTCCAGACTTCAATTAAACTGACTGAAAGATTATGATTTCATCATATGAACATCAGGCACAATCCTTCCCGTTAGGGGTTTAGTATCATACCATCATAACATATATGAGAAGAACATAACCCGTGTCATGCCAACAACTGTTTTTAGAATAAATGTGTTTAGTTCCGATGCAAAGACCTTATAATTTTAAGAGTCGATTTATTAACTCTTACGTCACAGTTGACGTCTATAAATTTCTTAAATGAATAGATTCATTATGGATAATGATTTTCAAGCTAGGAATCTTAAATATGACTTCTTCAATGAAGGCAATAACTATAACTCTTCCGATACTAGCTTAAATTTTTGTTACTTCCTCGGTTGTTATATGAATTAACATTAGATGAATTGGACCGTGTAAGATAAAATTGATAATGGAAATGGGGAATGTGTCAAAGAGACAACAACCTGATCATGGAGTAGACAACAGCCGAAGGCCACCAATGGGTCTTCAATGCAGCGAGAAACTCCCACACCCGATGGCGGTCTTCAGCTTGCCCCTTCACAAATATGTATACTTGTTTAGTGATAATGGACGTCATACAAAACTCCGGTCGTTTTATACAAAAAGAAGAAACTGTCTAACTACGAGACACCTCTAAAGAACAGGAAATACTTTTGATAATATCACCTTTCAAATAATTGAGGTAAACCAAAATTGGGACTCCGAAAGGAGAAAACAGAGTAAACGGTTCTAAATGCATCAGCTACGTACTCTTGAACCTGATGGACTTAATGAAAGTGATGAAAAACAGTTTTAGCCAAAACCAAAGGAAAAAGTTATGAATTTTATTCTATTTGACTAAAAACCCTATTTGTTTAGATTTAAAAACAGTTATGTACAATAAACGGCAAAAATATGTTTCATATAGACATTCAATCTATAAATTTTGTGCAGCTAAAGCTTCAAAGATATTTTTTGTCAGAAGAAGAAGAAAAAAGAAAGTCGTAAATCCGATTTCACCTAGATAGATGCACACGCATGAAGCTAATCTGTTTAGCGAAATATTGCGTGAATAATATATAAAATATAACAACTAATTTTATAACACTCATTAGTGTGTTAAAGTTACATTCTTAGACACTAATATATATCACCAGCCCAGGAGTCAACATTTCGGTGTTGACATGAATATCAATAATGTGGTCATTTTTATAAATTTTCTGTTTACAAAACTTTGAATTTTTCGAAAAACTAAGGATTTTCTTATTCCAGGCATAGATTACCTTAGCCGTATTTGGCACAACTTTTTGGAATTTTGGATCATCAATGCTCTTCAACTTTGTACATGTTTGGCTTTATCAATATTTCGATTTGAGCGTCACTGATGAGTCTTATGTAGACGAAACGCGCGTCTGGCGTACTAAATTATAATCCTGGTACTTTTGATAACTATTTTAACCACTGGGTCGATGCCACTGCTGGTGGACGTTTCGTCCCCGAGGGTATCACCAGCCCAGTAGTCAACATTTCGGTGTTGACATGAATATCAATAATGTGGTCATTTTTATAAATTTCCTGTTTACAAAACTTTGAATTTTTCGAAAAACTAAGGATTTTCTTATTCCAGGCATAGATTACCTTAGCCGTATTTGGCACAACTTTTTGGAATTTTGGATCATCAATGCTCTTCAACTTTGTACATGTTTGGCTTTATCAATATTTCGATTTGAGCGTCACTGATGAGTCTTATGTAGGCGAAACGCGCGTCTGGCGTACTAAATTATAATCCTGGTACTTTTGAAAACTATATATATATATATGTATTTATATATATATATTTATATATATTTATATATATGTATATATATATATATACAACTCGTCTAAATATCAACCCAACAATGTAAGATCTGTAAATTTGCTTTCGCAAAATTTTGGTTCTTCACACAGCCATGTATCACCATTATTGCTAGTGATCCGATGGATAAATCTGTTGTAGAGTTGTCACTGGCTCAGTCGTACTCATAAATATAATTATTTTTTGTGACTGTATCTTACATAAATTTTTAGGATCCTTTACTATAGATAATTTAGCTGATATATATATAAATATATTTATATAAGTCTTTCTTATCTGCATGACATACCACGCTTAACGTTTTTGTACATTATTAGCCTATACTGGTCTCAGATAGAGATTTTTTCTCATTGCCAATCATACCATATCTTTTTTTTATCTCTACAGTAACCAACCAGTTTATATGTGTTTACAGTAAAAAAAAAATGGTCACGACTATATGTTTACGCTTGACAAAATGGCCGCAGGTGATGAATATGCATAAGTTACTTGTTTCCAAAATACCATAAAAAAGGCTAATTTATACAGTTAACGTGTTCAATTAATAGTTCAATCACTAATCAACGTATACGATTTTATAAATCTATTTGGAAAGAGTTCTCTGATTAATAAAAAAGGTATCAATTGGTGAATCTTCAACTATACGTTTTACTGTATACTTTAATACTAATGTAATGAAACAAAATTGAAAAAAAAATCTGCAATTTAATCGCTTTAAATGTTTTATACATTTAACATTGTGTATGAGTATTAAAATACTGTTATCTGATCAACATGATCATTTAATCCAAGAAATCTGGTCCCTTGGTAGTTGATAAATGTTGCATTTGTAATATCCACATTATGTGCTTTTATTCAGATATGTGTTGCTTGGTGTTTTAATATTGAACATATATTTAGAATATCTATTACAGCGTAAACACCTGACTATCATTGGAAATGTTCAAACATATTTAATATTCAAAAGAAATTGAAAAGAGCTATGATGGTTTTTTTTCAATTTACCTTTATTTTTGTTATCCATTAAACTATTAAAACACTGCAACAACAATATGCATCACGGATATATGAGTTGCATGACTGTCCGCGAAGGGTGAATGAAATTCTTGTAATTCATTTTACACACTTCCATTTATTATGCATTCAGTTTTCACACAGGACTTTGGGTAAACCATGCATCCTGAATTTTATTTGAATTAATTTTATTTAAATTCTCTAAAGATTAACAAGATGTTGTCTGCTCTTTAGTCGGGTTGTTGTCTCTTTTACATATTTCCCCATTTTCATTTTCAATTTTATTTTAATTGGTTAAATTCTACAATATAAACGACACGATAGATGCAATTCCTTACATGATGATAAATACATTCAGCCAATTTTCTGCTATTGTATTGTATTGCTGGACTTGTCTTTCACATCTTTCCGAATATTCTACATCAGCGTCTGAATAACTGCTTATCAATAAGTTTAAATATGTTAGATACCAAATTTAAAGTAGAAGGATGCTTTTTGGTTTATAATTTGTAAACCGACTAAATGTAAATATACTTATAATTAATATCCTGACCTACGCATAGTTAGCCATATATAATAACTGTAACACTTATTATTCAAAATTAGGTCAAAACGGAAGTTGTTTATTAAAAATATACTCAGCAGCAAAACACACGCAGTTTTCCCGTTAATTTTCTAAGGAGAAGAAATTTTTCTTCATTTCGACAGGTTTAACAGTTTGGTGAATTGAGATTTTTCTATTTCAGTTTTTAACATTTAAAAACACCTTTTGATTTTTGATTTTTGGTGTTTGATAAACAAATTCATACATACAAGGATGAAAATTTTGAACGTAAGACACGAGTTTCGACTTCAAAAGACTTATTAGAAACGCTCGAATAAAAAAGGCCTAACACTGTACGAATTTAAAAAAACTGAGAACAAAAAAGACTTTAAAAAAAGAGACAAAAGATACCAGTAAAACTTCAAAGTGTTCTTAAATACAGCGAAGATAATCTATTTCTTGGGTAAAAACTTTGTAATATTCTGGAAATCCAAAGTTTGGTAAATTATTTATAATTATTACCATATCAATAATAATCTATGGTATGTCAAAACAGAGATGCTGACAACAGAGCTTGTAATACCCTCAGAAAGGAAAACTTCACAAGCAGTGGCATCGACACAGTGGTTGTCATTTACCTCATTATAGATACAAGGACAAACATTGTGTACGTGATGTGTTCACACAAGACTCATTTGTGACGCACGAATCAAAAAAGTAAAAAAAAGGCCAATAAATATGAAGTTGAAGAGCATAGAGAACCCAATACAATGTGTTGCGAAATGCAATATGGTAAATTTTCAATTGCATGATTAAAAGGAATTTTTTCTGTAATCTCTGCATATGTAACTGCAAGGTTATGATTAAGATAAATTCGGTTGCTACACTTTTTTTTTGCAAAAACAAGATATTATAAAACTACTATACATGATGAGATGTGGAACGATATTTGTATTGCTAAGTATATATTGTATAAATCTTTCCTCTGTACACTGTACATATATTCATCATACACATTAACATCCTGTAACACTACACTGTAAGTATTATACAGATATTTCGCAATTTTGTTTAACCTAGATTTATATTTTAGAAAATGATACAAAAAAAGCACCGTTTTCTCTGTGTTTTGTTACATTACAAATTCATATCATTGTGAACTATATAATAAGGATTAAACATACCTAGTATCGAAGTTAAATTGTTTGATGGTATAAAATAAAATTAGAGATGTTGTTTGCTTTTCATAAAACAAAGACCTACCAGAGTTCTAATGACGTTTATTTAAGCAATACCCAGTTACTGTATGACCTTTAATATTGATTAAAACCCACAAAGCAAAGTCAGTTATAAAAATCCCCAACATGACCTAATGTAATGAGGTTGAGGCTGATGACTTCGGACAGGTGGACGAAACATATTATAAGGTTAATAAATAAGTGGGAGTTCAACTATTGTAGAGATTATCCTCACTCTTGTGAACCTTTTTATCTGGTACATGCGGATTTGTCATGATTGAGTCTTTTACATTGACTGCTAGGTAAAGTTTATATATCGTTTTGTCTTTATAATTAATTCTATCTATTATTTCATGAGAAAAACATGGTTGGACCATTGAAATAAGTCTTGCTGAAGATGTGAACCTTCAATTTCAAAAATCATATCTATGGAGAATTACATATGGAGATTTTTCTTTTCAAATTTAATCGTCTTAAGTTTTTTAAGTTGTGGCTTGTTAACTGTTTTCTGTCATTTTGTCTGGGTTTTTTTTCAAGACTACCAAGTTTTGGTTATTCCTTGGGTATACTTTATTTGACCTTTTTAACTTTTTTGGATTCGAGCGTCACTGATGAGTCTTTTGTAGACGAAACGCGCGTCTGGCGTATATACAAAATTTAGTCCTGGTATCTATGATGAGTTTATTTACAACCACTAGGTCGATGCCACTGCTGGTGGAGATTTATTTCCCCGAGGGTATCACAAGCCCAGTAGTCAGCACTTTTTTTGTGCTGACATGAATTATCATTGATATGGTTATATTTATAAACTACCTGTTTACAAATTTTAAGTTTTGGAAATACTAAGGCTTTTCTACCTCTAGCATAGATTATCTAGCATCGAGCTAGAGATAAAGGATACTACAGATACAGTTAAGTCGGCCTCATATCTTGATTTATACCTAGAAATTGACAATGAGGGTCGGTTGAAAACAAAACTTTACGACAAAAGAGTTGATTTCAGATTTGCATTTCTTAGTAGCAATATCCCAGCAGCACCTGCATACGGGGTATACATCTCCCAGTTGATACGATATTCCCGTGCTTGCATTTCCTATCATGATTTTCCTGATAGAGGGTTGCTGCGCACAAGGAAACTATTAAGCCATGAGTTCCAAATGGTCAAGTTGAAATCATTCCTTCATAAATTTTACGGACGCCATCACGAGTTGGTTGACCATTATGGAATAACCGTTTCACAAATGATATCGGATATGTTCCTTACGTCGTAACTACAATACCCTTCTCTCTCATGAATGTGATCTACCGAATTATACTATTTACCGGATTTGTTATAACATAAGCAACACGACGGGTGCCACATGTGGAGCAGGATCTGCTTACTCTTCCGGAGTTCCTGAGATCACCCCTAGTTTTTTTGGTGGGATTCGTGTTGTTTATTCTTTAGTTTTTTATGTTGTGTCATGTGTGCTGTTGTTTGTTTGTCTTGTTCATTTTTAGCTATGGTGTTGTCCGTTTGTTTTAGATTTATGAGTTTGACTGTCCTTTGGTATCTTTTGTCCCTCTTTAAGCTGTATTTCGAAAAACTTTTAGGAACTTAAGTCCTTAATGCTCTTCAACTTCGTACTTTATTTGACCTTTTCAACTTTTTTGGATTCGAGCGTCAATGATGAGTCTTTTGTAGACGAAACGCACGTCTGGCGTATATACAATATATAGTCCTGGTATCTATGATGAGTTTATTTACAACCACTGGGTCGATGCCACTGCTGGTGGAGATTTATGTCCCCGAGGGTATCACCAGCCTAGTAGTCAGCACTTTTTTGTGCTAACATGAATTAACATTGATATGGTTATATTTATAAATTACGTGTTTACCCAATTTTGAGTTTTTGAAATATACTAAGGCTTTTCTACCTCAGGCATAAATTACTTTAGCTTTATTTGGCAAAACTTTAAGAAACTTTAGTCCTTAATGCTCTTCAACTTCGTACTTTATTTGACCTTTTTAACTTTTTTAGATTCGAACGTCACTGATGAGTAGTTTGTAGACGAAACGCGCGTCTGCCATATATACAAAATTTAGTCCTGGTATATATGATGAGTTTACCCCCCCCCCCCCTCCCCACCTTTTTGAACGTCAAACAAATACAATTAATGAATCTGTCAAACACACACTTTAAAACCACTATATTATCTTATTTTTAAATCTGAATTTTAAAATACATGCTGTATGAGTTATAACAGAATTATGTATGTACACGCACTTGACTTTACTTATTATCTTGAATATACCGTGGAAGTAAAACCGTAGTATAAAAAAGGTAAGTTTTTAAAATAAAATATGTAAATAAATCGCCGATTTTTAATTTTTTTTTATATTTCTTTTACTCCAATGTTTGGTTCTTTACATTCCTGATGAATTTCAACCATAGCAGTACAATTTATTTTGCTCATCTTAATAGTTACATTAAAAAAAAGATTAAAAACGTACAGGACATACAAAGACTTGTACATGCTTGATATTGAAACGATAAGTTTGATATTCCGGTTACTGTGGTAACTTCTTTTAAACTCTATTATTGCATTATCTATTACGATTTCATGATTCGCTGTTACTTTGAACATTGATCCTGTGTTTGAGAATATAACTTTACAATGATGTTGTGAATAAGGCCCGAGATTTAATACGATCCATGTAAAGTGTTTGACTTTATAAACTTATTCTTTTTCGCAGGTTATCAATTATATTTATCATCGTAATTAATGAACAGGTCACATTTCACATGATTAATAACTAATATAAGGAGAAATAATGACACAGCGATGTAATTGATGGTAACACACATATTTTGTATATCAATAAATATCTCAAATGTAAAAGTAAATAGTACGTAGACTAATAAACGATAGTATGATCTAATAATGTATCATACTAGAGGATAATTATGTTTTGAAAAAAGATTAACAAATATAACAGTCTATACAAATAAAAAGAGAATATAATATGATCAGTACTATATCCGACAACTCCAGTGCATCCGTCTTTATGTGCTCATAACATGTTTTATAAGTATTGACCATCTCTCATCGTTAACGTGTATACACATCATTGTATTGTCAGATCAAATCATGCAAATTATTGCAATATTCATCTGAAATTTGAACTCTATATCGTTTGTTTATATTCAAAGGGTAGTAAGGAGATCTTCATTTGTGTATCCTTTTTTTATCTATTCATTCTTGTTCAACCCTTTTTACTCTTGTCTTTCAATGTTTGGCCCTTAGTTCTATAGTTTTTTTTTTTTGCTGGTTTATTATTCGGTTTTTTAAATTTTTTGCCATCTTTTTTAATCTTTTTCTTATATTGTTTTGGTCAATATTCGGCATTGCGTCCACCAAATCCGTACACTTATACAATATAATAATAATTTGAAATGAGGAAAAAAGCACCAGGTGACAGTATAGTATTTATAGATACATCTCGCTTTAATTTGATTCATTAAGGGAGTTCAGTTCCTCCTTATATAAAAAAGACAAGGTTAGTTGTTTCAGCTGAGTTTCATCTTTGTGATGACTTGTATAACTGTTTACTAACTACTTTAATTTAAAAAGTTTAGGCAATGCGAATCGTTCAGATTCTTTCATTTTATCATTATGAGCATTTATGTTATTAACGCTGAGTCGGCAAATACTAGTAAAATTAGAAAAGATATCATATTCGAGTTACATGTTTGTATCTATTCTACATTGAAGACCTGTTGGTGACCTTCTGCTGTTGTCTGCTCTATGGTCGGGTTGTTGTCTCTTTGGCACATTCGTCATTTCCATTCTCAATTCTACTCAACAAATTTCCAATCGGTACTGATACCAATTAAAAATCAAAAACCAGATTAAGGCGAAGTGTACGTAATATAACTACTCAACAGATTTTTTTTTAATTTTACATTTGGATTCTGCTTGTAAAACTACATCAGAATTTGAAATAAAAAAGGGGGTAACCGTTTTCGTTTTCCAGATACAAGCTGTTGAAACTAGCAGCATGATATGCCAGAAATACAAAGGATATATAGGGGTAATCCTAAAAAAAAAATAGATATATTTTATTTTATAATGATTTTCTAATTCGTTGGTCAACAGATTTTTTTTTAAATTCGAAATTCGATCCAAAAATAGATGACGAATCCATTGGTGCAAAAAAATGTCCTTATCCACCGTGCTGGTTTTCGAGCTATATTCTCTTGAAGGTTGATTTTTAACGGAGAATTATAAAATATTCCCCTACGCTATTATACCTATTGTACCGTACAGTATTGTCATACAAATCTTGAGTGTTGTTAACATATTTCCATCAGTATTTGAAATGTAGAAAAAAAAAGAGAAAAGCATAATCGGTTGACATGGTTAATAATGATACAAACTGTAAAAACATGAAAAATGTTGTAGAATATTTCTAAAGCCAAAATAATGCAAATTGGTAAATAAATAGAGTAGGGGCCCATATTTGCATGTGTTTTACTCCTGAATATTTATGATCCCTGAACAATTTAAAAAATGGTTTAACTTTATTAAATAATTAAATTTAATAAACCAACAAAACATATTAGTTTTCAAGAAGTGGCATCCGTTGGGCTTACGATAGGCTGTTTAATGTGGCGAATATAAGCGTCCGACTCTATACTGCAAGTGAAAGAAAATTACTGTATAGACTTAAACTCCATCTTTTCTTGATTAGACAGGGTTCCACATCTTTTTTGAAATATTTGTATTGTTCTAATAATTTTAAATCAAATATAGAGTTGTCCAGATCAGAACAGAATGATTCTATACATATATGAAAAATTCTGTTATAATATTGGGATCGCTTCTTTTCCTTCTCACCATTCCCGGTGTTATTCGGGGTATTGCGTACACAACCCATTCTATCTGTCAAGTTCACACACGTGCACGTGATTCTACAATTTTACTTTAAAATTTCCTTTCTCGATAGCTTTCCCTTTTATTTAACTACACGACAAGGCTTTATCATGGTATCAATGTTTGCTGGAGATTCATTAACAATGGAAATAATTTCTTGTACCATTATTTCTTAAATTTTTACATCTACGACTCAAAAAAATAAAAATCTGCAAATGCATATCATCTTTAGAATGGCTATAATAAGGTCGAAAGAAGAACCCGTATATGAATTTCAGAAAAATAAAACAGATCGGATTTTTTGTATATATTGTTAAGTGTAATTCTAAAGCTTTGTGCAATTACTGTTATAGTTGTATGCTGTAAATTCGCTAGTGCCATATAATGAATGTACGTACTTTGTTATGCTATACGAATGTACGTATGTAATGGTATACTGCTATATCATATATACGATTATACCAAGAGCAATGCAGTGATAATATATTCATCCAGTATGATGCTAAAAATGTTTCTAGTGTACATTCATTTGAATGTATCCAGTATAATGAAAGGGGGTGCCACTTCTAAGCAAGAATCGTAGCTCATAAACTCCATATAAAATCAGGACCTCTAGAAATTTCGGAAAGGCGACAACCTTCCGTCGGAAGTTGGCAAGGAGACTGTTCATTATGTAATGCTAAACGTGTTTATATTGCGTATTGTGTTTGCAAATAAATCGGGTTTGTTGATGTAATATAAAAATAAGGAGATCTATCGGGCGTATTCTTTTCTGAGCGTCCTTTCTGGTCATGTTTCAAAAATACTATTTGTTTTACCAAGTATCATTTAATATATAACAAAATACCTACAACTTGAAATTTAAAGATTGAACTATCAAAATATTGTTTTCAAGAAAATTAGGCCCTTGACCCTTTATTTTTATATATATATTTCAAAAGTATTCATAGACGAAATTAGGCCGTCTAAATTGAGACAATTCTATCGTTTAATGTTTCTGTTATTAGAAAAACTGAAGTTTCCTATATATCATAAACACAATGAAATACCCTAAATGTTGTTAATTTTTCTATGTATTGTTACGAAAAAAACAAGGTCCGCGATCCCCAGTTTGCATATTAAAAGTTGAAATTACTTTGACCGAAATGTCTTTTACAGAAGCTTAAGAAACATGTATCGCCGAAAATTCTGACACCCCAGCTGCCTTATCGAATGAAGTGGATTGTATTCTCTACTTCTGAATGAAACACAAGAATGCACATTTTGCTATCCGTTAGAAATTGAAATTTGATCAAGAAAAAAAACTGAATGTTCTATTTTTATCATACATGTGTAGTTCAACCATGCATTGTTCTAAATTTATATTTTATTCCCAAAAAATAACAACGGAGTAGAAGACATCTGTTTATTTTCGAGTTCTCCGTGGAACTAAGATTTTGATGAGATAGATGATTTACTCATTCTGAGATAGATGTCAAAGTTCTAAATCCTTAGTTTCTGTGAAATATTTTGTATACGGAATCTGATTGATTTTTTCGGGTTTTTTTCTGTGAGATTTGTCCTCCCACTTATACATGTTAATTTAAAAAAGAAAATGTGGTATGATTGCCAATGAGACAAATATCCACAAAAGACCAAAAAGACACAGATTGTTTTACTGGAGGTCGATTACCCTTTACTTTAGTGTACTATCGTTTATACTTTTCACACAAATACAATTTTATTCTTAAATTTTCAATTGCATAAAAAACGGGACATGCCCACGCCTTTCTAGTTCAACACACTTTTTTACGGTTATTTTAGTTACCTTCAAGATTACGCTACAAGAATTCATTCAAAAAATATATTGTGGGGTCATTTTTGATTTTAACGAGTAAAATACGACAAAAAACAGATCCTTTGCTAGATTATTTGTTCATTCCTAATTTCTGTTGAAATAAATACGAGCTATATTATGTACCCGGCGGTTCCTGCATGAGGCTAAAACAAAAACAGTTGCAGACTAACACACAATAGAACCGTGATACTAAAATTTCTGATTGGAGTCTGATAATGTCTTTGAAATTTTGAGAAACTACAGGAATACTTGTCACGGTACTTTTTTATCCCAAATTTATGTATTTGGTTTTGATGTTATATTTGTTATTCTCATCGGATTTTGTCTAATGCTTAGACCGTTTCTGTGTGTGTTACATTTTAAGGTTGTGTCGTTGTTCTCCTCTTATATTTAATGCGTTTCTCTCAGTTTTGTTTTGTTACCCCGATTTTGTTTTTTGTCCATAGATTTACGAGTTATGAACAGCGGTATACTACTGTTGCCTTTATTTTTCGATTCATGATAGACCTCACAAAGTCAATGTAATGATATTTTTTTCTGGATTTCTCTCACATTTGCCCATTTCCCGTTCTTTGAGTAAAGGGAGATAACTTGCGTAACTAACGACGCACGTTTTGTATCCCGATTTCCGCTAGTATACTTCGCCTTAAGTAATGACAATCATATTTATAACTTATACTGTCTGTTTCAGTTTGAGTAAGGATAACCTGTTACCAGTTGAATATGGGAATATTTTCAAAAATTAAAAGAATTTCAAAGTATATTATGGCAATATCTATATTTGAAAACATTTTCTTTCTTTTTTAATGATTTGCAAAAAGACGTTTTTTAACGTGAAAATCGCCTTTGTTTTGTGATGGGACAGGATAAAATTAAGAGGATAGTTAGACATTTTTCTTCAGAAGTGATTATTTTACCAATAAAACAAATGGTATCAAACTAACAATACGTAAAACAAAAATAAACTCTGCTCTGGTTCACAAAAGAGGCAAAATATACCAAATCGGCATCAAAATAAACTCTGCTCTGGTACACCAAAAGGGCAAAATATACCAAACCGGCATCAAAATTCTAAAGTCGAAAACAAACTCACAACGCAATGAACACTAAAAAGACCAACATACATGTTGTTCCCGTCGCTTAAATGAATTAGTTTACCCTTGGACGATTTGATTATGTTATGAAACTCTTTAATCTTGGTTTGTTACCATTGAAGGATTGTTGAATGGTTTTAATCTAGACAAAATTGGGATTGGTTAAGGCGAAGCATGACAAGTTGAAAGTGATATATATATATATAAGCGTTAAAAACAGTTTGTATTTAACGTTCCAGTTGGTATAAAAAGTGCTTTGCTTATCAAAATATTTAAACTGTAAAAAAAGATAACACATAACGAACAAATAATTTATGTATTTCCGCTAGCTCCTCGATGTCAAAGTCAATTTATGTCCGACATAAGGGACATAGCTGAACAAACGACTAATAAAACAATTGATGAATAAACACATTTATGGTGGGCTTTGCCTTATACCTGCTCTTTGGAAGGACTGTAGTCTCTTTGACATATCCCCAATTTCCATTCCCTATTATATAGCTTCAGCATTCAACAAGCAAGTGTGACAAACTAAACATGTAAAACGATAGTAAACAGATTAGTAAGACTCCTTTCTCTAGGTTAACATGTTGTTTAACTTTAACAGGGTTGTAGTTTCCCCGTAAAACAATATCCACTTACGTCATTGTTTTCTTTTCATTACCTGGTTTCCTATATGTTAATGCATAGATGCACTTACAAGTCTTTTCACAAAATTGCAAGACAATAAGAAAAAGACATTTAATGTCAACCAGCAATATGACTTACTTGAATTGTTTCGTAATTTTGTGATCATTTTATTTATAATGTGTACTTCATTTTATAGTCTTTGTAAATTATTCATTATAGCAGTCAGGAATACAGAGTTTGGCTTTTAATTGGTTAAAATCAACTTAATTTGAAAATTCCTATCAATTTAAAATCATTTTGTTATCAAAAGAAAAGCGGTAAAATGCATTATGTTAAGGAAGTTTCGGTAGTCATGTCTATGGCACAGGGCAAACTCTAAAACGGTGGTGATGTATTCTTTAGGTTGTGTTTTTTACTGTTTGATTAAACATATATTAGTGAACATGTATGTATCTATGTCCACCTGTATTTAATCCTATTTGGTATAAATAAAAATAAGGAGATGTTGTAGGGCGGTCAATAATACAATTATCCAACAAAGTTCTAATGAAGTGTGTGAGAGCTATTATGGGTATTCGACATTAAAATAAACAATACCGTACAGTCGTTCATAACATATTCCTTTTGATATTAAATGTAACGTGAAACACAAGTGTTTAGGGTTTATTGTTTCTCATGAAAATAAATCCAGAAACACGCACCAAAGATACAAAATGTTTTTGGTTATTTTAGGTTTTACGTGTAAAAATTCATATATAGTGTGAATGCATACTGTAGTTAATATGTTTTAAATAAATGTTTATATTCTTGATTTTAGACGACACAGTAAATAGAAAATACCTACCATAAAACGAATGATTCTCTATCCACAATGGCTGATCTTTATTCCAATGTGAGTGTTAACAGTAGCTTTGACTTAGATTTGAGAAATGGATCCAGAAAGAAGATGCCCTTTCCGTCTGTAAGTAATGACTTTACTGTAATGATAAAATAGGAAATAAGAAAATGTGTTTTGATTGTCAATATGAAAATACTACATCAAGAATTACACTAACTTAGAATTTAACTAAATGTCACCAATATATCTTAAGCATGGAACACCGCAATTGTGTAATTATTGAACATTACTATTTAATGATTGAATGCTTCTTTTTGTAACTTTATTGGGGTGTAAAAGCAATGACCGAAGTACATTTTGTATGAGGCAAGGAGGGGCTTCATTCTAAAAATGTGCGCACAGTTAAAGCTTTTACAACCCTATGAAATCACAAAAAGAAGCATTCATTACGTATAATTACCTTTTTTCAGCTGGGGTTCATGAAAACACGAATTTTATCAAATTTTTATTTAATTTACATGTGCACTTTTTTGTGTGACCTCGTGTCAGCAAGAACAATACATTCTATTTTTGTAAGGAAGTTGTTCAAGAAATAACGCGATATTGCTGTGTAGCCAATCAAAATAACTTATTATAATGAAACATACATCTAATTTAATGATCGATACATGTAGAACTACAAAGTAAGGATTGATAAACAGGTATGTTATCCAAAAACATTTTTTTACGAATATCTTGTTTAAAACTCTATGAATAAACACTTAATATACTTTTTAAAAACGATTAACAAAGTGTCTTGTTGTCGGGAAATCATCTGGTCAACTAGGTTACACATTCCTTATTACAATTTTTGTGTGAATCAGTCAATATCAGCATTCTCAAAGTAAAAATTGTCAAAACCATGGTACTTACTATTTTAACTTGAATCGTAAACTAACAAAAAGATCATATTTGGAATAGTGTAACCGTAACGTGATCGATAGATCGATATATACATAATTCTGACATCAGACTCGGATTTCTCTTGAACTGAATTTTAATGTGCGTATTGTTATGCGTTTACTTTACTACATTGGTTAGAGGTATAGGGGGAGGGTTGAGATCTCACAAACATGTTTAACCCCGCCGCATTTTGCGCCTGTCCCAAGTCAGGAGCCTCTGGCCTTTGTTAGTCTTGTATTATTTTAATTTTAGTTTCTTGTGTACAATTTGGAAATTAGTATGGCGTTCATTATCACTGGACTAGTATATATTTGTTTAGGGGCCAGCTGAAGGACGCCTCCGGGTGCGGGAATTTCTCGCTAAATTGAAGACCTGTTGGTGACCCTCTGCTGTTGTTTTTTATTTGGTCGGGTTGTTGTCTCTTTGACACATTCCCCATTTCCATTCTCAATTTTATATAGTATAATATCTCGCATATGAGAAGAGAACATCACTTAAATCGATTTTGTAGTAAGTATCTGATCATTATTAGATTGGAAAATATTCTGTATTTTATATTTATATCGATTATTACTTGACGTTTCCCAAATTGACTCAACAGTTGTTTTTCATTAACCTAATAAGTCAATTTTACAACTCACAGTATTAGATTTGAAATTGGTTCTCAACTAACACTAAAATTAAACACATAAATTGAAAAAAATACAAATCAAGTGAAACATGACATAACCATTCTCCGTTCGTAAACATAGAACGTTTGGTTTAGTTAATTCCTTGGGAGAAAAAGAGGGACGAACGATACCAAAGGGACAGTCAAACTCATAAATCTAAAACAAACTGACAACGCCATGGCTAAAAATGAAAAAGACAAACAGAAAAACAATAGTAAACATGACACAACATAGAAAACTAAAGAATAAACAACACGAACCCCACCAAAAACTAGGGGTGATCTCAGGTGCTGAAACCCTCACAAAAATAATGATAGGATTATCAGCTCCAACATGTTCAAATATTAAAGCATATCAAATTGATAAAAACTATCTGATGAGAAAAAAACCATAGTTTTCCATATTAGAAAACAAAATTTGTTGTATAAATAGATATATATTTCTATGAATTTATTCTTGTATCCAGACAATCAATGAAGTAACTAAATGGCTGGCAGTTGGAATCCTGGTTGGAATTTTGGTGTTTAACTCAACTATACTGATACTACTTATCCGCAAGAAACAGAACAGTAGGATGGCTTTCTTTGTACAAAATTTAGCAATAGCAGGTAATACAACTAGAACATATTAGTAAAAAATATGAAAATAGCACTCATTGGATATGTCCGAGGATAGGTCAGTATAAAATATGAACACTTAATCAATTTGACTCTGTCTTAGGCCCCTTTACTGAGCAGTCGTCATCAGGAACGTTCAAATCAAAAAGATTAGAAAACCAATCGAATGATGTATATCTACCAAATAATGGCAACATTAGTATACCGTTATAGACTTAAAACAAATACAAGTTACTAATTGAAACTGACGGCAACACATTAACTATAAGAAGATAACAATGGAAAAACAGAAGCACTGATCTACATCATAACACAAACGTATGAAAAATGTATTTGTTTGTTTTTGAAGTTAAACTTAAGTCCTGTATTTATTGAAAAAGTAAAACATTATGAACCATAGTTATCAGCTTTCAGGAAACAGCTGAATGTAATTAAACATTTAACCACATTTAACGAGCATGTTATACCGCCTGAGAATAGATGGAAACGTAAATGTTTTTGTTTGCATGATAATGTCATATTCCGTATATTGTCTCGTTAATCAAAATTTGTCTCTTCAGTCATTTACCCGGGATCTTGATTGTTCAGTCCAAATTGATTTATTATGGTTTATCGCTTTTAAATTCGATCAATGCAATTACTCTGCTGTTTAATTATAACAATTTGAAGTTTCCACGAATAAGACAAGAAAGTGCAATCACAGATTAACAATAATGATATCAAAACAGTTTGTACAAATCTGATATTGGTATTTCTTTTTTTAAGTACATACACTCAAACTTAAGTATGACAACGATTTTCGTGAGTATGATATTTGTTTCTGAAGTAAATATCAACAGTAAAAAACAAAATTAAAATGTGGTATATTTGCAAATGATAAGCTCACTTTCTATACCACAACAAGTACCGTTGATATGCAAAATTTATGGTCACCGTACGGACTTTATCTATGGTCACCGTACGGACATTATTAATGACCGAAATAATATCCATGTTACAGATGTTAAAGCAACCACCTGATTAATACAAAGTTTTTGAAGGCTCTGATTTAAAGTGCATTTGAAAATTACAGCTAAAATGACATCAATGATATAATAATGATGACAATATCTGTTCTGCTTTGTGGTCATTTTTAAAAGCAAATGATATTTCCCTTTTTCAGATTTTTGTGTCGGTTTGATTTATCTTTTACCCGAGGTTATAATATACAGATTTCATATCGGCTGGACTAAATACGCCTGCTATGTATTGTATGGAGTGAAAATGTTTCCGATTTATGTATCTACGTTTGCTATCGTTACTCTGACACTGGATCGTTTGTATGTTATTCTAAGACCTTTATCTTCCTCTGCCAGAGGTGCTAAATATAGAGTATCATTGATAATGACAACATGGATTCTGGCGATGTTACTTTCTATACCATATATGGTGTGTGTAAGATTCAATAATGGAAAATGTGGACATGATTTTGACAAAAAGGTAAAATTTCTACATGCCTATTTAAAATTCAATTAATGTGGTAGTATCCGGAAGGATAAAAAGTTAAAGAGCAAAAATACTGAACTAATAGGAAAATCAATTCGTAAAGACCACCATCGATTTAAGGAAGAAAGACCTTTGTACGAATTTAAGCAATGAGCAAAACAAACTTTAGGAATGATTTAAAAGAAATCGTTATGACAAATTGTAAAACAATTGTAATGAGGAAACCCACGGATAATGTGTGTACATAAATTAAACAAAACAAATATGATAGACAATCATTGAAATACTGAATCCTACTTTGATAACACAAGAAATAAGTTGTTTTTTTTCAAATCTTGGAAAAATAAATATACGTTTTATCAACTTGAAAACAAAGGCTTTTAATTCAGTTAAATTAGACACTACTTTTACTGTCATTTTTATATTATTGTTTGATTTGTCATTTTTTGTTTTTTTAATTACTTACTAAAATTGACAGCAGAAACACAACACTGTTACATACAAAACAAAACGTGTACGTATACATGTATTCAAAGTGAAAATATAAGGAAATATTCAAAGGGAGTAGAAGGCAAACACAAAGGCCCAAACTACTAGATTACGATTTCCCCCAAAAAAGTTTGGTTCATCTTTGTGTTTTGATTTTTACTTACCCATACGTCCGCTCCAAATGTTTAATTGTTCGTGTACATAAGGCGTATATATGGTTTCATTTTCAACTTCAAGATTTCCGATATATTGAAGCAGGGTTTGCTGTCAAATAAATTCATGTTATAATAAGACATGTACCGACATATGAAACTTCTACACATTTTACACAACAACTACAATAAATTTCTTTTATATATATTTGAAGATAAATCGATATGTTGCCGTTTTTTTTTTTAGGTTATGCTTATGTTTGATATCAGCCTCATTCTGATTCTTCCTGTCCTTATCATTGGAGCGTGCTATACATGTATTATTGTTACAATTTGTCGTCGCGAGCGAAATGAACTTTTGAATGACAATACTAGAAGAACAACTAGTAAGTATAATCTAGACAACTTAAAACAATATATAATTGAGTATGGGGGTTAACACATATCAAAACAACCTTAGGTTTGACAAAAATAATATAACAGTAAAAATGTTACCGAAAAATACTAAACGAAAACGTGATAAATGTATACTTCCAATATATTGAAATACTAAAATTGAGAATGGAAATGGGGAATGCGCCAAAGAGACAACAACCCGACCATAGAAAAACACAACAGCAGAAGGTCATGATATACATGATATAATCATTGTGACTTGCAATATACCAGAAAAAGGCGAGAAATGATTTCATATAAGATAACTAACTTCCAGATATATAACATGACGTAGATGTTAGCAATCCAAGATCGCCGTACTGCATTTAACGATAAGCAAAACCCAAGGTCGACCAGAGGGCTTTGTAATTTTTTTCTTTCAAATATTTCAGCATTTTACAATATATTTTGTCAGCAACAGTTATCATTTTCTATTATTAAGAAAGAGTGAAATGGATTGTGTTGCCTTAAGAAATCATAAGAATATTGATATCTCCCTGTTAAATCGAAGTTTTTGTATTTAACACTCAATTGGCAAAGGAAGCATCAAATTCAAATATTTAATCAAGTAAATCATTTTTCACAAAACATGAATGGTCGATTCATTAGGAATTAATGAAAAAAATTACTTATATTGGTATGAATTACACCATACAAGATCGATGTTCTGTGACTTCAATTAAAGCATAAATGATCAATTCCTTCAGAAAATATGAAAATGACTTATTTTGTTTCAAATTAAAGCACAGCGGATCTTTTGCTTTTACGTTCTCAAAAGTGTCTTAATTTCTTGTTTAAAACTGAATTGAACTGCTTTCTGTAGATTCCACACGTAAAACCGATGGTCAGAAAAAAAGGACAAGGAAACCACTTATTGCTCAGGCTAAAATTAGGACCATTAAATTACTTCTGATCATCGTAACTGGTATGTATATATACTTCATTAGTGTAAACAGTAGTGTTTCATTTTTTTAAATTTCCATTCAACTATCAATAACTTATAAATCAAGGTAAAAGGTAGAGAGAATCGCATGTACTCCACAAAAAGATTTTGTGTAGACAGGGTACACGTCAGATGAAGTATCTGCATAATAAGGAAACACAATGTAATAAAAGTGTGTCTGTTTGTTTCTGTATATCACTGTATCAACAAAGTATTTGTATAGTAAGGAAACACAATGCGGTAAGAGTTTGTTTGTTTATGTATATCACTGTTACAACAAAGTATCTGCCTAGTGTTTGTCTATTTGTTTCTGTATATCACTGTATCAAAATGTATTTGCATAAAAAGGAAACACAATGCGGTAAGAGTTTGTCTGTTTGTTTCTGTATATCACTGTATTAACAAAGTATCTGCCTAGTAAGGAAACACAATGCGGTCAGAGTTTGTCTGTTGGTTTCTGTTTTTACTGTATCAACAAAGTATCTGTAAATTAAGGAAACACAATGCGGTCAGAGTTTGTCTGTTGGTTTCTGTATATCACTGTATCAACAGAATATCTGCAAAGTAAGGAAACACAATGCAGTAAGAGTATATCTGTTTGTTTCTGTATATGACTGTATCAACAAAGTATCTGAAAAATAAGGAAACACAATGCAGTAACAGTTTGTTTGTTTGTTTCTGTATATCACTGTATCAAAACAGAATCTGCATAATAAGGAAACACCCTTCGGTTAGTGTGTATCTGCTTGTTTCTGTATATCACTGTATCAACAAAATATCTGAATAATAAGGAAACGCAATAAGGTAAGAGTTTATCTGCTTCTTTCTGTATATCACTGTATCAAAAAAGTATTTGCATAGTAAGGAAACACAATGCGGTAAGAGTTTGTCTGTTTGTTTCTGTATATCACTCTATCAAAAAAGTATCTGCAAAGTAAGACAGAAATGCGGTAAGAGTCTGTCTGTTAATGTCTGTATATCACTATATCAAAAAAATATCTACATAATAAGGAAACACTATGCGGTTATAGTTTGCCTGTTTGTTTTTTTTATATCACTGTATCAACTAATTATCTGAATAATAACAGATTGGTTGTTGTTGTATATCACTTTATTAACAAAATAGCTGCATAATAAGGAAACACAAAGCGGTAAGAGTGTGTCTGTTTGTTTCTGTATATCACTGTATTAACAAAGTGTCTTCATAATAAGGAAACACAATGCGGTAAGAGTTTGTCTGTATGTTTCTGTATATCACTGTATCAACAAAGTGTCTGCATAATAAGGAAACCCAATGCGGTAAGAGTTTGTCGGTTTGTTTCTGTATATCACTGTATCAACACAGTAGCTTCATAATAAGGAAAAACAATGCAGTAAGAGTTTTTTCTGTTTGTTTCTGTATATGACTGTATTAACAAAGTGTCTGCATAATAAGGAAACACAATGCAGTAAGAGTTTGTCGGTTTGTTTCTGTATATCACTGTATCAATACAGTAGCTGCATAATAAGGAAACACAATGCAGTAAGAGTTTGTCGGTTTGTTTCTGTATATCACTGTATCAATACAGTAGCTGCATAATAAGGAAACACAATGCAGTAAGAGTTTGTCGGTTTGTTTCTGTATATCACTGTATCAATACAGTAGCTGCATAATAAGAAAACACATTGCGGTAAGAGTTTGACAGAACAATATATATATATATATATATATATATATATATATATATATATATATATATACAAAAGTAAAAAGAACTGTGACACAATGTTTCTACAATTTCGAAGACATTAAAAGTGGTTGAAATAATAAGTTTGTAGTTGACCTTTGACATTTATGTATTTCGTTTGTGACAAGTTGTTCAATTTGATTCAATCGTATAAGTCTTTTACTTTCCTCATTCAAAATATATGCATTTATATTTACTTTTACAGCATACATTGTTTGCTGGACACCGGTGTGTGTTGGTACATCGTTGATGATGTGGAAATTGATTAAATTTGGAGCTACTTTTCAACTTCTGTACGTCTTGGCGCCTTTGAATAGCCTCGTGAATCCTCTTGTGTTTTTATTGTTTCATAGGAAAATTTTCAAAAGAAAAGAGTTTGGAACGTACAGATTTAACCCGTCTGGAACATTAAAAACGTCAATTTTCACAAACGGACCAGGAAAGCAGGCATCATCAAGCTGTTAGCTCTTTTTTTTTTTGTCGCTACATATTTTGTGTATGTAAACTGGTAATTTGAGAAAATGTTGTTGCAAACTGCCATGCCTACTGTACAACTTAATGATTATACATGTATAGTTAATGTTTGTCGATAAAGTAAAAGACGAAAATCCGGGATTAAAGATCAGTTCATAGAAAGTCCGTTGTTTTCGGTCCAATCTGTTTTTCTTACACTTGGTACTGTACACTACAACGGCAGCAATATATGAAATGTTGGAACCAATACAATGTCTATATGCTATACAAACAAGGTCTCAATGTGGTTTTGAGATGAAGAACAAAAATAAAGCGCTGCTCATTTGCTCTTTGTATGTTTTCTTTTATGCTGTTCGTGTACTGGTTTTGTGTCATTAATAAATATTCCATATATCCTTTGATTTTCTTCTAAATCTATTGGCAGTGTTATCTTTCCATATTTTTTTGCATATAAAGTTATAATAGAAAAGCGTTAATGACAATTTAAATAGAAATACATTAGACTTTGTTTAGTTCACCTGTTAAACCTCAACATTTGAAGAACAATCATCCCCGATTTCCCTATTGATCACTCGCTCAGTAATATGGCCGGATGTTGTTACAAAATAAGCAGAGATCGTTAGTTTTTCGATATATTCAAATTTTGTAAACATAAAATTTATAAAAATGTCCATATAATTGATATTCATGTTAACACCGAAGTGCTGAATACTGTGCTGGTGATACCCTCGGGGACGAAACGCTCAGATCAAAAAGTAATCAAGCCGAACAAGTATACATTTGAAGAACATTGAAGATCCAAAATTCCAAAATGTTGTGCCAAATACAGCTAAGGTAATCTATTCCTGGGATAAAAAAATCCTTAGTTTTTCGAAAAAATTAAAGTTTTGTAAACAAGAAATTTATAAAAATGACCATATAATTGATATTCATGTCAACACCGAAGTGTTGACTGCTAGGCTGGTGATACCCCCGGGGAGGAAACGTCCACCAGCAGTGGCATCGACCCAGCGGTGTAAAAAGTTATCAAATGTACCATTATTATAGTTTAATACGCCAAACGCGCGTTTCGTCTACATGTGACTAATCAGTGACGCTCAGATCAAAAAGTTATAAAGCCAAACATGTACAAAGTTGAAGAGAATTGAAACGTACATTTTGATCTGAACTAAACAACTCTTCAAGTAACAACAAATAATTCATAGTTCTATGTTCAAATATGCAATTTCTAGCACTAATGGCTACTTTGTCTAAGGGTAGTGTTAAGTGTCATCTTATGTCAAAACTATACCGTATCCTGATTTGAGTTTAAAAAATCTATTAACCTTTAATTGCCTGTCAGGGTGTACACTTTTGATTTTCAAACTGGTATTCCCAAATATGACCTCTTTAATCAAGGCAATAACCATAACTCGTCAGAAACTAAATATCATGTGTATAACTTCCTCGGCTGTTAAATGAATTTCCGTTAAATCAATTAGACAGTAATATCATTAAATCTCAAATAAAATCAGACTGCTTAAGCTTAACATGAAACAGAGAGGCGAAATATATCGAAGGGATATGTTCTAACTCCGATTCAAGAACAAATGACATTGCGAATAACAGAACATACAATATAGAAAGCTAAAGACTAAGCAAATAGAAACCAACAAACAACCCAAGTAATATAATGTGATACATGAGAGTAAGTGTAGATATAGACGTATTATACAAAGTCAGTATGCCAAACTTTCAAAATTAAAGGAAATCAATAGCATTTGGTTCATTTTAATCACGAATGGGAACAGAGATCACATCTGATATATTTTTGGATACTATTTCTTGAGAATTATACAGTATAAGAATTATTTTTGGGGATACTTGTAAAGGCAACAGCCTTAGAAACTTTAATAATATAGAAATTAAGTATGCCCACATAGAAATATATATATGTTTTTTTCTTACTTATACAGACCAATGTTATAGTCATGTGTTTCTGTAGGTACATTGCAGGTAACCAATATTTGTTTTCTCTCAATATATGTATTACTTTCGAAAACCAGTGTACTACTGTTGCCTTTATGTATTGAAAATAAGATGATGTAAACAAGTATTTAGTTTATAATACATATTCTAAAGTATTACTTACTAACAAATATAAATGACAGGAATTTTATTATGTCGATAAAGAACCATTAATCATGGAAGCTCAGTAAGTGTATTGATAATAAGAAAAAAAAGATACCAAGGGACAACTAAAATCCATTGATGCAAAGGTTATCTGAACAGAACGTAAATGGTGTAAGGCAAGAATATTTGAATACGACAAGTATAATCGACATGTTAAAAAAAGAACACATAATAATATAATAAAGACTCATGATTTTATAGTAGGACGGGGATAAGTGAAACAATTTTCAAACGTATTACAAAAAAATAGTAAGATTGAGCAACAATATTCCACAAAAAAACTCGGATTGAACTAATGTGTCCTCGACAGATAAGCAGTATTGCTAAGAGAGCGAACATGATTTTTTTGTAATATTCTAGGTACTTTTAAGTTGACGATTTTTTCTGTCATCACACAACATATATAGATGACTCGTTATGCCTTGTTCATAGTAAGACTTAAACGAGTTTTCAAAAGTTCAAGTCATCAAGTTTTGCACATTTATAAAAAAAAAAAAGTGGAAGTTTTTGAAACATGTAAAAATGTCGTGTAGTTGGAAAATGTTAATTTGCTTTAAAATACTTTATTTCTGATTTCGGCACACAAATTTCGTAGACATAACAGTTTTTGTTATTGAATTGTGTATTTTTGTCCCCAGTAGGTTTGAACAATTTTAATAATAATTTAAAGACAAGAAGCTACTTATTAGTTACTGATGCGATACATACAGATGGGTACGGTCCTAACCTTGACAAAAGTTAACTTAGAGTTAACTGGTTGACTGCTTTTTAAGTTAACTTGAGAATTTTTAAGCAGACCAGCAAGTTAACTTCGTCTACGGTGGACCAGACCTACGGTCCGCTTTTTTATTACTGCTGCAGACCTACATGTATCGACGGGTCTGATCCAGACCCGACCTGTGGACAAGACTGCTTTGACCAGTGTTGAGGACAGGTCTGCCCCAGAGCAGACCTGTGGACAGGTCTGCTCCTTACCAGACCTGTGGACAAGTCTGCTATTGACCAGACCTGGGGACATGTCTGCTTATGAAATGTTATCGTTTTTGCGACTTTTCATATCAGACTTTATAAGCTTTATTAAAATATGTATAAACAACATTCGTATTGTTCTTCCCCAGAAGGCCTCTGATAGCAAATTTCTTTACTCGCTATACTCTAATAGACATTATTCATAACAACACAATTCTTTGCATATTTCATTTAAATAAATAATCTTTTATAAAGACATGCGAGATGAAGCAATTAGGATTCGAAACTAAACACAATTGTTTCATTGATGGAGCACATTGTTTCATACTTTAAAATATATCATGATAAATCTTAGATTCATCGAATGTATTACCCTTGACAATACGAATTTAATAATACTAGGTTTTTCATTTGGTATCCGCCGTCACATAATAAAATGTATAAAACTGTCAAGCACACAGCATAAACAATTGATTCACTTATAGGGTCTTTGCATCGGAACTAAACACATTTATTCAAAAACCAGTTATTGGCATGACACGGGTTATGTTCTTCTCATATATGTTATGATGGTTTGATACTAAACCCCTAACGGGAAGGATTGCGCCTGATATTCATATGATGTAATCATAATCTTTCAATCAGTTTTATTGAAGTCTTGAGCTGGCATGTCAGTTAACTGCTAGTAGTCTGTTGTTATTTATGTATTATTGTCATTTTGTTTATTTTCTTTGGTTACATTTTCTGACATTAGACTCGGACTTCTCTTGAATTGAATTTTAAATGTGCGTATTGTTATGCATTTACTTTTCTACATTGGCTAGATATAAAAACGGTAGGATTTCTATGTTGCTTTGGTAATTTCTTATAATTGTAATTATTGCATTATATATTCCGATTTTATGATACGCTGATACTTTGGTGTTTATACAAACCATGTAAAGTCTTTGACTCTCCAAATAAACTTATTCTTTTGTTTTGTTTATAAATTATATTTCTCATGGTAGTTAATGAAAATGTCACATTTAACTGTGTACTTGTTTAACTTTATAACTATTTTGATTTGAGCGTCACTGATGAGTCTTCTGTAGACGAAACCCGAGTCTGGCATATATTTTAGAGTTCAATCTAACGCTCGATTTATAGTTTGACTGTCCCTCTGGTATCTTTTGTCACTCTTTTTAAAATTATAATCCCGGTACCTTTGATAACTATTGACATGCTTAATGACTATTATATTATGGGGAGAAATAATGACACAACGAATAAATTGCGACTCTTACATTTTGTATAACAATGTACATCTCTAATGATCTATTAATGTATCATAATGGGGAATATTTATATTTTAAAAATAAATTATTAGCATCAGAATTAAGAAATCAATCCTCTTTTTTTTTGTGTTTCAATTAAGGTAATTGATATGATTAAAAACAGTAGTTTTATATGAAATATGACATAGTTATATGTTCTGAACGAGATCGGAGATGATGGGCTTATTTTTGTCTTCGTGAAAGTACTGAATATGGATACCTACATGAACTAACAGTCCAACAGTTGATGTATCGACCCACTAGTTGTAATACCATTATCTGCACCAAAAGTCTGCATCTCAGCGTATTTCTTCAATTAACATTTCCTCATTTGACCAATATAAAACTGAGGAGATGTGTTGTGATTGATAATGAGTTAACTATCCATTAAATCCAAGTAGATGGATGTATCTGTATTGCACCGTGCAACCTTCAACAATGGAAGTCAAGTCAGTTTTAAAAAGCCTCCAGTCGACAAATGTGAAAGTGTTGGGACTAGGCAAAAACAGCTGTCTGATTTCTGACATACCAAAAACAATAACAACCACTGAATAGTTTTGTGACTAGCACACGACGATTGTAGTGGTGTAAAACTTGTTTCTGGGCGCTTAACTCTCATTTAACATTTGATAATAAAACAAAAAGATGTGGTATAATACAGCTGACAATCAGAGACAAGATAGGATCGACGTTAACAATTATAGGCCATCGTACGATCTTCAATAATACACCCAAACCACATAGTAAGCTTTGGTCCCGAAATTGCAAATATAAAACAATTCAAACGAGAAAACTAATGGCCTGTACAAGAAAATAAACAATTAACAAATATGATAGTACATCCAAATAAATTCTTATAAGAGATGATAATATGATCAGTACCATATCCCAATGCATTAGTTTTTATTTGAAGATATAATGTTTTATGTAAGTATTAACCGACAATCATCGGTTATGTGTCTACACATCATTGCATTGTCAGATCGAATCATGTAGATAATTGCAATATACATCTGTTATGGGAACTTAATATCGTTTGTATATAATCAAAATGATAGTAAGGGGGTCTTCATGGACACAATGATTAATGTATTTCTTTTATATTTTTTTTTTCACACATTTTACTCTTTTGTTTTCAATTGTTGGCCCACTTTCTTCTTTCTAGTTCTTCTTTTTGCTGGTTTGTTATTCGCAATAATACTTTGCCATCTTTTTAAAATATTTTTCTTAATTTGTTTTGGCCAATATTTGGTATTGTACCAACCCAATCTGTACACTGATATAATGTAATTAGAATATGATATAAGGGAAGAAGCATCAGACACGTAAATTGGTGGCAAAAAATGTTTATGACTACATCTCGTATAAATTGATTCTGTAAGGGAGTTCAGTTCCTCCTTATTTTAAAACAGATTAGTTGTTTCAGCAGAGTTTCATATCTTTGATGACTTGTTTTACGTTGTTTTTTTTTTTTTTTTTTATTTCAATAATGTATTCGTTTCAGACAATGCGAATAGTTTGAATTCTCTCATACTATCATCATGTGCATTTTCGTAATTGAAGATAACTTGTCAAATACTTGTAGCAATTAGAAAAGTTGTCATATCAACCATGTTAGATATACATGTTTGTATCTCTTCTACTTAACAAATTTCCCATCGGTGCTGAAACAAATCAAAAACGAAAAAACAGATTAAGTAAGGACAATCATATCTAGAATATCATACTATCGGTTTCCGTTCAAGTAACGATTACAGGAAAAATTGTAATTGACAACTATTTATTTCACGACTGCACTCGATATCTGTGTATCCGAGACACTTTTTTTTTAAATTCAAAACGCGAGACTTTCAGGGAGTTTTAAAACCAAAGGTCCGGCCTTCGGTATGGCAAATAAAGGCAACAGTAGTATACCAAAGAGGAAAAACAAATCCAGGTTACAAACTAAAACCGAATGAAACACATCAAATGTAAGAGGAAAACAACGAAACAAAGAACCATTGAACACTTTGCATAGTTTTAAATATCAAGTATCATTCATTCTCGCCATTCAAGATCGCACGTTACACCATTACACCATTCCTCTTACACCATACACCATAGCACCAACCACATTTTACCACTGCAGCATATGCCATACACAATTACACTATTCCCCTTACACCATACACCATAGCACCAACAACCTTCTACAATTGCTTCATTTGCCATACACTATTACAACATGCACGTTGTTTGGGAAAGTTTGCACCACCCAAGGGCTGTACATGACATATTTTAGAAATTTAGGTTGTATTGGGTTTTGTGGATAGCCAAACATCACACTTTTATGACAATGCTAAATTTGACACTAAAATGACAAAATTACATGACAGGAATGCAGTAAAAATAAATGCAAAACAGAGAAATTCAGAAATAAGCAATACAATAGGTCATTTCGACATGTTAACCACAGACGAAAAACGAACACATAAAACAACAAAAAAGAGCACACAAAACAGCTCAACAGAATCACGCACTGTTTTTCGCACGACTGGATCAACGCCACAAAAGTGACATTACAGGTAAAACATCGGATCCCCCGATTCGAATCAAAGGAATAGTTTAAGGTATCGTGTACGTCATTTGTGTCGATGTTAACTACTTGTTACTATATAGTTAAAAATGTGAATATTTTTAAATATTCAAAGAATTTCTAATGATATTTTAGCGATATCTATGTTGAAAACATTGTCTTTCTTTTGTAATGATCTAAAAAAGACAAGTGGTTACGTGACGTCATCGTTGAAAGCCTTTTTTGTTTCGTTAATTTTTAACAGGCATGCAGTTTTCCCTAAACAAATTTCCGAATATGTCATTGTTTTTTTTCATCAGCTGGTTTCGTATATGTGAATGCATAGATCCAATTAAAATTGCTAATATGTTTTCAAAAAATTACATGACAATAAGAAATAAGACAATTAATGTCAACCAGAAATATGACTTATTGGAACTGTTTCGTAATTTTGTGATCAGTCTATTTATTAATGTATTCTTCATTTGACATCTTGAAATTATTATGTAAGCAGTCAAGAACAAATGAAATATTAGCATTATATCGGTTAAAATCAACTTAATTTGAAACCTCCTATGAATTCAAAGTCATTTTGTTATCAACAGAAAAGCGGTTAAATGAATTATCCTCTGAGATTGTACAATAATGGCACATAGCAAACTCTTAAACGGTGGTGATGTGATCTTTCGGTGTTTATTTTTTTTTTTTTTTACTGTTTGGTTAAATATATATTAGTGAACAAAAGTTCCAATGAAGTGGATGCAAGCAAATATAGGCAACCGAACGACCTTCGACAATAAAAAAGACATACTGTATAGTCGATCATTACCTATTCCTGTTGATACTATAACTTGCAACGTGTAACATTCCTTTACGTATGTACGGTTAATCGTTTCCTATGAAAAAAATAGATTTGAGGAATGAATCTACAAAGAAGATTCCTTTCCTTTTGTAAGTATTGACTTTCTTGTAAGTATCATACTGTAACATGAAATAGGAAATAGGAAAATGTGTTTTGATTGTCAATTTGAAAATACTACATCACGGATACACCTAACTAAGAATTGAACTAAAGGTCAACGATATGCCTTAAGCATCGAACAGCACAAGTGTATAATTATCGGATATTATTAGTAATACATGTAGAACTACAAATGGACGATTTATAAATGGACATGTTGTCCAAAAACATTTTCTTCGATTATCTTGTTTAAAACTCTTCATGAATTAACCCTTAATATACTTAAGTCGTATCAGGAATGACAAACAAATTGTCTGGTTGATGAGAAATCATGTGGTTAACAAGGTTATACATTCTTTGACATGCTTAGGTATATAGTTTTCGTGTGAATCAGGCAATATCAGCATTCTTAAAGTATAATTCTGATACTACTCTTATTAAGTATCTTTTCTTAATTGAATCGTAAACCAACAAAAAGATCGGACTGTCAGCTTCAACATATTCAAGAATATTAAAGCATATTAAATTGATAATAACTATCTGATGAGAAAAAAACCCTAGTTTTCCATCTTGAAAATATCTTCCCTTTTTTTTATTTAAGGAATGACTATAATATTTTTTTCTGTCTTTCAAGAAATACATAAAAAATGTGGTGCACATTGAATAACACGCTTAGCGGGTTATGTAAAGTGTGCACCACATTTTTTATGTGATTTCGAATAGGCAGAAAAAATATTGCAGTGATTTTTTATAATTAAATTTTTAATTCAATTTTAAACAGAAGTAAATCATGAAAAAACGTTGGTGACGTCACGGTTACATGACAAAATTCTGTTTATGAGCTTATTAACAAAACGACGTCAGCCAATCAGAAGACAAATTTCATCCAAAATTAAATTATATATAAATAAATATTGATTTCTGTAAATTTCAGACAATCAATGAAGTAACAAAATGGATGGCAGTTGGAATCCTGGTTGGAATTTTGTTGTTAAACTCAATTATATTGATAGTACTTCTCTGCAAGAAACAGAGCAGAAGAATGGCTTTCTTTGTACAAACTTTAGCAATAGCAGGTAAAATATCGAGAATATTTAAGTATAAAATATGACTTTTATCAATATGACTTTGTCCGACGCCACTTTCCTGAGTAGTCTTCATCAGGAACTTTCAATCAAAAAGATTGGAAAACCAATCGAATGATGTATATCTACCACATAATGGCAACATTAGTATACCGTTATAGACTTAAAACAAATACAAGTTACTAATTGAAACTGAAGGCAACACAAGAAGAAAACAATGGAACAACAGAAGCACTGGTCTACAACATTAAACAAACGTATGAAAAAATGTATTTGTTTGTTTTTGAGGTTAAACTTAAGTCTTGTATTTATCGAGAAAGAAAAGAATTATGAACCATAGTTATTAGCTTCCAGGAAACAGCTGAATGTAACTAAACAACTAAACATTTAAACACTTTTATCGAGCATGTTATACCGCCTGAGAATAGTTTGAAACGTGAATGTATTTGTTTTATACATTAAACATGTTAAGCATTCGTTGTTTGTATGATAATTTTCTTTTCCGTGTATCGTCTCGTTAATAAAGATTTGTCTCATTCATTCAATTCCCCGGGCTCTTGATTGTTCAGTTCAAATGATTTATTATGGTTTATCGCTTTTAAATCGTTCACTGCAATCACTCTGTTGTTTAATTATAACAATTTGAGGTTTCCACGAATAAGACAAAAAAATGCAATTACAGATTAACAATAATGATATCAAAACAGTTCGTACAAATCTGATATTGATATTTCTTTTTTTAAGTACATACACTCAAATTTAAGTTTGACAACGATTTTCGTGAGTATGATATTTGTTTCTGAAGTAAATTTCACCAGTTAAAACAAATTTACTTATCTTGTGTTTTTAACGTAGAAAATTAAAATTAAGTATTGCAAAATAAAATACACACTGCCATAACTACTTTTAATGTACAACATACTGATTCTACATTTACAATTATTTGCTGTCGATAAAGTAAGAGAAGAACATTCTGGAGAAAAGCTACGTTCATGGAAATTTCGTTATCAACGGTTCCAATGTCATATTTCACACATCTTTTACGTTATAACGCCAGAAATCCATTTCGTCTACATGATATATTAACAAGGCCTCACTGTGACTTTAAGATGTAGAGCAATAATAAAGCGCTCGACCTTTGCTTTTTGTGTTTTATTTTGCTGTGCATGTATTTAGATTTGTGTCATTTATGGTTATTCCATATTTGCTTTTCTTCTTTTTAAATGTGTGGATAGTTTGCAGACTACGCCTTCTAAGTATTATTTACAAATTAAGAAAATATATTTTGATTGTTTATGCAATTTAAAACTCACCATGTAGCATAAGAAACAATTATTTTAGAATAATAGAAAGGTGGTTTGCATTTTCCAGACATCATGCTTAAAATGTTTGCCTTTGGTTAAAATTAAATCGGACTTTTTTGCTCATTGGAAAAATATTTGTATATATTTCTTTTTCAAAAAAATACAATATAAATCTTGGAAGAGAAATTTACTTTGCGAATTGAAAAAGTCTTTTTATTCAAAGCTTCCTATTTTCGTGCTTGAAATATTGCTTTCATTTTTTTCAAAAATTAAACATTTAACGTGTGAAGTAATTCCTGGTAAATTTATCGTTATAAACACGATCAATATAATGGAATTTGATGAGAATGTCATACAAGTGAGAATTTTAGCTAGCTATAAAACAAGGTTCAATCCACCATTTTCAACATAAGAAAATATATGTATCAAGTGAAAAATATGACTGTTTATGTTATCCATTCGTGTGTTGTGTTTGAGCTTTCGATTTTGCAATTTGATTATTAGGGACATTCCTTTTTGTATTTTCCTCGGAGTTCAGTATTTTTGTAATTTTACTTTGCTTTGCAATTCTTTAAATTTCATCTGAGAAAGGTCCTGATCTGAAATATGATGCTGTCTGCAAATTTAATGAAAAAATTGCTTGTCAGTTTTCTTCCTAAATTTGATAATATCTAAAGAATTTAATTTTGGTTGTAACGCGTTTTCTGATTGACTGACGTCGTTTTGTTTATCAGCTCATAGACATGATTTTGTCATGTAAACGTGACGTCATCAACATTTTATTCATTATTTACTCAGGTTTAAAATGGAATTAAGAACTAAATTATAAAAAATGACTGTAATATTTGTTCCACCTATTCAAAATAGCATAAAAAGTGGTGCACACTTTGAATAACCCGATACGCGGGTTATTCAGTGTGCACCACATTTTTGATATTATTTCTTCATAGACAGAAGCAAATACTACAGTAATACCTTAAATAAAAAATGATGGAAAACTGACTGTATCAGAAACTTATTGGATTGAAAAGTATCCAGAAAAAGTACTTTTAACTTTTTACTTGTTTTCCAAATTTACATATCTTGCCTTTTGAATGCAGGAAACTTAATTTCCAAGTACTTCATAGAAGCTTGTTAACTAAAGCTAAACTTTTAAAATATAACATGTCTGATAATGACACTAGTCCGGTGTGTGTACAATCTATAGAATATTTTTAAAATATGTTTGTTAATTGTGTCAATCTTTTACAATTGACTGATTTTCTGAAGGATTTTGTAAAAAAAAATATATGTGTAATGTTGATGAAACCTTTGTAAATTCGCTTGATTTTGACCAAACGATGCTTAAGGTTTTTGCCAAGAGAAGTCACGGTTTTAATTTTTTTTCATTAATTTTATTATGAGTATAGCAAAATAGAGAATCAATAAAAGAAGACATTCCGTATTGTTGAATCCTCAAGCTAAACTCAATTTAGTACACTATTTTAAAACATTGTTAAACAAATACATCTCTCACTATTCTGCTATTCTTATCTTTAGATAGGGGAACATTTCATATTAGAAAAATATTTTATATCATACAATATCGCTATTAAAGTAGCCATGTATTGTATTGATTTTAAATTAAACTAGATGATATGTACTATATCAAACCTTAAATTGAATTTCTGTTGTTTTAACTGACTACATGTAACTGTATATTGTACATATTTGAATAGAATCTTATCGAGAGAAAAAAAGACCGATAGCTACAGTGCTGAAGGTCCCGAGTTCGATTTCGACTCGGGGTGCTAAATTTATCAATTCTTTATAAGTGTGATTTTCAATCTGTTACACATATATCTGGTACCCAGACCGAGTTAAAACTAGAACCGGTATTTTAGGAGCCTGGGTTGATCAAAGTTGCTTCCGAATTTTTGATTGATTTGACACTCACTTATATAGATATAGGAAGATGTGGTGTGAGTGCCAATTAGACAACTCTTCATCCAAATAACAATTTAAAAACCATTATAGGTCAATGTACGGCCTTCAACACCGAAGGCTCACACCGAACAACAAGCTATAAAGGGCCCCAAAATCACTAGTGTAATACCATTCAAACGGGAAAACCAACGGTCTAATCTATATAAAAAACGAGAAACGAGAAACACGTATAAATTACATAAACAAACGACAACTACTGTACATCAGATTCCTGACTTAGATAAAGGCAACAGTAGTATACCGCTGTTCAAAACTCATAAATCTATGGACAAAAAACAAAATCGGGGTAACAAACTAAAACTGAGGGAACCGCATTAAATATTAGAGGAGAACAACGACACAACATTAAAATGTAACACACACAGCAACGGACTAAGCATTAGACAACATCCGATGAGAATAACCAATATAACATCAAAACCAAATACATGAATTTGGGATAGAAAAGTACCGTTACACGTCTTAGGAGAAAACAAACGACACAACGGAAACACAACGTAAAAATATTACACACACAGAAACGAACTATGATATAACAATGGCCATTTTCCTGACTTGGTACAGGACATTTTTAAAGAAAAAAATGGTGGGTTGAACCTGGTTTTGTGGCATGCCAAACCTCGCACTTTGATGGCATTGTTAAATATAACATTAAAATGATAACATAATAATACAGGACTACAATACAAATAAATAACAGAACGCATTAGGCATAGAAACACATGAATAATGTTAGGACAGGTGCAAACATTTGCAGCGGGATTAAACGTTTTAATGGTACCAAACCTTCTCCCTTTTTCTGAAACAGTAGCATAACATAACTACATAGAAAAACACACGATAAAATATCAATTGGCAGGCTTAACTCAATCAAAAAACGTAAATAAATATATATATAATTACAAAATCAGCAGAGATATTAATAGGAATATTAGACAGCAGCATGTAATCTTTCGTTGTCGTTTCTCTTTAAGGAAACTAGAGGGTATAAAAATTTCAGAAATTGTTTTTCATTGCAAATTTATTTATTACCTTTAGTAGTTGTTACTTTATCATATGGTACCAAAATCATTAACAAAAATCAATCCGTGTTGGCTCCAGATGGTTTTTTAAATGTAGATATCATTGAAAAAGCTCCAAATTATCTCCCTTTGATGCAAAACTGCCATTTTTTTGGCATTAAAATTGAAATATCTTTTTTTAACTTATCGGTGATCTATATTTTTTATTATAATTTTTAACCAAGCTGTACTTAAACTAAACTATTGTAAAATTTAAGTGATTTTTGTAATTTAGTTCTTTTTTTATTTCGATATTATCGCTATTTCTCTTATTAGTTGAACAGAAAAAAAGGACAATTACAAAAATGTATGCTTTTTTCGAAGGCAGATTGTGAGAGTAAATGAACGGTGACCCCATTTTTTTATTTCATTTTTCTATTAGGTATAAGATAAAGTTCATTTATAGAAAAATATAGCGAAATCCTATATAAAATTTTAAAAAATGATTTAGATCCGCGAACCCCCTTAAGGGAGTTCGTTTCTCAGTTTCAAAGTAATTAACTTTTCAAAACACTATGTTATATTGCTAGGGGATTAATAAAGGAATCCAAAGAGCAAAAAATATGTATAGGTCACCGTGCTTGTTTTCGAGATATTAACCATTGAAATTTTGGCGGGAAAATATTCTCTCTTGACTTTTCATAGCTTTATCATTGATAAGTTGAAGTTTTCAAAAACTGTTAAAAAGTAATTAAAATTTTATAAGACTTTGACAGATGGCTTATCATTATACATGTAAAAGATATACAAAAAGAAAAAATAGGGGTCATTTTTTTCAAGGCATTCAAATGGATAAAACCAGAGGATTCCGAAAATCTGACAAAAATCCAAAACATGACAAGCCAGCTTCCTGAATAGAAAAAAAACGCTTTGCTAGCGAGCTACGATACTACACTGCATACGCATTTGATTTCAGTAATATGAACAAAATTAAATCAACAATTTAGGTTGCACCTTGTGAAATACAGCTGTTTTTCAAACCACGCCTCTTTTGGAGAGATTATAATATTCATTGATAGTTTGATTTGTTGCAAAACTGGTTCGCAGATATTTTTTCTATGTTTTATCTAATAGAGACTTAGGACTGCTACCGGTATAAAAACATACTATTGTCGTAAAAAATGAATTCTGAAAAAGTCAAAACGTAAAGGTCGGGGTAGTTCATAATTTTAGTATTAGTTTAAACTCAAACAAGTTCAGGGCATATGTTTTGACCTTTGATTAAACTAGTAGTTGTAAAAAAGAAGATGAGTAATGATTACCAATGAGAAAACTATCCACAAGAGACCAAAATGACACAGACATTAACAACTATAGGTCACAGTACGGCCTTCAACAATGAGCAAAGCCCATACCGCATAGTCAGCTATAAAAGGCCCCGATATGACAATGTAATAGTTATCAAAGGTATAATTTAGTACGTCAGACGCTCGTTTCGTCTACATAAGACTCATCAGTGACGCTCATATCAAAACAAGTATAAAGCCTTTTCAAACGAGAAAACTAACGGCCTTATTGGTATAATAAAAAGAACGAAAAACAAATATGTAACACATAAACAAACGACAACCACTGAATTACAGGCTCCTGTCTTTGGACAGGCACATACATTAATAATGTGGCGGGGTTAAACATGTTAGCGTGTGCATGTCAACTTTCCATTCTAGGATATAATTTTTCACAAAACTTCATAGTAAAATTGTCACAGTTTAAGCCTCAAATGCAGTTCCTATGAGAAATTACGTTGTCTATATTAAAAAAATGCAACCTTTATGTGGTTAAAAACTAAAAATACAGAATTTCATAAAATCTGGTTTATTTCAAGGGATTGTAAAAAAAATAACTCAAATAAGTAGTTTTATAAATATTTCCTGAAGATTGAGAAAATCTTGGACCTTAACTATGATGACGCGGCATAAATTCACAGTTTACATTACGCTTAGTCTACTTAAAGCCCTGAATTTAAAATAAATTCATTATATATGCATATTTGTAACTTAAATTGTCAAAAGTACTTATATTTACTCTCTGCAGTTATTGAAACTCATTAAGTCTGCCTGAATATTATTGGTTGGATGTTTGTGTCCTGTTTATTACCAAAAGTAAGCCGAACTCCTAAATGTGCTTTTTTTTACCGCGGCATAAAAACAGACAAGCTAGAAATACAAAAAAAAAAAAAAAACTAAATAAAACTCATAATAGAGTGTTCTATTCTATATACAATCCTATATACATATTAAATATTTCAGTTGTGAAAAATATTGTATGAAGATATGCGTCAAATATTTAAGTCATTTTAAAGTTAAATAGATAATTCTTAAATATCTAATTTACATTTCATGTTCTATGGATGTTTTTAAAGTCGTCGAATTAGCTGGCCTTGATTTTCTGTCTCTGACCTGACATGCTTGTGCAGTTTAAGATCTTTAGATACTCGAATATTCGTTTTATATGTAGCTTTTCAGATTATGGGTATGTTTGATTGTGGAATATGAATATTCGTTTAATATGTTACTTTCCTGATTGTGGCTATGTTTGTTCATTTGTTTGTGGAATTCATTGACGGGTGAAGCCTGCGTAGAAAGAAACGTTTTTTCCTATCAAACATGTCAAAGTACCCGGTCTCGCTGCTTTTCGACTTCAACAGCAAAGTGTTGTGTTGTTTGTATAGCTTTTATTATCCTACTTATTAACAAATCTTATCGACCTGTGTGACATATTATTCATAGTTGTAAACGTTCTGCTGAACATGAGATTCATTTATAATCACATCGTTAGTTTGAGGTTTTAATTACGTTTTATACCATTTCCCCTTATTATTGAGGAAGAAATATTTAAGTTAGAATATATGAATAGATTTACAAGAGAGGGATGTGGATCAGAAACACATTGAATGCATATTCACTATCGATCTATCATCACTAAATATAACGTACATGTACTTCAGTAGCCGGAAGAAATACGAGAACAAATAAATGTATGTACTTGACAATCATGACAATGTACGATTTTTTGTTTTATTCATAACTTTTCTTTTAATTTATTTTTTATTTCCCAACAATAAATTTTTAAGACAAATCTGTAACTTAAATGTGGAATGTGGATCACGTAGATTATAAAAGAAAACTGTCACTAAAACAGTCATAATAATATATAAAATGAAGCTTGATACCAGCAAAAATGTCACAATAACTGTCTTAGAACGAGGACATTATCAGACAGTTGTAAAGAGATGTCTAAGTCATAAGTCAGATGTACGAATGTCTTTTAAGATATTATTGAATCTAGCAATTAAATTAAACAATTGAGATAGCTCCGTATTTGTTTTAAGAACGAAATCACACTATGTACTACCTACTTATATATGGCTAAATAAAATTATGCTATGTGGTATGAGCGTTGCTCATTGTTGAAGGCCGTACAGTGACCTATAGTTGTTAATTTCTGTGTCATTTGAGTCTCTTGTTGAGAGTTATCTCATTAGCAATCATACCACATCTTCGGTTTTTTTTTATTATATACATGTATCAAAATATGAAGTAAAGCCAATTCCCTCTGACCTTATATCAATCAAATGTCATAAACAAATGAACATTCGATCTTTCTTTAGCTCGCATTATCAAAGATGCATGCGTGAACTTTGAGTTTTTAACAATATTATTTCATTAAATTACATCAAACTATAAATGCCTTAGTATAGCTTATAAGTACTATATTCTGATTATTGCCTTAGCAAAGTCATTTTACCATCCTAAATCAATTCCTAGGAATATTGTTATTTGATGTTGCATCAAGAGAAGATCTTTGTACAGTCTACATATAGCTAACCTTTATTTACATGAGTGTTATTTCTGTTAGCACATTGCCCGATTAAAATAAATATTTTACATCGATCCAAGTATAATACCAATAGCACGTGTTCATTGGAAAAAAAGTCTTATTTCAAACTTGTATAAGGTTTGATAAATACGTTTATTAGAAACCGAAATTCAGCAAAAAGAAACTTTCGAAAAAACCTATATTTGTTTCTGTATGAAAAACTATACGTAGAATTTATCTAAAAAAGATGTCAAAAAATATCTAGTACTTTTTCTAAACAAGTTCATCGGAAGGTACCAAGACCTTGTTAATAAATATTCCGTATCAACTTCACAAATAATACATCATGGTCTTGATGTATAGATCCTGCATACTGACGTTGTTCATCATCTTAACAACTTGTTATATTGTTCTTTTTTTTTTGTCTTTGTTCAATTATTAATATTACTTTTCTTGTTTTGTCTGTTTTATGAATTATGAATGAGTGTGAATTCACATATAAGACGTGTCACGGTACTTTTCTATCCCAAATTCATGTATTTGGTTTTGATGTTATATTGATTAAGCATTAAGCATGTTGTCTAATGCTTAGTCCGTTGCTGTGTGTGTTACATTTTAATGTTGTGTCGTTGTTCTCTTCTAATATTTAATGCGTTTCCCTCAGTTTTAGTTTGTTACCCCGATTTTGTTTTTTGTCCATAGATTTATGAGTTTTGAACAGCGGTATACTACTGTTGCCTTTATTTATGTGGTGTCCGTTTCACATCCTGTCAATGTGTTGTTATTATCTTTCATTTTTGCTGGTGTGTTTTGTATACGCGACTTTTTGTGATAATACCCCCTATAGAGAGTTAACAGTATTTATCCTAACGGTTCACAATGTAACTCAGCACATTTCGCCTTAATAAAAGAGTCAAATAAATTAAATGAACCTTCAATCACATTGTGTTCATTGGTTTTTGGCGGATTTTTTTTTTTTTTTTTTTTTTTCATATTCATATTTTTTTGTTTTGAGAGAAATAAGTTTTTGGTTTAGAAAATGTAATTTATAATTTGTATCTAATAAGCTGAAGTAATTTGGGGTTTTATGTAAATATATATAAGAAGATGGTATGAGTGCCAATGAGACAACTGTCCATCCAAGTCACAAATTTTAAAAAGTAGACCACTATAGGTCAAATAAACACGGAGAATTGGCTCACACTGAACAGCAATCTAAAAAGAGCCCAAAAATGAAAAGTGTAACACAATTCAAACAGAAAAACCAAAGGCCTTATCTATATAAAAACGAGAAACAAGAAACACTTATGAACCAAACCAACAAACAGCAACCACTAAACAACAGGTTCCTGTTTTTTTTGTTTTCACAAAATATAAATTATATAGTTCATCACTTATTTAACCACTGCGAACAACACGTTTACATTATACATTATGAATTTCATATCATTCTTATATCTACATGTAGAAAATCACGACGATAATACACGTTACCATGCATTTCCTGGAAGATTATATGGAATATAGGCTATATCAATAAACTCATCATAGATACCAGTACTAAATTTTGTTTATACGCCGGACGCACGTTTCGTCTGCAAAAGACTCATCAGTGACGCTCGAATCTCAAAAAGTTTAAAAGGCCAAATAAACTAAGTTAAAGAGCATTGAGGACCAAAATTCCTAAAACAGTTAATTTATAAATGTAACCATATCAATGATAATTTATGTCAGCACAAAAAGACTACTAGGCTGTGGCATCGACCAACATACCAAATATGACTATTTTTTGGAAAACAGTTGCAGAGAAATAATGGTCACAACTTGTCAAAGCAAAGAGAGGTAAAACATACTAAAAAAGCTTAAAAACCATAAGTCAATTACAAACTGGCAATACCATTGCAAAAAAAAAAACGAATATCGATGAGAAAAATAGACAAACAATAGTCTACAAAGCACAACATAGAAACATTAAGGACCAAAGCAGCAGAAAACAAACACATATGCAACTATTCCAGTCATAATTACGTTCGATAACTCTGCATGTTACTGGTTTAATTAGGATTATGTAAAATTTACTGGTTACCCAATGGATGATTAAAAAAAAATAAACAATATATTTATTTCATCTTGGTTATTTAATATCCATTCGAGGTCTTTTTTTATAAATATAAAATAATATCGTAATAAATTGCATCGAGAACACTAATTAATCTACATTGGTATTATTATTATTTATTATTTAGGTATTGTCAAAACTTACATCGTGATTAGGTGCCATGTTCATTTTCGATCTTTGATCACGTTGATGTTATGACTTAATTAGTATCTCCTGTATCTAGCTATGCCATTGGCTATCATTATAGTGACTATAACATGTCATATTTAATTGCAATGTAAACAGTGAAATCAAATTGAATTATGTGCATGTACAAAATAAGTGTCGAACATCGGCCACGTTGGAAAATTATTTGGTCGCCATTTATTATCAAAATTTCATAAAATAAACAGCATGTTACAGCTTTATCAAAAGGAACCAATGTTTGATTCTATGCTGTTTTAAGGTAAGACAATGACTGAAAACGCGAGCATCCAACGGTTTTTTGATTTTCAATGTAACAATCTTACAAAATATATTTTTACCAAGTCGTCCCACGCTGTCAATGAGGTCGCCATCTTGAAAAATAATACCAGATTTTCTGAAAATGACTGATTTTCAAATCAATTTGGAAGGAACATAATAAAAAATTAAACTATTGCATATACGATATTTCCAATATTTATGAATATAGTAATAAGTACATATTCCCACAATTATTTCATCTGTTTTGTTTAAATCGCAATTTTAGGTTTAACACGACAGAAAATCAAATATTTATCGTAGTTGGATGATTAACAGCGGTAACTTATCGAGGCTTATCAAGACAAATTTTCAAAAGCATTTGGAAGGGAGAAGACCAAAATTTAAACTTTTTCAAAAGGCATCAATGTATTTCTTAATATATGAGGAATTACTATATATTCCCACACTTTTTGTATCATGAACTTAAAGTACTTTATTTTATCGATTCTTGAAAGCCCCTGTGCATTTCTATACATTTTACTTGGGCTAAATACGGGTGATGTGTGACGTCGTAGGCACTCGTCGTATTAACCTTGGCGAACACGCACCATGTTCATTATAACGTATAACAAAAATTATTTCAGTCATACAGTAAAATATACAAGAAATAATCATATCACTCGCACCATTTCTAATTACTAAATAAACTAAAATTATGTCTTCCACAGAGTAAAACATACATGAATTGTCACCTTACATCCCAGTGTGTAACATTCATGAAATAACTACCCTACGCACACAGTGTAACATACAGGAATTAACTATGTCACACACACATACACACACAATTAATGCGTAACATACACAAAATTAATAAAGACATTCCCACAATGTTTTATATCAGTTGTCAAGTATGTGAACCTCGCATTTCTCATTCCTTAGTTATTGATGCAGTGTTGTTGACTTGTTTGTCTTTTCGTCAGTTTTTGTTTTTGAACATGACGTGATCGGTTTTTATTTACCTATGAATTTTGAATGTCCGTTTGTATCTTCCATCTCATTTTCAACTATTTAAACACAAACAGTTGTTTTTACGAGGAAAAAAAGGCTCGGTACAGTATAACTATTTATTTATGCTCACAACTTAAAGCTGATACAACTGCAACTGTTTAAGTACTTTGTGAACTCTGATAGTAAGACTATGCCCAAGCATTTAAATTGTAAAATAGATTTTTTACGAAACATAGTTGAACATTTTGGTATTAATGCTTTATTGCAAGTCGCAAGTTCATTTCATGGAAATGAAGATACTTATTTGAATGTAGATGAAGGAAATTAACAACAACAGATATTTAATTTCCCTATAATAAAGTGTTTCGCTACTATTGATTGCTTTCGTAGCACTTAAAAAAACAACATATTATTGATTTCAGTTTGAAATTTTCCATCCACTTAAAACTTGCAACTACTGTTTGAAGTACTTATACGCATCTTCTTCCGTCCTAAAGGAAACTCAAGACTACATAAAATTATACATATATATATATATATATATATAATTCAGAAAATTTACTTTCTGAACATGGAAACAATGCGTAAAATATACGTGATATAGTAACAGTAAAGGTATTTTAGTTGAATGGCATAATCAAGATTGGAAATAGAAAACAATTTCAATAAAAATGGAAAAGAAGGTAAACCATTCAAACTTATTGCTTTATTTAATGTTAGATCAAGTTGCTTTTACCATTTTCTAGATATTTCTTTGCTCGCACTATTAGATATCATTCGAATCCATAATGTCAAATCAAAAAATTTTGAAAAATCGAATCTTTATGAACATCTGTACCAAGCTTTAAGTTGATTTCTCCACTATTGCAATGTTTCAATATCTTAAACCAAAACCTAACCTTATACAGGTGGTACGATTTAAAGTACAAACCTATAAACTAGAAAAACAAATGTCTTCTACTATCATGGGTAGGGCGCGACAATGATAAAACTAAGAAAAAGTCAGTATAACCAACCGAGAACAAGTTGACAAGCATATCTCAGGACAATACGTTTTCCATTCACAAAATATTGGTAATAGTTAATACTTCACATGAGTTTTAAGATTTATGTTGTAATTGGTTATCAAATTTTTAATTTGTAAGAATGACATCCAACATCATATCATGTTCCAATGTAGTTTGACAAATTAACCTTATTTCTACAAAGGACCATACATATATTCTTCAATGTTAGTGTAAAGCAAATGGTTCTTTGTCAAACTATATACAGAGAACCATCATATAAATAGGTTTTTAAATCATAATCCTCTTTTGTAAATTAATTGGAAAAGTATACAAAACAAAATCCATTTTCCCCAGACACCATTGACCTAAAGTGTTTAATGGACACTTCTACCTCTGTCACTTTAATAGTGTGTGTTTGAAGCAAGATTGACACCATATGTACGAGGGACATTCCCTTCAATATTCTAAAATATTACGACTTTATGGAAATACGGTAATTGAAACTGTCTAAATTAAATTGGTTAACTGGGATACAGATTGTATTAAGGTTTCATTCAAACATAATTATAAACATCTGAAACGTATATGAACTTCTACTTTTGAAGATGATTATGAAAACACTGTTTAAATTGAAAAACAAATTTCTTCCATTTGCACAATATGCATATTATTGGACGGTAAAGTACACAAATTCCTGCATATATTAACGAAATTAAACTTGCTATACTGAGCACTAGACTTTAAAAAAAGTGTTTTAACCTTCTATAACATAACTTGTCGATATGCAAATAATGTGCAGTACAATTGATATTATTTTTAGTAAGAAAATGCTGTCAAACAAATCAACAAGTGTCTTCAACATTTAGACCGATGATTAACACTCTTATTATATTATTAAGGTGGTACCCAACACCTTCACTAAAATTAATTTGACTCGTTTAATTTTCATAAAATGTTTACAAAGTATTTACTTTTACCCTTTGACAAAAATATAAAAATTCAAAAAAATTGAACCAACCATCTTATCAGAAAAATTACACTGGTTATATAGCAGTTTGGCAAACAATAATTTTGAGCACTGAGAAACTTAATATTCCCTTAACAACACAACGTAGTTAAAACGTTTAGCTGATTTTATAGAGTGATATTCCTGTAGTGTTAGTAACCACATTAAAAGGCTATCAATACAGAAGAAAATACTGATAGACATCTGTGTGCATACCTATAAGTAACAAATATATTTAGACAAAGTTTTAGTGGTTACCCATTGATAATAGACAAATCTACTCATAATAAATACAAAGATTAAATTTTGTAATAACGCTAGACGCACGTTTCGTCTTCAAAAGACTCATCAGTGACGCTCGAATCCCAAAAAGTTAAAAAGGCCAATAAAGTACGGAGTTGAAGAGCATTGAGCACCATTTTTTATTAAAGTTTTGCCAAATACAGCTAAGGTAATCTATTTTTGAGGTAGAAAAGCATGTGTGATCTTTCTCTTAGTTACATAGTAAGAAAATTAAAAGCAGCTGATCCTAACTTATGTTTGTTTTGCCATGCCAAATACAGAAGTTTGTGTTACTTTTATTTATGATTATTGATAACTTATTTTGTAGACTGACATGGGAAGAAAATCTAAAGAGAAATGCGAGTCATTAAATTTTTACAAGTATCTTTGTCACAAAACAGGATCTGAGGAGGTCGTTAGAATGAGAAGGTTAAATCTTGATGTTGTTGAAATGGGCTTTAACAATAAATTGAAAGTAATACACAGTGGAAGTAAGGCCGAAGGACTTGATTTAAAAGGTAGTGACGAAGATATAATGAGTATCAATTCTTTATATAAAGTATATCAATCAGAAACAGAAGTTGTTTTTGATAGTCTGACAGTTCCTTTAATTATGAATACAGAGAGGACCCTTCCATGTTTTGCACAATTACGTCTTCTATATGAACAGAAAGCTTTCAAATATATGTGGGAAAACAATCATATAGGAGGCAGGTTTTCGAGTGAACTTTTTAGACAGGATCATTTGCCGTTGTTTCCTTATGAGATGAAAATTCATGGTCCTTGTTTATCAGATATAAATGATCTTTTTGATGTTGCGTTTTGTCTTAAATGTGACCAATGGATATTTCAAGCGAGGTCATGGATCAGTAGACCGCGTTCTCCATGGCCTTCACCTAAAACAATGTCTAAAATAATATCTTGTGGAGTGTTATTTGTTCCAATTGGATGCAAAGGGTCGATAAATGAAAATCTGGAATGGCGAATTTCATTTTCTCTAGCAGAGAGATTACTTGTCTATTCCTTCAGTCATACACAATTATTATGCTATGTTCTATTAAAAATTTTGTTAAAGGAAATAGTAGAGAAACATGAAGATTTGAAAGAATTATTGTGTTCATATTTCTTGAAAACATTGATGTTTTGGATTTCCGAAGAAACGGACCAAAATTTATGGCGACCAGATAATATAATACCTTGTTTTATGGCATGTCTACAAAAACTGGTGTACTGTGTAAGGTATTCAATCTTGTCACATTATTTTATTCCTGACAATAACTTTTTCTACTTACGTTGCAGTGATATGAACAAGGAAAAATTGGCAACCTTACTTGAGCAATTATATAAACAAGGAGTAAATTGTTTTGCGTCTTCTGAGACCCTGCAAGATTATAAAGGACAATTCTATATACTTGCTGAATATTTTGTAAGTGGAAATCCGAGATCAGTACAAAATACAAAATTTGATATTCAAGATATTAAGAAAATGAATCTACTAAATAAATGTCTACGTCATGCCAGGTCTGGTTTATCTAGAGGTTTGTTTGCGTTATATTTATCAAAGGTATGTAGATCTGCTCCGGATACATCAAAATACCAATTTAGCTTAGAAAACAAACAGCAGTTCTCCAAGTACAAATACGATCTCACTCATTTAGTGATAGGTATACATTCAGATGCAGTATCAGGATGGCTGACGTTAGCTTCTTTTTTCTATGTTCATCAAAATTACTTTGCCTCATTAAATGTCTTGAAATATGCTTTGCAGAAATATCCTGAAAGAAAAAACACGGGAAGAACCTTACCCGAGTACGCATTTATCCAACGACATGATCTGACCATAATAGAAAAAGAAAATCTTTATACAGAATTAAAAGCAATAACAATTGACAATCTTATATATCGCAAGAACTCATCTATAATTTCTAAAGAACTACAACTAGATGTTTCAAAATCCCATGCAGTTTATGATCCGTTATCGTTTGACTATTTCCTAAGCTTCTTATGTTATTACCAACTACAGGACATGACATCATGTAGATATTCTTTACAACAACTTAGATCAACAATTAATTTGACAACCTTTGGTAAAATAACACACATATCGTCACCAGTATTTTGTGGAATAGCCTACCAGTTAATGGGTGACACATACGTTACTAGACAATTTTTTCAGCAAACTGCTAAATTTGATTCACATAAGTTAACCAGTGCAGTACAAAGGTTATCTAGTGTCATGTGATACTGATATGTCAATTACGATGTTACTTAGTAAAGTTTTGAGTTCTTGAAATGTGAATCTAAAGACATAATGAATCACGAATTCGTATGCTAATAAATTATGGGATGTATCCTGATTCTGTGAATATTTTTAGAAGATTTATTAATTACTCACAACGGTATACTACAGTTGCCCTTATTTATTCACCCCTTATCTTATTGATTTTGTATTTACAATGTATCATAGATCAAATTTATTCGCTCATTTGTGTCTTTCTATGTTGTGATGTTATACTATTGTTTCAGATAAGCATATCAAAACGTTTAAACCCGCTGTAATTGTTTGCAGCTTGTTTACAAGACATAAACTTTTTATTCTGTTTTCTTATTATTAAGCTTGATTCGTGTTTTTTTCAAGCTTTGAAACAATAATTTAAATTAAGTTTTTAAAGTACTTGGAAGATTAAATATTTCCTTGTTTATTATTGACGAATAACTCGTTCTTTTATTAAAATAGTCAAACAGTAGAATACGAGACAACGGAAACAATCAACACGTGTTTTAATACAAAATGTACATGTTCTTGCTATTACAATGTCACGAGATTCAAAATGGCTGAACAAAATAGGCGAGGGCGTTTCTAAAAGGAAATGATTAATTGACAGTGTCACGGAAATAACTATTCAAACATAAATACGTACGTTTATAAATAGGGAAAATTCCGTTGCTCTATGGTGTGCGAATTGTCAAAGCATAGCAATAAGACCTAAGCTTTACGGTTCCACAGCTGTACGTAACCGTGCGAAAATTAATGGGTGCTGCATACTTAGCAAAAAGTCATTTAAAAAGTTATAATGGAGACTGGGTGATGTATAATGACGATGTCTATGACTGAGAATTCGTCAAAGAGCAGAGTTTATAAACAATATAAGGCCAATGTCAGAAAAATATAATCTGTTTTGTATGACCAAATGATGAGGCTGAGAAACTGGGGAAACAGTTTTGCTCCGATTACAAAAAAGTTTATATTTTTTCTGACATTGACCTCATATTGTTCTTATACTACAACTTAAATTAATAAATTGATAGCTTTTTAAATTGTAACACAAATGTGAAACTTATTTTCATTCTTTAATGACATATAAGGTAATTAAATTCCATATGGAGTGAGAGCGAAACCCGAACTCCATATCGAATTTACTGACGCCATATATATCGTATTAGGTCACTAGCACACTATATACCGAATTTATCCTACCGACTATCTTAATATGCGGTTTGTAGACTAGTGGCTTAATGAAGGGATCAAGTCTTCAATACCGTTATTATTAAGAACCTAATTCCATTGGTCTGTACAAAAACAAATGTCAAAATAACAACTTGTTAGCTTTAAATGTGTTTAATTAATCTATTTCAATCGTTTCACCAATTTCGTCGGATGAAACCTTTCAGACTTTTCCTCAACACAGTCTTGTTTTTATAAAGGGACGTAACATCGCTCCTAACCGTATATTGAAATAAGTCTCGCCTACTAACCTAATATTGAATATACACGGTTTCAAAGCGGTTGCTTTTAACCAATCATATTTCAAGAAATGCATATGAGGTAAGATAAATAGAAATACATAGAAATACGTAGACGATATTTGTCGATTTACAATTCAGATGATCAGCTCCTGGAAACGAAATATTTGTTAGTTAAATTGAAGATCGGTTATTAAAACTTTACATGTTTTTCAGTTTTTGGTATTACATTTAGCATTGCAACAGTATTCTGCAGAGCCATATAGATCCCAAATATCTTGACTTAAAGAATCAAAATTCGTCAGTCGAAGAAAGATCGACAAGAGACCAAAAGAGAAAAAGTATCGGCTAAAATAAGTTGTTTTTCAGTATGAAAGACAATAACTAACGACAACCACACGCTTTACACGTCGATCTTGGAAACGCAAATGCATGATATAACGGGGTTAGATATATCAGTGGCGCTTAACCTTTATGTTGATTTGGTACAGTGATTTCACAGCAAAACACAAGCATAAACAGTAACAATCATTTGGATTTAACTTGACTGATCAGATTGGCAAGAAACACAGGTTTTTAATAAAATCTTAGTTGTTCAATAACATTAATCATGATTTGTAACAGCTTATAGTTTTCTTACACACAAGGATTTGAAGAAAATGTGTTTGAAGGGATTGTGGTTCATATATACATAATCTGAAAATGTGTGTTTTGAAAATCAATGAAGCTTTTTCTAAGGCTACCTGTGTTTTATGGTGTGCATTTTCTTGCGTTTATTAGTACTGTATTCCAGTCATGTATTGTTGTCAGTTTAGTATTATATTTAACATTGCCATACAAGTGCGAGTTTTGTTAACCACAAAACCAGGTTAAATCCACCATTTTTTCTTGATGTAGAACTCACACACCTTCATAATAATAATAAAAATGATATTATTCAATTATTGTTTAAAAATAAATTCATGGTGATGAAAATTTTTAATTGAATTTAAGTCCTGATTAAAGGTTGTTGAAGTTTTATAAACTTTGTCCGGATAATTAACATGTATATATAGAACTCAAACACTTTTCGTATGACTAGAATTTTGCTAAAGATCAGGATAATAAAAAGCTTATTTGCAGTACACACAAGCCACAGTGTGAATTTGACGAAATACTAAAAGTTTTTCTGTGTACTAATTCAAATTTGCATTTGTTTATTGCTATTAAAGATTTTTAGAGTTCTGGAAAAAATAAAAGTTAAGTATTTTTCTTCTTCTTAAACATTTATTATGTCTTAAACATAATTTGTTTATTTGAATAAATGTACAAGTGTCGTTGAAAGTGTTCCTATCTTAACCATATAAAGGTGTAAATTGAAACAACAACCATCCCGCTGTTTTGTCATCTGCCAGTTATTTGATTAATGGAAGATGTAGACCGACATTCATGCTGATTCTGAATATCATTTTGCAATATTAACCATTTAAGAGGGTGTCCATGGAAAAACCAGGCAGTGGATGGCACATGACATACTTTGTTTTCAAAATTTTTTCATCTATTTCATATCACAAATTCATTCTTTCTCAAAGTTAAATTTTGTTTTTTTATTAACTGCAACAAATAAAGAGAGAAAAAATACATAGAAAACACTAAAAATTCATTAAAAAGGGGAGATAACTCTTCATTTTGTAAAAAAATTGGTTGCGTTGTTAGTGAACTTTAAAATCATTTTCTGAGCCATCCACTGTTGATTCAAAAATATCTTTGACATATATATCCTTTGTATGATATAAACATTGCATTGGAACCAAAAATTCAGTGGGAAAAAAATTATGTTGTGCAACCCATATCATAGGATTTGCCTGATATTTACTTGGACATCCTCTTAAATGTACAATTACCAGGTGTATATCTCTGTCAACTTCTCTAAATTGGGATGTTTATACATGTAAATATAAAGCCACGTCTAGAGTACATGAAAGAGATAACAACAATGTTGAATGTTTGAATCTTAAATAACAATGTGCATGCCAAATGTGACTCTAGAACATTCAAATATCCAATGATGTAAAAAGGAATAGAACAATAATGTTCAGTTTATAGAAATTATAATAATAAATCAAAGGTAGATGTGGGGTATAAGTAAATGAGATAGCAAACCAACGACAAAAATAACGTAGACATCTAGAGAGCAAAATATAGTCTTCACCTCAAGATTGACTCTAACAGGGCAATTTAAATATAAATGCCTTAAAAAAGATGTCAAGACCTAAATCACACTGAGTCGAAGGGGTCGAAAGATACCAGAGGGACAGTCAAACTTATACATTGAAAATAAACTGACAACGCCATGGCTTAAAACGAAAAAGACAGAAAGACAAACAATAGTACACATGACACAACAAAGTAAACTAAAGAATAAGCAACACCAACCCCACCAAAAACTAGGGGTGATCTCAGGTGCTCCGGAAGGGTAAGCAGATACTGCTCCACATGCGGCATCCGTCGTGTTGCTCATTTGATAACAAATCCGGTAAATAGTCTTATTTGGTAGGTCACATTCATGAAATAGAAGGGGATTGTAGTTACGACGTAAGGAACATATCATAAATCATTTGGCAAACAGTTATTCCATAACGGTCAACCAACTCGTGATGTCGTCCGTAAAATTTACGAAAGGATGATTTCAACTTCACCATGTGGAACTTTTGGCTTAACAGCTTCCTTGTGAGCAGCAACCCTTTATCAAGAAAATCATGATAGGAAATGCAAGCACGGGAATATCGTTTCAATTGGGAGATATATATCCGTATGCAGGTGCTACTGGAATGTTGTTACTTAGAAATGGAAAGTTCACAACTGGAAAGCTGAAATCATCTCTTTTGTCGTAAAGTTTTGTTTTCAACCGACCCTCATTGAACTGTATCTTTTGTATCATTTATCTCTAGTTCGATGGGATAGATGCGTTCAACATAGTCACCAAATTTTGTATTATTTAGTGAAAGAACATCATCTATATAGCGAAAAGTAGAGTTAAAGGATATTGTTAAACGTTCAATGTGAATTAAAAAAAATGTATGCTATGTTTGCTTATATTCTCTTTTGTCAGTCTTTTGTGCATCGTTTTCTCATTACGAAATCATGCCGCATCCCCTATTTTTGTTAATGTCTGTCATAAAAACAAACATTCTCCAAATAACGAAAAAAAATAAGATATGACATATGAAAACTTCTAACGAGGTTCTCAACTTTGGACAGGTACTAGAACATATACTAGTATATGGAAAAATGAACGAGTAAAACTAACTTTTGTAGATCGCAAACCTCCCCCTTTTAAATTTCAGTATAGATTAATAGAAAGTGGATGAAATAAAATACAATAAAGATTATAGTATTACTTTTTAATTGTGATTTTTTTTTTTAGCTTAAAGACAAATCAACAAGTTTCTTCAACATTGAGACCAATTATTATCACTCTTATTATACATGTATTATTAAAAAGCTAGCAAGACAGAAGATAATACTGACTAAAGGCATAAGTATGTAAACCTACAGGTAACAAATATATTTTAAACAAAATTTGAGTGGTTACCCATGGAGAATAGACAAACGCATGTGTGATTTTACTCTTAGTTACGTAGTGAAAAGTGAAAAGAAACTAATCCTTACTAATGTTTGTTTTTGCAATGTCAAATACAGAAGTTGGTGTTACTTTTATTTATGATTACGGATAACTTATTTTGCAGACTGACATTGGAAGAATATCTTAAGAAAAATGCGAATCATTAAATTTTTACAAGTATCTTTGTCAGAAAACTGGATCTGAGGAGGTCGTGAGAATTAGGTGATTTAATCTTGATGTTGTTGAAATGGGCTTAAACAATAATTTGAAAGTAATACACAGTGGAAGTAAGGCCGAAGGACTTGATTTAAAAGGTAGTGATGTAGATATGATGAGTATTAATTCTTTATATAAAGTATATCAATCAGAAACAGAAGTTGTTTTTGATAGTCTGACAGTTCCTTTAATTATGAATACAGAGAAGACCCTACCATGTTTTGCACAATTACGTCTTCTAGGTGATCAGAAAGCTTTCAAATGCGTGTGGGAAAACAATAATATAGGAGGCAGGTTTTCGAGTGAACTGTTTAGACAGGATTATTTGCAATTGTTTCCTTATGAAATGAAAATTCATGGTCCCTGTTTATCAGATGTGTATGATCTTCTTGATGTTGCATATTGTCTGAAATGTGACCAATGAATATTTCAAGCCAAGACATGAACCAGTAGACCTCGTTCTCCGTGGCCATCACCTAAAACAATTTCTAAAATAATATCTTGTGGAGTGTTATTTGTTCAAATTGATCAAAATTCAAAGGATCAATAAATGAAGATCTGGAATGGTGAATTTCATTTTCTCTAGCAGAAAGATAACTTATATATTCCTTCAGTCATACACAATTATTATGTTAAGCTCTTTTAAAAATCTTGTTAAAGGAAATAGTAGAAAAACATGAAGATATGAAAGGTTTATTGTGTTCTTACTTCTTGAAAACATTGATGTTTTGGATTTCCGAAGAAACGGATCAACATTTATGGCGACCAGATAATATTATACCTTGTCTTATGGCATGGCTACAAAGACTGCTGTACTGTGTAAAGTATGCAATCTTGTCTCATTATTTTATTCCTGACAATTACTTTTTCGATTTACGTTTTTGTGATATGAACAAGGAAAAATTGGCAACCTTACTTGAGCAATTATATGAACAAGGGGTAAATTGTTTTGCGTCTTCAGAGATCTAGACCCTGCAAGATTATAAAAGACAATTCTATACACTTGCTGAATCATTTATAAGTGGAAATCCGAGATCAGTACAAAATACAAAATTTGATATTCAAGAAATTAAGAAAATAAATCTACTACATATATATCTACGTCATGCAAGGTCTGGTTTTATCAAAGGTATGTAGATCTGCTCCGGATACATCAAAATACCAATTTAGCTTAGAAAACAAACAGCGCTACTCCAAGTACAAATACGATCTCACTCATTTATTGATAGGTATACATTCAGATGCAATATCAGGATGGCTGACGTTAGCTTCTTTTTTCTATGTTCATCAAAATTACTTTGCCTCATTAAATGTCTTGAAATATGCTTTGCAGAAATATCCTGAAAGAAAAAACACGGGAAGAACCTTACCCGAGTACGCATTTATCAAACGACATGATCTAACCATAATAGAAAAAGAAAATCTTTATACAGAATTAAAAGCAATAACAATTGACGATCTTATATTTCGCAAGAACTCATCTATAGTTCCTAAAGAACTACAACTTGATGTTTCAAAATCCCATGCAGTTTATGATTTGTTATCATTTGACTATTTCCTGAGCTTCTTATGTTATAACCATCAACAGGACATGACATCATGTAGATATTCTTTACAACAACTTAGATCAACAATTAATTTGACAACTTTTGGTAAAATAACACACATATCGTCACCAGTATTTTGTGGCATAGCCTACCAGTTAATGGGTGACACATACGTTGATAGACAATTTTTTTCAGCAAACTGCTTAATTTGATGTGCATAAGATAACCAGTGCAGTACAAAGGTTGTCTATTGTCATGTGATACTGATATGTCAATTACGATGTTACTTTGTAAAGTTTTGAGTTCTTGAAATGTGAATCTAAAGACATAATGAATTACGAGTTCATGCGCTCATGATTTATGTGATAAATCCAGATTCTGTGAATAATGTTAGAAGACATATAAATTTCTCACAACGATATACTACAGTTGCCTTTATTCATTCACCCCTTATTAGGTCTTTCCAATTTTCCGTGGAAAGACCTATTGGTTTTCTTCTGATTATTATTTTTTTTTTCTTCCGCCTAATTTTTTTTCCTTCGCTGTTTTTTTTTGTTTCGCAAGATGTCGCTTAGATAAATGAAATATGATATCGAACAGTTTATGCGCTTTTGAAACTGACCCTGCTAAACCGAATACTTTCTCATATAAGAGTTATCTCCCCGAACACTGTTTTTCTTGTTATCGCTTAATCTTCGCAACCGTATAAGAAACCGACAAATTTATTTTACCAAATTGCTTGTTATATCCTCAGGATGATTTGATTCATTTTGACCGAAGCTATCCGGAGACTCCATATGAGAGTTATTTCCCCTTTTATATTTGATATAAGTGATATGCATTTTTAACTGGAAAACCATAAGTGGTAGAGGCCTAGGGTCTTTTGAATTGAGGTCCTTGGTTCAAAAAAATGAAAATGAGGTCAAGGTCAAAGGTCAAGGTCATGATTAAAATTTTGATTTTGGCTTGTTATCTCTTATTTTCAGAAATCATACAAGATATCGCCAAAATATTTTCACACAATTGTTAGTTACGACATGTTGTAACACATAAATTTTAGTCGAAAGGGTACGTAGACATTTGACGCAAGTTTTCCCCCTTTTTATATTTAATATCATAAGTATGGTAATATAACTCATTAACAATATAAAGTAGAGGACTAGAGTCTTTTGATTTGAGGTCCTTGGTTTATGACCTTGAAATTGAGCTCTAGGTCATATGCTAATTAAACGTTCTAGATTTTGACCTTTGCTTTTACCTCATATGTACACATGATAAAGCCATGGGACTTTTTGCATTAAGTTGTGAGCAATGTGACTTAAAAAACACAACCGGAAATGACCTTTTGTAAACCGGAAGTAGCTATTTTTTGTACTAAATCAATGTAAAAGTATATAGAACCATATATTTTTGGAATCAGTGTCAAGTAAACTATCAAACAATACCGGAAGTAAACTTTTTAAACCGGAAGTAAAAGATTATCTCCCTTTTCTATATATTTTTTTATAGAAACCATATATTTTTTGAATATGCGTTCAATAAGCTGTCATTTGGCGCTAAAATTGACATTTAAAACAAAATTTTAATATTTTTATATAAAAAAAGGTCTTAACTGGTGGAAAGACCATCAATGGTTCTCTGAACAATTGGTTTTTAATTTTTATTGATTTTGTATTTACATTGTATCATAGACCAAATGTATTCGCTAATTTGTGTTAATATGTCTTCTGTTTGAGTTAAGGCCATTTCAATTGCTTTTTCATAGTATGTCTTTCTGTGTTGTGATGTTATACTATTGTTTCAGATAAGGGTTAAGGTTGTTACATATCAAAACGTTTAAACCCGCTGTAATTGTTTGCAGCTTGTTTACAAGATATAAACCTTTTATTTTGTTTTCTTATTATTAAGCTTGATTCGTGTGTTTTTCAAGCTTTGAAACAATAATTTAAATTAAGTTTTTAAAGTACTTGGAAGATTAAATATTTCCTTGTTTATTATTGACGAATAACTCGTTCTTTTATTAAAATAGTCAAACAGTAGAATACGAGACAACGGAAACAATCAACACGTGTTTTAATACAAAATGTACATGTTCTTGCTATTACAATGTCACGAGATTCAAAATGGCTGAACAAAATAGGCGAGGGCGTTTCTAAAAGGAAATGATTAATTGACAGTGTCACGGAAATAACTATTCAAACATAAATACGTACGTTTATAAATAGGAAAAATTCCGTTGCTCTATGGTGTGCGAATTGTCAAAGCATAGCATTAGGACCTAAGCTTTACGGTTCCGCAGCTGTACGTAACCGTGCGAAAATTAATGGGTGCTTCATACTTAGCAAAAAGTAATTTAAAAAGTTATAATGGAGACTGGATGATATAATTATAATGACGATTCCTATGACTGAGTATTCGTCAAAGAGCAGCGTTTATAAACAATATAAGGTCAATGTCAGAAACATATAATCTGTTTTGTATGACCAAATGATGAGGCTGAGAAACTGGGGAAACAGCTTTGCTCCGATTACAAAAAAGTTCATATTTATTCTTGACCTCATATAGTTTTTATACTACAACTTAAATTAATAAATTGATAGCTGTTTAAATTGTAACACAAATGTGAAACTTATTTTCATTCTTTAATGATATATAAGGTAATTAAATTCCATATGGAGTGAAAGCGAAACCCGAACTCCATATTGAATTTACTGACGCCATATATATCGTATTAGGTCACTAGCACACTATATACCGAATTTATCTTACCGACTATCTTAACATGTGGTTTGTAGACTAGTGGCTTATTGAAGGGATCAAGTCTTCAATACCGTTAGTATTAAGAACCTAATTCAATTAGTCTGTACAAAAACAAATGTCAAAATAACAACTTGTTAGCTTTAAATGTGTTTTATCAATCTATTTCAATCGTTCATCACCACTTTCGTCGGTTGAAACCTTTCAGACTTTTCCTCAACACAGTCTTGTTTTTATAAAGGGACGTAACACCGCTCCTAACCGTATATTGAAATAAGTCCCGCTTACTAACCTAATAAGGAATATACACGGTTTAAAAGCGGTTGCTTTTAACCAATCATATTTCAAGAAAGGCATATGAGATAAGATAAATAGAAATACATAGAAATACGAAGACGATATTTGTTGATTTACAATTCAGATGATCAGCTCCTGGAAAAGAAACATTTGTTAGTTAAATTGAAGATCGGTTATTAAAACTTTACATGTTTTTCAGTTTTTGATATTACATTTAGCATTGCAACAGTATTCTTCAGAGCCATATAGATCCCAAATATCTTGACTTAAAGAATCAAAATTCGTCAGTCGCAGAAAGATCGACAAGAGACCAAAAAAGAAAAAGTATCGGCTAAAATAAGTTGTTTTTCAGTATGAAAGACAATAACTAACGACAACCACACGCTTTACACGTCGATTTTGAAAACGCACAGGCATGATATAACGGGGTTAAATATATCAGTGGCGCTCAACCTTTATGTTGATTTGGTACAGTGATATTACAGCAAAACACAAGCATAAACAGTAACAATCATTTGGATTTAACTTGACTGATCAGATTGGCAAGAAACACAGGTTTTTAATAAAATCTTAGTTGTTCAATAACATTAATCATGATTTGTAACAGCTTATGGTTTTCTTACACATAAGGATTTGAAGAAAATGTGTTCGAAGAGGTTGTGGTTCATATCTACATAATCTGAAAATGTGTGTTTTGAAAATCAATGAAGCTTCTTCTAAGGCTACCTGTGTTTTATGGTGTGCATGTTCTTGCGTTTATTAGCACTGTATTCCAGTCATGTATTGTTGTCAGTTTAGTGTTATATTTAACATTGCCATAAAAGTGCGAGGTTTGTTAGCCACAAAACCAGGTTCAATCCACCATTTTTTCTTGAAATGTCCTGTACCAAGTTAGGAAAATGACAGTTGTTAGCTTATAGTTCGCTTCCGTGTGTGTTGCATTGTCGTTTATATTTGCACTTCAGTGTTTCTGTTGCTTCGTTGGTTTCTTCTTATGGTTGATGTTGTTCCTCCGGTATTACTTTGAAACCCTTAAGTAATGTTTCGTCATTTTCGCCTATCTTTTGAATTGGTCGGATATAGTTTTCAGTAGTCATTCTTCCAATTGAAAATAATTACAGTTGACTAACAAAAAGATCAACCAATTTGTTCATAAGCAATATTTGTTTGTTTGATGTAAAAAATCAAAGACATTGTTAACTTTTTTTTTTAAAGTTGTGTAAATTTAAGTTTGTTGTATTGATACCTCTTTGTGACAGTTTTTTTTTTTTTTTTGTATTAGGAGCACACATCTGTAATTAACACAAAATAAAACCTTATCACTGCTATAACTTATCTGATTTTAACATGGGAAACGAGACAAGTCACAAGCATGGGCGGAACCCCATTATGAATATCTTTATAGAACCCCTGAGTTCAAAGTGTTTATAAATACTCTGATGATGGTTTCACAAGATCTCTTATGAGTAGTTTTGACTTTTCCTATAAGGGTTCAGCAGTTAATTTATTAATACATTTTAAAGAAAGGCTGATACAAAAAAAGTTCAAGACATAGTGCGTGTATCACATCAAAGACAATACACCGTGAGTCAAGATGAGTATTAAAAATAATTATTGCAAGAGTTCCATAAGACGTCCCAATATTCTATAAATTTGTCAAATAAATCATATTCAAAAAAATGTCAAGAAATTCTATCCTAAACATCTCATTATACTTTTTGTAGGATTAAGTACATAAATATTCAGTATGGGTATTTATATTTAACTGGGGATTTTCAACTGATGTATATTGTTTGTTTTACAAATTAAAAGCCATTTTTCACTGGCAATTTCGTTTGTAGTTCATTTTAAATAACTACATTAAGAAAACTATCAAATGGTCATGACAACCTCTATAATTTAGCAAGCAATCCAAGAAGGGTTAAAAAAATACAAATCTGTATCTGCTACCTGATAAAGAAATGCCATTAATTCAGCTGTCGTTAAATTGTCTATTAGAATGATCGATTTTCATCAACCATTTTACAGTAATACTCAACGCCTAAATTATTTAAGTTGTTGCATGTACAGTCCTTGTGCTTTGGATATTTCCTTCCAATTTGGCTGCAGGGATACGTATGGATGTAAATAATCGTTATTCACTTGATAAATGTCACTCCCGGAATTACACGATCCGGACTCGGACACCGATAGCCTCTTTACATTTGGATGTAAATAATATGTATTAGTTTCACAAACATCACTCCCAGATCCACATGAATCGGATACTGATTGCCTTTTTACCCATGGTTCTAAATAATCATCGTTTACTTGATGGACTTCACTTCCAGAAATATAAACATCGGAGTTGGTCTCTAACTGACGTTCGATCCGTATTCTCGGCCCCGATTCGTCGTTTGGCTCATTTGTATATGTCGGCACGAAATTTTCGGGAATGTGATCAGAAGGAATTTCATCATATATACTTGGACCATCAGTTGTTATGGTCCTTGGTCTATTTCCTGATACTTCACCAGAACATCTATTTCTTATGCAAATACATATTACTGCAGGTAGGAGAATTATAAAAACTACTCCAGCACTGCTTATCACAGCGAATATTGTGAACATGCCTTTTTCTTTACCTTAAAAACACAGTAATGAATTTACAACAATGTACACATTCAGATATATTTTTGTGTATTTGTGCAATTGGTTTAATAATTTTTTCTAAGTTTTATTATTTGAGACTTATTTTAGTCTGTTGCACTCATTCAAATTCTGCCAAAGCACAGTCTTGCTCTTTTTAAAGTATCTGCGATTTCCGCAGCTTTATTTGACCTGGATTTGTATTTTACTGTTTTTATGAGGTTTGAAATTCGGTAATCTACTGATCACTTAGTACGGTAATTTTAAAGTTCTAGTCGAGTATGTAATCGTATGTTTATTACGTTAGTTCTTTTGAATTAATAGCTTTGTATATGCAATGCCTTCAATTATAATTATTTTTAAGTTGGTCTTTTTAATGTTTTATTTTAATTTTCACAGAAGAATTTACAAAGTGGTGAACTACAAAAAAAGAGATCAAAAACGGTAAACTTTAATTTGAGTGTTGTGATTACTAGTATATCATGAGGTAAGACTAACCTTTCATCTGAATTATTCGTATAGCTGTTTTATTGCTTTCTCCTAAAGCATTTCGAGCAAACATTCGAAAGAAGTATGTCTGTGTTGACAGAAGTCCAGATATTTGCCATGACAATTCCGCAGATGCTGATGAATTTAATGACTTCACACTAATCCAATTTATATTGCCTTCAACTTGGTATTCAATGAAAAATGTTTGTTCTAAACCACCATCGAAATTTTTAAGCCAGTTTACAAAGACATCGTTTACCAATGGTGTTACCGAAAAGTTAATCGGTATGCTTGGTGGACCTGCAAAATACAACGTTGAACATTAAGATGTAGTGTGGGATACTTATATATATATAATATTACTGTGGGTTAATTATTTTACGTGCATTCCGTGGGAAAAGCTGAACCACGAATTTAAATATTCAACGAATTAAAAGTTTTTTCGTAAGCTTCAATGCAGACTTTGAAACAAAGAAATCAAATATCCACGAACATACAATACTTTTCTCAAACCACGAAAATTGGTATCCACGAAAATAAGTGAGCATACAGTCTCGTCTTATCTTATTTCGGTAATACACTGTACCAATCACGCTCGAGATCAAAAATTAGAAAAGCAAAACAAAACTTTTGATTTTGATTTTGTCTGTTATACTCTGTTATAAGAGGGACGAAAGATACCAGAGGGACAGTCAAACTCATAAATCGATAACAAACTGACAATAAGGAATTCATCTTTTTGAATTAACCTTGGCATTTGGTATTATTGTTCTACATTTTTTGTAAGCGAGTCGTGTGCACATGATAAATATTTTACAATCTGTTTGATTTGAATAAACGATTTTTGAACAAAATGCAACTTACTAGCAGCCTGGATTGTAAAGTTTGTGGTATCCTTTCCATAACTGTTTCCAATATCCATGGTATACTTTCCGACATCTTTTTCTGAAAACGTTGAGAATTGGATTTTTAACAGATATCCATTTGACTTAACTAATGTGTTGTGAAATCTGAGTCTTAACAGAGCTGGCTCATCTGTTATAACAGCTTCTCTCTGTCGGTTCAGGGGGGCACCGTTTATATCTTTCAGTTGTATATCCGTAACTTTAGGAACGCTATATACTTCTAAACGAATATATGTTGGCTCATCAATTATGCCGTAAAATATTCGCTTGCTACTTTCTAGAAAAACAGGCTTTCCTGCAACATAGTAATTGACGTTATGAAGTTCAATATAATTTTTATATATTCATGTTAACTTATTGATATATAGTTATCAAAGGTATCAGACGCGCGTTTCGTCTACATAAGACTCATCAGTGACGCTCAAATCAAAATATTTATAAAGCCAAACAAGTACAAAGTTGAAGAGCATTGATGATCAAAAGTTCCAAAAAGTTGTGCCAAATACGGCTAAGGTACTCTATGCCTGGGATAAGAAAATCCTTAGTTTTCGAAAATACAAAGTTTTGTTAACAGGAAATTTATAATAATGACCACATTATTGATATGCATGTCAACACCAACACAGAAGTGTTAACTTCTGGGCTGGTGATACCCGAAACGTCCACCAGCAGTGGCATCGACCCAGTGGTGTAAATAGTTATCAAAAGTATACGACACGTTTTTTGTGTAGTTATGGTTTGAAATAATCCGTCGACTGCATTCTGGTACATTACGTTCAAACGTGCGTGATATTAGCTGTTATTATACTTCATGTTAAAATGCTATATTTTGATTGGCTAATACGAGGGTGTTAACTTACTCTATCACATGGCTGAGCGGGTGACAATTTTTTTTAATGTTACCATCTCGTCCAGACCAATAAAAATTGATAATTTAAAGAATTTGCATCAAGTAATAAAATGCAATGCTTCTACGTTGTGGCTCAGATTTTATTATTTGACTGTCAAAATAAAAGAAGTTAACATCTTTTGTTGCTTGTTTTAAATACCCGTAACGTTGTTATGTACGTGACGTCATAGAAAATACTTTTTAAAATATAATTAAATGTAAAAGACCATAATGATAGGACATTCAGAAAAATACATTAAATAACACATAGCTGAGAGGATGATAGAGCAGATTAGTATCCCTCGAAAAAGCATTGTCAACCTTGGTTTCGCCGCGGTTAACAATGTTTCCTCGGGGTAACAATCTGCTCTATCACCATTTCAGCTATGCGTTATTTATATGATAAGTTGCATTACTTCATACAATTTGGAAAGTGAACGCGCTATTTTACTCCTTCTGTGTTTATTCCATATAAATAGCAATTAAGTGTTTACATGAACTATCATTGACATGGTCATGATTATAAATAATCAATTTGCAAAAGAAAAAGACTTTTTTTTATACCCTAGGAATAGATTGTTGAAATTATGGTCCTCAATGCTCTTCAACTTCGTTCTTTACATTTTTCCAATTCGATCGTCACTTGTGATCCTTTTGTAGACAAAACATGAAATTCACTGCAGGACACAATTTATATTCTAGTATCTATGATGAGTATATCATGTTTGTATATACTACTCTTCTTGTCATATCATATAAGTTATTATTGGTCTGTTCTAATAATTTACTTTTGGGTTTGTTTTTACTCATGCAACGAACCAAATACAGCTTGGTCCTTGTACACCTCTAACAGGTATCGTGAGCATCAGATAAGTACATTTTACTGTCCAATTTTTTCATTCAAAATTCACACTTCAAATCTTATACAAAAGATCATTTCACACTTATTTTACCTTGTGAAAACATTTCATTTCGTGAGTATCTCATTATTCAAGAACTGTTGCTTTGTTTCATATTTTGACTTTGAATTATTTCGATCTCGAGCATCACTGAAGTAACATTTATTGTAGAATTACGCATCTGGTGCGGTAAAACTGGTAATGCTTAAAATAATTGTTATTTCAAATATTTATTTAAAGTACCAACAGTTAATCAAGCTCGTTGTGTTACCTCGTACAGATAGAAAAGCATCATTCGACTGGTTTACTTGACCATGCGTATCTGGTACTCCGTTACTGACTGTACAAACATAAAAACCAGAATCCTGGTAACTTTTGGTTTGAGTGGATGGGAGGACGAGACTTCCATTCGTATATCCATCAATAAATCGAATGTGTTCTCCAAATTCTGAGTTGTGCTCCCACCGACTGAATGTGTATGTATCAGGATTTCCATTAGATACGCACAATAATTCTCTTCTGTTTTCATTCTCGGTGTAATTGTTATAGTCAATATGGACAGATGGTGGATCTGGAGCAAACAAAAAAAAAAACTGGTGTTCAAATCTAACAATTTCTTTGATTAAAACCGTTACAGAGGATTATATGCTGTTAATGTTCATTCAATTATTTTTTTTAAATAAAGAGACATAGGGTACACGTCACTTTAGTTTATTTGTTGTAATGGTTTTATTTTTATTTTTAATGACATCAATATCAAATGTGTGCGACAGTCATACAAATGAGAGGTTTTGCTAGCTGTAAAACAGGTTTAATCCACCATGATTTACATAAGAACATGTCTGTTCTAAGTCAGGAGTATGACAGTTGCTATCAATTCTTTTGATTTGTTCAGCTTAAGATTTTACTATTTGCTTAGGGACTTTCCGTTTAAAACAAATCTCGGAGTTTGGTATTTCTATTATTTTACTTATGTTTTTCTTTAATAAACATATCCCTGTAGTGGATCATTTCAGGTAAATGTGTACATGAAACGCTTATGTTGAAGATATCCTAGATATCACGGTTATTACTTATTAACAAAAAGGCAACAGTAGTATACCGCTGTTCAAAATTCATAAATCGATAGAGAAAAAACAAATCCGGGTTACAAACTAAAACTGAGGGGAACGTATCAAATATAAGAGAACTACGACACAACACCGAAACGTAACACACACAGAAACGAACTATAATGTAACAATGGCCATTTTCCTGACCTGATACAGGGCATTTTATGAAAAAATGGTGGATTGAACCTGGTTTTGTGGCATGCTAAACCTCCCGCTTTAATGGCAGTGTTAATTATAACATTAAAATGACAACATTACACGACAGGGTTACAATAAATAAACAGATAAATGGGAGAAAACAAGCGAATAAAAGCCATCCACAGGTTAAAAAATATTTTTATACGCCAGACGCGCGCTAGGTCCACACAAAACTATGCTTAGATGTAAAAAGTATGAAAGCCCTAACAACTACAAAGTTGAAGATCGCCGAGGACCAAAAGTTCCAAAACGTTGTGAGGCCAGGGTTATTCCGCCTTGGAAAAAAACATCATTATTATCAAGAATAATACATAGTTTTGCAAACAGTAAGTTTTATAAAATGACTATATAATAGATATACATGATTAAACTGAAGTGGTTACTAGCTATAGAATAAAAACGAATACATTACAAAATCACAGCCCTGTTAGCCATAGCCAATGCAACGCCCAAAGTGACGTCACATTAAAACTTCTAAAACGTGTTCCGAAAATTAAGAAAGAATTTGGATGAAATTCAAAATTAGATTTGTATGACCTATCTAACTTTTATTAATAACAGTGAAAATTATAGTACTAATTAATATTTTATTGTAGTAGATAATTAATTGTATTATCTAGCTTTGTGGGTGTTTCTTCTGATCAAACTGCAAAGCAAATATATAGTGTAAATTTCGTTGATCCAAAATTAAATCTACCAAATGAACTAGATGGGTAGTTATCCCCAACACAACACAATAATACAACAGACAAGAATACGATTTACAACTACAAACGTTAAGACATTTGACAAAATCCGATCACACAACAAACACAACATCATAACCCAACAAATTAATTTGGGATGGAAAAGTACCGTGACACGTCTTATAGCAATACGAATTCACACTCAGCAAAACAGTCACATTCGGGAATAAGTCACGTTCGGTAATAAAAAGATCAGACGACGTAATGACAAACCACAATCTAACACGTGGTAAAAATGGCCATAGTTAGTTTGGACAAAGATACATCGTATGGACCAACCAATTCGTGATGGTGTCTGTAAAATTTACGGAGTGTCATTTTTAATCTGTCCTCCTCATAACTTTGTTGGAGCAGTTTCTGTGTTAGGAGCATACTCCTGTGTATGAAGTCTGTATAGTGTGAACATGCACGGCCATAACGTATCAATTGAGATATGTAAACACCATACGAAGGGGCAGAGGGTAGGTTACTGCTGAGAAATGGGAAATTGATAATTGGGAAGTTGAAATAGTCCCGTTTATCATAGATTTTCGTGTGAAATCGTCCAACTGTCTTTTTGTTGAAATTATTGTTATTCGTTTATTGTTTTGTCATAAATCAGGTTGTTAGTTTTCTCTTTTGAATCGTTTCACGTTGCGATGTCCTGGCCAGTTAAAGTACTCATACTAGTTTCTCATTGTCTTACGGAATGACCTATAGTTGCATACATTTATGTCACTTTGACCCTGGTGAATAGCGTAACATTGGCAATCAAACAAATCTCCTTACTTTCATATCATTGTTTTGTTTTTTAAACTATCGGGTCCTTTCTTTTAGAGGTTATGCACGTTGTATACTTACAATAGACATCAATACTGATGTTTGTTGAACCCGTTCCTATAGTATTGGAGGCTTCACATATGTATATTCCAGTGTCTCGTCGCGTGATCACCTTAATGTAGAGGATATGGCTATTTGAAAACAACCGTGTTATGCCAATTGCATCAACATACCACCATTTGGGTTCACTCGATGGAGGGTTACTACTTTGATCACACGTAACGTATAGAGATTGACCTTCTAAACTTTTAATTTCATTACTGTCATTTGTTGACAAAAATGGTTTATCTGCAAAGAGAAATTTTTCTCGACTCTAATTTAGGTCTTTAGTAGATGATATTATTTGTCATTTGTGATTAATATACCAAAGATTAAGTGGATTGTTGGAATCAAAAAGCACCTACAAGATGATCACGTGTAAATAAAGAAAAATAAAGAAAAAAAAACAATTACCATGTGCTGATTGTACAACAAGCCTTTACCCTCAACTTGTAGAACTATATGTGTTGCCAATTTTAAAGTTCTTAATTAACTATTTAAGTTCTTAGATATGTGTCTCGCGTAAATGTTGGAATGTCAACATATAATTTTTTTTAGTTCCTCCTTTACGAACTTCATAAACACTACCCACAACCATTTTTACATCACCTTTAAACTGGAGAGATTGTAAGTGCTGCCGGTGTTACTTTTATCTAGATTGTGAACATCAATCTGGTATCAAAGAACTCATTGTAGGAAATATAAGCCCTGGAATAACCCATCAATTCGGCTGTTCAATGTAAGTGTTTGTGTTGCCGGTTTTTCTTTTAGATTTATGATTCTTGATTGGACCTTTTTTTCGGTCGTTTCGTTATATTACAATTGACTAAATACTTCTATATCTGTATACCGTTGATATGCCAAATAAATGTATAAACTTACACGCTATATCGAGCTGAATAGTTCTTTCAAGTGGTTCTTGCATCGCTGTGTTATTTGCCATACATGTATAATTCTGTAAATGGTCTGACCGTTTAGCAAACCATTCTAGTATCAGAATCCTCGGACCTCCGACTTTTACTACTGTTCCATTACTTGCCCATAACAATGTTTCCCCTGGATAGCCATTTTTAACAGTGCATGTCAATGTTAAGAGTTGTCCCTCCGTTCCATGTACTTGGTCTACGTTGTCACTTCCTTGAATTGCCATTTGCTTAGGTGGTTCTAATTAATGTTAATAAGATATTAGAATAAGAATAGTCTATTTCACAAACAAAAGTAAACTCACTATATTATATTTTTTTTAAAACATTGTGTTTTAATCATATTGAATCACTTGTAATCATTTGTATGTAATTAATGTTGATTGTTCTGTTCCTTTTGTTAGAAACTACTTGACTTTTGAATGTTTGCATATTACGTTAAATTAAAAATATAAGCGCAATCATTCTTCTTACTCTATAAAAATATCAACTGAAGCTTTCCTATTTAAATTGGGTTATATATATTGTATTCCCTACTTATTAGGAGACTATGTAAATAATAAATGTTGAATGGTTACCAATACTACAATTTTACACCAAGCCCAAAATATGTAAGCAAATGCAGGTCATCGTACATGTCGTACGGTCTTCGGCAATGAACAATACCCTAAACCGTATACAAGTCTATGAAACCCCAAAACTAGACGAAATTCAAATTTTTACAGTTACATTTTCAATTCTTTTATCTGACAGTTTTTTTTTTTTATCTAAAAAGAATTTGATGCGATTGTCATATAAGTGGGAGGTTTGGGGCTAGAAAACCAGGTTCAATCAACCATTTTCTACATTTGAAAATGCCTGTACCAAGTCAGGAATATGACAGTTGTTGTCCATTCGTTTAATGTGCTTTGTAATTTGATTTTGCCATTTGATTAGGGATTTTACGATTGAATTTTCCTTGGGGTTCAGTATTTTTGTGATTTTACTTTTTATCTTACCAATATGTTGATAAACTATCCTCCTACTTTCAAAGGTTTGCTCCCCCTCACCCTACTTCTCAACCTTTTACTGCGCCACAATTCGAATAAATAATTTTGTCTTGTCTTTATATATTTATGTATGTTTTGTACTGTTTCTAAGTAATAATATATTGTATGTTTTTGTCTGGAGATGGCGTACACAGGATTTGGCTGTCGATCTATCCAATGCATTTTTTTTTAAATATTGTACTTTTAATTTCGGCTTACGTTCTAGTTCTAGCTTTACTGTATGCTGTAATGGTTTACCGTCGACTACAATATCACAAGTATAGTCTCCTTGGTCAGCTGTTGTGACATTTGTAATTTCCAATACGTATTCGCCATTACTAAAATTTCCAGTGACGTTGAATTTTCCATGCATAAAAAACCTGCTTATATGCTGCCCATCTGCAATAGGATACTCGGAATTTGGACCGTTCCATGTTGTAGGAAATATCTCAGTCCGCATAGGACAGACGAGCTTTGCAGTGTTTCCTTCTTTCACAAAAACAATGTTTGCTAGAGATACTGTAAAGAAAATTAAGTATTTTTTTTTCTTTACTGAGTGGTAATCATGGTTATATAGAAATTTCCGTTTTTATTTGTTATCACTAGGTACCAAATCATTCTTTACAAGTACATTGTATGTAAACAATTAGGTTGGAGTCTATAGTGAGTGAGTCACTGATAGCAAATACATTGACAAAACCTCTTCGTTGATAATTTGTTTAAATTCAAATTGAATTGTCTGGTTTTATTATGTCATGATAATTATATTGTCCTTTGTAAATAATTTATTTATTGTATTGTATTAGAGAATATGTTGTAATAGTTTTTATTTCATGCAATGAAGTATAATTTGGATTTTATTTATCCTCAACAGGGGATGCTATTCCATGGAAAATTAGGGCTAGTAACGTTTTAACTTATAGCGTTCGTTTACTTGGGTAAAATGATACACATATATTAGATGATAATTGCAACGAGCGTGGATCCAATCGTATTACAAGGGTTTTTAAACTAAGGTCTTTCATCAACTTGATGAACTTGCCTAAAAAAAGAGAAGCGAAAGATACAGAAGGAACATTCAAACTCGTAACAAGATAATAAACTGACAACGCCATCACTAAAAAAGAAAAAGACAAGTTTAACAACTGTTCACATTACACAACATGGAAAACTAATAAAAACTGAGCAACACGAACCCCACCAAAAACTGGCTGAACTAAGGTACACCGGATGATAAGCCAGGTATTGATCCACACGTGATACTCGTCGTGTTATTCATGTAAGTAAAAACCCGGTGATACGTTTAATTAACTTGATATATAGAACACTTTCGTCATCGTTAGCTCCCCCAAACATGTTTAAAATAGCTATGCTTCCGAAATGTATCCGTCCCAAGTTAAGAGCGCCTGTATAGATTAGTGGTTGTCGCATTGTTGATGTATATATCATTTAAATATTTCGTTTATTGCCACCATAAATTAGTCGGTTTTTGTTTGGCCTTTCACAGTTTGTACCCATCAGGTCTTTTCTAACTGACTGACTACCGGTATGGGTTTTGTTCATTTATACAGGCCTTACTGTATACTATAGATGCTTGAATCAGGTGTACTTAGACTCCAAAATGCCTTAATGGTATATTGTAGTCGTATCATTAGCAGTCATGCCGCATATTGTTATTTGGTATGGCTACGAGTGGATGGTTGTTCTCTGTACATAATTACCCGTCTGAATATGCATACTATAACTACCACTTATTGTTGTTATTCAATTAATTATCAACTATAATCATTCATTATATATGCCATTATGAAGAATATATATAGCAAAGGTGTGTTTACGACAGATATACATCGTAGATGAAGACCGTACTTTGACCTATAATAATTTACTTTAACAAACTGTGACTTGGCATCTTCGTATATCTAAAGAAACACTATATCCCCGCGTTGTCAAAATCTTTTCCATCGTTATTTGAAAAGAAACTGAATTAAAAGATATACCTTGTAACCAGAGAAATAACGTCGTAAAATATACGAATTCCTCCATGTTGACATAAATTAATCACAACTATATGATTCTAGTTGATTGTTTGAAATTGTTTTGTTAATTTATCAAAAACTTCCTGTAGTTTTGATCGTTTCCCCCTTTTTGAACAATACATACTTGACATGTTGATATGAGACTATATACCATAAGTTTAAAATTGTCCAAAAATAGTAACAATTAAACTAATTGGATTGCATTGACATTGTTATATTCTTTAATACAGATATATCGAAGTATTTCCGTATTTATTGAATACAATAAAGCTGAATTATTTTAAGCATAATTTGATATGAATTTTATTTATCCATAAAATTGGTGTTATGAGCGTATTAAATGGCAAACAAATCTAGATGCCGAAGTTATTTTGATGTATTTATCTGTGAATTTCGAATAAAAGATTTTTGTCAATGATTTAGATCAAACATTCGTCAATTGTTTACATCTATCATCACAGTGATTTTGATTTACATATATACTGGCAAATAAATATACACCAGTTGGTTTTTTTTTTTTTTTTTTTTTTTTTTTTTTTTTGCTGGTACCGATTGGATTGATGTCCAGTTTATGCAAAAAATAAATCCTACAAAACTGAAACAGAGTTGGGAACAAACTATAAGAAAAAAACATTAGTTCCTACACGTAAACAGAAACAAAAATAAAGAAATAAACCAAATGAAACAAAAACTCTGTTTTAGAATCCATTAAAGAGTCAGATATATATACAAACTAACAATCTTCGTAAATTTAAAATGTCCATATTTCACAACATGACTTTTTAATTAGCTGATATGATAACATCTCTAAACTTATTAAAATTATTATATTTACTTGTGTAAGATATTTTATTCAACGCTACTTTGCCCACGGTTGTACAACTTTGTCTTGTTTATATTGTTTTACATCTCCCCTTTTTTTTCTTTATCGATATTGTATTCACGTTGTGTCATATATCAAATTTATTCCTTCAGTGTATTTTTACTTGTTTTTGTTAATATGCCTTTTGATAAAGTTTAGCCATTTCAATTGATGTTTCATAGTGTGTCTTACTATCATGTTGTGAGGTCACATATATGGGTTATTATAAAAAAAAATGCAAAACTATGTTATTGGGTCTTTTGTAGTCACAGACATGAAAATATATCAAAATAACACTTGCATATGTTAGATATGAATGTTTTGTGATACACAATATACAGTTTATAGTTTGAAATGTTATAAAAACATTGTTAATGTTTTCTTAAACCCTTGGAGATAGCCAGAATTAACTGTTATGTTTTACTATAATTCCTTTCAGACTTGAAATAGGACTATTATTCATATCATTTGTTATTATGATTTATCACTTTTTATTGCATTTTGATACATACAAACATTTTTTTAATGATTTAGGAGGTGTATGTTGCTTTTATAACAAAAAAATCCACCAAAAGGAAATGTAACATTTTTTAAGTCAATGGTGTAACCAAAGGACAAATTAGTAGGATAAGAGTTATCTTTCAGAAGATTTGGGCATTTAAAACAGTTTCTCCCTTAGCAATGTTACCTGTAAGCATGTTATGAAAAAGAAAACAAACAATTTTGTTGAAAATTTAGTGAAAAAATCTTAAAAGTAAGTAAAAGCTATATCATAAATGAAAATAGTGTCCATGGTGTACCATTGTGAAAATCACTTTTTGAAAACATTTCCTTAACTTTGAATTATGAAATATATTGATTATAGAAACATGCACCAGTAACAACATATAGAATAGGGGAATAGAGCGATAATATCGTAACTGAATCTTAAAATAAACCTTAAATCATTGGTGTTACTGTCAATGGTGAGACCATTTTGATAAAATAACACCATTGAACAGTTTAGTAACACCACTGAATATATCATGACAATCAGCATTGTTTTGTGTTTCTTTCATGTTTAAAAAGCGAAACATCATATTATTAATGAAAAACAATACTTATTTACATTTTTAACAATATCATGTATTACATATACACAGTTTTCACAAACTGATGTATGCTGGTAACACCAATGACACTATTTAGTAGTACACTATTGACATTTTTAGTAATGGATGTTATGTTATATTATTAATTCGTATATTTTAACAAATTTGATTCGTTTAGAGATACTGTGGATTCATTTATTTTCGTGGGTATCAATTTTCGTGGATAGAGAAAAAAAGACATTTCGTGGTATACGTAAATTCGTGGAGCGCTTTTTCAATCACTAGTAAACCAAACTATGACACGGTAATTAACAACTTATTTTCCATGAACAGTTTTAATCAATTTTAAAAAGTAAATTATCACTGATATTCGATATATTTATTATTGATTTAATTAAACTACTTGTATCTTCTTTCAATAAAAAAAACACGTGTTATGTTACAATGTTTATCGCTAGTCAACACTATACTAAAACTGCATAACATAACCGGAAATAAACATCTGACTCCATACACATTTATCGGGATTATTCTTCGTTGAATTCTTAAATTCGTGGTTTGCTGTGACCAACGAAACCCACGAAAATTGGTATACCACGAATAAAAATGAATCCACAGTAGTCACAAAATCATGTCACATGTTAAACTATATTTTCGAAGGTAGGGAGAAAACGACGGATAGCAAAAAGCATATTGCACAGAGCATATTGCACGGTTATTTTTAGAATATCTAAACACCGATTTTCTTTGTGACGTCATGTAATGAATTTCAGGATTATCGTTAATAAACGTTTTGAAACAAATGATATATCTGTGATCGATTGTCAAACAAACAAAATAAAGTACTAATATGTTGTTATTGTCAAGGAGACAATATGATATCTATAAAATTCAAACAAAATCAAATGACGATTGTGATACAAATATGCATAATAGTCTAAAATTAATAATATAACAAATATAGCCTTTGTATGAGGTCAATACAGGATATATCGACCCAAAGAAGTATATCGACCTCGGATTTGTCCTCAGTCAATATACTTCTTTCAGGTCAATATATCATTGTATAGACCTCATACAAAGGCTATATTTGTATAATACAATTTGAGATTTTTTAGCCTAAGAAGTATTTTTTCATCTTTTTCTTTTGCTCTGTGTTCTTGGCTTTGTGTTCAGTACTTAATAAAAGTAAAATTTGAAAAGTGATGTCAATGGTGATACTTTTTTTTTATTCATAAATGAAAGTGTTTTTAGGTCGTATACGAAGGATTATGTATATTATTATCATTTAATCTTATACATTTTTCATATATTCAGTTTAAGTGTATTTTTTAGTATTCACAAGGGCCAATATTAGGACAGCCAACTTATTTACGACAATTTATTCTGAAATTTATGTTTGAATAGAATGCACAGCTATATGAATAATGTCAATAAGTCGTAAATTCAACCTAAAGCCCCAGTCCCACTAGACCACGATCGCACCACGCTCATCGCGATCTAAAATAAATTCAGATCGTGGTGAGGTCGTGGTATGAGCGGCATGAACATGTAAATTTTCGTTGCTTTTACGATGCAACTACGTTCTCATTACGCTTCTACAACGATCCCGCTACGATTATATACCACGTTTTCACCGCGCTTATTCTGCGACCTCAGTACGCTTATCAATATCTGTCTACGCTCATCATGTTCTCACTACGACCATACCACGAGTTATCCGATTGCAACACGATCTTACCACGCTCCTACTGCGATTATAGCACGTTCTTACCACGATTATACTACGTTCATACCGCGATCTTACTACGTTCTCAGCAATAACGTCAACATCGTGTTCCATATCAATACAGTTCCATAGCTTCTATTTCTGATTAATACGTATATTTCAGTATATTTCACGGAAACAATACAGTCATGCCACCAAAATCTTCTAGAACACGTGGTCGTGGTGGTAGGGATTAATGTAGAGGCAGTGGGAGCTCTGATAGTAACGAATCCTGATCAAGCAGAGATGTCGGACCGACCAATCAAACCGAATTTACAACCTATTGCTGGTCTATAAAGCTCAAATGACGATATTTTAGTGAACGATAGCAGAGATGACACAGATGTGTCAATAGATATAGGAAGATGTGGTATGAGTGCCAATGAGAAAACTCTCCATCCAAAAAACAATTTATAAAAGTAACCCATTATAGGCCAAGGTACGGCCTTCAACACGGAGCCTTGGCTCACACCGAACAGCAAGCTATAAGGGCCCCACAAATTACTAGTGTAAAACCATTCAAACTGGAAAACCAACGGTCTAATCTTTATAAAAACGAGAAGTATAGTTGAGCCGTTAGAGAAAAGGACAAGAAGTCCTAATTACATACAGACAAACAAAACCTGGAGATATATATTATATTTTATGTGAAAATGACAATGAGAATAATGGTCGTAGTATGAACGTAGTCAGGTCGTAGGAAGAGCGTGATGAGGACGTCAAGGGCGTGCTAGAATCGTACTATGGTCTTGAACAGCGTGGTGTAAACGTGATATATAGTCGTAGTGGAAGCGTAGTTGGGTCGCGATGTGACATGATGGTCGTAGTGAGGTCGTAATTACATCGCTGCGATCTACACGATCGTACTACGATATCAAAATTTGCATTTTTTTCACAGATCGTAGTGCGATCGTGGCCTAGTGGGACTGTGGTATAACACCATTGACACGATTCTATCAAAGGATGGCCTAGAATTGTTAAAATTGAAGGAACTCTTCATTTTTCCCATTGCATATTTCTGAATATCGATGCTACCATACTATAGAATAGAGGGAAACCTTTAAATGTTTTAAACAATGACATGGGTCATTTTCAAAAAATGTCGAATTTTCAGTACACCCATGCTAAAATTTTTATTTCTAATTGAAATTTCAGTTGTAATGGTTTAAATAAAAGCTTGTCGGATTTGTGATTCAGAACATTAATAATAAACACACCTTACATCTATTTTGATAAGATTAACTGCATTTAAGGCCGATTTTGGGGGTATTTGTGTGCGTACATTGTCAGAAAAACACATTTCAAATGATTTTTTCCGATTTTCTGATCGCCTTGATATCTGCAAAAGGGACTTTTTAAGAACGTTAATTATAATTCTAACGAAAAATCGTAGCTTCTTTATCATTGTATGTAAAAGATTATCTACAAACTAAATTCAATCAGCGTACAGGAGGTTCATGTCTATCCTGTTACCGCTACTTAAATCAGTCGTTAAATTATTCTCCCTATGAATATTGAATCAGTCAGTGTTGATTTCAAAAATGCAAAGTAATCTTTACATTTAAAAAGCCTCGTTTCTTGAACGACAGTGTAGAGAAAAGAAATTTCAAGACATTTAGTGAAAAAAATAGAGCGTACTTTTGTTCATGTCTATGCTGTTACCAACCATTTTGATTGATTACACTAACAGTATGGTTGTAAAAAGTGCAATAACGTGTTGGAAACCAAATTCACAATAGAAAACCATAATCACTTCACCAAAAGGGAGTAGTTATTTCACAACAGCAATCAAAAACGAAGAAATGTGTCTATCCTGTTATGTCTATCTGTTACTATGTTTGCTATGGTTACAGTAACAGGATAGACAATTATAGACAAAAACGTCGTTAATTTTTTTATCTTAACATGTAGGTGGAAAACGAATGAAATATTTCATTGTTTGAACTCATCTTACATGTCTTAAGGTTATAACGTCTTAATCTTCCCAATTAAGCATTTGCAGGTGCAATACTGATATCGGTAACAGGATAGACAAAAAGGTAACAGGATAGACTTTTATATATTGATATATCAGAAACGTACGTTCCTGTTACCAACGAAATAAAGAGAAAAGTAAATTAACTTATGAGGGATTTACTTGATGTTGGGTTATTTGAAAGGGTGAAAAAAGGCCGAACAATATAAATTTCTATCTTAGACTTGCATTACTGGTGGTAATTTTTACAACCTTTGAAAACCAATTTTAGAGCCATTTTTCAGTACAACCTAGAAAATTGGCAAATAATCTATTATTTTACAGAATGAATATATATAGAAGTTTATTCTCTTGAAAACCATCTAATTGGTAACGTAAAACAAGCTTAACATTTTATCTAAACCTTTTCTTAATAACCCAAAATTTCTTTTGAAAATGGTAACAGGATAGACAAATTTAAATATTGTACCACCGATCAAAAAATGTTTCAAGATATTCTTGTATGACATCATTAAGATTGCATCTTTTAATATGTTGTTCTTAAAGTACTGTTGTTTTGATTTGCTTATGTAGAGGGTTGTTTGAATAAGTAACTTTTAATAAATTTTTCAATTTCAAAATTCGACATTTTTTGAAAATGACCCACATCCTTTTTAAAAATATTACCTTATCGAAATTTGCACTTTTTTTTATAATGACCCATATACAGGTTTAATAGGCTGGCATTTTGCACCTGTTAAAAGGTTTTAATTTCGCTGATTTTTTTTTGATTTTTTTGCACCTGTCCTAAGTCAGAAACCGACTGTTCAGTTGTTGTCGTTTGTTGATGTGGTTTATAAGTGTTTCTCGTTTCACGACATATCATAATGGCTCTTTCATGGCAGCCAACTTTTAATGGGGATGAAACTATAGTGTACCTGTCTGGAGAGAACCACCGAAATTTGGCCAGAAAACTGTCAATAATAGGGTGTCTTAATTCCTGTTATTCCTACATTTAAAAAAAAAGAAATTTTCTATTCTTTCTTCTATTTCTACAAACAAATTACAATAACTCTGTAGTTTTTGCTTTCACATTTTTAGATATAATTCATTGCAATTGCCAAAGGTAAATAATTTCATGTTTCAGTGTTATATGTGTTTCAGTCTCAGGTCACAATAACTTTATATAGACTGATTTTATGTGATAGATTCAAATACTTCGGATCCGTTATAAATTTCAAAACTGTGTTAAAAGTATAATTTCTATTATACAGTTCATGTTAAAATGCCATATTTTGATTGCCTAATATACGAGGGTGTTAATTTACTCTATTACATGGTTGAGCGGGTGACAAGGTTTTTTTGGTACCCCTCGAAAGGGCATTGCCAACCTTGGCTTCGCCGCGGTTGACAATGTTTCGCGGGGTAACAATCTTCTCTATCACACTCTCAGCTATGTGTTATTTATATAATCATGCGGCGGGCTCATCACAAATAAACCTCATCATAGATAACAGGGTTGAACTTTAATATTTACGCCAGACGCGCGTTTCGTCTATAAAAGACTCATCAGTGACGCTCGAATAAAAAAAATGTTAAAAAGGCCAAATAAAGCACAAGGTTGAAGAGCATTGAGGACAAAACGATTCGTGTATATAGAACTTAAATTCTTAAATGGATATTGCTTTATATGCTAAATTCTTATATTTGAACATATTTTTTGGTCTAGAAATATTCAGTAATGCGTTTCTAGAAACTCAAATTAAAATTATTGATTGGCGGCGTAAAGAATTCCACAACCAATCAATCAATGGGAACCACTAATGACAGGACGATTGCCCGGATAGTGACAGGACGGTTGACCGGACGACATATAAATAGTCATAACTTTTTTGTTATCCGATAGATTTGTTTAATATTTGTAAACCTGAAAGATATTAAACTATATTTTATGAATATAAAAAAAAAGAGGAAAAATAATTATTTTTGAGCAAAAAAAGTTGACCGGACGGTATTCACACTCGCCAATATACGCTAAATATATATTCAACTGGTTGACGACAAGTGTTAATATCTCTTTTGTTTTACAATATTTGTCCATGAAAATCAGGAACCTGTGAGATTGAATAGTATATTACACGAAAATATAAACTTTAAAGTAAAAAAGAAAAAAAATCTGCAAAAAAAGTTGACCGGACGGTATTCACCCTCGCCGATGTACGCGTTGATTATATTGAACTGAGCGACAAAAAATGTAAGTAATAATAATAATAATAAATTCTTTATTTAAAGAGGGTAACTCAATTAGACATAGTCTAATTTTCATTGAGGCCCTCAAACAAAATACATGCATACAGTTAACATTCATACATTCATACATTAATTTACAATATATATTACTAGTATATACACAATTCAATCATTGAAATATACAAAGGGTAATAAATGACAATATTTGATATAGTTTTGTTAGAGGAAAACAAATTAGTTGACTTGCATATAATTTTCAAGAAAATGATTATAACTATGTTTCTTGAATAATTCCACATTAGGACATTTTTTTATTTCGAGTGGTAAATTATTCCATACTTTGGTTGCAGAATAATGAAAAGATTTTTTATAAAAATTTGTATTTGGTCTTGGAACAAAAAGATCATTATTAGAGACAGATCGTAAGTTGTGGCGTTGCACATCATCAATATTTAGTATTGCTAAGTAATCAGGTGTTAGCCCATTTACAATTTTATACATTAGAATTGATTGTTGGTATTTTATTCTTATGGTAAAAGATAGCCATTTTAAAGAAGAAAACATGAAATTAGATGGAATAGAAATATCGCATTCCAGTATAATTCTTGCTACTCTTTTTTGAAGTTTAATGATTCTATCTGAATCTTTTTGTAATAAATTTCCCCAAACTGAACTACAATAGTCTATATATGGTAGAATATATGCATTATAAAATAGTTGCCTTGTGTGTATTGGCAAATATACTTTAATTTTATATAAAAGTGATACTTTAGATGAGATAATTTTACATATACGATCAACATGATCTTCCGAGCTTAAATTTTCATCAATGTCTATTCCAAGTAATTTGAAAGAATGGACATTCTCAATACATGTTTCGTTGACGGTAATACATAATTCTGATAGTTGTTTAAGTTTTTGTTTTGAACCCAATTTCATACACTTAGTTTTTTGTGCATTGATTTTCATACTGTTATTGTTACACCAAGATTGTATAGCATTTAAATCATTTTGCAATATGCTGTTTATTTTTTCAATGTTTTTATCATGAAAATGCAATGTTGAATCATCAGCATATAAATCCATATTGGATTGTTTAACATGAAGTGGTAAATCATTTATATATATTAAAAATAACAGCGGACCTAAAATAGAACCTTGAGGCACTCCATACTTTACAAACGATTTATCAGATTTAATGTTAGCGTATTGGACTTCTTGTTGTCTGTCAGACAAATATGATTTTATCCAATCTATTATTTATCTAAGTATTTAACTTGGCTGGTGTTTTCAGCTTGGCTGGTGTCTTTACTGGAGGTGGACTACCAGTAACAAGTATCTGATGATCTTGACTATTACCATTATCAGCAAACCTCAATCTCTTAGTAGATTTTGGTGTTGACAAAGCCTTCTGTTTTGATGGTGTATTTAACTTGGCTGGTGTTTTCAGCTTGGGTGTTCTTGGAGACTGAGGTACCAGAGGAGGCTCAATTAATTGAGCTTCCTCAGAATCTGGAGCTGGTAGTATCTCTATATCACCATCATTCGGTCTTGGTTTTTTTTTACCAGACTTTTTATCATTTCTCTTTAAGTTTCTCTTCGAAAGCGCTTTAAGGTTGACTACAGGTTTTGAATCATCTGTATCCCCAATGTATAGTTTTGCAGCCAGGATGTGGTAGCATTGTGAACTTGCTGGACACTGGCAAGTTTCTTTAGGAAGGAGGGTTACAGCATAAACCTTTCCTTGCATGCCTCTGACCATAAATGCCTTGTGTTGTTCAATAAACGACACTTGACCATTATCAACAGTCAACTTGGCCAGGGATTTTTGGGACTGATCAGCGCCCATTTGTTGGAGATTAAATTTTAAATCTTTTATTAAATGATTCCAGCACATAAGAACATCACAAGATGGGAAGTTCTTTCTGATTGCATTTACAAGACCAATCTCCCTATCAATTACGAAAGGGACTGAGGTTTTGTTTATTTTTGGAAATGATGATTTAACGAATTCAAAGAAACGTGCATGTGTCTTCTCCTTCTTTCTACTATGTATCAAGAAAGCTACAGGCATTATAGGTCTATCTTCAAAAATTATATTTCTGAAAACTAGTGGTGAAACAAAGAAGTCTCCACACTTAAAAGTGGTATCATAGAAGAAAACAAACGGAACATCATCTTCAGTGTTAACATCAAGTAACTGGTTAACGATAGAAATCATTTCTGGCAAAGCAATGATTGAACTCAAATCAGGGAAAACTGTCACCTCATGGATGAATCCATCCATATGATATGCCAATAGCAAAAGGTTATATATATCATCTTTGCTCAGTCTTTCTTCCTCATTGACTTTCCTTACTAGGTTCTCAACTTGTTTCACATTTCTAGCATTTAGCACCCCTTGGTGTTCACCAGAAACTGAACCATTTGATATGCTTTCTCTGTAAACATCCATGGCAGTTTTTTCACCTGACCTTATGTCTTGCTCTATTTTTCTTAATACAGAAGGAGCAGTGCGTGTATACTCAGGGGGATCTGACTTTTTGCTGTTCCCATGGCCAACGGGTACATATACCGTCTCATCTCCCTCATAATGCACAAGTATTAAACTTTTGTTACTTTTCAAACAAACTATATGCAGTTTTCTTAAACTGTAAAGAACCAACTGGTCTTTTTCTACCGTTTGTTTTGTCTGTTGTTCCTGGTAATCGGATTTTGTAAAAATGTTTTTTAAGAACATCATTACCAATGGTGACTGATTTTGTACCATTATTTATCCACAGATATTGGTCACATTTCCAATCATCTGCACCAGTTTGAAACAAGTAAACTTCGTTTGCCTTTGGCTTATAAGGGGGAACATTCGATGTACAAGATGTTTCAGGTTTAGTTAAAATATCTACTATTTCTGTTTGATGTAATACATCTGTATGCATACAGACAATAGACCCACTGTCCATTTTGATATTTTGTCTACTGGTAAGTTGTACTAATATGATGCCGGGCTATACAACTGTCTTTAAAAAGACATGCCTTTAAATAAAGCAATATATAGTAGCACTAATATCAATCTGTTTACTTTTGTATTTATAAATATATGTTTGACAACTATCTTTAAAAAGACATGCTTTTGAATAAAGCAATATATATAGTAACACAATTATCAATCTATCTATATCAATAGTTCAATAATGAATATATATTGAAAATTGTCTTTAAAAAAACATGCTAAAAGCAAAATATAGTAGAAATATAATTTGTGTGATCTGAACTGGTTGAAAGTCAGAGCATAAATGACTGAACAATTGAATAGTTATTATTAGGTGAGTTAAATGTTAATCTGAAATCCTGAACTTCATAAAATTTCTTCTTTAATTGGATACTAATTACCAACTGATTATAAGGTAATTCAATTAAATCTATTTGATGTCTCAGGTGTGAAAACTTTAATGACATGTTATTTGGCTTGATTGATGATTACATCAAGTGTCAAAATTAGATTAAGGTAGATGGGGTGTCTAAATTATAATCCATAGAATTTTTTAATAATTTGCCAAAATGAAGTTTATATTATGCTTTTTAAAAAAAAGTAATAAAAAGAATGGGTCACCGGGCTTTTTTTCATGCTACACGGTGTTCAAAATTGTCAAATTTTGTATAGATTATGCATGGAAACCCCAATTTTCTGCAATAAAGCGTAAACTACACCATAGAATTTTGAGATAACAAATGAGATGATAGCTTTAATAGTATGCTTTCAGTTAAGAAAAAGAAAAAATGGGGTCACCGGACCTGTTTTCTTGTTACATAATAAAATAGAGAAATTCCTAACACATTCTATTGTAAAAATACCTTAATCTGAATTATCTGCCCTTGCATTTGAGTTGCCTCCCCTTATGTGGCAAAGTTGGAAAAAAATTGTTCAAACGAAAAATTTCTGTTTTTTGTAAAATACAATCATAATTATGATAAAACATGTCATTTTCTATGTAGAAGTGGAATTTCTTACACATGAATTATCTACTTCTCTAAAAATTTGCACATTCTATTAAAGATCTAGACCTTGTTTTCTGGTATTTCCAAATCCAAGATGGAGGAAGACACCCTATCTACCTTAAGGCATATAACGGCGAATGTTTGTTCCGTCCGGTCATCTTTTTTTGAAGAAAAACATTTTTATTTACTATAAAGTTTATATTTTCATATCAAGTATTTATTGATCTCGTAGATTTCTTAGTTTCGTGTAAAAATATTGTAAAACAAATAAGATATTGACACTTATTTGTATCAGTTCAATATAATTAACGCGTACATCGGCGAATGTGAACACCGTCCGGTCAACTTTTTTTGGAGACAAACTTTTTTTTTTCACTATAAAGTTTATATTGTCGTATCCAATATTTATTATTCTCACAGATTCCTGAATTTCATGATAAAATATTGTAAAACAAAAGAGATATCAACACTTGTCGTCGACCAGTTGAATATATATATAGCGTATATCGGCGAGGGTGAATACCGTCCGGTCAACTTTTTTTGAAGATTTGTTTTCTTTTTTACTTTAAAGTTTATATTTTCGTGTAATATATTATTCAATCTCACAGGTTCCTGAGTTTCATGGACAAATATTGTAAAACAAAAGAGATATTAACACTTGTCGTCGACCATTTCAATATATATATAGCGTATATCGGCGAGGGTGAATACCGTCCGGTCAACTTTTTTTTGAGAAAAACACGTTTTTTTGCAATCAAGTTTATATTTTCGTATAATATATTTATAAATCTCACAGATTCCTGAGTTTCATGGACAAATATTGTAAAACAAAAGAGATATTAACACTTGTCGTCAACCAGTTGAATATATATTTAGCGTATGTTGGCGAGTGTGATTACCGTCCGGTCAACTTTTTTTGCTCAAAAATAATTATTTTTCCTCTTTTTTTTATATTCATAAAATATAGTTTAATATCTTTCAGGTTTACAAATATTAAACAAATCTATCGGATAACAAAAAAGTTATGACTATTTATATGTCGTCCGGTCAACCGTCCTGTCACTATCCGGGCAATCATCCTGTCATTAGTGCAACCCTCAATCAATCAATTTAAACTGGAATAATAACAGAATAAATACAATCAGAACTCTCAGAGTCGGAACTACTCGGCCTTTCTGGTTGCACGAAGAAATTGTACTGCATAGAGAATAGACGCACTAGGGGGAAACATAAATTTAGGCAAATATCAACAAATAAAGATTTCTATAAATTTTCATTTTATCCTCGCACTATTTCAGACTGGAACTCACTACCTGAAGCAATAGGTATGTCAGACACCCTGGAATCCTTCAAAAGTGGCATATCCACTCTAACATTTGAAGGATCCACAGCAACTTATTAAACTTTAAAGCCACTGTACATAATGTATATATGTTATTGATAACGATTTTTAAATTAAGTCCATATGTACATAGCACACAACAGTGGCGGATGCAGGAATTTTCGAAAGGGGGGGTGCTAGCCCAGGGCAAAGGGGGGTGCAGGGGGGGGTGCAAACATATGTCCCGATTCAAATGCATTGATCGGCCAAAATAAAGGGGGGTGCGGACCCCCGGAACCCCCCCTCTGGATCCGCCACTGCACAAGTTCCGGGAAGTTTTACACTCCTACCTAGGAGTCTACTCCCGTATTCGGAAGAAGAAGAAGAAGAATGACCGAGTAGTTACGACTGAGAATAAATATCGGTGCCGTACCCTACACGATCAGGCTATTATAACCCGCCTAGCTGGGAAATTTTTGGGGCTAAATTTAGCACAAGCACAGCACACAGCCCAACACCGGAACCTGTACTTTCATTTTAATATTCTCATTATATTTATTTGGAACTTAGATTAGCCTATAATACAAAGTAAGCAACACACTTCATTTACCTTTTTGGTGCGGTCTAGACGTAATTAATCCCTTCAATGAAAAAGAAAACACTACAATGTATGTATGTATGTACTTGTAAATGCCTCCGATATCCGAAGAACCCTTCGAAAACTGCAAGGGTACAGTGGCATCCATGTACACTCCCTAACGGGATTAATGGAGATGTGTCACTAACGTATGTTTATACGACAATTATTTTTACAAGGACAATCAATCCCCACCCAACACAAAGGCAGTGCTAGGACACCGGGCAGTCTGTTATTATGGTGGAGGAAACCGAAGTACTCGGAGAGAACCACCAGGCCACTCGGTGGAAACAGACAAACCAGAGAGATATCAGAAGATTGATCTCCAGGTCAAAGTAAGGGACAACTTTGACCAACCGAGGCCCCCAAAGTACCCATTCTAGTTTAAACTCCGGTCTGGGTACCAGAGATGTGTGTGAGCGATGCAAGACGTAACGGCCATACTACCATGACGGCCATAGGATGAAACGGTCATAGTACAAAAACGGCCATACTTTGTAAAGACGTATCGTCCATGGTTTTTTTTAATTTTTTTTAAATGTTATAGATGAATTATTTTGATACTTATAGATGGTTATTATAACTTTTAAATAAATTATACTGTTTTTACATTATTTTTCATCTTAATTTTTGTTATATCATTTGTTTACTCATTATATATTTATGTAAATGAATGTATTTAATCTAATAAAATATTAAAATATCATATTGTTTTCTAAATGATTGTTTGATATCTTGCGTATAGCAAATAGAACGAATTTAACAAATATTAATGACTATATCCGAATGGGAGACTAATTTCTGTCATAATTAAAACAATGAGTTAAGTTTTGAAATATAAAACTAGGTAATCAGCTGTAATCAAGTAATGATTAAGTTGGAAATTTAAGAAGATTGTTGATTGCTTATTATTACCTCTTTGATGAACACAAGTATTAATTATGCTTTTGTCAAGAAATTGTAAAGGAAATACAATTCAAGATCACTATAAAAACACAACTCCCAAGCTGAGTTCAAGCGGAGTGAAAACATACATTTGGTAGTGAAATTCTTGTAAAAATACAAGCTGTTTGAGCAGTCTTTTTGATGTACCGACCTTGCTTTATAAAAGTAACCAGAAATGTCGGTGGCCATCATTTGGGAAATTGCTGTTCATCATGTCGTACCCTTGTGTGCTATCTGAAGATTCCGACTACGAGTCTGATTAAGTGTTAATTGTAGTGACTTGATGAACATATTGATTGTGCTTATTATGTGTATACTAGTGCTTTGTTAAAATAGTAACTTTAATGAGTTCATGATCGTAATATAGTGCATTTTGGTATGTTTTAGTGCTTTTGTTTCAGTTGTGACTTTTATAACTGCGTGTTTATGTTGTGACTTTTATAACTGCATGTTTATGTATTTTAGTGCTCTATGATATAGGTTATATGTGTGAGTGTGAATATAAATGTTTGAATATTGGGAGACATGTGTATGCAGTGGAATAAATGAATGAGTGACAAGAGCATATGAGAGAACGTACGAGATTGTTAATTTAAAAAATGTATATAAGATGAATGTCCTACATGTATGAACGAAATGTATATATGAATGGTTTGTGTATGTTGTATGTATGAAGAAGGTTTTATATGTTTGGTGTTTATTTGTTTATCTGTATGACTGAATGAATAAATAAAATATATTAAAAAAAATATCATCTTTTTGTTATATTTTATGTAATAAACTCAATAAAAAAAAATTAAAAGTGTGGACGATACGTCTCACAATGTGTGGCCGATATGTCCCATGGACGATATGACGGTATGGCCGACACATCCTAGGGCCGTCATGGAAGTATGGCTGTCGCGTCTCGAAAGCTGTGTAAGAGGGTGAAAATTACCCTTCTGATGTGCTGATATTTTTAGCACCCCAAGTGAGAATCGAAACTCGGGACCTTCAGCACTGTAGCCATCGGTCTTAACGACTAGACCACGAACTCACACAATACTAAATAAAGTAGGCAGAGCATTCCGCAATACCTTTTTATGTTAACCTGTTTTGGCCCTTTTCAAGGTGTTGTTAACTGTTATCTGAGATGAAATAAAGCTGTTAACTGTTTTCAAGCCACTTTGTTAACTGTTATCAGCATTTTTGCATTTTTGTTAACTTTTTTTGCCAAAATCGAGGTGTTGGTAACATGTTAACGGACCCACTATTGCCCCCCCCTCTATAATGACATGACTGTGTGTGCTTATGACAGTTAATGTCATTAAATTAAAAAAAAAAACAAGCCAGTGTGATTTATAAGCAGATAGGAGAGATATTAGGCGGGACTGCATGGGATAAGTAAAATTATTAATAGGAATCTAAGGAATCCGTGTACCATCATGACGAATAACATAAAAAAATCTTGCCAAATGACGTTAATAGTCATTTTTGGTGTTTAACGATGAAATGTACACTTTCTTTTAGACTATAGCAACATAGACTGATTTTTACCAATCAAGTTAATGTTTTTCCAAAAATAACGGTAACGATAATTATTTGAGACCCCTGACTGATCACGAATCGTGACAATAAGGATAAGGATATTTTGATGAATCGCAGTAAAATTTTAACCAATTTGACGCTAATGGTAGCCGAAAATGACTGTTTGACTCCTGATGTTAAAGCCATTACTACCCTCTTAGTGTCCATTCTTCTTCCAAATAACTAGTAATTAAGGAATCAAATTCATATTAAATGGGTCCATTTTGGTAACAAATTGAATTTTTTAGGCCCCACCATAGGGGAGTGGCATTAAGTTTTACCCTTGTCTATCTGTATGTATGTCCCAAAATTGGTATGTGCACACAAAATTAAAGAGCTACAGTTTTTGACCTCTAGTTGTTTTCTCTAGACAGAGTTTTCACATAGCATTGTAACTATATACATGATATATAATGATAGCTATAACCAAGATATTAGAATTTTTACACGCCTGTTTACATGGTTTACAGTACGTATTATGGTATACAGTTGCCTGTCCCTCCCTCTGACCTTCCGTTTGCTCGTCGTCAACATGTCAGACATCATTTGAAAAAAAATTTATATCAGACTCAGACTTCTCTTAAACTGCCTTTTAATGTGCGTATCGTTATGCGTTTACTTTTCTACATTGGCTAGAGGTAAAGGGGGAGGGTTGAGATCTCATAAACATGTTTAAAACCGCTGCATTTTTGCGCCTGTCCCAAGTCAGGAGCCTCTAGCCTTTGTTAGCCTTGTATTTTGTTTTACTTTTAGTTTCTTGTGTACAATTTGGAGTTTAGAATTGTCAACGTATATTTGTTCCACCTAACAGAAGTTCCACTGGACATGCTGGATACTTTGTTATAAACAATGTCATAATATATGTTCTTGTTGGAACAAATATTCTATACCATTTATTCATGTAATTCCGTAAGGAACATTTACTGTAATATTTATTCCAGTGGAAATAATATTCAAGATTATTGTTTCCATTTGGAACTTATATTATGAAGGAAGTTCTATTTCGTGACAGTATGACATCCATTATCCCTGAACTAGTATACATACAATGTATTTTTTTAGGCGCCTACTGAAGGATGCCACCAGATGTGGGAATTTCTCGATGCATTGTAGACCTATTGGTGACCTTCTGTTGTTGTCTGTTCTTTTTTAGCTCACCTGGCCCACCTGACGTTGTCTGTCATCTGTCGCCGTTTGTCCTTTGTTTAATACATGTATGCACATAGACCAAGGTGAGCGACACAGGCTCTTAAGAGCATCTAGTTTGTTATTATCTTGAATATTATTATAGATAGAGATAAACTGTAAAAAGCAATAATGTACAACAAAGTAAGACATAAAAATAAGTCAACATGACCAAAATGGTCAATTGATCCCCTAAGGAGTTATTGTCCTTTATAGTCAATTTTTAACAATTTTCATAAAATTTTTACTAACATTTTCCACTGAAACTACTGGGCCAAGATCATTATAGATAGAGATAATTGTAAGCAGCAAGAATGTTCAGTAAAGTAAGATGTACAAACACATCAACATCACCAAAACACAATTTTGTCATGAATCCATCTGCTTCCTTTGTTTAATATTCATATATACCAAGGTGATCGACACAGGCTCTTTCATTTGTCTTAAGAGCCTCTAGTTTTTTATTTTATTTTTTTTATTTGTTGTCAGTCAGGGATATAACTCTATAGGGTTATTACAAAAAAATAACATACATTGTGGACTAAAAAATCAAGGAACTGTGATAACATATGTATGTTACATGTTTCAAAGGGACAATATACATCATAAGTTTAGTTAAAATGTATAAAAGTTCTATTGATATTACTTTTTTCTATATATGTATACTTAACTTAATTGAAAGATATAACAGTTCATAGTTTGCCAATTTTGCATAGTACACCTATATGTTATTACAGAACAAGTTGCTTACTTTAAAAAAAGAAAAGCAATACATGACAGAGTTCGCGAAAAGTGTCAGTCCTCAGGATTTTACCACCAAAATTTTGCATAGGACTGACACAAATTTAGTATTTTTCAATAGGACCACCAGGGGAAAAAAGATTTCGCGAACTCTGACATGAACCTAAGACCGCTGACTACCGGGCCACCAAAAGATTGTTGCTGAATTTGTGTTTGCTTTTGAATTGAAATAATTGACTTTGAATATAAGAAGCCAGTTGAAAGTATATATTCACAGCTTCTATTTGAATAGTTATTTTAAAGCTTGACTATTTTATTTATTACTTGGGAATGTACATAATTTTTCCGATTATAACCCTTTGGCAAATCCTTATTTCTACTAGAACCGGATGACTTATGCAAATTGCACAAACCTACTCAGTTTGCTTTATAATGTGGAATTCTGGTTGCATTTATTTTATCTATCATATCTTTATATTTTGTTTCCTACATGAATGCCTTTATATTCTCAACTCGTATTTGAAGCTGTCTTTACTCATGGTAGATGTTGTATGCGGTGAAACCTGTGGCATGCAATTGATTGGGACCTCTTAAGGAGAGACTTATTTTGGTCCAATAAAACATCTCAAATTTTAAGGATTTCCTGATTTTACTTCAAACATTCTACAGGGAAACTTAGTTTTGCCGAAGAATTTCTTAATTCAGAAGTTTATGAATACCTGTACACACTTTCAAAATAACCTATTTTTATAAAAAGGTATGTAGATATAAAAAGATACCAGATAGGAGTTCAGTAGATACAAAAAAGCATCAGTGACGCTCGAATGAAAAAAGTTAAAAGGCTAAATACATTACAAAGTTAAGGAATCTATTCCTTGGGTAGACAATCCTTAGTTTTTCGAAAAGGTCAAAGTTTATAATAGGACAGTGACTCAAAAAAGAAACAAGAGAAGCAACTCGAGGTCGGAATACCGTTTGAAATGATGACCGTGCTTGAAAGTCACATGTGAAGCTCTTTTTGCCGTGTCCTGAATTTAGATAACAAAAACGAAAATAAGCTTTCACGGGTGATTTTAATAGTATCGCATGCAAGTAGTATCTTAGCGCACAAAATAGTAAATAGAAAGCATCTCACTGATACTCAGGAAAAGAATATGCATTAATACCACGTTATAATTGACCCAGATACACAAAGTGTACAGTGGTCGTTTTAAAACAAATATGATTGTGTCGTCAAGGGCCATCAAGGGATCATATCAAAGATGTAGATAACAACCTGTTGAGACCTGTATAAATGACCAAAAACTTTCGAGACGTTCCGAGAATTTTATTCTGACTTCTGGCCGAGAGATATCGAGTGGTCTATAGACACATCCAAAACTCGCCAATATATAAGCATGAACCCCTCAGGGGGTTCATGCAAAAAACATGCCTGTAATAACTAAAGGGTGTTATCACAGCTTCTCTATATCACTTCAAAGCATTTGCTCAGACATACATCATGCTTAATAACAATGTATTTTAATTTATTGTAAGAAATAATGACCAGAGCATGTAATGAGGTTCTGCGCAAGTTTCTCAGTAATTCCCAAGTGTCTTGTGTTATATACTAAGTTACATTCCTTTAATAACCAAGCCTTGTTATCAAAGCTAAGTTTATCCCTTAATAGCCTTGTCTCATTGATTTACCATGGTTAATCAAAAATGTATTAATTTAATTAGAAAATTAGTTATCAAGGCTATGCATTTAGTTTCTGCGCAAAGTCTCAAGAGTTCCCTAGAGCCCACTACATGAAATAATTTTACAAATAACAAACATATGTTATTACAGATTTAGAAAATTTAAGGAATAAAGAGTAGACAACTCATGAAAGTATCTGTAATAACACACGCAAGTTATTTTCTGTAATAACCCTATAGAGTTATTCACCAACTTGCAAGAAATTTTGGTTCATTGTATATGTCTATTGACATGAGCTCCCTTTCTTTTTAGCTCACCTGGCCCAAAGGGCCAAGTGAGCTTTTCCCATCACTTGGCGTCGTCGTTGTCCGGCGTCATCCGTGGTCGTTAGCTTTTACAAAAATCTTCTCCTCTGAAACTACTGGGCCAAATTTAATAACCAAACTTGGCCACAATCATCATTGGGGTATCTAGTTTTAAAAATGTGCGGCGTGACCCGGCCAACCAACCAAGATGGCTGCCATGACTAAAAATAGGACATAGGGGTAAAATGTAGATTTTGGCTTATTTCTCTGAAACCAAAGCATTTAAAGCAAATCTGACATGGAGTAAAACTGTCTATTAGGTGAAGATCTATCTGCCCTGAAATTTTCAGACAAATCAGACAACCCGTTGTTGGGTTGCTGCCACCAAATAAGAAATTTTAAGGAAAATTTTGCAGTTTTTGGTTATTATATCTTGAATATTATTATGGATAGAGATAAACTGTGAACAGCAATAATGTTAAGCAAACTAAGATCTACATAAAATTCAACATGACCAAAATTTTCATTAGACCCCTTAAGGAGTTATTGCCTTTTATAGTCAATTTTTAACCATTTTTCAAAAATTTTAGTATTCTTTTAAAGAAATCTTCTCCTGTGAAACTACTAGGCCAAATTTAACCAAACTTGGCCACGATCATCATTGGGGTATCTAGTTTAAAAAATGTGTGGCGTGACCTGGCCAACCAACCAAAATGGCCGCCATGGCTAAAAATAGTACATAGGGGTGACATGTAGATTTTGGCTTATATCTCTGAATCCAAAGCATTTAGAGCAAATCTGGCAAGGGATTAAATTGTTTATCAGATCAAGATCTATCTGCCCTGAAATTTTCAGACAAATCAGACAACCCCTTAGGTTGCTGTCCCCAAATTAGTAATTTTAAATAAAATTTTGCAGTTTTTGGTTATTATCTTGAATATTATTATAGAAAGAGATAAACTGTAAACAGCAATAATGTTCAGCAAAGAAAGATCTACAATTAAGTCAAACATGACCAAAATTTTCAAATGACCCTTTAAGGAGTTATTGCCCTTTGTAGTCAATTTTTAATAATTTTCATAAATTTTTGTAAATTTTTAGAAAATATTTTTCACTTTAATTACTGGGCCAAGTTCATTATAGATATAGATAAGTGTAGCAACAAGAATGTTTAGTAAAGTAAGATCTACAAACACATCACCATCACCAAAACACAATTTGTCATGAATTTATCTGTGTCCATTGTTTAATATGCACATAGACCAAGGTGAGCGACACAGGCTCTTGAGAGCCTCTAGTTTTGTAAACTTTAGATTTTACGATTCCAGGTTACTGGGTTTTCTTCCTAAAAAAGGGGGATTTTCCAGTTTTCTGACAACAACTCAAAAATGCTTACAGCAATTCTCATGAAATTTTGGTAAATTGTTTATATCTATTGATGTAAGCTCCTTTTATATTTTCATAAATTTCTAATACATGTGTAATATATGACATTGAAAAGTAATTGAACTTTATTGTTTCAAAATGTGACGGGCGTATCATGGGCTCATGGCGCAGCTGTTTATTTATTTAGTATTTGGTTTATTCTAATGGACATTGTTTCTAAGTTGAAATCATACAAAATGACTTTTAGATTTGACTGTTATAATAATTTTGTAATTAATGATACAGTGGCGGATCCAGGGGGGGGGGGGGGGTTCCGGGGGTGCGCACCCCCCCTTTATTTTTGCCGATCAATGCATTTGTATCGGGACATATGTTTTGCACCCCCTCTTTGCCCTGGGTTAGCCTGGGTTAGCACCCCCCCTTTCGAAAATTCCTGCATCCGCCCCTGTGATATGTATATAATATTGTGTAATTTTACTTTAGGGACATGGTCATGATGGTGTTTGAAGCAAAACAACACATATTTACCTTGTTTGTATTTTGGACATGCTTGCTGAATCTTTGTGGGGCATTAGGTAAATATATTAAATTTTTTTCCAAGTACGATGAATACAAATTCTATCACTTAATAAACAGTTTTATTCCATATTGATATATATACATGACTTCAGTATGTTTTTCTATCTGAATTGGATTTTGAATAAAACAGCATACATATCCTGCATAAAAAAACATCTTTGCAAAATACCGCCTGCTTTTAAATGTATTAGGGTAAAAGATTGGATGTACTGGCATGAAGAAAAGTAATATATTTTACCCTATATAATACTTTGAGTGTATATAATTATGATAATAATGGTAAAATGTTTGATGCTGGGTTTTTTTCAAAATCCAATTGGTTTTGGTGAATATTCAAGATTATTGTTGTTAAATAATTATTTTCTCTTGGAATAGACTACCCCTCAGAGTTAAATGATAGTAAGAAGCTGATTATAGATCACTGTACGGCCTTCAACAATGAGAAAATTAAGGATTTATTAATGAGTGTGTTGTGTTATATAGGGATGAAATTTGGAGAAAACTTGCATAAATGTTTTAGGATCAATTTTATAAGAATTTCAGAAATCTCTACTTATCAATTGGTTATAGATCCATGTTTATATTATGTTATAAAAAACATCAAATGATCTATATTTTTAAATAATTTAATTTTGGATGTAACACATCTCCTTATTGGCTGACAGTGTTTTGTCTATCAGCTCATAGACATAATTTTGTCATGTGACGTCATCAACGTTTTTGTCATGATTTTCTTTTGCTGAAAATGGAATTTAGAATTAAATAATAAGGAATGACTGTAATATTTTTATGAAGAAATAACATACAAAATGTGGTGTAAACTGAATAACATGTGTAGCGGTTTAAAAAAAAACATGCATTTATTTTAGTTCATATCAGTGTATTGACTCCAGATGTAGACATAGGCAGTCCTGTAACTTTCAAATGTACAGAAACCAGTAGTAGTCATAAAAGCTTCTTCAAATGGTTTGTTGATAAGAAATATACATCGATGGATAATAGCACTGACGTGTCATTGTGGACTCTACAGAATACCACAGACTTAAATAAAGAAGTGAAATGTACCTATGCAAATGAAATTGACATCATTAATAGAACCTCATACAATGATATTTTCTCATGTAAGTTTTTATATAGATATAAGAATATGTGGTATGATTACCAATGAGACAACTCTCCATCCCTGACAATCCAAGAAATGTATGTCTCTTCTAATCAACATGGCTACTTTTGGACTGTGTCTTCATTAGTCCCCTATCAAAGTCGAAGGGGGATTGAGGTTTGCACTCTTTGTGCTTGGATATATTGATTTGATATTTAGTGTATTGTTTTTATCATGACAAGTTACAGATCAAGTTCAAATTTTGTTCCAGTCTATTAATTTTGTGCAGTGCAGAGTTATAGTCCTTGGATTTAGAAAATTCACTCAAATAATCAGTTTTTCACACTTTTGTTGGTCATGCTTGAAGATATTGCTTTTATCATGTTTATAAGTGATACATTTTTTTATCATGACAAGTTACAGATCAAGTTCCAAATTTTGTTCTGGTCTGATAATTTTGTGCAGAGTTATGTTCCTTTTACTTAATAAGTTTTCCACACTTTATTTTGTTCATCGTGCTTGAAGATATTGACTTAACATTTGTTATATAGTTTACACAAGGACAAGTTATAGATCAGATTAGCTTTATGTTCTAGTACAATTGGGACTATGTTTTGTCAAAACGCTTGTTATACTCATTGACCTGATTCCAAATTCAAAAGTTCAGAATTTTCCTATAACAAGTGAAATAATATTGAAATAAATACCTTGTCCACTTAAAATTATCTAAGATCATTACATGGAATAGTTATTCCTTAATTAACATGATTAATCAATTTTGATAGGCATCTCAACTGCAGTGCTTAAAAATCATTTAGATAATTATTAGGGACACTTGCATATATAACATATCCATTTATTCTGTTCAAATTGTGACTGTTAAAGTCAACGTTCTGTTCAAATTGTGACTTTTAAAGTCGAGTTCATGAGTCCAAATAACACCCCCTTGGAAATTCCTGGCTACGGGCCTGATATCAATATAAATAAGTTAATACACATCACAGCATGTTTTTCATTTATATTTCCAGATATGCCGACCAGAGAAGAGATAATGAGCAATTATACCCAAGATAACAGCTTTATTACATTCGAATTGCATTTCCAAAAGGTTTACCCTGAACCAACTTGTTATTTGTTCTCTAAGGTTTGTTGTTTACATTGATTTCGAACAAAATTGTAGTCTGAGGTTTCTTTGTAGCTCACTTGATATCGGTCATCCATTGGTGTTGATCGTCACAATTGTTTTAATGTTACAAAAATCATTTCCTCTGAAACTATATAGCTACTAGGTCAAATTAAACCACCCTCAGCCTAAATTATCCTTAGTATAACTAGTTTAAAAAATTAATTTAATGACTCTGCCCATACTATAAACCTTCAATTAATCAAATACAAAAATAAAATCACCAAAATCCATAACTACTATGCCGCAGGCAAAGTGTGCAATAGATTGACTCCTTGTGTTTTACTTTATTTAATAGGAGATAAAACAGATAGCCAGTTCATTTAACGGCTCATACTACAATGTATTACTCAGAGAAAAGTGGCTAAGGAGGTTTTACAGATGTGACAACAGTTTAAAACTTAAATGTCGTATAAAGAATAGAGAAATACCCAGTGACTTGTTACCAAAAGTTCCTTGTCCAGGTAATATAACAATATTTAAAATAATTAATTAAAATGTTTTTTTACTCATCTGTGACAAAAGTTGCAGATTGGGAGACACAAAAATTACCATTATTTAAAATTAAATTATAAAATTGGTTTAAATATCTAAATGACTATTACTAACAGCGACATAACTTCCATTTTTTACTTCCAAAAATGAATGTGCCAGCTGCAATTTTTTTTCTTATTTTTATTTTAATCCCTTAACACTTACAAACAAACGGCAATCAAGGTAATCAGTTGTGCATCATATAAACAATTATTGACTTAAAAACTTGATTTGACTTAAAAGTTTGTTGTACTGATCCATACTATTGTGGCTGGTTTAGGCATTTTCGTGTTTTGGCCTTTCATATTCTTTAGGGCGTTTTCGACTTTGTTTTTTCGACTTTGCAATTTCGTGTTTTTGCGTTTTCGTCCTGTAGAATATATGAATATGAAACGCAAAAACGCGAAATGATTTTAACTGGCCACCATACTAAAGTATTAAATCATTCCGAAAATCAGTGCTCATCAACTATTTCTAAAAGAGGTACGCACCTTGGAAATATTGATTATAGTAAAAATAAGTTATTGCTTTTATTTGTATTCCCCTTAAAAAAATCGGTTGTCCTAGTACTGGAGTCTTGCATATTAAAGTTCTAGTCAGATTTCTGTTAAACTTATAACAACAATGTCAGATTGTCTTGCTCTTGGACAAGTTTGAAAATCAGTGTTGAATAAATATTTTATCAAAGAGTTTACTAAGAGAATCAATTATATAAAAAAAAATGCTATGAACATGTCTCATGTGTACAATTGTTGCTGGATTTTCATTAAATTTATATCAAAGGTTAATATACATATATATATAATATATATAAAAAAGAAGATCTGATATGATTGCCAATGAGAAAACTGTCCACAAGAGACTAAAATGACACAGAAATTAACAACTATAGTTCACCGTACAGCCTTCAACAATGAGCAAAGCCCATACCGCATAGTCAGCTATAAAAGGCCCTGATATGACAATGTATTTTTTGTTTTCGATTTATGAGTTTGACTGTCCCTTTGGTATCTTTCGTCCCTCTTTCATTGTTTACAAAAGTATGATTTTTAGCTCACCTGACCTGAAAGGTCAAGTGAGCTTTTCTCATCACTTGGCGTCCGTCGTCTGTTGTTCTGCGTCCGTAAACTTTTACAAAAATCTTCTCCGCTGAAACTATTGGGCTAAATTTAACCAAAATTCGCCACAATCATCATTGGGGTATCTAGTGGGGTAAAATGTAGATTTTGGCTTATATCTCTGAAACCAAAGCATTTAGAGCAAATCTGACGTGGGCTTAATTTGTTTATTAGGTCAGATCTATCTGCCCTGAAATTTTCAGAAAAATTGGACAACCTGTTGTTGGGTTGCTGCCCTAAAATTAGTAATTTTAAGGAAATTACTGCATCTAAGCATGACAAGCCTAAATAATCAGTCTGTATCAACTATCTCTATAAGAGTGATGACAGCCCCTTGGAGGTATTGATAATATTATATTATGAATTACATTCTTTTTGCATTGAAGCCTTCATTTAAAGAAAGAAAAAATACACATATTAGAATGATCTGTTAACCATGGTTAACTTGACCTCTGGCTCAAAAACTTTACATGAAAGACTTTTGCAATTTTATCAAGTATGTGTATTAATGGGCCATGGTTATAATACAATAAGCATGATAAGATCTAGAAAAAAAGTATACAAACTTATAAAATGTTCAATTGCTATATGGTAACCAAGATAAAGACAGCTACATGTAGTCAGTAAAACACAGATAGATCTCTTAGACATAAAAAAAAACACATTATTTTGTGACAATATTTGGTTGTTTCATCATCACTGTCAACGACTTAACAAACACTTTTGATTTTTCAGAATCTAAACAATCATTTTGGGGAGTATTTGTACTTGTAGTCATAGTCTTAGTGATATTTGTATTATGGTCAGTTAATCAAAACTTTACTGTAAGTACTGTTGTCATAGTTGTTTTAATTCATTTGTTATCATTAATTGCAATATTTATATTGTTAAGTTCTTCATATGCAGATGCTTATACTAATGTTTTTCACTTTTTCTGAAAATAGGAGGATTCAATCAGATGGTTATTTAGCATGTTAAGGATTTAAAAAAGGGGGGTGGCCTGAGCAGCCAAATTTCTACGGAAACTAATTTATCATATATATAGCCCCATAAGGAGAGCCTTCTCCTTCCCACTAAATCAGCCTTCGTTTCTGGATAAACTGAAAGGAACATATGCTTTTTTTTGGTAAAGCACTAAGTTTCAAGTTTCTCTTGTATCAAGAAAGCCATGAAAAAGTATACCTGAGACACATGCATGTGTATAAATCATTTCTTTCTTTGCCTTGCACAAAATTGTGCCCTCCTTGTTTTGAATAAACAAAATTTGCTTTCTCAATAGATTTAATTTTAATTGTATGTTTTATAATCAAATAAAAGAGATTTTCTTATTATAAAACATGTGAATGATAATACTTAAAGCTGTGTATTGTTTGTAAAATTAGTATATATTTCAGAATTCATGTTGACCTAAGTGGCTGATATTTTCCTTCCCTGCATAACTTGGAAAAAATATATATTTTTTCTTTGCAGAATCAGCCGCAGGAAGAAAGTCATGAAAGTTCTGCAACGAAAACTCAACAATTTAGTATAGCAGTTGCACTTTTCGGAAATGCTTTTTCTTATGGATACAACATGGCTGTTCTGAACAATCCAGCTGTGGTAATGACACTATATAATAATATTATATTTCAACTGACATCAAACTAAAAAACAACATTCTCTCTTCATATATTTACATAGCATGTCAATTAGAGATTTTGTTTCAAATCAAATCGAGATACTGATAGTTGCATTATGTTTTCTGTACATATGATGTCTGTAGTGACCTGATATATCCAATAGGGCTTGAATCTTGCCATAGGTTTTTTATGCCCCACTTACGATAGTAGAGGGGCATTATGTTTTCTGGTCTGTGCACCGGTTCGTCCGTTCCTTCGTCCGTCCGTCTGTCCCGCTTCACGGGTTAAAGTTTTTGGTCAAGGTAGTTTTTGATGAAGATGAAGTCCAATCAACTTGTAACTTAGTACACATGTTTCTTATGATATAATCTTTCTAATTTTAAAGCCAAATTAATTTTTTGACACCAATTTTACGGTCCACTGAACATAGAAAATGAAAGTGCGAGTTTCAGGTTAAAGTTTTTGGTCAAGGTAGTTTTTGATGAAGTTGAAGTCCAATCAACTTGAAACTTAGTACACATATTCCCTATGATATGATCTTTCTAATTTTAATGCCTTATTATATTTTTTACCCATTTTCACGGTCCATTGAACATGAAAAATGATAGTGCGAGTGGGGCATCCGTGTTCTTTGGACACATTCTTGTTTATGAGTAATACACAAACATGATCTTTGTTTTATCGAATCACTGATTGGGTTAATTTCAATCTGGAAGTGTATATGTACCTGAAACTTATTTGCATGGTTTATTGATGTTGTAAATCTCAGTTACAATGGTCAACCATCTTTCATTATAGAGTGATTTTAACATGTGATGTCTGTATGACAGGGCAACCTTATATTGATTTTTATGCCCCGTCTACGATAGTAGTAGGGGCATTATGTTTTCTGGTCTGTGCGTCCGTTCGTCCGTCTGTTCGTTCGTCTGTTCGTTCGTCTGTTCGTTCGTCCGTTCGTCCGTCTGTCCCATGTCAGGTTAAAGTTTTTGGTCGAGGTAGTTTATGATGAAGTTATAGTTGCATCCATTTGTAACTTTACATACATAGTCATTATAATAGGGAATTTCTAAAAAGTACCTCAAATTTAGGTTTTGGTCCTCATTTCATGGTTCATTGAACATGAAAATGAGATTGTGTGAAACAGCTCTTTGCCAGGTTAAAGTTTTTGGTCGAGGTAGTTTATGATGAAGTTATAGTTGCATCCATTTGTAACTTTACATACATAGTCATTATGATAGGGAATTTCTAAAAAGTACCTCAAATTTAGTTTTTTGGTCCTCATTTCATGGTTCATTGAACATGAAAATGAGATTGTGTGAAACAGCTCTTTGCCAGGTTAAAGTTTTTGGTCGAGGTAGTTTATGATGAAGTTATAGTTGCATCCATTTGTAACTTTACATACATAGTCATTATGATAGGGAATTTCTAAAAAGTACCTCAAATTTAGTTTTTTATGCCCCACCTACGATAGTAGAGGGGCATTATGTTTTCTGGTCTGTGCGTCCGTTCGTCCGTCTGTTCGTTCGTTCGTTCGTTCGTCCGTTCGTTTGTCCGTCTGTCCCGCTTCAGGTTAAAGTTTTTGGTCAAGGTAGTTTTTGATGAAGTTGAAGTCCAATCAACTTGAAACTTAGTACACATGTTCCTTATGATATGATCTTTCTAATTTTAAAGCCAAATTAAACTTTTGACCCCAATTTCACGGTCCACTGAACATAGAAAATGAAAGTGCATGTTTCAGGTTAAAGTTTTTCAGGTTAAAGTTTTTGGTCAAGGTAGTTTTTGATGAAGTTGAAGTCCAATCAACTTGAAACTTAGTACACATGTTCCTTATGATATGATCTTTCTAATTTTAAAGCCAAATTAAACTTTTGACCCCAATTTCACGGTCCACTGAACATAGAAAATGAAAGTGCATGTTTCAGGTTAAAGTTTTTGGTCAAGGTAGTTTTTGATGAAGTTGAAGTCCAATCAACTTGAAACTTAGTACACATGTTCCCTATGATATTATCTTTCTAATTTTAATGCCTAATTATATTTTTTATCCAATTTCATGGTCCATTGAACATGGAAAATGATAGTGTGAGTGGGGCATCCGTGTACTTTGGACACATTCTTGTTTTTCATTTTTCATTCACAAATATTGAAGTCCTTAAAGGCTGAGGTTATTATTATTTGGTTTATAGAAGAATTTACTTATTTTAACATGGCATTGTCCGTTTTTTTTTATCTTATGAGTATTAATGTCTCTTAGTTATTTCATATATAGCCTCTCTCAGCATAAAGGTTTTATGATTACATTTGATTCAGTTTCTTTACTGGTATAAGTAAGAATTGATTTCCTTAATACTTGATGTCTTTACAATTCCTTAGTTTTAACTATTTCAAATTTATGTTGTTCATTTTAATTGATTGATTAATTGATTGTTGTCTGCTTAATGTCCAGTGGCAAATATTTCATGCATGTGCAGGACCAGCACAAATTAAAGTAAAAAAACAATAGTGGCATGGGTCATGTTATAGAATGTCCTCCTGGTTGAAGGTTAGGGAAATTTGGACTACCACTAGAAAATGGGGGTAAATTGGATAGGTACAGAAATTTGGCCTTGCAACAGTCCACCTATATGGACCCCCACAGAGTTGTTGCAAGTTGTAAATATTTAACAATTTTGATAGCAAAAATATTCAAACATGGTTTACTTTTATAAATTATGACTTGGATGGAGAGTTGTCTTATTGGTACTCATACCACATCTTTCTATATCTATATATGATGTTTGTTATCCATGTTTGATTTATTTACCATTTTTGGGTGAAACAAACCTAGGATAATCACGGTTTTAAAGGTTTGTGCTTATGAGTTTCTTAAACTATGTTTGAAATAATCTATTTTGAATATAAATGCTTTTTCCTGATCAAAGCTCAAATTCTTAGATTGTTGGGACACAAAGACTATTTAAAAAAAAGTTAAATGCTTATTTATCATATTTTACTTTTTTTGGAAGCTTGATAGCAATTTGCATTTTGGCTTTTTTTCTTTAGCAAATTAATATAAGATTTATCTATTAATGCAATGATGCTTTTATATTGTAGGTTATTATTGCATTTTATCAAGGAATATCATCTGAACTGGAGACAAGAATGTATATAGAAAGCAATAAGAGTGCTAATTTTCTATTTTCGATTTTCACGGCAGTGTATGTTTTTGCAGGAATTTTTGGTGTACTGTTAGCAGAATGGATTGCTGTAAAATTTGGAAGGCAAGTTATGCAATACAAAGGCTTAAAATATCCTAATTCAATCACAGCTGTTTTTGTTACTCCCCACTTAGGAGCATTATGGTTTTCATTCTTTGCTACCATTACTTTCATCCATTCATTCATGTCCCGCTTCTAGTTAAGGTTTTTGGTCAAGGTAGTTTTTTTTGATGAAGTTGAAGTCCAACCAACTTGAAACTTAGTTCACATGTTCCCTATGACATGATTTTCTAATTGTAATGCCAAATAAGAGTTTTGACCCCAATTTTACAGCATCTGAACATAGAAAATGATATAGCGAGTGGGGCATCATGTACTATGGACACATTTTTGTAAGATATCAATTTGTTTGAAGTGATTGAGCTATTGTGTCAGATGTTCGGACTCCTTGATGTTTTTCCCTACGATACAATGTAAAAAAAAATTGCCCCATAACACCTATTCATCTTTTCATATAAGACTTAATAGCTCATAAAAGGTCATTTTGATTTGAGACCTAAGTAATACCAATGCAAATATAAGGTAAACGTCCGAGTCAGCCTTTTCCTGCCATCCTTTTTTAATACAATATCTCGAAAAGGAGCTCCATGACCTATCAATATTTTTAGCTTATTTGATCCTTATTTACTAATGCTCTTCTGGAAAATAGTACCAATTTTAAATTCTTGATCTATTTAGTATCACCGAGGTTCACCCTTAAATAGAAAATACTTGATTGAAATTCAATTTCTGACTTCAGGAACATAAACTTTCAATATCAAGATCAATTTTAATTGATTTGTTCTTGTTTCTTCTAAGGTTTAAATACTTTTACAATTTTTAACATGAGTTTATTAAAATATCAAAGGTAATGAAGTGACAAGAAATGTTGACCCCCTTTTTAGCTCACCTGGCCCAAAGGGCCAAGTGAGCTTTTCTCATCACTTGGCGTCCGGCGTCGTTGTTAGCTTTTACAAAAATCTTCTCCTCTGAAACTACTAGGCCAAATTTAACCAAACTTGGCCACAATCATTATTGGAGTATCTCGTTTAAAAATTGTGTCCGACAACCCGGCCAACCAACCAAGATGGCCGCCATGGCTAACAATAGAACATAGGGGTAAAATGTAGATTTTGGCTTATAACTCTGAAACCAAAGCTTTTAGAGCAAATCTGACTGGTTAAAATTGTTAATCAAGTGATGATCTATCTGCCCTGAAATTTTTAGATGAATTGGACAACCGGTTGTTGGGTCGCTGCCCCTGAATTCGTAATTTTAAGGAAATTTGGCCGTTTTTGGTTATTATCTTGAATACTATTATAGATAGAGAAAAAACTGTAACAGCAATAATGTTCAGCAAAGTAAGATCTACAAATAAGTCAACATGACGTAAAAGGTCATTTGACCCCTTAAGGAGTTATTGTCCTTTATAGTCAATTTTTAACAATTTTCTAATAATTTTCAATTGGTAAGTTTTTGTAAATTTTTACAAAATATTTTCCTCTGTAACTAAAGTTTATTATAGATAAAGAAAATTGTTAGTAGCAAGAATGTTCAGTAAAGTAAAATCTACAAACACATCACCATCACCAAAAAACAATTTTGTCATGAATTCATCTGTGTCCTTTGTTTAATACATGTATGCACATAGACCAAAGTGAGCGACACAGGCTCTTCAAGAGCCTCTAGTCTCATTACTTGGTGTCAATTGTTGACGTGTCATTTGTTAACTTTTACAAAAATCTTCTTCTGTGAAACTACTGGACTAAATATTTACCAAACTGTGTTACAGTCATCATGTGGATATCTAGTTTTAAAAATCTGTCTGATATTACAGACTCTGTTTGCAAACAAAGATTGCCAACATGTCCAAAAAATGTCAACATGTTAGGAATTAAGGGCCAAAAAGGGGCCAAAAACAAGCATTCTTCTAGTTTCCAGACTATAACTTCTTTGTAAGTGTATGGATCTCTCTGACATTGTACCGCAATGTTCCATATCACAAAGGGAAGGCTGGGACTGAGTTTGAGGGTAATTGCTCCAAACATGAAGGAATTAGGGGGCCAAAAAAGGGCAATAAATTGTGTTTAAGTGAATGGATCCGTCTCTCTGAAATTGTACTAAAAGGTTCCATACTACAAAGGAAAGGTTTGGATAAATTTTTGGGGTTATTGCTCCAAGGGGGTTTCAAAACATTGGAGGGGGTCCAAATTTTTAAGGGATTCATATTTATTTTCAATTTTTTTTTTAAATTTGAGTTTTTGAAAAGTTTCAAGAAGAAATCTTTAATTGCACAGTACTGGGCAATAGATTTGTAAGATCTTTGACCACATTTATTTTGTGTCAGATACATATATATTGGGTTAAAAATTTGATCACAATCCAAATTCAGTATCAAGCTTGAATATTGTGTCTAAATTTACCCCAACTGTTATTGGTTCGACCTCTGTGGTCGTATCAGGCTGTGCTTAGCGAAGCATTTTATTTCTTCTTTTTAGACGCAAACCTATGATGGTGAATTCTATTGTGATGTTACTAGCTTCTGGAGTTGGAGGAATAATGTTTTATTCAGACTCAGTTGCTGTGTTGCTGTTTCACAGGATTTTATCTGGATTTTACTGTGGTAAATATATCTTTCTTTTAGATTAGTTAACATTGATGTCACTAGTTATTTTATAATCAATTATTGTTTGATGGGGAAATTGAAAGAATGTCATTAAGAGCAAATTTGTGGTATATTAATTATAATTATGCCACCACTGAAGCAGAAGGGGTATTAAGTGTTACCCTTATCCATCTATACCTCTGTACGTAAGTACGTCTTGAAATTGGTTTCCGTTCTGTAACTTAAATTTGCCTAAACCAAATGTTATGAAACTTATACATAGTAAAATTCAGAATGGAAACCGGGATGTGTCAAAAAGACAACAACACCGACCTAAAAGCAGAAAACTGCAAAGGACAAACAGTGGGTAACCCTCATTGGTCTTCAACACAGAGAGAAAATAATGCACCCAGAGGCGAGCTTATAGCCATAAAACACAAATCAAGTTTGAATTTGGGTGGCATCACTTTTACTGTTTTAGAGTTGTTATCAAAATAAGACGATGTCATATGATTGCCAAAAAAATGGAAAACAACACGTTTAATAATTTATTGCGTCCAAAGCGCTTTTCTGGATTTACCTTCATCAGGAACCCTCAAAGTTCCAAACATTTGAAATCCGTAGATGAATAAGTACCGAAAATCGTTGAAGAGCTATATGTCAAAAATACCTAAAATAAAAAGCTGAATTCAAATGAGACAACTTCCCTCAAGAGACCATATGACTCAGAAATTAACAACTATAGGTCACGATATCGCCTTCAACAATTAGCAAAACCAATGCCACATAGTCAAATATTCAAGGCCCAAAAATGACAAGTGTACATGTTTAACGATTCAAACCAGAGAACTGAAATTTCCCCTATTAAAAGGAAAAATTGCTGACACCTCTTTTCTATTAACCACACAACTTAGATAAATTTTTAATTCTGGTTGTGTTACTTTTACCATTCTTTTGTTTTGTCCCTTTTAATATAACATTATAATTATACAAACAGAGGTATCATCGATCTGTGTCATATGGATACATTCTCCATTAATTCTTTTGTATTTTTTTTTTATAGGTATAGGTTTGATATTGTCTGGAATGTATGCCATGGAAATTTCCAAGTTTACCATTAATAGTGTCAAAGGATCATATGGCACATATGACAGATGGTTCCAGCTTTCTATCACTCTAGGAATTTGCTGTTCTTCTCTTTTGGGTATTGATAAACTCTTAGGTAAGATAACATCAATTTAACAATATATAATTAATTGGAAAATATACCAGGTTTGAAGTGATTCCCTAAGAATGATCTTTAAGATGCCACAGACTGATTTAAAAACAATTTTGAAGCAGTGAAGTATACAATGTAAAGTTCTTGCTCATAAATTTATTATTTTATTAGAATGAATATTTCCATTGCAATTTTGAGTTTGGAAAGAACAGCTGACTTCTTGTATGAAATTTTGTATTATGTGCCGAAACATTTACTTATCCTTTTTTTTAATAGGCAATAGGGAGCGATGGCCATGGTTATTAGTTCTGAATGCAGTACCAGCAATATCTAACTGGTTTCTCTGTTTGTGTCCTGAAAGTCCTGTTTATTTGCACCTTCAGACATCAGATCCGTCAAGAACTTCTAATGCTGAAAAAGGTAGCTTAATTTCAAAATTTGTATTGCTATTTATAGTTGTATAAGGACCCCCTAGGGTAAGAAATCCTTCTGTTTACTCACAATAAAAGGATGTAACATACATGTGTGTAACAATTTGGGAGGCTCTAGAGGTTTTCGATAGATAAATGAATTGAAAGAGTTTATATGTAGTGTTTAATATTGTAATTTATCAGCATATTATGTAACAGTAGTATCCAATTAAGGAAAAACTTGAGTGGTACAAGAAAGGGCTTTGCATTCCAGCTAATCAGAAGATACATTTTGTTGCCAAAGTGAATAGCTAAAAACATGAAATGGCTATCGTGATTACTGTAGTGGATATTAGAACAGAGGGCATTAAGGTTGCAAATAAATAGAACAGAAAGATATGGACATGGTCCAGTGACTTTGTTTTAATTAGCAATTTTCAAAAATTAGTTTTCTTCTTAAGTTCGTTTCATAGGATCTTCTTGTGATAGATCAATGTTATTTATAAGAAGTTGCATTACTATCAGTACTAAAAAATATTGTCAAATACAACTTGAAATTGAATATTAGAGCGGTTTTTTACATTAAATAAGATACTTCCATTACAAACGAAAGTGAACCAACGCCTGGTGAGTCTGTAGTACGGTAGAGTCCATAAAGTGGATACTTCGCCGGGTATGCAGGGTCGTTATGATAAAAAAACATAAAATGTAGAGAGTCTTATAACAACAACACTTTAGGGACTGCTGCAGATAATTTATTGATCAATAAATTATCTGCAGCAGTCCCTAAAGTGTTGTTGTTATAAGACTCTCTACTAAATAAGATACTGTTTCATAATTTGTTTCATATTCCTATATTATTTTAAAGCTATATTGCGTAGCATAGCTTTAACACTGCTTGTTACTTTTTTAGACATTTTAATTTGGTTACCATTACAGCCTATGGAAATAAAATAAAGAGATTGACCCATTTTCCAGAATCAGCCTTTTGCTTCTACTTCATTTGCATAGCATTTTATGATCCTTATTTATATATATATAAATCTTTAATTCTAGCTTTGCAGAGATTATGTGAGTGTGATAATGTTAGGTCTGAAATGTCAGATTTGAAAGACGAGGAAACAAAGCAGAAAAACTTAAAGTTTTTAAGTCTTTCAGAACTTTTCCAGGAGCCAAAGTTAAAAGTATGCCTGTTTTTAGTATGTTTCCTGCAAATTGCTCAACAGTTATCAGGAATAAATACTGTAAGTATGATTTTAAGCATAATAGACTAGTATACTCCAGGTTTAGACAGAAGTGGATTGTCCATCTATTTTTCTTTTCAATGTTTTGCTTTCCAGATTGTAAATAAAACTTTTATGAAAATTTTCATTACCTGATATGGCTATGTGCTATTGAAGCAAAACAGATTACAGTAGTTAAATGAAGACTTAGTGAGATTTTACTTTTAAAAGTTGTCTGGACTTAAAAATTTATTGTCATTATATGTTACAAAAGTTTCTGCATTATCTTTATTATTAGAGAATATTCCATCATCAACATTAATGTTTCAGTCTGGTTTACATTTTTAGCTCACCGGGTTAGGGCCCCCATGAGAGCTTATGCCATCACTTGGCTTCCGTCGTCATAAACTATTTCAAAAATCTTCTTCTCTTAAACTACTAGACCAAATACTTCAAACTTAAACTAAATGTTCCTTAGGGTGTCTCGTTTATAAATTGTATCCGAAGTTTTGATCCATCAACAAACATGGCCACCATGGCTAAAAATATGACATAGGGGTCAAATTCAGTTTTTGGCTTACATCTCAAAAATTAAAGCTTTTAGAGCAAATCTGACATGGGGTAAAATTGTTCAATTGGTAAATATCTATCAGCCACGAATTTTACAGACGAATCAAACAACCCATTGTTGGGATGCTGCCACTGGTAGTTTTGAGGAAATTTTGCAGCTTTTTGTTATTATCTTGAAATAACATTATAGATAGATATAAACTGTAAACAGCAATAATGTTCAGCCAAATAAGATCCACAAAAGAGTTAATCAGACCATAATTGTCAATTGACCCCTTAAGGAGTTATTGCCCTTTAAAGACAATTTTACACAATTTGCTGATCAAATTTGCTAACATTTAAAAATCTTCTCCTCTGAAATCTTGAGAGCCTCTTGTTCATACATCAATAACTATGGAAATTTTGTCTGTTTCTCTAAAATGAATTAAGAGGCAAATGAAAAAGTAAAATAATGGTTTTGAATGGTTTTTGTTGTTGTAAATCTTTAAATATTTTATGTTTGCAAGCAAATAATAAAACAAGCAGCAATGTTTTGGTCTTTTAAAACAGTGTACTGTTACGTGTCATTAGAATTTCACACATAATCCTAAAGTTTTATTAGGCAGCTTAATGTTAAGAATTCCTCATGACAATCAGTGGTGTTTATTGTTTACAGGTGATTGCATACTCAGGATTTATATACCAAAGTTCAGGGGTAGAAATAGACCTGATTGAGTGGATGGTATTTGGAACAACATTGATAAATGTAATCATGACAACATTTTCCTTGGATTTGATGCAGACAAATGGAAGAAGATCTGTACTTTTGGCATCTACATTATCTATGGCTGTAGCTTTTTTTGTGTTGTTTGTCTCCAGTAATCTCTGTCAGGTACATATTACAACATTCATACCTGCCTACTGTCACTATTTGCGGGGAATTTCCCCCATGGAGGCTCCCAAATTAAAATTTTGAAAGAGCAATTTTGTCCACAGTTTAAACAAAATAATTAATTTTACAATGACTTAAGGCTTATAAAAGTATAAAGAAGCCAAAAAAAACAACATTAAAATGTATTTACAGGCCCCCTTGAAGGTTTTTTAAGACTATGACAGCCATCTTGCACGCAAAACCCCCATTGGCATTTTGAAAAGTTGGCAGGTAGGAACATTTGAAAATAAGAAAAGGAAGGATACATGAGTTAACAACCTCTTGCAACAATAACATATTTGTTGATTCATTAGCGTTTGTAGTATATTAGATCTGTAGTTTTCTCAGGTAACTGAAATAAATTTTGCTTACTAAATAAATGATGCCCCTGCTATAATGAGTCTTGACAACACCTCTTGTTGTATGACGTCAAAGAGTAAAATAATCACGTTTATTTCACATGTGAAATTAATCGGTTTTTCTTTAACTGGGATATCAATGTAATCCATTGCAACCAATGTAATACAAATGATTGATTAATTGAAATATGTACAATGATTTGAATGTTGTCTTTTCTTTTACATCTGATGTAAGATGTTTTAAACCACCTTTTTGAAATCTATAGTTGGAGTCAGTTTCTTAGAATATTGACCAAAACTATCAGATAAACTGCTCTGGAACAGTCTATAAAACAGTTCTCCTGACACCACAAAACACTTTCTGAAAGAAGCAGTTCTATATGTACTATAAAACAGCATTTAAGAATTTTTAACATTTTGCTATCTTGAATATTTTAAATTCATTTGATACTATTTCCTTGTACATGTAACATATGTATATGAAATAATGTACGTGTTGTATTTTTCAGAACTATAATACCATATGTCCATATGTTGCAATAGTATCAGTCTTTACATATATTGTCTTTTTCTCTATAGGACTAGGTAAGTGTAAGAACCCATCTTGTGTTTTCTAATTTTAATATGTTTAACAACTGCTAAGTCAATAAAATAAAGCAGGGGTATAAACTAGTTTAGATTCTAAGGGAATGCATCAAGCATTTCCATAATGAACATTGGGCTAGTACGTATACAGAACTCTTAAAAAGATGAATTAATTAAACAAATGCTTGTTGAGTGGTGCTTTCACTACAAACCATCATACAGAGATTTTTTTCTAAACGCTTTCAGATGTTGGGCTGATTTTGGTATGTAAGTTAACCATGATGAGTTACAGATCAAGTTTAAGTTTTGTTCGGCTCGGCTAATTTTTGAGGTAATTTCAGGCTTTGAACTTTAATATTTTTTGGAAAATCACAGTTATACGGACCTTTTTTCTAAATGCTTTCAGATGTTGTGCTGATTTTTTGTATGTGAGCAAACCATGATGAGTTACAGATTAAGTTTAGTTTCGTTCCGCTCCTCTAATTTTTGCCAAAATTAAGGATTTACAACTTTCAAAATTGTTGAAAATCTCAGTTTTACGGACTTATTTGCTACACGCCTTCAGATTTTGAACTGATTTTTTATATGCGAGACTACCATCATGTTTGTATCAACATTTGTTAGTGAAATTGCAGATTTTTCAACTTTTTGAGACAGGACCATTCGTGTCACTTTGACACATCTAGTTTTCTAACAGTGGTTGCTTGTATACTGTCAATAATAAAAAAATATAAGTTATGTAGTTGTCTGAATTTTCTTTTTATGGCTATTAAAGATGAAGGCTCAATTAGTTGGTCTGTTTTGTAGGCTTCTTATAAGAATCAAATTGTCAAACAGTATCAGATTTTCTATAGAGACTTATTTAACCGGAAGTAGATTGACAGATGTATTGATATTCATTTACATAAGGTGGATTTCTATGCGACACAGCTCATTTTATGTAATTTTGTTGAAGGATCTGACATCTGATGGATGTTTTACAAAAGTCATTTTACATTTTCAGGTCCAATACCATATATAATTGTTCAAGAATTGTTTGGACAAGAAGCGCAGGGTGCTGCATTTAATGCATCAGTCGCATTGAACTGGATATTCAACTTTCTTGTGATGTTAGTCTTTAGAGTTTTACAGGTTAGTCTGATCAATGTTTATCATGTTTTATTTTCATCTATGAAAAAAGTAATGCTACAATTGGATGCATGAGGTCAACATGTTAGAAAATACAAAACAGTATACAATTATTGCAAAGCAGATATCAACTTAAAGACCAAAAGTAAAGCCAACCTAAGACACAGATTCAGAACTGGAGAAATTTATGTTAATTTAAACATTATTATGACAGCAAGTCACATTAAAACAATATCTATATTTTCATGACATTACAGAAGTACTAAGCTAATTACTCTGTTGGTAATACCTTTCCAGTAGTGGTTTAAGATAGACTTCATAGATACTCATCATTAAAGTACAAAAGAAAAACTCATTTATCTTAATCGTATGCGTAGAAGACTACTCTTTAAGTATGTATAAGAGCTTCAAATTTTTCTTACAAAACTCTTAGGACTATTAGGACAATTTTTGAACACATTTAGATATTACAAACAAAACTTCATATTCCTATTATTGGCCAACAAAAGCTTTCTGAAGGCAAACACGATTGATATAGCAAACCACTAGCTACAAGTCAAAGTGATTGCAGCATTATTTGCAGACAAATTGTTTACATTCAAGCTCAAACAAACAATACAAACTTACAATGAAATAATCAGAAATCATCAAAACATACTGCATAGTAAAACAGGTCACTAATAGTAAATAAATAATACATAATATGTGGCATGCAGTTGTATACACATTGGCACATCTCATTTTTATGTAGATTCTTTGTAAATAGGTAATTTTAACAAGTTGAAGGAGAAATATTTCTGGTATGCAGGTGTATGAACATTGACACATCTCAATTCCATGGAGATTATTTGGTCTGCCCCTAAGTCATTGTCTCTTGACTTTTAAAAAAAACGTTTGCATAGTATTCATAGTAAATAGTAATCAAAGGTACCAGGAATTTAATTTAGTACGCCAGACGCGCGTTTCGTCTACATCAGTGACAATTCATATCAAAATATATATAAAGCCAAAAAAGTACAAAGTTGAAGAGCATTGAGGATCCAAAATTCCATAAAGTTGTGCCAAATACGGCTAAGGTAATCTATGCCTGGGATAAGAAAATCCTCAGTTTTTCTAAAAATTCAAAGATTTGTAAACAGGAAATTTATAAAAATGACCACATTATTGATATTCATGTCAATACCGAAATGTAACTAGTAAAGTTTGTGATTAAATTTATTTATAGATAATCACTTATTACAAGTAAATTATATTTGGTATGCATTTTTATTATTGTAGCATTGCCATGTTTTGTTCCCACACACATTATTTATCCCTGTACGTTTACTTGGTCAACATTGAATATTTTCCATAGGTTGTTTTTTTTAATAAACAATTCTTCATCAATGAGATAATATTATTTAGTTTTGGATTTTAAAGAATCTAACAAAGATTATAAGTCAAGAGTAATTTCATTTCTTTTTTCTTTTTCTTCTCTCTTGACTCCCCTTTTTTCTAATGCAATAAATGTTTAAACGATTTTATTAAATTTTAAACACTCCTCCCTCCAAAGAAAAACAATAAAGAAAATAATTAAATTAAATAACTAAGATAAACTTTAAAACACTCTGAAAGTAATTTTAAGAAATAAGAAAAAAAAGGAAAGGGTAAAAATTTATGAATAGATAAATAAATATCAGGAAATACCAATGTAAAGTGGAAAGTGTAAAAAGAAAAAATGAAATGAGAACCACTTGCATTCACTATCAGTTTCTCTCAGTCTCTCATACACACATACAATTCTTACTTACATACACACACACATTACTCTTATGTACATAATTATTGTTTATAATTAATATATGCATCAAAGTATAAACAAAAAATAATCAAAAAATTTATTCACAGATTAATATCATGTTTCCAATTCCAATCTTGCTTTAATCAGCATATGAGCTGGGGGATTAAAATTGACCATATTTGAATGAATATCAGTACATCTGTTAACTTTTTTTGGATTGAACAAATCTCAATGCAAAGTCTGTTACTGTTTGATAATTGAGTTGATATAAGAATCCTACAAAACAGATCAATTTTTTTTTTTTATTTCGTCCTTGAATGTTCCAAAATACATTTTACATGTACATATAAACATTCACTTGTATTAGGCCGATTTGTATCCTATGCATCTTATATATTACCAATCATTAGTTGTGTTTAATTTCAGATGTCAATGGAGAGTTACGTTTACTTTATGTTTAGTGCCATTACTTTTGTCTTATGTGGTATAATGTATATGATTCTGCCAGAAACTAAAGACTTTGCAGCAACAGATATTGAGAATTCTAAGGAATACAAATGTCTGCTAAAGTGGCTTTGTCAAAATAAGGATGAAACAACAGATAATCAAAGTAGTAGCAGTGCTACAGAAGGAGATATATTACTGGAAAATCCCACCTAAAAGAGAGACTTTATTGGACAGCAGCAAACTAAGATGAGGCACATGCAGAACCCTTAAGGTGGCTTGGGCCTATTTGAAGTTTCTATCAGAAGTGCCATATTTTTTGTTATTTTAATCCTTAAAGAGAGTTAATCAAATTGGTCGAAAGAATAGGGGGTCCCAGGCCATTTAAGCTTAAAATATTACTTTTAAAGAGGTATGTAAAGGGACTTTTTCAATTAAATGATAGGGAAAATAGAGATGTTAGCATATTTTTATCAGAATATCAAAAAAAAAGTTCTATGACACTTAGTTCAAAACTGTCATATTAAAAGCTGAAATATTGCTTCAAAGAATGAGCAAATAAAAAACATAGGTCACTGACAAGGCAAAAAAATATTTAGCCTTTAACCCAAAATTTTGGCGGAAAAATGGTGAAATTTGGTGAAATGTCATTTAGAGTTTTTCACAGATACACATAATAACGATAATAATTTGTTATTGACAAAAGTACAATAATTTAACATTTTTAATCAATCAAACTATTAAAAAAAATAATAGTGAATTTACAACACAAACTTTTCGTGTGCATTGTTATTCAGGCGTGAAATTATGCGCAGTCAAATATTTCCGAGCCACATTAACAGGTATTTTTTTATTGATGCCAATGATATTGTTGTAGTTTTAAAATATCATGTTTTTATAGGGCATTGCAATGATTATTACTCACTTATTTACAGCAGTTTTTATGCGTATTTACTTGCTTTTATATATATTGTTTATTTATTGTTTTCTTTTTATTCTATATTGGCAAAATTATTAACCATGTTTATAATCATTATAAGCAAAACCATTAACCATATTTAAACTCCTTATTAGCATATCTTTGACCATAGCTATAATCATTATTGGCAAAACCATTGACCATGTTTGTAAACATTATTGGCAAAACCATTGACCATGTTTGTAAACATTATTGGCAAAACCATTGACCATGTTTGTAAACATTATTGGCAAATCCATTGACCATGTTTGTAAACATTATTGGCAAATCCATAGACCATGTTTATTAACATTATTTGCAAACTCTTTGACCATGTTTATTATTATTATTTGCAAAATCATTAACTATTTTCATAATCATTATTTTCAAAATTATTGACCATGGTTAAAATAATATTGCAAATCATTGACTATGGTCATAATCATTATTTTCCAAATCTTTGACCATGTTTATTATCATTTTTTGCAAAAGTATTGATTATGGTTTAAATTATTATTTGCAAAATCATTGACTATGTTCAAAATTATTATTTGCAAAATCTTTCACCATTTTTATAATCAATGTTTTTAAAATCATTGACCATGTTTAAAATCCTTATTAGCAAATCTGTGACCATGTTTATAATACATGTAGTTATTTGCATAATTATTGACCATGGTAATGATAATTATTTTCGAAATCATTGACCATGGTTTAAATCATTATTTCAATAGCAACTATCAGATGTAATTTGCTTCCATTATTTTATCCTAATGTGATCACCAAACGTTTTATCAATTAAAGGAATCACATATATTTATATATTTATATTGACAGTATACTTGGAAGGTTTTCCCAATATTGTTTAAGAAATCTAAGGTGGACTGAAGTCAGTGTTTGATTCTGATAATCATTAGTCTTCCTTTTTAATACTGTTATATTTTTATTGATATGTAGGGAAATTTAATTTGGGGATATTTGATTTAGTTGCTATGTCAAAACGTACACACAAGCCTATAAATCAGTTGTTTTAAATTCATATTCATGTTCTACCAATATCAATGAAATCCATAAAAAATAAATATTGTCCCACTAGTTATGATGATTTCAAAGAAAATTGATGTAAATATTTATGATGTCTCTAAATGTAAATATTGATTATATTTTATAAGTGTTTACCTGAACTGCTAAATGACTATATTTAAAATGAGAGGCAAAACATAACAACAGTGATGTTTAAACTCATAATTGTCAGGTGCAGATACACAATTTTGAGAAAAGGGGTGGCTCTGACAAGCAAGTCCTCGTTGTTGTAAGAACTAGGTATTTTAGTGATAACATTGTTAACATCTATGCTTTTTTTGAGAATGACATCATTAGATATAGGTTTTTGTCTTGCACTGACGGAGTCAAAAAGCAAGACATAGGTATGCTGTTTCCGGCGTCGGCGACGGTGTCAACAATGTATTAGTTTGTGATTAGGTCAGTTCATGAGTAACCACAAGTGGTAGGTCAATAACATTTGGTATGCAGTTGTGTAAGCATCAGCATATCTCATTTCCATGGAGATAATTTGGCTCCGCCCCATTAAATGTGGTCTATTGACTTTGAATTTTTTTCTAAATTATCATGTATTAGTTTGTGATTAGGTCAATTCAAGGGGAACCATTAGTAGTAGGCTAGTGTTAATTGGTATTCAGTTGTATAAGCATTGGCACATCTCATTTCCATGGAGAATATTTTGCCTCACCCCTCAGTCACAATCTAATGACTTTGAAACTTATCTTAGTTTACATGTATTAGTTTGTCATGTTTGTGATAAGATCAATTTAAGATGAACTGCTAATGTTAAGTCAATGATATTTGGTTTGAAAATTTATTGGCATTTGCAAGTATTGTTTCCATGAAGAATATATAGTCCCACTCCCTCTTATTGACTTTGAAAGTTTCTATAGTTTACTAGTTAATGTTTGTATTAAGATGTGGGAAAGACTTATAAGTCAATGGTCATGATGGTTTTTGGTATGCAGTTGTATGAGCATTGGCACATCTCATTTACATGGGGATCGTTTAGCCATGTAACTCAGTCATGGTTCATTGACTTTGAATATTTTCATAACTTGTGTAAGATGTTAAAAGTATTGCTATTTTGATTTCAACATTTGCATAATCAAAATTACACAAAAGCGAGACATATCTCTGTGATAACAGTTTATTAATGTTAGTTATAACTTTTGAAAACCAGTATACTACTGTAAAGTAGTTATTTTCTAAAAAAAAATCATTCATAGTAAATCTCTACAACAAAATGTACAAGTCATGAACGTAAACCTATGTAAGTAATCAGAATAATTTGTTTTCATCATTAGATATAGACTTTTAATGTTGGTTATATGAATTTCTACCTATGTTATCTCATTTGAAAAAAAAAAATCAAATGACTTTTAGATTTGTACAAGTCTTTTAAGCATGGGAAGGATAATAGATACAAGATTTAAAACCCTTATTTTAATGCTGGTATTAATAGTATTAGATTTAGTCATCACTGCTTTATAAAATCATGAAGTGGTTGTGTACTACACATAATTGTTACATAATTATATTGTTATCAGTCAAGTTATTTCAATTGTATAGTTTAATATGCAAGATATTTTAAATCAAATTTATATAAATTTTGACATATCTTTTTCTTCTTTTTCAAAATTAAAAGTGATTATTTCTCGTATGTTATATATTCATCATGGGCTTTTATAATTTGTTGTAAGTACTTGTATATGTGAATTGATATTATGTTACATATCATACACTAGCCGCATAATAATAATAATCATTACCATGAAATGGTGGGATACCAGTAATCATTGATTTACTTAACCATAGAATAGTGAGTACCATTTATCATTGATCAAACTAACCATGAAATGGTGGGTTAACAGTTAAAATTGATTTAACTAACCATAAAATGGGGGAATGCTAGTTATCAAGATGCATTGTACCACTTTTCCCAGAAATGGAAGGTATATAAGTTTACATTTACTCTGACTTGACTGAGGAACCAATTATCATTGATATTTTATGTATGGGTACTAATGGAAGAATACTATGTATTGTAGATTTATGACCAAGTTATAAAATGTTTGGGAATTAGTTTTCATTGAGTCCAAATATTGGTATAATTGGATAGGTACCAGTTCGTGGTTATGGTTTTAACTTGACAAAGGTATGATTGGGCAACAGTTACTGATTTGTAAAGTATAAGTATTGTTTGATTTGTATAAGTTTTCATTGGTGCACTTAACCATGAAATGATTGGATGCCATTTTGAAAGTATGAATATAATCAAATTATTTATTTCAAATGCCAAGGCTTCTGAAGTGCAATGTTTACAATTTAAACCATATCTAGTATAACTATCTGGCATGTACTAAATGGACCAACTCAAATATTTAAATTCATTCATGGTAAATAACACTATAAGGTCTCAGCATGAATATGGATGTCACCCTGACCACTTAGTAAATCCTTGTTAATAACTTCTACCTGACCACTTAGTTAGTCCTTGTTAATAACTTCTACCTGACCACTTAGTTAGTCCTTGTTAATAACTTCTACCTGACCACTTAGTCCTTGTTAATAACTTCTACCGGACCACTTAGTTAATCCTTGTTAATAAGTTCTAACTGTTACTGTAGACTACTAATGATTGTCGCTTATCATCAGTTTCTAACACTGAGGTTGTTTCCTATGAAGGTATTAAATAATGATATACTATGTAGCATCTTAATAAATGACTTATATTTTAATCAACAGCATCTATTTTACTATTAGACTAATTGAAACAGAGAGTGCAAAGCCTTGAAAAAAAACCCAGTTAGGCGACATTATTTAGAAATTGGTTTTATAGTAATAATTTCAAACCGTTATGAATTTTCTTTAACAAAATAACTTTTATGAGGAATCTTTTCTGTACTGAAAGTAGCTATTTCATTGTATAAGTGTGGTATATTTAAAGACACATTATATCCACTTCAATTTATGATCTGCTTGCACGTGCATGAAAAAACCTGAATGGATTATTTGCATAATTTAATGATGTTGTTTGTATTTCATTTATTGAAAAAATGTAATTTTTGTTTAAGTTGTATAAATCAGAACCAGTCATTTGCTGGTGTGTTAATTATGTGATATAATCAGAAAAAGTGATAGTATTCAATTATATATATACAATAAATAAAAATGTTGATTTAATGTTTATGTTTATTTTATTATGACTAAACAATGCACAGGAATATCAAGCTGTCAAGATAATAAAACTGACAACGCCATAGTTAAAAAAGGAAAATACCAAAAGGCAAACAATAGTAAACAATATACATAATTTAAAAACAGAAGACAGAAACCAACCAAAAATATTTTCAAGATAGAATGAGCAGCTCCTGCTTTGAATGTGACACCCGTCGACTTTCTCGTATAAAAAAACATTGTTCACCTATATCAGGATTAGAAACAACGCAATATATTATTGCTATTTTACGTTTGCCTTATCTAATTAGACATCACCAAATTCGTATAACATTGATCATATAAATTTTATAATCCTGAAACCCGAAAGATTTTGAAATATTGAATTTTTACAATTCTTACATGGTTACAACTTGTATCGATCATGATAGTTAACCATTAGGTTTCCAGTCAAATACCATAGTTCGTAATGGAATTATCATCCTGTTCGGTTTTCATATAGTAAAGAAAACAAGTAAGGTAAAACTGTCATCTTGAATGAGAAACAATTCGTGAATTGTTGGAGTTTTCGAACAATTTCTGCAGCCAACACATACTATGAATCACTTGTTACAATGAATTCCAACAGTTTTGTGTTATAACCTGATACTATTATACCAGTACCATTGACGGAAGTCTTTGCCAGATTTCAATGTTGAAACATAATATGAATCTACAGAATGATTTTGGCACTATTAAACAAGATAAACGCGACCTTTTCTCATTTTAACAAATTGGTGATGATTGCTTTCAACCAGACATACATTTAGGGTAATCATTGTCCGTTTCATTCTTCACGCTTAACCTCAAGTCCTACAGCCATGGTTAAAAAAATGCTTTCTTCATGCTTATTTATAATTCTTCCCTACAAGCCAACAGAAATCTACCAACATTTTCAAAAAATTGAGCTTTGGGCTGGTGGACTCAAAAGTTTATCGGGATGATTGGCGTTTAGTAAGCTAATTATCTCATTTCGTTGGATAACTATTAATTAAGTGATTTAAATTTTAAAGAAACTGTCGACATCTTTCGTAACACCAAATGAGAACAACTGTTAATATTTTTTCTACAATAAAATTTTGACGTTGTCATATCGCTCCATCGCCTGACGTCGATACCAAAGTTATATAAGATATTCCACTAAGTTATTCGAATGATGTCCCTGCGTTTACGTTTAATTATTTCTGAGGTACCAGAATACGTTATTTTTCGACACGCGTGTCTTAGTATAAATTGTTTGAAGCTCGTTCCGTCTATTTATACCGTCGAGAGGGCTTATTTGCTTTGGACTACTTAAAGTTTTCTGTTTGTCCTGATGATGTAGATATTCGTCCATCTGTTTGTGCAGCATGTCTATGAATTACTTATTATTTAGATTGTTCGTGGTCCGGCAGATGTTTCTTATTGCTTCAATGACATTGAACAATATAAAAATAGAAAGATGCGGTATGTTTGCATAATACAGTTTGTTGATATGCTGTTTTGTGTCAGATTTGCGTTTTATTTTTCGATATTGTCATTTGAGTCACTTACAATCGCTCATTCAGAGTGTTGTTCACGTATTCGAAATCCTAAGTGGATAATTCGAACGCTAGGACAGAATGAGTTTGTACCTTCTCACCTGCAGTGGGTGAAATGTAAAAAATTGCTAAATACGTCATAAATCAACTTTACTTCGAAATTTTAGTGTTTTTAAGATCATTATCATGAATATGGAACATTTAAAAATAACAGCATTCCTGTTAATTCTATCAAAATATTGAATATACAATTCCTTGATTCCATATTATGTTTGCAAACTCTTTTATATTTATTTTCAAACATTTCCTTCGTTTAAAACATCAGCTGTGTCTCTTGATTTCTTCTGCTTATTTAAATTGAGAGCATATCCAATAAACAACAATATTGATGACAAACACAAAATGATCCCATCTGAATAAAAAGTAATGGCGTAACTTCCGGTTTCATCGAAAAGCCATCCTGAAAAGAAACAAAAAGTAAACATTTCAATTACAATATTAATCGTCATATATATTTTTAATTATCATGGAAAATCTGATTCATTGATAGAAGGGATACAAATAAACTGTTCCATATCTATGTGATATGTTGAAATTTTTTGTACTTTTTTTCATTTGGACCTTTATTTGCAAAGTAAGGTCAAAATTTATAGAATGTTCTTTGAAATTCACGCGCTTGGAAATACAGCTCCCTATGGACATCATATTTGTCTTAATTTGCCAAAATAAAATAACCAAAGAAACAGCAATTTAATATATAATACTCACTTATAAATATAAGTACATATTACATACATGTACAAAATTTAACATAAATACGTAAAATTAAATAGAGATAAATTCAATAAATAATACATAATTTCCGACAAAACATGTATGTTATTTTTTTTTTATCTTGTCAATTATTTCTGTATCAATGCAAAAGTAGCAAAATCAAAAGAAATACGGTCGTTGACAATAGACTGATTTATCTACAATATTTTTTTTTAAGCTCTAGTTTTCCCAGATTCGAGACTGACTGATTTTAGTTTGCCTAACGTCTACTGCCACATATTTCGTGAATAGTCTGCATGAGATCGAACGAATAGATAGGTTTCACAGAGTGGGTCGACAGGGTATAGACGTAGGTTATTTTGGACTGCTATTGTGAGAAAAGAGATGCTGACATGTTAATTTGGACTACGGTGGAGTGTCTTATTTGCAATCACACTAAGTGGGTCCTACTAAAAAGCGCACGGGTAAAGAAAAGGCGCCAAGGGAAGAAAAACAAATATTATCATTTTATCCTCCATGGCGTTGTTTTTTCTTCCCCGGGCGCCTTTTCTTATCCTCGGGCGCTCCCAGGCGCTTTTTAGTAGAACCGCACTACGTCGTCTTATTTTCATATGTTGCCTTGTAACAGCTTCATGTGTCCATGTTTCTTTAATGAGCATATAATGGCATTCTTCTCTACACGACGCAACGGATGTCAATACGTATTCGTGCCACATATTCGTGATTTTGAATTTGTGCATTCTATAAGGCAACAAAAAAAGTCCTTGGTACCATAAGAGGTAATTTGAACAAAACAACAACAATCATCTTAAAAATGTGTGTGAATTTGTATGTATTTTTCGAGAATTTTTACGAAAATGTAATATAAAAAGCTTTTACTCACCTGCAGCCGGTGTTCCAATTAATAGGAAAAGACCTTTGAATAGCAACATGTTACCAAAGGAACTTGTCAGATTATCTATTCCAACAAAATGAACTAAAACAATGGCGTTTAAACATATGTATACACCTACAATTATAAAGATACATGTCATTCCTTTGGAATTCATTGTCGGGATTTGATAAAAATTGAGTCAAGTGTACTATTGAATTTGTGTTGTACTAATTTATAGAGATTTCCATTTAGTTTATGACATGTCTTTCTCCTGAAACAATAAAATGGTATAATCTCAATCTCAATTAAATCAAAGCAGGTAAGAGCAACCGTTTGAAGTTAGTGGAATGTGCTTCAACATTGTTTCCACTAGGAAGCCTTGTTAAAATATTTGAATTGATATTTTCATCTCCTGTAATCAGTTGTGGGTATAACTCCAAGCATGACAAATAGTTATCAAAGGTATTAGGATTATAATTTAGTACGACAGACGCGTGTTTCGTCTTCATAAGACTTATTAGGGACAAAGACAGAAGTTTCGGGATTTTCTCGAAAAACGTCAATGAATGAACTCTTTCCAAACACCAAATGACCACTAGGTCGCAGTAGGTTCTTTAACAATGAGAACATTTCATAACACAAAAAACTTAACAGCCGCATGTATGTACGAAACAATAAACAAAAAATTAAAAAATAACCAAATACATGTATATATATATATATATACAGCAACAAACGACATACATTACATTGTCAGGTTAAAAAATTAATTTACGTCAAAAACATATATTTCCAAGCTTTAGTTCGAATATATTGTTTATAATTCAAAAATCCCTTTACCATGTTTAGGGTAAATTAGCAAAAACTATCAAAAATCGATTATGCTTGAATTTTGGCAAGGTTTCTTCGGCCTTTATATAATTTGATTGGAAATAGGACAGAGAACTATCGCTTACGATGCGACCAAATGCCCATATTGTCATTAAGAAAAACGATTTTGAGGCTGTTTTAGTTAAATATAAAATGCAATAAAAACAATTGAAGGGTTTTTCCATTTATTTTACCATTTGACCTTTAAAGTCTTATGTAGAAGAAATACGCGTCTGGCGTATTAAATTATGAATCTGGTACCTTTAATAACTATAAGATTTTCGTAATGTTCTATTGTATTGTTATTTTGTTTATTTAGGTGTCCTGAATGTTCTTCCAATATATATTGTAGTCATTAGCTTGTCATGTCATGTTGTCATTTTAGTGTTATATTTAACATTGCCATAAAAGCGGGAGGTTCGGCTAGCCACAAAACCAGGTTCATCCCACCATTTTTTCTTAAAATGTCCTGAACCAAGACAGGAATTGGCACTTGTTATCTTATAGTTCGTTTCTGTGCATGTTGTTATCTTATAGTTCGTTTATGTGCATGTTGTTATCTTATAGTTCGTTTCTGTGCATGTTGTTATCTTATAGTTCGTTTCTGTGCATGTTGCATTGCTATTTGTTTTGTTGCACTTATTAAAGTGTTTCTGATGTTTCGTTGTTTTCCTCTAGTATTTGATGTGTTTCGCTCAGTTTTGGTTTGTAACCCGGATTTTTTTCTCTCAATCAATTTATGACTTTCAATAGCGGTATGTTACTGTTGCCTTTATTTAAAGGTTGTGTTTATACACATTGAATACTAAAGTAATAGTATATTTTGAATTCACTTTTTCTTCGGTATTGAGTTGGTCAAAGTGTTTTGCTTGTTTTTTAAATAAAATAGACTGCTATGTATATTCATTTTTTGTGTACAAAGTTTTTTGGTAAAACAGATGAATATCTTTTCAAGAATTTACTTACCTGAGGATGCACCAAATAGAACACTATAACACACAAGGTAGGCGTGACTATCGTTGAAAGGTGAAACAAAAGTTGATATTCCACAAAGTAGTATACTAATTCCATATATTATAGATGGGTTTGCAAATTGTCGAGATGCAATCCACCCAAATACTAATCGTGAAACAGTGTTAGCCATGCCAGCTACTGATAGTAGAAAAGATGCGTCTGTTTTCGATATACCCACTTCGTATGCTCGATCAGGGATATAGATATAAGGTATTCCTGAACCTAATGATCCGAAACAACTACTTATCACGAAAAATATATACACTACATCTAAACACATGGCACATCCGAATACTGTATATAACTTCTTAAAATGATCAATATTTACATATATCTTTCTTTTTGTACTGTTGATTGTTTTTGGACTTGAAATGGACGATATGCTTGTGTTTAAATCCAAGTCTTTGTTTGTATGTGTATCCATATCGGACTGAGATCTAGTTACATTAGGATCACACAAATCTGAACTTTTCTGGTAAAGATAACTGTCACTTTTCCCTACAATTAACGAAGATTTTTCTTCGGAGGAACCTTGAGCATGTATTACCTCCCTTTTGTTAATGTCTAAGCTCTCTGTCTCTTCATGTATCATTTTCAAATTAATAGGTCTGAAAAATAACCCACCAACTACACAATTTAACATTATACCAGCGGCAATTAGAACAGCTCCTCTCCACGTGTATAATTCAATTAAGTATTCAGTTAATGGCGCCAAAACAAAGGTGCCAATGCCTGTTCCACATAAAGCGATGCCCATGGCAAAAGCTCTCTTCTTTTCAAAGTATTGTCCAACACATGATATTGCTGCGACGTACATAAAGGCAGCACCAATTCCTTCAAATATTGAGAATATCATTGAACATCGATTAAACTTTTGAAATAAAACAAGACAAATTTATATCTGACATTGTTTTTCGAAAAACTAAGGATTTTTTTATCCCAGGAATAGATTACCTTTGTTAGCTGTATTTGGCACAACTTTTTGGAATTTTGGGTCCTCAATGCTCTTCAACTATTTTGGCTTTATAACTATTTTGATCTGAGCGTCACTGAGGAGTCTTATGTAGAAGAGACATGCGTCTGGCGTATTAAACTATAATTCTTGTACCTTTGATAACTATTATATAAAGAGAAAAATTGAAAAGTATCATGTCTCTAACAGTATAGTTATTGTTGTCAGACTGTGATTGGTTTGTTGTTTATATTTGCAATGGTGAGTAACATTGGCATTAATTATACATGCAATAATGGTTAAAGCATAGAGTATTCGTTTGAAAATATACGTATGTTCGTGTTATGGATAATGTATATCGTCAATTGCAGAGGCGGATTTAGAGGGGGGCCCAGGGGGCCCGGGCCCCCCCTTTTTGGGAAAAAATTTGGTTGCTTATATAGGGAATCACTGAAGCGTGACTGGAGCGGGCCCCCTCTTAGGTCAGTCAGTGGGCCCCTACTTATGAAAATTTCTGGATCCGCCACTGAATTGATATTTACTATGGGGCATTAACTGTGTCCTTCTGATTGGATACACAAAGGCCAAACTAAAATTCACTAGTTTGGATAGACATTTTCAAAAATGCCTGCAACTGACAAATTTCTGTACACATTTCTCTCTCACTCATACAAAATTAACTTTCGTTTCACTAGTTAAAATCTTGAATCATAAATTTTCTAAGTTTTAATATATAGATTTTTCTAAAAACTCATGTTATCGACTCATAAACTTCCTTTTTAGTAAGGTAAAATAAGCATATTATGGTCAATGACTTAGTTCTTGGTGTATCAACCAATCTGTTACCTTGATGGTAATGAAAAACGTAAACAATCGACCCAATTTCTACGTTTTGTGTTATTTTTTCTCTCATAAAACCCCACTTTTATAAGTGTAAACCGTAAAAACTAAAACAAAAAAGTTTAGCATAAAGCGTGAAGCTATAACCAAATTATATACATATTTAACTCACCTGGAATTACACCAAATGTAACACACAACCAGTATATATTAGGAGCAAAGGCACTTGCAGCAAAACCAGCGGATGATATAATACCACCAACAACGGTGACAACTCTAGGTCCAAATCGATTGGTCAATACGCTTGCTATCGGACCTGTAATCATACAAATTAAATAAACAATCGGGTTGAGTTCAATATCGCAAGCTATTTGACAGGGGTCACACGAGAGCAAGATCTGCCTACTATTCCAGAGCTATAGAGATTTATCACTTCATTTGGCAGATTTCGTGTTGCTCCGTCTTTAGGTTTCTGTGTAGTGTTTTTTCAACTTACGTTTGTTTACGATTTTTGTTTAGTTCTGCAATGCTACTCTTCCTTTCATTGCTGTCAAGATGCACTACCGTATAGCGGGTTATTTTCGTGGGGTGTAAATTTTCGCTTATTTTCGAGGAAAGAACAAAATCGCCAAAATAAATTCCGCCAAATTATAAAATGTACATACAAAGGTATTTATAAAGGTTTTGAATCCGCCAAAAGAATAACCGCCAAAATATTTCGTATACAATGTACCTCATTGAATGAAAATCGCGAAATTGTACACCCTCGAAAATAACCAGCTATACGGTATATATTTCAATCTGTTTTCCTACCGAAGGTCGGTGGTTCTATCCGAGCACTGTGGCTTCCTCCACCAATAAAAAGCGACCAATCGAAAATAGCACAATAGTGCTGAAATTGACGCTAAACGTCAATCAATTAATCAATTGATCGTCGCCTCTTTTTTTGTTACCTAAAAATATCAATGACGCTCGATATAACGGGTTAATGGAGCAAACAATAATATTTCTCTACTTGTAACTCGAGATCTGTAGAAATGACTGAACGGTAAAATAATACCTAAAGCCAACATACACAGAACTTTATTTGAGCATTAAACCCATAGAGCCAGAAGAGATCAATCAAAATCTACCCCTTTTAACGTCGTCTTGTAAGTAGCACCATTGGTTAATACCGCAGTCCCACTAGGCCACGATCGCACTACGATCTGTGAAAAAAAGCAAATTTTGATGATCGTAGTACGATCGTGTAGATCGCAGTGAGGTCGTATCACGGTCGTGGTGAGGTCTTCGAGATCGTGATGAGCGTTGCCAACTTTGAACATGTTCAAAACAATCGTGGCGCAGTTGTGGCGAAATCAGGTCGCAGTAAAAGCGTAGTGAGAGCGCAGTAAGGTCGTAGTAAGATCGCAAAGGTCGCTGTACCATCGTAGCGAGATCATAGCGAAAGCGTGATTCTATTCGGAGAGACTGCGCTACGATTTCACAGCGATGTTATTACGACCTCACTACGACCATCACGTTCTCACCGCGACCCAACTACGATTCCACTACCACTATACCACGTTTACATCACGCTGTTCAAGACCATAGTACGATTCTAGCACGCCCTTGCCGTCCTCCTTATGCTCTTCTTACGACCTGAATACGTTCATACTACAACCATTAATCTCATTGTCATTTTCACATAAAATATATTAAATCTCTCCAGGTTAAGTTTGTCTGTATGTAATTATACTTCTTGTCCATTTTCTCTATCGGCTTAAAAATGCTTTTCGTTTTTATATAGATTAGACCGTTGGTTTTCCCGTTTGAATGATTAAACACTAGTAATTTTGGGGAACTTTATAGCATGCTGTTCGGTGTGAGCCAAGGCTCAGTATTCAAGGCTGTACCTTGGCCTATAATGGTTTACTTTTATAAATTGTTACTTGTATGGATAGTTGTCTCATTGGCACTCATATCACACCTTCCTATAGCTATTGACACATTTGTGTCATCTCTGCTATCGTTCACTAAAATATCGTCATTTAAGCTATAAGGACCAGCGATAGGTTGTAATTCAGGATGGATTGGTCGGTCCGACATCTCTGCTTGATCCTGATTCGTTACTATCAGAGCTCCCTCTGCCTCTACATCAACCCCTACCACCACGCCCACGTGTTCTAGTAGATTTTGGTGGCATGACAGTATTGTTTCCGCTAAATTTACGTATTAATCAGAAAAAGAAGGAATGGAACTGTATTGAAATGGAACACGATGTTGACGTTTTTGCTTAAGAACGTACGTAGTAAGATCGTGGTATGAACGTAGTATAATCGTGGTAAGAACGTGCTATAATCGCAGTAGAAGCGTGGTAAGATCGTGTTGCAATCGGATAACTCGTGGTATGGTCGTAGTGAGAACGTGATGAGTGTAGAAAGATCTTGATAAGCGTAGTGGGGTCACAGAATAAGCGCGGTGAGAACGTGGCATAATCGTAGCGGGATTGTTGTAGAAGCGTAATGAGGACGTAGTAGCATCGTCATGATCGTGAAAGCAACAGAAATTTACATTTTCATGTCGCTCATACCGCGATCTCACCACGATCTGAATTTATTTTAGATCGCGGTGAGCGTGGTGCGATCGTCGTCTAGTGGGACTGGGACTTTAAGAGCATGCGTAGTAGTATAATTATCTAATTTATTTAATTTCAGCTAGGATTTGTTTTGTTTACAAGAGAGACAATTGATACAAAATGGAGATTGAAACTTATAATTTGTAATTTAAATGTGTTTTTAAATCGTACCAATACCGATATACCACTACAAAGCGGATGCTTTAAAAAATGTGGATCGAATTGCTTACCAGTATGGCATTTAAGAAACTGATGACCTTGATGTGTTTCTTCTTTTGTTGTATCAACCTTGTCTCATAGCTTGTAGCTATAATAGATTCATAAACTATCGGTATAATAAATCATCAAAATCTACCTTGACCAAAACTTTAAACTGAAGCGGGACAGACGGACGAATAAACGAACGGACAAACGGACGAAGAACGGACGCACAGATAGAAAGGCATAAGCCCCTAAGGAGGGCATAGCAAGTTTTAATGTTGATATTTTTTTCTTGCAATTTCGATGTATTAATCTTAACATAGTCGATTAACTTCCATAATTAACGTTAGATAAGAAATATTTGAAGTAAATAAGGGACGACTTTAAAAATAATTGATCAACGAAAATGAATAATATCATTGTACATCGCAGATACCAATTTTACGGTAGTTAAGTAATAAATTACCGACTTCATTCAACAGAGATAAGTTTCGACAATGAAGGTCATAAATGTATTTAAACGAAACAACAACAAGTAATATAACTTTCATACACTTCATATGATCTCATTGCCAATCATACCACTTCTCCATACTTTTGTATTGAATTGCATAATTATATAATAAAATACTAGTATGTTTTTCCAAATTATATATGCACTGAGGTGAGATTTTGTAGTGCATGTTAGACTTCATCAACCAAATCGTTGTTCCTTTGCTTTGAAATTCATCAATTACGTGAAGAGATTTTGTTCCCATTTATGATGAACTGGAATGGGGGGTCATATATTTGAATTCTGTATTCTTTATTTATCTAAACATTTATTTCTCTATGTATTTTAATACTTATCCCCTTTTTATATACATTGTATTTCAGTACCCCATTATTCTCAATCCTTTTGTTTGCCTATTTTTCTCTATTCTGTACACTTTGGTCTTTATTTTTTATTATGTAAACCCCAAACGATATGACAGGATGTATTGATCTTGTATTGAAACGATATAAATGATATTTAAAATGCTTACACCACTAATACCACTGTCCCAGGTTAGGTGGAGGGTTTAATACCGCCACATTTTTTTATGTATGTGCCTGTCCCAAGTCAGGAGCCTGTAATTCAGTGGTTGTCGTTTGTTTCTGTGTTACATTCATTTTTTAAAATAAATAAGGCCGTTAGTTTTCTTGTTTGAATTGTTTTACATTGTCATTTCGGGGCCCGGTTTTATAGCTGACTATGCGGTATGGACTTTGCTCAATCTTAAAGCCCGTACGGAAACCTATTATAGTTGTTAATTTCTGTGTCATTTTGGTCTCTTGTGGAGAGTTGTCTCATTGGCAATCATACCACATCTTCTTTTTTATATATTTATATGCAATCTAGCATAAAAATTTGAAAAGATTTTTAAGTGGAGCAGCGTGTAATGTACATGTTCAGTGACACATATTAGATGTTTATCAATATGCCCAATTTCTCTAATTGTGTACACGGTAAAAAGGGTGTTAAGATCATAAAAATAATTCTAAGCACATATGTCAGCACTTATTTTACATGCTTTGGTCCAAACGTGTCTCAATTCAATGTGTTTGGATTGTGATAAGAATCGTGTTAAGCTTAGAAATAAGTTTTTTTTAATCCTAAACACTTTCATCATACAATTTAAAAGTGTTTAATTCAAGACATGTTGATGTGCCTACTGAAGATTGTGTTTAGAAATTGAACACAACCCTAAACATCTCTTAACTAAACATGTAATGCAGGTGGTTTATTTCCTAGTACAAGACTTTAACAGTACATATGCACTTGATAAACTATAAATGAACATAAAACAGATTAGAAAAAAAAATAACGGTCGTTAAAAATGATATAATAGAAACAAAGATAAGTGTTTTCTTTGCACTAAACAAAGGTTATTTAGTTTTGGGTGTAATTTCTTTTGATTTACATGTGTAATTACACAAGTATACAGTATGTATTTGTTTGGTCTCGAATCAGCATATTTTACTTATTGCTTACCATCGAATATTTTGATAGATTGCCGTTTAATGTACAGTGACAAATATTACATGTATATCAGTATATCTAAATTTTATATCAATGTATATATGCAAAGTTATATTTATGAATTATTATAATTAAATACATATTGAATTATAATCGTTAACAATGATATAATAAAACATAGATCAAGTTTATCTATGCACTAAACAAACTTATTATAGTTCTTTTGAATTCAAGGTGTAATTTCAAAAGTAAACAGTATATTTGTTTTGTCTCGGATCAGCATATTGTTCAGATTTTGTGTCCATCGCTTTTTTGTTGTTGTTGTTAAAATAACCTAATATATAAATGTATGTATTTATTTATTCATATTTTTTTGGAAAAGGGGGGAGGCGGGTAGTACAGGTACAGTTATCTATTTATAAATACCTGCAAACAGATACATCCCATTCAATAACGAACCAATCAATGCAGTCGTTCCCTTGTCACTTCCAAAATAGTCCAGGAATTCAATGTAAAAAACTCCGAACGCATACACAAACCCATCCATAATCAGATGTACTAGAAAACAACCAAGCACCACAGCCCAGCCCCAACCGCCGTCCGGGGAGACCTGTGGTGTCTGAGTTCCCATATTTCAATGATCCTGAAATTGTAGTACAAAATATATAGCCACGTGTGTTTAAAGTACTATATAAATGAAATATAGCCTGCACACGGATGTAATGTGTCAGTGTCCCATATTTTTGTGATCTAAAATTGAAATATCAAAAGTATAACCACGTGTGTTTAAAGTCCTACATGAAATATAGCCTACACATGGATAATGTGTCCTCATTAAATGACATAAATGTCCTAACACGACTTGGTTATAGTGTATTCCTTATACTGTCAAATGTCACCACCTTTATCACCGTTATCTGTGACATGGATTCGAATCTTTGAAGCCGAAATAAAAATGAACGACGGTAGTTAAAGTATTTAATAGTTACTATATATCAAATATTGCATGTACATATCAATTCTAAATCAACAAAAAGATACATCTTCAGAAGTCATGTATTATCTGTATTCTATATATGATATGATTTTCATATTACAGCCGATTTCATTGAGTGTGTAGCTAAAGATAATATCTTTGGTTAGCTTACTTGCCAGCTGAACCGGGAAGATATTATCAGATTAGGTAAAGTACCATCCTTTAATAATATCCTACTGATATCCAATCCATTCGTCTGTAGGACTAGGCTACTTCGAAATGAGGGTAGTATACCTTACCTAATAATGTCAATGAAATCGGCTGCAAGAATCGTAGGCTTAAAGTTTAGATGAACTGTTTGTACCGAAATGAAAATGAAACAGATAAATAAAATAAATAAATGCATGGGTTGTTTAAAAAAAACTTAATGAAAATTATTTACTTTGAGGCTTCAAAAGTCCAATTAATTCGGAAATATGTTTTTAAAATGCAATGGATGTTTTAAATAGACCTAAAATGGTAGATGTTTTGTGATGTTATTTTTTTTTTTTTTTTCGATTTAGTAATTAAACAAAATCTTGCTTCAAAAAACTTTTTTTGTATGATCACAAAATATCAACCCACTCATTCCCACATAAATACATTTTAATATACCGGTATCACACAGCGTGCTCCACGCTTTGCATGTTAAAGAGTCAACACTTTGAGTATATAGAATTGTAAATAAGTATATAGAATTATAGATTATCGTTGATCATCTCAACGAGATTGATTTTCTCGCTTGAGCCGGGACGGCGAAAGCGAGACAAGCAATCGAGTTGAGATGACCAATGATAATCTGTCTATCGTTATTTTACCTATGACGACGAGTCAATTTCATTAGCAACGCCACGTGCCTCCTTAGTTTCTAGAGATAATTTTCTATCTCAAGCGAGTAGCATGATATGAAAAATTATCACAAATAAAGATCAAAGGGAAAATGTACAAAATAGCGATAATCATAAATAATTATGAAATCATTTGAATGTTGCCAAAATTGAACTATTGTGTGAAATAGCTTTCCATATTATCGGCATCCTGTCAAATAGTTCATAAAAAGTAATAATTGTTTTGCATTAGAAAAAAAAGTTGCACTCGTGCTTTAACTTTTGTTTTTACCACACAAATCTGTTTTGACTAAACATTCTACTTCTGAACCAGTGGATTTCGCTTACTTATGATTCGACGAAAGGTTTTTATTTTGTATTCAAAGGAATGGTAGACAAAGAAATTATTTATTAGCTTTAAAAAAAAATAATCCGTGCTATACCCAAACTTGTAATTTTGATAAAATAGGCCCTAGATCTCTAGCCTACGTTTGCACCTAGTGCGGACAAAAGTATTCCCGCAGATTTGTATCTATAAACTGTTCGGTAAGGGTTGGGTAAGGTATCCGACTTCAACTTTGGACCTACTTATGTACTTTAGAAAAATAAACTAAGCCGAGCATCACCCTTGACTTTTCTCCTATAGACCTCAGCTACCAGCTTCCCTTTACACCTAGTACGAACAAAAGTGTTCCATAGAATTTTTTAATTAAATTTTCGGGAAGGATATGGGGTTAGGTGTCCCACCCGAACTCCTGACCTACTGTAAAAACAAAAACTAAGCCGAACAACAACCTAGATGTGTTTCTCCATTAGACCTCAGATACATAGCTTCCCATTGCACATAGTGCGGACGGAAGTATTCCCGTAGAAATTTGATTCATTTAGCACCGTAGTTCAATTCATCCAATTTCTGCAGTTTTAGACCCTGACATTATCTGAGTGTGTATATGAAGTGATACATTTTAGACAGTTTCAAATGAGGAGGTAATTTCTCTTTAATATTGAACAATGAGAGATATCTTATATGTTGTGAATGCATTTCGTTATGACTTTAACTTTATCTGTATAGTAAATTCTTACCTGAGCGATGTATTGTGTATACATACTTTGTGTAAATGTGCTTATTGATTTTGTAATCATTTTGTATTCATAATCAATAACGTGCTGTTTTAGTGTTTTTATTGCCTCATTTATATTTTGTCAAGATTCAGGATTCAAGATTAAATATTTCATTAAAGTCAAACCAGACCACTTGTATAAAATAACACATTTTAATAGATATATTATAAAAGAAATCGTAACTATATCAAATTTAGCAGTCATGAGAGACTATTATATATAGAATATTACATTGATACAAGATCTGTGGATTATCGGATTTATCCAATCGAGATAGTTAAATTATCAATTTTAAAGTCCGAGCCTCGGCGAAGACTTTAAAATTTATAATTTAACTATCGAGATTGGATTAATCTGATAATCCACTTGTTACTATGTAATAATCTGTTTCTCTAATGATTAAAAGATAAATTTCCTTTTTTCTAAACCAAAATCCCCTTCGAGTGCCTTCCACTTTTCACGAAGTTGTCAATTTCATTAACACCTGTTAGAACATTTTGATCATTTCAAGGAGCTGAGAAAGGTTATGACCCTTTGACTCAGCCAATCATCTTCTGAGATCACCGGCAACCACACGTTGATTAAATTTTTTTTATACAATGGGTTCGGAAAGGGATATTTTTCCAAAGAATTAGAGAAAATATTTTACATCATTTTACACTATACAAAATATTTTGAAGATATAAATTACATCAACGGCTATATCTTAAAAAAAAATACAATCAATTATTAATAAATAAATTTGGTGTATTTGCTGTTTTCTGATTGGTTAAAATTATTAGTTTTATTTTCAATGTTGTCAATTTTGATGGCGACACGCCCACTCTGACGTTGTGTATTCATACGCCAACATGTGTGTACGTTGTTATTGTTAATATAAATAATATAAAAAGTTCTGTAAGCCTTGTTTTTGATAGAAATTTATTTATAATGAATGGCAATAATTTATTTTGATTTTATTGAACCATAAAACTAATTTTTGACTCTTCACATTTTACATAATCCGCTTCGCGGATTATTCAATGTGAAGAGTCAAAAATTAGTTTTATGGTTCAATAAATTCAAAATAGATAATAGCCATTCATTAATTGCCCTCAGTATTGCTCTTTTGTATTTTACTTCAAATAGTTGTTTGGTTTATCATTCTAAATTCATACTGACTCTTGAGGGCCCATCAATTTGGAAAAAAAGTATTATTTATTGCATATTCTATGCTGTTATATGCATTGTGTTATTGTCTAGAACCAAAGCCATGCTTTAAGAAAAACCAGCATATTAAGGGGAAGAAACTCTTATATTTTGTTAAAGGATCTTAAATGTTAGATCTTGTTAAATACAAAGGCGGAACAAGCCCCCCTCCCCTTTTCTGTTGGACAAAAATTGGTTGATTACTTATATTGAACAATGACTGGAGCCCCCCCCCCCCCCCCCCCCCCCCCCCCCCCCCCCCCCCGTCTTTTGGCCCTTAATAACAAGTTATGGATCCACCTCTTAAAAACTTAATCAAAACAAACTTGTATAAAAAAAAATCTCAGATTTTAACTTACAAAACAAATAAACAAAATAGATGTTTGCAGTGGCGTATCCAGGGGGTTGTTCCGGGAGTTTCGAACCCCTCCCCCTTTTTGTTTGACAATTAATGATTTTAAATGGGAACTTCCGGTCTAATATACGTCTAGATTATGCTTAGATTTCTTACCTCATGTACCTTCTCCACTGAACTATCCAATACTGTTATAACTGTGTGAATTCTGTAAATTAAGTTGTTTATTTCATAGTCATTTCCTGAGATGTACATGTAATATGTATTACTTTCTTCAAATATGCTATAGATTTTACCGTGTGTTTATGAATAAGTCTGTTTACTTTTTATTGTCGCATTTGTATTTTATCAGGATCCGGGTTTCAAGATTAAATATCTTATGGAAGTCTAAATACATGTATGATATAAAGCATTCGAATACATATATTAAACATAGCGTCTATACAACTAGCAGTTACAGATCATGACCTTTTAAAATACAAAAACTTGTACAAGTTCCAATTCGTTAAGAATTATGAGAGACTATTATAATATATTACACTATTTTAAAACTTAGCATATTTTTATGATTTAAATATATTAAAAATATAATCAAGAAATTCTTTCACTAGACATTATTCTTATGTATTTGTATGAATTTTGTTCATTGTTCTAAATACGTGGAGCCTGTTCGCTGTAAGTTTTCATATCATACTACTAGCTTGAGATGGAAAATAATCGCTAGAAACTAAGGCGGCACGTGCACGTGACGTTGCTAATGAAGTTGGCATGAATTTGACAACGTCGTCATAGGTAAAATAGCGACAAACAGATTGCTTTTCGAGTTGAGATGATCAACGATAATCTATAAATATTGTGGTATTGCTTTAGATAAATCCGACATTTGTTAAATGATAAATATTATTAAAAACTTTAATTGAAACAAAAACAAACTGTATGAAAAACTTAGGCAGCAACTATTTGATTAACTCGGGAGGGTGATATGGATTATGATGGAAAAATAGTTGGTTTCTAGTTTTTGGAGAAAAATATAATTTGTTGAACCTGAGAAAAAAATGTTTGTTTCACCCTCAGCTGCTTCTATATGTAATTCTAAAATTGTTTTCGATAGTTGCAAAATTAACACAAAGAAATTAGAACCACTACATAATGTATCATGCTTTTCAACAACACACATATGATCAAATCACTTACTTGGTGCACCTGTAGCAACAAGTGAATGTGTGAATTTAGTACAACACGTTGTAGACGGTATGTAAAAGGTTATAATGTACTAATGTGTACAGTTTTGTGTTATAATGTACTAATGTGTACAGTTTTGTGTTATAATGTACTAATGTGTACAGTTTTGTGTTGCTAAAGTATGACGAATAAAGGCAACAGTAGTATACCTCTGTTCAAAACTCTGGACAAAAAACAAAATCGGGGTAACAAACTAAAACTGAGGGAAACGCGTTAAATATAAGAGGAGAACAACGAACGACACAACATTAAAATGTAACACACACAGAAACAGACTACGCATTAGACAAAATCCGATGAGAATAACAAATATACGGAAGCGTATTAGGGACATAGAAAAAATAAAATTGGCAGTGAACTTTTTTTTCTAAGTCGATATTTTGACTTTTCAAATCTCGAAATTTTGACTTTAACTTGAAATTTTGACTTTTCAAATCCCGAAATTTGACTTAAACTTGAAATTTTGACTTTCTAAAATATTGAAATTTCGACTTTTCAAAAAGTCGAAATTTTGACTTTTTTAAACTCGAAATTTCAACATATAAAAATTCATAATTTCCACTTTAAACTCGAAATTTTGACTTTTTTAAAACTCGAAATGTCGACCTATCTTTAAACTCGAAATTTCGACTTATCTAAAACTCGAAATTTCAACTTATTCTAAACTCAAAATTTTGACTTTTTTAAAACTCGAAATTTCGACTTATTCTAAACTCGAAATTTCAACTTATTTTAAACTCAAAATTTCGACTTAATTAAAACTCGAAATTTCGACTTATTTTAAACTCGAAATTTCAACTGATTTTAAACTCAAAATTTCGACTTTTTTAAAACTCGAAATTTCGACTTATTTTAAATTCGAAATTTCAACTTATTTTTAATAAACACAAAATTTCGATTTTTTTTTAAATCGAAATTTCGACTTTGATTTCAAAATTTCGACTGTTGAAATCTCGAAATTTTTACTTTTTCTAAGTACTCTTAAAACTTTGATGTTAGTATTCAAACAGTTATTACAAATTTAGAAGGAGTAGACATGGATGCAAATTATTAAAGCGTCATTTACTTATTTTGGCAATTTATATTCAGAAACTGGTTTTGTTCTTAAGATATGGATTAGCATTTAATATTAAAGAAACCATTCGTAAAGAACATGCATGTTGACAGAATTCCCCCCTCCCCCCCCCCCCCCCCCCACCGCATATTCCATGTTTTAGTTTCCACGACACTGTCATAGGATCGTCAGACCTGAGGACATTTAGCATCACAGTTGCAAAGGCCTGTTTGGTATACCAATAGCAAGTCACTGACTTTGCCTTGTTTAAACAATGGTAAATCAAGTAGCCCAAAATGCCATGCATATTCAGAACGACCAATGAGCTGCCCCAGTTTTCTAGTTTTGGAAGTTTGCATTCTTATAACACAACTATTAACCCTTGATTTTATATATTAGACTGTTGAATAAAAGTATGTCGTAATATAGGTGTGTCGGAATAGCGGGGTTACTTGATACACATATCTGAAGTCCAGACTTGAAATATGTATTTGAACGTGAAACATATTTTATTTATTCTTTGGCAAGAACAAGATTTTCTATCTAAAATAACCTCTTTAAAATGTTTTAGTTTATTAAAATATGCTTATGAATCTTTTGTGGATAGTTGTCTCATTGGCAATCATACCACATCTTCTTTTTTATATTATGAAGTTTATGATGTAAATGACTCTCCGCCTCGTTGATATAAATGACTGTGAATGTGGTAATCGCAAACGTATAAATACTGAGGAAAAGTCGAAATTTTAAGTTTTAAAAAAGTCGAAATTTTGAGTTAAAAAGAAGTCGAAATTTCGAGTTTAGAAAAAGTCGAAATTTCGAGTTTAAAAAAAGTCGAAATTTAGACTTTAAAAGAAGTCGAAATTTTGAGTTTAAAAGAAGTCAAAATTTCGAGTTTAGAAAAAGTCGAAATTTCAAGTTTTAAAAAAGGTCGAAATTTCAAGATTTTAGAAAGTCAAAATTTCAAGATAAGAAAAGTTAAAATTTCGAGTTGAAGTCGAAATTTTGAGATTTGAAATGTCAAAATATCGACTTTGAAAAAAAAGTTCACTGCCAATTTTATTTTTTCTATGTCCCTAATACGCTTCCGTACAAATATAACATCAAAACCAAATACATGAATTTGGGATAGAAAAGTACCGTGACACGTCTTATAGTAATGTGAATTCACACTCAAATATAGGAGAAAACAAACGACACAACGGATGCGAACACAACGTTAAAATGTAACACACTACGAAACGAGCTATAATATAACAATGGCCATATTCCTGACTTGGTACAGGACATTTTTAAAGAAAAAAATGGTGGGTTGAACCTTGTTTTGTGGCATGCTAAACCTCGCACTTTAATGGCAATGTTAAATATAACATTAAAATGACAATATAATAGTACAGGACTACAATACAAATAAATAGGAGAACATATTAGACAACGGAACACATGAATAATAGCTAACAAAAGGCATCAAATTTAAAAGTCAATACGCCAGAAACGCGACTCGTCCACACAAGACTCACCAGTGACGCCAAGATATATGGTTTTCTGCTTGGGATAAGAATATCCTTATTATTTAGAACAATTCATGCTATTGCAAACAGTAAATTTTATCAAATGAATATAAAAGATATACATGATACATTTCTTTACCACAACACATGAATATAATAGAAAAGACGTCAACACATTTGACAAAATCCGATGAGATTTACAATTATAACATCAAACTAAACACATGAATTTGGAATAGATTAGAACCGTAACACGTCTTATAGTAATGCGAATTCACACTCAGCAAAACCGTCACAATCGGGAATAAGTCACGTTCGGTAATTAAAAGATTAGACGACGTAATGACACACCACAATCTACCATGTGGTAAAAATGTCCTTAGCTACAGTCTATAGAAGAAGCGATCCGATAAAACCTTTTCTTATATCAACGAGCGATATTGTCTTATATCAATGAGTTGCATTGTGGGAAATTTCAGACGAATGTTAGCATCTGTACGAAGAAAGGCAGCTTTCTAGGTATAAAGTAAATAAATGACTCTTTTCTTAAAACAGGGTGACATTTAAGACGACATACGTCTGCTGTATAATTTCCATGAATTATTTTATGTAATAACAAGCAAGGTGTATTTAAACGAGAAAATTGAATTGTTGAATAAAGGCATCATAAATGCACGATTTATCATTTGTAGATGCACACATTCAATAAATATCACGTAGGAAATTCAATGGAATGCAATTGAGATGAATTCAATTATTTGCTAAGCCAAAATCACCTATAAGTCAAAGATACTGCTATATTTTATTATATCAATGCGATGTTTGTCTTATATCATAGCGATGTTTTTTTTAATATCAAAAATTTATGAATGCGATACTTTTCTAATATAACTGCTATAGTTTTCTAATATAAAATGAATACGATGACACGTCACAATGCATGTCAAGAAAACCGCAAACATAATTCACAAACTTAGTTCATGACTGGCTTAATGTTTGAGGATCAATAACACTAAAATATCGTATCTGTAACAAAATTAACGCTTACATGAACTTATCATTTCGAAAATGTTGCTTGACCCTATTGATAGTTGAAAGTGTTAATAACCTGTTCAGTCTACTGTTTTCAATCACATTGTTTAACCGACTTATTTTATTTGAAGTGATGATGCAATGGCGGAATTTAAATGCGGTTGTAAATAGTCTACCGACCTATTAGATTCTAATATAGGTCCAGTGGTGGATCCAAGGGATGGGGGTTCCGGGGGTTGGAAACTCCCTTTTTTGGCCGATCAATGCATTTGAATAGGGACATATGGTTGGACCCCCTTTATCCTGGGTTAGGAACCGCCTTTTGAAAACGGCTGGATCCACCCTTGAGGTCACACTGCTATAGCCTATCCACATGGGTAATATCGAAATAGACAAAAAATATCATTACTTAAAAGAAAAAAAAAAACATTCATTCAAACAATCCAATCCAATACAGCTCCAAACAGCAATGAATATTCAAATGGTAAAATAAATATTCCAAACAAATTAAAATGTACAAATGCTGATGTCCCGAACTTTCAAGATACCAACTGAGTAGTAGAATTGAGAATGGAAATGGGGAATGTGCCAAAGAGACAACAACCCGACCATAGAGCAGACAACAGCAGAAGGTCACCAACAGGTCTTCAATGCAACGAGAAATTCTCGCACCCGAAGGCGTCCTTCAGCTGGCCCCTAAACAAATATACACTGGTTCAGTGATAACACCATACTGAAGCCTCAGACTATAAATTGAACAACTTCAGATACAACGAAAATCAAAAATCTTGGCAAACAGAAAATATATTTATTATTAACATAGAAAAAAATATTGACAAGGAAAACAGTTCTTTTTGGATATTTAAGACTTTTCCCGTTGGTAAATCAATATTTCTATGAACATAATCAGCTCGACGCATGGACGCTCTTTCACATCGCGATGACCATGGGGGCATTCCGATGTATTGTTGCCACAGAGATTTGACTTTCGATTTTTACTAGTAACCGATCGTATAAATACGCGAACATTTCTTAGTGCAAAATAACAATCCGTATCTTTTCTTTAGTTTATCAATTAAGATCGCTCAGTGCTGTTTATTTGTTAATTTTATTGACGCAATCGTTCTTGTACCATCATAACTGTCGTTACCGTTTAAGCTTTAGAATTGTGCTTCATATTGCACTTTAAAAAAGATTCAGCACCCAAAGACGTTTTGGAGGACTGAAAAGCAGTTATTTATAAGGGGAAATTTTCAAGATTTAAAGATATGAGAAGATGATGCATGAGTTCGAATGAGACAACTTTCCATCAATGTATTAATTCATGGAGCCTTGGCTCACAGCGAACACCATGCTATATAGAAACATAAAAAAAATACTAGTGTTAAACCATTCAAACAGGAAAACCAACGGTCTAGTTTGTATAAAAAAATACAGGTCAGATTTTGTCGAATCAATCTGAACGAGGACAGTATGATTCATCTTCGTCACAAGTTAGTTTCATACATTTGTAATTAAGGAAGTCTTCCATGCGTGCGTTGCGATCATATCAGATGTATATTATTTTGGTGCGTTCATTATAAAATTTGCTAAATGTTATATATGTGAACAATAATTTTGATACTTAGCTATTTGATTACGACATTGTTTATTAAACCCCATCGGTACTGGCATTTTCAAATTTTGAAAATGGTGGATTGAACCTGGTTTTATAGCGCTAAACCTCTCACGTCTATGACAGTCTCGTCAAATTCTGTCATATTTACAACGATGCGTGAACAAAACAGACATAATAGGTAAAATTGTCAAAATATGGGTACAGGAGTCAAATATTAATACTAATAAGTACTAATATTGATATAAGAAAAACACCGCTATGATATTTTAAAAGTATCGCATTGATATTAGAAATAATAGCATTTGTATATTTTTGTATATAAGAAAAACACTGCACTTCAAATTTTACACGGACATAAACGTTTGCTTCTAACTAACTTTTGAATGTATATTTAGACTCAATTGTTGTTTATATTTGATTAATAAGTTTTAAAGTTAGTATTTTCTTACTTTTTTGTAGCCGAAAACAACATTTTCCGCATGGAATGTCTGCATATTTACAATTGATATTAGACAATATCGCTATGTGATATAAGAAAAGTTTTTATCGATTTGCTTCTTCCATAGACTGAGCTAGTTCGGTCAAAGACACATCGTACGGATCAATCAATTCGTGATGGTGTCCATAAAATTTACGGAGTGTTAATTTTAATCTGTCCTCCTCATAACTTTGTTTGAGCAGTTTCTGTGTAAGAATACCTGGTCAACAAATTACTTGACCTATCTTAATTAATGGAACGTACTGTCTTCTCTAGAAATATAAAAATAAAACTTTATTAGAGCATCATTTAAACTTCAAAGGAAGGAGGGTGGTGTAATGGGTTTTTGTCTGAATCAAATTATTTTTCAATATTTAACACTATAAGGTATGATAAAAATAAGGGTTCAGAATTAAAAAAAAAACTAATCTGCTTGACCAGAATATATTGTTTAACAAATTAGAAATCAGAATATTTAAACAAAAAAAATTAAGCCCACCCTCTCTTTAAATGGTCGTTCTCTTACACAATATGGTGTAACAGAATACCTTTATTATTTTACCACAATCTAATCTTTGATTGCCATTGTTCATATGAGGTGATGTATTTCTCATTGTTAAATACAACAATACGTTACCTATAATTGCTTACATCCACCTTATTTCCGATCATACCGATCTATGGATATACTTGTAGTTATAGCAAAAACAATACTTTTAAAATTCAGTTCTTCCGGATCTCGCGCACTCGTACCACTTTTCGATATAACTTCAATAGAATAACTTACAACTCCGGAGCACCTGTGTTCAACCCCAGTTCGCTGGAATAACTTACATTTCCAGACAGCTGTGTTATCCCACGGCTTCAGTGGAATAACTTACCATCTTAGAGCACATGTGCGTGTTCACACCCTGTTTCATTTGAATTATAACTTACCAATTTAGAGTATCTGTGTTCCCCACGTCTTCACCGAAATTACTAACAATTCCATAGCCCCTAAATTCAGCACCGACTTGACAGCTATTTCCATTACAGAGAATCTCTGTTCACCCCCGGCTTCACTTGAATTAATCACCATTCCAGAGCACCTATGATCACCCCGCGCTCCATTTGAATTACTTATCATTCAAGAGCACTCGTGTTCAGTCCCCCTTACGGCTTCCCTGGAATTACTAACCATTCCAAAGCACCTGTGTTTAGCTCCCCCTTTTTTTCCCCGGCTTTATTGGAATAACTACCCATTCCAGAGAACCAGTGTTCGACCCTGGCTTCACTGGAATTACTCATCATTCAAGAGAACCTGTGTTCACACCCAAGCTTCGACGGAATTACTTATCATTCCAGAGCACATGTGCACATCACTCGGATTCACCGGAATTGCTTGCCATTCCGGAGCACCTGTGTTTATCCTGCTTCATATGAAGTATCTCACATATAATTGAATGAAATCTTGAAGACTAACAACAAGGTCATGGTGTTGTCCATTTTTATTCGACTTATAATAAATTATATAATGTTTTTTTTTTTATAATACTTTCTCCCATTTCTTTAAACCATGAAATGATTTATAACCTGCAGTATTCAGAATTTAAAAAATCCCGTAGGTGTTTTGTGATTTACATTTGTCTTGAGCATGGCTATAATATTTGTTTTATAAGCTTATTGTGTCATTTTACTGCACGCTTTGCTTTAAGTGTACTAGTTAATTCAATGTTGTTACTGTATCAATTGGAATGGAATGACCTGTACATGGCTATCAGAAGAATATTTGGTGGAATGCAATATGTTAAATGTTAAGATGTGTAATTTACGATGAGAACAATATTTCTCGTATTTCACATTCTCTGTAAATAGATCTGTAAAAAAGTCAATAACATGGAAAACCATAGTTGTCTAGTAGGAAATATTTGAGTATTGTATTTTAGGTTTTGTCACCTAGAATGAATACAGTTATCTTTCTTTGTAGTGATTATTCGTATTTGTAGTGGAGGGCAACTTAAATTAGAATCCATTGATCCTGATGTGTTTATTTTAATATACGACAAAAACAACCTGGTTGCATACAGGTATTTTTTTTTAGACAAGTGCGTGTGATTTTAGCGTTATTCAAAAGTTGAGTGTTTTCCTGTACTGTTTATTGGTGTGTGCAGTTTGTTGATAAATCTAATGATAGAGATTAAAAATATTGGGTGGGGTTTGGATCCACACAAGTTATTCCTGTCCCGAATCAGGTCATAGTCAGTATATAGTTGTCTTATATATATATCTTTTCGTTATATTGAGCCTCTGTTGCTACTACATGATTTTTATGGTAGTCTTCATAAAGGTATCTGTAGATTTTTGGTTGCTTCTGTTTATACTAAGACAGAGGATATTAATGGTAAGTACATTGTTTCTCTTAGCACAAAAGGATATTACTGGTGGCCTGCATAGATGATCCCGTTCGAGTACATGTAGATCTTTAATTGTTTCTCTTAGCACAAAAGGATATTACTGGTGGCCTGCATAGATGATCCCGTCCGAGTACATGTAGATCTTTAATTGTTTCTCTTAGCACAAAAGGATATTACTGGTGGCCTGCATAGATGATCCCGTTCGAGTACATGTAGATCTTTTTTTTCTGTTGACACTAGTGAATATTAGTGGTAGCCTGCATAGGTAGTCCCGTCCGAGTACATGTAGATCTTTGTTTTTTTTTCTGCTGACACTAGATGATACTAATGGTAGCATGCACATACAGGGTCCCGTACGAGTATATAAGATAAGTAAATTGTAACACAATGATTTTTCAAGTAACCAAAACTTATATCCAAGGAAAACTGGCATTTTAAATGAGCATCACAAATCCACTCTTAAAATTATGGAAGTTTTAAAACAAGAAAGCGGAAACCATGTATCCGATCTAGATAACGTTGCATATTTGAGATCACGTTTGCGTTCAATTTTAATCGAAAACTTTTGAAATACATATGTTTTTTTTTTTTCATAGCAGATATTAAAACGACCAAGCATCTAATTAGCGAAACTGTATTTAAAAAAGGAAAACATACACATACCTTGGTACGACATCTCTTGATATGATTTGTTAACATACTTAGAGGAGTAAGACAACGTATGTCAGATGTGCAGAAAGATTTGAAAGAACCCTACCGGGGCCCCCTGATTGTTTGGTTGTGTCGTGTTGTTTACACTTTTTATATTGTGTTTTGTATACTGTTGTTTGTCTTGTTTCATAGTTTGCGATAGCGTTGTAAGTTTATTTTGTAATAAAAATTGTGATTATTATACCTTATGTCAAAATGAGAGATTCTGATTGGTTAATACGAGGGAGACAGTTTACTATATCCCATGGCAAATACTGTATTTATAACCTTTATGGAGACGCTAATTATTTTAGGAATCAAACTTTAATGGAAACGGAAGTTCCCTTAAATTATACCTTCAAATGAAATAAAACAAGCAATATTTCAGACTATTTCTTCCAACTGAAACTTATTTTTAAAAGTTGCCTGTCAACTCACATTTACTCGAGGTCATTTTAAATATATGACTGATACCATGCTTGTCTATCTATCCACATGATAACATCAATCCTGATTTTTAAAAAAAATATGTCCATAATGCTGGAAGCCGTTTTCGAAATTTTTAATTTTACCTACCGAATTTAACTCAACACCTGTGTTTTTGACTTATATGACCAACACGATGTGTGCCGTATATGGATCAGAATCTACTTATAGTTTTAAAGCCCATGCACGAGAACAATTCCAGTTCGTGTTGCTCAGTCTTTCTGTGTGTGTTTTGTGTACTATTATTTTTCTTTTCCGTCGTTTGTGCGGCTTCCTTTGCCATGACAGTGTCACGATTTTGAATATGATCCCTTTCGTATAATTCTCCTCTCTTTTTAGACTGTCTTACAATTCAGAGGTTTAGATAGCTACAAAAAAACAGGTTTAATCAACCATTTTCTACATAAGAAAATATCTGTACTAAGAAAGGTTCAAGACATGAGAAAATGTCTGTACCAAGTCAGGAATATGACAGTTTTTTACGGAAATTGAAAGAAAAACAGAAGATTTTAAATAAATATTGTATTCAAATAGTCATCTGGCAACAAGTAGGACATTTGATATATATATATATATATGTGTGTATTTACAAAACATGAAATAGGAATACGTGACTGTATAACAGAAATGTGAATAAATTACAAATATTATGAATATTTTAATAACAATCAATGTAATAAAAAAAAATCATCTCTTGGGTATTTTATACCCGTTACTACGACACACACAATTATATACCTCCAAAACTACCAGATAGTATATGATGAACTAGAACACATTTGTTTAAACCAGTGTAAAAAAAAAAGACTTTCAGTCTTGTAATATTAAAAAAAGATAATGAATTGCGCATACTCTGGCGCATACAAGATGACGAATGATGTTCCTAAAATATTTCAAGCAAGTCATGATGATTTTTTTAAAAGCACCAACAAAATTTAGAGAATAGTAAATGATGTTTTTTTTTTCAAAAAAAATATTTTGTGCGGAATTTGGTCAAACTAGAAAAGAGAGGGATGTTCAAAAAACAGAACTCGTTATTTTTTTTTTTTTAAATTGTATAGCATAGCTTTGATGCATAAGTTATAAAAGACAGTTTACTGTTAAAATGTGTTCATTACGTGTAATGAAGTAGCTTCCTTCAATTGAAGCATATTTTGATTTGTAATATTAACTTTTATTTCAATAATATGAAGTTACTTGCGTTGAATAGGTCGTGGTCAAACCACGCATGATTATATACTAGAGTTATCTTTCTTTATACACTTTACCTAAACTTTTGACTTCATTTCAAACTGAAGTTGCGAACAGTAAATTCTTAACTAATACAAAAAAAAACCAACGATAAAATGGAATACATTCTATTAACTCTGGAAGTCTAATCAATACTACAGCTAATAATGACGTCCATCACAAACAAGATCACAACTCCATGCTACTAGTGTACATTTTATCACATTCAGTATATATATGAGGGTTTGGAAAGGGTTTTTCCCTTACTGTTCTCTTCCAATTTGTAGGTTTTTTTCTACATTCTTTCAATTTTAAGGCCATTTTTTCTGTATTCTTTCAATGTTAATGCCATTTTTCTGTATTCTTTCAATTTTTATGCCATTTCCCATATTTTTAATCAAAAGGTTGTTTGTCTGTTGTTATCTATTCACTTTTTAAAGAACTTTTAATTCTTCTTTATTTTTTCGTCTATAACTGTTTATCTATTTTTCTATAAAAAAAAGTATTTCAATCTGAATTGTTTGTCTATTATTCTTTATTCTATAAACCCCATGCAGACCCTCGTATTTGCATCACAAAATTTCATCTAAACAACATAAACATATATATATATATAAACAATAAACACAACCAGCTAAACAAGTAAACAGAAACTTAAACAAACAATAATAAATACATTGAAATATATGTACCTCTTGTAATAAAAATTCATCAAATAAATATGATATTGTAATTTGTAAATGCTAATCCTTATCTAACCCATCTTTGTTGGACCAATAACGCAGAGCTGCTGTCCCGATGTAAAAGGCTCTGTCAAACTGCATTCATTACTCGATCTTAAATAAACTGCATGTTGTTCTTGGATGTCCTATTTATAATTCACTAAGAAACCAAAACGTAAAAAATCTAATAAAAAAATTCCAAACCTAAAGAAAAAGCAGAGTGACTGTATTTTTGAATTCCTATGATGAAAGGAAATTTAGATTTATTTTTTTTTTATCTGCAATTAACATGGCTAAGGTAAGAAAGATTACAAATTAGAGTTATCCCTCTTTGTACTTATCCTCTCCTCCGCCTCTATGAATAGAAGATCTAATTTGAGAAGAGTACACTTATCCCCTTCCTATGTTTAGAAAAAGACATAATTTTTTTTACTCCCCCACCCCCATGAAACCGTCCAATTGATAGGATACCATAACATAGATGCATGTAAATAGTAAAACATGTGTTGAGGGACGTTAGTTTCATATTGATTAGAAGACTTTTTCAAAGTTCCAATCAAAAACTAATACGTTATAAGGGCTGATTTGCACTCCTACATATTTTAAAGCTGTGCTCATTTCTACCAAGTGCCCATTGCATGAGATCAACATCAGAAGAGGAGGTTTTGCCAGAAACCCGCAAAGTTGAGAAGCCTCGACATTAAAGGTAGAAAGATTTATTGTCGGATGTAACAAGTGCTATAATTAATTAAACATAAAAATTAAAGCAAAATATCTGACAGCCTTTTGTTCAACACCTCTCCTCAAGCACTATCAACAGCAGAAAAATAAATACGAATTATCCCCCTTCCGATAGCAGATCGCGTTAGCGGGCGACAAGTCAGATTTTAAAATTTTATAACTTTTGGGATACATCCGCCTTTTATATCTACTTTACTGAATGATTTATTTACAAAAAGATGTATACTCATAAGAAAAGTTAATAAAATGGACAGAAATTGCATATAAATATATGAATGGCGTTGTTATTAGACAAGCCTTTGTTCTGTATAAATGCGTGATTTATCTAAATATATTTTTTTGATATGCATCATTTAGAGATCATGTAGAAAATAGCAGGATTCACACATGCGCACATCGTATGTGCAGTTGATTTTAAATATACATGTCTACTTACAATGCATTGTACATATAACTGCCGAAATAAGTTTTGTATGAGGTTTGTGTTAAACGCCACTTTTAGAAAACATGGCTATATCATGGCAGCCGCGTTTTATTACTTTACTGGGGTCCCCTCTTAGGGTGGTATGGGTGTCTTCCTCCATCTTGGATTGTAACAAACAGAGAATCAAAGGTCCATATTTTCTATCAAGCTAGCAAAATTTGATGCAGGAATGTAGATATTTAATGTGAATTTTCATTTAAAAGAACCAATTTATAAGATTGTAACTTATAAATATTAATATTTTTGCAAATGTTGATTATTTTTGGTTGTTTTTATAAAAAAATTAAATTGTCATTTTAAGGGGAGGTAACTCTAAAACAAGTGAATTTTCTAAAGGATTCTGCAAGAAATTTTCCTATTTTGTATTTTAGCCAGAAAAAACGTACGGTGACCATATCTTTTCTTTTGATATTCTCAAAACATTGTCTGAAAGCCATCTTTTCCTTAAGTATTTAATAATTCTATCATTTTGTTTAGTTTCTAATCACAAAATTGTGTTTTTTCCTGTATAATCCATACAAAATGTGTCATTTTGTCACGTCCTGTAGCTTGAGAAAATGCGCGGTGACCTATCATTTTTATTTTATTTTTGAACATATATCAATAGGTACTACGTTTTGGCAAAGTATGAACAAATTCTATCATTTTTATTTTAGACTCCCATACCACCTTAATAGGCCCTTTATGATAATTTCAGGATCTGCCACTGTTTCCCATACATCGGATGTTGCCAGAGATACAATTATTTATCATATATACTGTAGCGATTTAGCGTAGACACCAGCATTGTAGATTTATCGCTTATTCAAAGATTATATCATTAAATTGTTTTAAGATTTGAACTCTCTCAACAAAGTATCATTATAACAATACTGAAGTACAAATGAGTAACACATTAACATGATTAAATTACCATATCTTCTGAACAGAAGCAAACAATGTCATATAATTTCTAATGCTTTTTTTTCAAATTTCACAATCATTATAGATGTTTGTTTTTCTTTAAAGTTTCCTGTATGAAATATAAAAAACATGAAAAATGTTAAAATGTAAAAATGTTATATGCATAAACACTTGTGTACCAACACTATACATTTTAAAGTTCAGATGTTCGCTACTTTACTTCATAATAACAAGCTTTTACGAAAGCTGTTATAAATTAAGAGAATATACTATACATAACAGAACTTAAAAGCAGAAAAAATAAACCATGTGTGCCCTTATTTATGTGATATAGTCAAATGGGGGGGGGGGGGGGGGGGAGGGAATCTCTCTTGTCTCTTGATAGACTTTTCACACATTTAACATTGGTACGTTTTTTCTTTAAAAAAATAAGGAAATCACAAAAAATTGTAATTTTAAATTAAAGCTTTTTAAACTACATGTATGAAAATCATGAAAGAAAAGAAGGGGTTAGCGGGCATTTTTTTCAAATTGTACCAAATGTATAAAAAAAAACCAGAGGATTTCGAATATCTGTAATAAAAGTCGAAAAAAACTAGCAAACATTTTAAAGCTTATAATAGTCACAAATATAACACCTCTTTAGAACAGTATCTACTAATATAAAAACTTACAGAAATTTGGAAAGAACGCATAGAATAAAGCCTCTCAAAAAGAACATCAACAGTTGTTCCAAACTTAAACGAATGTCTTTATGCCCCGATACACAAGTGACGTGATGAGACACAAATTTATAGTAACATGGTACATGTGCACATGTGTAGTGAATAATACATGATTCTAACTACATGGTACATGTACACATGTGTCGTGAAAATTACATGATTCTAACTACATGGTACATGCATGCACGTGCTGTGAAATACATGATTTTATAATTGCATGGTATAGATATATGTATACACAAGTGCCTAGTAAATTCATGATTCTAATTGCATATCTTCAAAATAAGGCTATATAAAAATTGACATTTGTTTTTGGCATCCTTATCATATCTCTCATAACCACTGGTATATGTAGATGAAAATGACCGTAACATGTTTTTTCCTAAAAAAAAAAAAAAAAAAAAAAAAAAAACCAACCAAACATTCTGATTCCCATTTTGAGGGGAAAAAATAACATCCCCCCTTTTGTAGTTAAATGGTTGTTCCCCAACTGTATTGTTACCTTTTATGAAATTACAAGAGATTGCAGACTACTGTTTCATATTCTATTAATTTCAATATTATTTTTTTTTTATAGAGTCTGTACCATCATTACACTGTTATATTTTGTGTCTGTCAGAATGGAGCAATGTAGAGATTACAGAACGATAAGTTATCCCTTATTTAAATACCCATCAATAGTTTTCGTTTCTATGACCTGCAATGGCCTTAATAATATACTAACAATATTTCTAAGACCTTCCATATCAGGAAAACTTTCTATTGTGAATAGAATATATTATGCATTTGAAACGTATTCATGAAACGATATTTTGTGTTTTTGATTTTCGGAAATTCATCAACATTCTGTTAACTGGAATGATTCTTAGTTTTCTTTTCTTTTCCACAACCCCACATTATTTAGCTTTCGATGACACCGAATTTGTGCTATCAAAATTTGGAACTATATATCCAAATACAGATTTATACCGTTGATGCACATACTTCCTCTGCTATCTCTGTGTCAAGAATATCCTTGCGCATACTTTCAGTTCCGGTGCCATTTCGGCCTAGTCACACATCTTCCCCTTCTATAACATTTAGATCATGTCCAGTTATGTTAGTTCGGATCTGTATTGATTTTTTGCTGCGATAAATATCCCATAAGCCAGCGACTATTTCAGCTACTACTATCTCACTAGAATTTTTTCCAATGAGTCGCAATGTAAAGACACCGTCATGTCGTAAATAATCTAACACAAATCTACCTACAAGTTTTCTTTCGGGACCAGTTGTGATCCGTTCCATAAGTTTTAAAAACTTTTTAACAAAATGAATTCTTGTCGATGGAAAAAGCATGTACCAGAACCACATAACAAAATTAACACACGTGCATATAGATACAAATACTAACCAAAACCACATAAATATATAAATTTTCTCATTGAAAATATTGATCGGAAGAACGCATTGAACACTGTAGTGCTGCAGATTTGTAATTTGCCGGATCCGGAAGTCACACATTGTTACTTTGGGAAACCTATGTGAACCAGACCATTCCTTTCCCTCCGTTAGTTCTTGTAGCACTTCGAATCCATAAACCTTGTAATTAGATCCTAAAAATTCATTCAATAGAAAAAGTTGTCCAATTGCATTTATGATATACAAAATTTTCATCAGAAAGTACACAGCTACAAGAAAATTTCCATATTTTCTTCCGCAAAGCAAATTTAAATTTGCAGACAGGATGTGTCTTAATTTGACACAACACGCATGTCTCGTTTCTCGTTGATTGTCAAGACAACGATCCAAATGTCTGACCAGATATTTGAGACTCCTGGCTCTGTTTTCTGGGCTTTCCATCATGGCATCGCTTGCCAAGCTTACTATCCTATCCACATTTATACCAGAATGTCCATTCAAAATCCGCCAAATTATACAAGGTAAATAAAATAATAAGGCTTGAATGAGGAGCATAACTGGTACCCACTGGTAATAGTTAATTTCCTTTTCTTTTCGGAGATGCATATGCTCCAGTGAGGGAACTTGAGATTCCATTGGAATATAATAAGTGTCTTTTATCCAACATAAATTGTTTGTATAATCGACATGGGTACCAGGAAATTCTGCAGGGCACCAGCACCTAATGGGATCGCCGACATATTGCCTAGCGGATACAACTACAGTAAATATAATCAATATTCCAGTGGTATAGAAATGATTTAGTCTATCAACAATGTCATCATCGTTACGTACTTTAACGTTGGCAACTCTCCCAACCGACCCAATAATACTGTCCATCCTGAAAAATAAAAATAAAAACATTTGATAAATATGATAATCTAAAGAATCTCCACCCGACCCAATAATACTGTCCATCCTAAAAAAAAATATAGAACATTTAATAAATATGATAACGAAACATTCTTTAAAAGTATCAAACACAGGTCTTGTATTGAGTCAGCGAATTATTTTTCTCATCAAAATAAAGATATAGGAAAATGTGGTGTGGATGCTAATGAGACAATTATTCATCCAAATAACAATTTTAAAAAAAGTAAACCATTATAGGTCATGATCAATGTACGGCCTCAAAAAAGTATGTATTCAAAATGGATTGAGTTCAAGTTCTGTAACACTAACAGCGCGTGTTCACTGTTGTTATTTTCCTTTTCTTTTTTTATTCTATATGGATATAATATTATAAAACTAAATTCACTATGTACAATGTATGGATGTATCTTTTTCCAGATTCACTATTCAATAATTATAATCTCAGTTTCTCTGAGTCATATCATTGAGCTTAGTAACATTCCTGATTGTGCAATAAGTAAAATATACAGGATAATACAGAACGGTTTCATTGATAGGGACCACATAAAAACAGGAGACATTACTGGGGTAAAAGGAGGGGTTAACTGCTAAATCCATTAAACAGAATCTACGATTTTACCTTTCTGTGTTATAAATGTGCCTTTTTCAAAACATCCAAAAATATATATATATATTTATAATTATAATTATAACAAAGCTTACACGTTGTTCAGATTTCTGACACTACATTTGTATATTCAATATTCCATGCTTTCATCGAAACTTTTGTCAAAATTACCATATTAAAACAGGAGACATTTCAAAGGGAAAAAGGGGGTAGAGGTCTAACTGCTTAACTAATTTAAACATATTTTACCTATCTAAAACTTAAGTGTTTAAGTACCTTTTCAAAATATCCAAAATAAAAAATAACAAAGCTTACATGTTGTTGAAAAATCTTAACACTACATTATTATATGAGCTATTCAATATTCCTTGCCTTCATCCAAACTTCTGTCAGAGACAATACATGTATAACACATTAGTACGTGTAACTAGACCTGTCCGAATGTGTCGGTACATCGAAGACATAAACAAACCATAAGATTATGTAAACAATGCGCATGTGGTACCGTATATTTCTTATTAATGGGATAATTATTAAGGCATGGTAATTGATTGACCAGAAACACTTTTTATAATGCATTACTTTGTTCAGGTATTCCGTAGATAATTATTTAGAGATGGAGGCAATCGGACGCACCTTTATCAAAATATTGTCAATCTTTTGTTGACTCGAGCGTTCGGCGAACAATATTTGGAAGCAAGCTTCAAAACCTAAAGCTATTTTGGATTTTGTCATTAATCAATGATTTAGGACCAGTCATTCAGAGTCCAATTTTTACTATGAATTAATAGATTAGAGAATAAAAACGCGGGATGTCACAAAGAGACAACAACCAGGTCAAAGAGCAGAATACAGCCCAAGGACACGAATGCTTCTACAGCTCAACGGAAAATCTTTAGCTGACCACTGAATAATGATGTTTACTGTCTAGGTCCACAAAATGAATTACACATAAAGACTATCTCAAAACTTGTGATCATTTCTGACACCAAGTCTGTTGCTTGAGCCATGACACCGGCACCAAATAAAAATCAACATTGACAACATTTGTCTTTTACTTTTCTTATATTTCAACCGTCATATTTTCTTTTAAAAAACACTGAATCTATAAGGTCTGGTATAAAAGTTGAATTAAACATTATTTTACCTTCACCCTTTGTTCCCTTTTCAAGTCTTTCGTTTCAGTTTATATGTAACGTAACACTAAGTTTATTACTATACGAACTCAAAGGTTATAAGGGACGACATCAAAAGATCAATGTAAGATAAAAAACTTAATTCAAATAGTTTGGGGGTGGGGGGTTGAACTGCTGCAAGATTTGGTTATCCGACATTGGTTTTTACGCCTGTCCCAAGTCAGGAGCCTCTGGCCTTTGTTAGTCTTGTATTATTTTAATTTTAGTTTCTTGTGTACAATTTGGAAATTAGTATGGCGTTCATTATCACTGGACTAGTATATATTTGTTTAGGGGCCAGCTGAAGGACGCCTCCGGGTGCGGGAATTTCTCGCTACATTGAAGACCTGTTGGTGACCCTCTGCTGTTGTTTTCTATTTGGTCGGGTTGTGGTCTCTTTGACACATTCCCCATTTCCATTCTCATTTTTATCCATATGGGTCAATCAATTTTTCCCAAATTAAGTTAAGAGGGGGGAGGTGGGGGTCAGTGAAAAAACTAGGTGAATTAAGTTTTTTATCCTTCATTGAACTTTTGATATCGTCCCTAACGCCATCGCTGTGTTCACTTACTATCAATGAGAATGCACATGCATATCAGAAGTATGTCATTTAGTAGACACTAAATACAAAACAAGTAATTATGAGGGTAAACAACTTCAAAGTACTCTTCCTCGTAACACTAGGTTAATTATATCTAATTCTACACATAGTATACTGCCAAGATGACTCAACCACTGTGTTTTAGAAATGCTGAGAATTTAGAACGTTCTACAACGCTTATTACATATATGGAATGTGTATGATGAAACAATAAAAAAAAAAAGATGAAAATTTAAACTTATAAAACTTTTTTTTCTTAATAAAACAGTAGGAACTTCTAATGAGCAAACAAGTATAATTCAACAACAGAAGTGATCAGATGTATCATATTTTACATCCATAATACAATGATTCCCCCTTTAATTACATCCATAATACAATGATTCCCCCTTTAATTACATCCATAATACAATGATTCCCCCTTTAATTACATCCATAATACAATGATTCCCCCTTTAATTAAACATAAAAATATGTGTTGCAAATGTATAATCATATCATGTAATATAATCGGGAAAACAATATTATGGTGTCATGTTGTATAATATATTCTGCTTGTACATGTGTTGTGACTTCTATGTTATTTGGGACTAAAAAGTTGGGTTTGTTTTCGAAATTTATAATAAAATCAGTTTTTGGTAATACAATTTATTTGGAACTTTTATAGACTCGGTTGTTGTATACCAGATATTGACCCCGAGACGTCTTGCTTTAATGAGTCAAATTGTTGGGTTGTAGTCCCATTGACTTTGCAAAACGTACATTTAGCTGTATAAAGAGAAGACCATTTTTGTGTATACAAATGAATTTAATTTCATTTTTTAATATAAATATGGCCGTTAGTTTTCTCGTTTGAATTGTTTTACATTGTCATTTCGGGGCCTTTTATAGCTGACTTTGATGTGCGGGCTTTGCTCATTGTTGAAGGCCGTACGATGACCTATAGTTGTTAATTTCTGTATCATTTTGGTCTCTTGTAGACAGTTGTTTCATTGGCAATCACACCACATCTTCGTTTTTATATAAACATTTCAAGACAGGGTTTTGAAAGATATTTTCTATTAAACATAAATGTATGATACCCAAAACTTTGACAACCACATAACATTCATAAAGTTATTTGATTTTGTGGACATTGTACATAAAGTAAAGTTCGATTATTCTAAGACATGTTTACAAATTATTATGTTAAGAGATATATAGGAAGTGTAAAAAATACTTTTTATGCAGAACTCTTATAATTTATACTAAAATAAAACAAACTCATACAGCATAAGCATTATCCAAGCAATATGTCCACTCACCACAATTAAATAATGAAGAATTGTCCAGCTTTCTCCAAACAAGTGCTAAACAAAAGTTATTCATGCTCAGACTAAACATAAGCTAAGAATAAACCATCCCATAATATAAATGTTGATTCAACGTTACAACAGCTGTCCGTACAATAATTAGATCATACTATGTACGTTATGTTTATTCATATTTATCTGCTTTTCGGTATTTGATTAGAGCTCCTTGCATGTAATCCTCTGATTGCATCATGGCTGCCAGTGGGTGTTCGAATACCTTTCTCACCTTCCTGATAAGAGATCTATGATGCAACAGAGATTCGGTTTTTTTCAAGGAGAAAATTATCTGATAATTGCAAGTTCATGAAAGATGAAACATTATATATTCTGCATAAATGAAAACAGACATGAGGGATAAAAACACGATAACTCACAAAACAGAGGATCTGTAAAGTCATGAGCCGGGTGGGGTTTGGTTCGGTCATCATAGAACGGTTAACAAAGATGAAAATGTACACACAAAATTTCATACAGAAAATATTGCACTTTTTGTTTGAAAGAACTCAAAAAACAGAAGCAGATCCAGGGAATTCGATAAATAAAAATATAGAGTGACTAACCAGTCAAGATCAGGCAATGTTATAGGAGTGGGACTTTTTGACAAGTCTTTGCATAAACTATATATAAACTGTTATTCCATCACCCTTCCTACACCCTTTGAATCCGCTTATGACGTGAAATTTAAATCTTAAAAAAAACAACGGGAAAGAAATGAAAACGACAAACAACACCGAAAGAAGTAACAACTTTCGAAACATTTGTTGGGAAGATCTAATTAACAGTGAAACAAGCTTAAAGAATTCCAAGTAGATAGTTAAATTGTATGTAAACTAAGTGCAAACATTTCTCGTAAATAAGCTTCAAATGAAAATGCAATGTATTTAACAAAGTCAAGCACTATAATGGGTATTTATCCACTAATATATTTGCACTTAGATAATCAAGTAATTTAAGGTGGCGTGTTGGTTCTTTGTCTTAATCAATTGCCTTATTTCAGTCAAATTACTAAAATTCCTCTTGGATATTTCGTGCTAGCTGTTTCTCTAGCAGAACATGCATGGTACTGTATTTAGTTTTTAAATTATACTGCATTGATGTTTATTAGAAAGGAGTAGGTCCGGTAAGGACCGATTTTGGCCTCACATTTCAGGTTCATCTGACATAAGATTTTGAACTCTTTTTAAACACTTAAGTGTCTATTTCATTGGAATCAATTAGTTTATGTGAAAGATTTTAACTGATTTAGTCATTAAAAACGATCTGATTCAAGCTCAAATATGAAAAATCTACAAAATATGCCGAAAAATGTCACTTTTTAGATGGTTTTTGTCAAAAATGAAAGTGGCCGCATCCGTGTTCATCCTCAACCTTTATACAATGTATATGTTATGTATTATCATCAAATACAACTTACATTTCAATATTGAGGATGAACACGAATGCGGCCACTTTTGTTTTACACGAAAACCGTCTAAAATTTAACTAAAATGATAGAATAGTGAAGATTTCAGTAATTTAGCATGACTTAATGGTGCTAGTACCCGATATTTGTGCATTGTATTGTCAGAAACAGGCCATATTTATGTAGCAGAACCATTCTACTGGCCAATAAATAACTAATAGTTTAAATTCTTACAATTTTGTAAAACTGCTATATTTTGGGGCCAAAAAGGGGTCTTACTGAACCTACTCCTTTATAATCTTCTAAGTTTGTTATTCTTCCTGTATTTTATCAGAGCTCTCATTTGTTTGATTTGATATACATCGGACTTGGAATAAATTGTTTGAATAAAAAGAAGATGTGATATAATTTCCAATGAGGCAACAAACATGACACAGAAATTAACAACTGCAGGTCACCATACGGCCTTCAACAATGACCAAAGCCAATACCGCACAGTCAGTTATAAAAGACCACGAAATGTCAAATGAAAAACAATTCAAACGAGAAAACTAACGGCCTAATTTATGTACAAAAAGCGAACGAAAAAATGTGTTAGTTTTATCATGAAATATTAAAATATTTTAAAATCATACTGCATTGTATAAGTATAAGTTAGTACTAGAACACACCCGTGATATCGCGGGTCCGTGACTGAATTAAAGTATATAACTATGCGCAAGCCTTATTTTAGTATTAGTATTGTCATCTGATAAAGTCATGCCGATTATAAGATACACAGTTTTTCTCTGCTTTCAAGTCTTTCTGTTTGAACCCGTCGAACTGAAACAATAATATTAATTATTTGGAAAACAAAAGGTCCTGGAATGGAGTATTTTTTAATCAACAGCATTGTCCTATATAAGTTATAAATAAAGTTGAATTCTTTGCTTCGCTGTTTTACGTCATGCCCACTAACAAATTGAAAACTGTACCTATACGCCTTATTTTTAGTCCAGATTTTTAGTATTCGTATTGTTATCTTAGAAAGTCTTACTGATTAAAATACTACAATAGGTAACAATTTGACAATTTAGTAGTGTCAACCCTGTGGTTATGACCCGTGTATATAGCATAATTAATCCTGAATACAACGTTTGGTGGTGCGCCTGTCAGATGCGGAACGTACAGATAAGGTAATAGGTAACAGGTGAATATACTATTGGTATCGGTAGCGGACTCGACCCGGAACTTCTTAATTATTGGCAATATTAATTACGTGGAAAACAAAAGGGCCTGGAGTGGTGTAATTTTTAATCTACACCTTTGTACTATATTAGTTATATATAAAGTTGAATTCTGTGATTCGTCGTTTTTACGTGATGACGGCTGACAAATTGGACCTCGTAATTTTAGTATTATAGATAATTCTTCGTGCATTTTAACATATCTCTGACTTGTATGATTAATATACATCGGGCTTGGAATAAATTGTTTGAGTTAGTATTATCGTGGAATATTTTACAACGGCTTTCATCGAATCATAAGTGATACAGACTGTAGTTATTTACTCCATGGCTTACTTATGATAGGTAGCCACAGTAGATACATTGACATATTTACAAGGTTTGGATCAGCAAACCATAAAAATTCGAATTTCAAATATGCATTTAAAAAAAGGGTTTGCAAGGTTTGAATCAGCAAATCATAAAACTCAAATATCAAATATCTGCATTAAAACAAAAGTGCATTCCCTCTTTTCTAAAGATTTTCTATATATTTGTGTGTATTCGTTGTTTTGTAATTACAAACAAATTTCTTTATTATTTCACATAAACCATTACTATGTCTAAGGGAGCTACCATTTGATTTTTATGGGGGGCTAGGATGAAATTTGAAAAAAATAGGCAGGACAGGAGTTTTGTGAAAAAAAAAAAGGCAGGATGAGACACTTTGCAAAAAAAAAAGGCAGGATGACAATTTAGGTAAAAAAAGTCAGGATAAACTAATAAAAAAAGGCAGGACCGAATAGAGTGAAAAATAAAAAGGCAGGCCAGAGATTACAACCAAAAAAAAAAGGCAGGACAAAATTTTCCATCCTATCCCTCCCATAAAAATCAAATGGTAGCTCCGTAAACTAATATTTTTTTCTGTTTGATTCATATAGAAATATTGATTTTGTAATTAACTTCCCATAAATTTACTAAAACATTTATGCTTTGAACAGTCATAACGTTACATGTTTTTTTACCTTGTACATCCATATGCTGCTCGCATTAACGATTCAAATCTGTGTTAAAATGTTCACTTGTAGATGGATAGGTTTTTTGTTGAGAAAATAAACTGCATAACATTTTTCGGGGTATTTGTTGTTTTGAACTTTGACTGGAACCTCAGCTTTTTGTTTTTTGTTTGTTTTTTTTTTTTTTTTTTTTCTGCCAGTATGCCCTAGTTCTATAACTTTAGCCACCTTTTATTAGTTTCGAGGGTTAAATGCGTATTTATAACTCTTTAAAACCATTTGATATGCTAAGATTTTACTATGTATATTTGCAGTATGTCTTTATCCAATTTTGATACAACTTTTAGAATCTGTGTTCTGTTTTAAATACCAAAATGCCTTTGTGCAAGTTCCACTGGTGTGTCGAAGTGTAGATGAAACGCACGTCTAACAATTTATAACCCAAGTATGTTTAACATTGTTTAATGCGTTTTGTTATCTCCTCTTTTTATAACTGCAGCTAAATATAACGTTTATATCAATGTTGCTAGTGGTTCAGTTTTCTTCGATCAACTTTATTTTTGAAAAAATAAATAAAAAGCCAAATATTTCAAAGAACATGTATAACAGGTATTGAACAATCGCAATAATGAAATATAAAGACAAAAAAAGATACTATAATGGTATACGACGGTAGAAATGATATCGATATCAAAACCATATCCAAATCATTCTTATATAAATCTTATATAATATCATGATACGCGATTCACATGAAATGCCAAGCGCACAAGGCAAACCGACTACTAGTATTTGTTTCTGAACAAAAAGTATCTATATAATTCAACTGAAGCCCCGATACTATTCATATCAAAACCAAAATAACGCTCGATTTAATTTTCGTATATAAAATTTTACTTAAAAACCCAACCAGTGCTGCTTCTAAATCAACTGCTCCATGCTGTTACAAAATTGTGTAAGCGATATTAATTTGTTATTAACTTAATATATTAAAATTCTGTGGTATAAATAAATAGATATTTGCAAATATAGTAACAACTTAATAAATAATCAAATTAACTTTTTGTTCAAATTATAATTTAAAATTGGTTTTGTAAATTATTATAGTGCGTTCTAGAGATCTGGTGAAACTTTGTTAGAGGTCACATTTAGCATTGCAAATGTGTTCGGATACTTCGACAGATGTTAAGCTGCATGGCTTGCAGAAAAACCTTTCATACAGAACGGTTAATCAATATGGAGTTCTAATATAAAGTTACTTTCAGACGACAAAATGCACCCGCTTATGTGCAAGTTCGTATAATTTAGACCTGGCTAATCGATTTTGTTTTGCTTATCTAATTTCAATTTAAAAGGTCATACAGAGCACACCGTCCTGTAAAGGAAATGTAAGGAAAATGAATAACAAATTCGCCATAGACTTACAGAGATGCTATAGAGCTTTATGTATGTCTCTTTGGCTCTTTGTTATTTTGGCATGACGTTGTCAGTTTATTTTCGACTTATTCGTTTGAATGTCTCTTTGGTTCATGTATCTTTACATGAATATAAAAAGAACAAACAATTGATAAGATTTGTGACTTTCCATATTTCATATTTGCTTTGAATCAGAGGTATAGTCAAACAAAGATACCGAGTCACTATATTGTTTGGATTGAGTCAGTAGTTGATGTAATAAATTAATGCTAAAGTAAACTTGGCTGATATTATTCCTTAATACAAACTGACTCAAGAAACAAACCAAAGTTCTTGTATCACTCGACAATATCAAAGAAATCAAATAAAAAGAAATGGTTAAAATATTGAACGGTTCAACAATATCGATAAAATTCCCTAGACTGTTTCAAAACTCAAGTTTCTGAAATAGAACTAAAACACTGACACAATTTCCGCACAAATTAATTAACCGCTGGTCTAAACAAAGCTGATTAAATTATGACTGATATTGACGCATGGAATTCAATAAAACTACGGAAGTGACTATGGAAGTTCCAGAGACAATGACGGCGTAAACACGCTATGAACTCGGTAAGAGTGGAGAAGCAGGTGTGAAGGTTATATAACATCAGTTACAGTCTCAAGATGTAGACGGACCAACAGCGACCAGAATGTCGATGTTCGTTAGGATCAGCTGTTCAAGTTGTTCTTCTCGTTTTAATACTTCTTAGTTGTTTTCATTTCAAATGTATAAGTACAATCCTTTTTGTGATAGTTAAAGAATACATTGTTGTAACGTTAATTCTTTCAAAGAAAAATATTGATATTAGTACTTTAAGTACAGTAAACACTTTGCAGACCAAAGCCTGAGAAGTATTGCTCTTTCAAAATTTGTTTGTGTTAGAGAAGCGAACTTCGATGATCGTTAGCAACATTTTATTTCTAACGGATTTCATTTTTTCAATTTTCTTTATTTCCACATAACCACGACCCCTAGGCCAGACTGTATCATCATGCATGTCATTATTTTTTCATCTCTCTTAATAGTTTATCTAATATCAACGATTTCAAATAATAATGTGTGACCTTTGAACTTTGACTCTGAACTTTGCCATGCCATGAACCTTTTTTCGATATGACCTTCACCTTTTTGAAAGTTTTACTTTCAGGCAACGATCACACCGTTTTAAATAAAAAGTTAATAATGATACACTCCATTTGCTTTGCTTTAGCGTTTGACCTTGGTGTGTCCAGGATTTTATGACATTTATACTTACACAGAGTATTTTCCTATTACACCAGATCCATGATGATGATGATGATGATGGTAGTGCCCTCCTGTCATCGTCTCCACCAGAGGGCGCTTTTTAAGTTACACTCACTCCTGTTCTAATTTTTGGTTTGTATTAAATCCTTAAGTCATATTTCATTCAATTTGAAATCCTTTACTTATTTTAGACAAATCTATTTCGAATCATTACTTAGTTCACACATGTTGTCACTCAACTGAACACCTTAACCAACACAGTTCTCAAAGCCTATCACACATATATATCATTGAACATTGCAGATGGATGCATAATAATGTTTCAAAACATCAAACTAATATATCTCCATTTAAAGAATACTAAACAATACTATGGATTTTATTTCATTTTTCCACAGTTTTTTGTAACATATGTTAGTTTGTATGGATTCATCTTCCATGTAAAGGTTAACGGTATTAAACATGGCTGAATATATAGGTTATCTATTTTAAGACGTATTATGTTTTTATTTTGGTCTAAATGGTTTGCATGCAGCTGATCATTTTTCTTATTCCAATTTATTTTTGCGTTATGAGTTCAAAGTATTGTTTTCAATAAACGTCTATAAAGAATATTTTTTTTAAATTTCACAACTGAAACATCTGTAAACGTCCACGATTTCCACTGGCCATCTTTTTAAAATTCATTTTCATGCATATTTTCAAATAAAAACTCTCTTTTTAATGCATGACTTCAACTCACCACAATTGTTCTTTACAAAAAAGTTCAAAACTTATTCGAATATTACAAATAGTATTTTCCAAATCAAACAAATTATTCCATGTTATTTTTCTTTGAAAATTGTATACGATTGAAACTCCTGTAATTAGTACAGAATCTGAAACAAAATATGTATACAAAGTCAATTTAGTTTCTAATCACAATATATAGCTTCAAACATCCAATGTACTGAAAAATCCAATTTTTAAGTCATGAAATTTGTTTATCCTTTTGATGTTTTATATAAATTTGGTACAACCATGAAAACGATATAATCATCAAGAAAAAAGTTTTCCTTGTTAAAATGTCACAGCACAGCAAGAACTCCAGACCTGTATCAATATCTCAAAACTTTGTAAGACAAGAGATACATCAGAAATGAAAATGAAATCACTATTCTCTTTTTCATGAAGACATCCTAATCCAAAGTAGATTACAGTTCCAATTCTTAATTAATTGATTTCTTTCTAATCTCTAACTAGCATTTCTGATTTTTATCTTAAGCCGGATATTTCTATTATAAATATTGACAAAATATCATATTGCCTTTCTATCCATCCTTTCATAAAAACGCCAGGTGGTTTAACCAATACACATCACTTAATATACTTTAATGTATACTCAGCAACACAAATAATACGTAACTTATATCAGGTGAACAAAATATAATTTGCCGTTTCAGAATTAATGTATTGCATTCTTGGTTAAATTTTAAAAAAGACTTGCTAACAACGTCATAAACATTGACGTTATTTTCGGTAAGGGACGACATCAAAAGTTCAATGAAGGATAAAAAACTTAATTCAAATAGTTTTTTCACTGACCCTTCTACCCCCTTATTAACTTAATTTGGGAAAAATTGATTGACCCATATGGATATATGTAAAAATCAATGTCGGATAACCAAATCTTGCAGCAGTTCAACCCCCACCCCCAAACTATTTGAATTAAGTTTTTTATCTTACATTGATCTTTTGATGTCGTCCCTAACGGGTTCTACCTATGAAAATTATAAGTCATTTAGACTCTGAAACGGTTATTTTGAAATTTGAAATACCATCCCCTTCTCCCCTCAAATTCCCAAAAGCAAATTAGGAGATGCGCTGCTTAGTTTTCACACAAATGTGATGATTGTGCTCCTTAACAACAGAAAATAAACTATACCCGACTCCTGTAGATAATGCAGTTATAAATAACGACAATAAAATGTTTTTAAAGTGATTTGTCTATTGCATGTCACCCATCAACTGTATTAAACAGTTTATATTCGGTCAAAAGTTTAAGCAATTTGAATTTTTCAGTTCATTTGATCTGTATACCTGTTGTGTAGACTAATTCTGCCTGCAAAGCACTCAATCATTTTTTCTTATTATTTGTATATTCTCTTCAATTCATCGTTTTCCATCCATTCTATTCAAGAGAACTTTTAGAATAATGTACGAATACTTAAATGTCCATGTTCATATGAAACAATATTAGATGTTCTTTATTTTCTTTCTTTCTATTTTCCGTTCAAAATATATATGCTGTACCAGAGACATATACACACAAAAATAAATATAACGATTTCAAGTAGCTTTTTCAAGAAGAAACATGATCTGAAATAATTTTCCGATTGCTTTTCTTGGTTAGCTATCCAGGTTATTATTCATCCCTGATTTGTTTACATGTTGTAGTAATTATCGACGAGAATCTCATTCAGGGTCGTGTTTTTAACGGGATTTCACGGAGTTGCCAATCTCTGTGGATATATATGTCTCTTGCTGCACTCCGGTTGCTGAGTATAAAGACATCGTTTATAAACATAACTTTTGCTTCCTAATCAGTCAGTATTGACCAATCTCAATGTAATTGATACTGAATATAATTGTCACTTGGTCCTAAACTACAAATGTATACTATCATCGTGACATGCGTATGTATCTCTAATTACATTATTTTTCTGACAATTTGCAAAATAATAGCATATGTTTCCATGGAAATATTTTTATCACGTTTTTGGTTTTATTATTAGCTAACTCTTGTGACAGGATGAAATTAAACAAGGTAACTTTCTATCAAAGATCAAGAAGATATTTATGATCTCGTATTTAATCAGTCTTGGATATGAATCTTTATTGTTATATGCTTCTATTACGCTGTTATAATTTCATCAAAGTTATTTTTGTGGAGTTAACGATATTCATATCTTACCGATTGAATTTAAAAATTAAGATGAAACTACAATTTCAACAAAGAACAAAAAGAAGGAAATATTTCAACAGCAACATTAGGATGTACACTTGCATTTAATTTTGTGTTTTACCGTACAAAAGTCAGCCTCGGTTGACTTTAAAAATTAAGATGAAACTACAATTCTAGCAAAAATACAAAAATCAGAAAATCTTTCAACAATAACATTAAAATGCCCACATGCAATAGTGTTTTATCGTATAAAAGATCTCTTGAGAAAATGGCGACGACGGAAGTCCTTATATCGTCTATATTCAAATATATATATGTTTTACAAAAAAGTCAATTAAATTTTCCTTGTCACAAAACAAATTGAATCCTTATCTTACTTTCTCGTTTTAAATGGGTTTAAAATGGTACATGTGGATTTGAAGAATTTTGAAAGATAAACATTACGAAGATGAAAAAAGTTATGATAGAATGAAATTCAAAACAGTGTGGCTGTGGCCATTGATTGACACATTAAATGCATCCATTGACTGGGACAATTTAGGTGAACGTTTGTATGTAACGACCACTGCTCACTATGTACTTTTTAAAGACACTTAAACTATGGGGTCACTAAAGGTTCTCACCACCTTAATAAAGTAATTCGAAAAATTAATCAGAAATAACAGGATGTTTTGATTTATATCAATTATATAAATCAAAACATAAAGGTTATACCTGATTAATTTTTCGAATTATTTTATAATTAAAGGCGTTAAGAAACCTTTGGTGACCCCACAGTTTAAATGTCTATCGTAGGTACGTTGTGAACAGTGGTCGTTACAGACAAACGTTCACGTAAATTGTCCCAGTCAATGGATGAATTTAATGTGTCAATCAATGGCCACAGCCACACTGTTTTGAATTTCATTCTAAATAAAAAGCGTTATTTTCAATCCAACATTGTGAAATGAATTAAACATGAGGCATGGAAAAATTGCTTCAGATAAACATTTAACATGTATTATTTTAAGCTTGAAAGAATGACGAGAAATAAATACATCAACATTGCATTGTGACTTTCCTTAAAATACCCCCTTGACCACTTAGTAATCTCCGTGGATGATTAAACAGTCCCGTTAATGCAATAAATATCATTTATAACTATCGAAGAGCCCTAACATGTCACTATCTAGACGTATAATCGAATTATATCATGGAATGTCAACATTTAGACCTATAATTGAATTCCCGCCAAAAAATCCAATATGGCAGCAAGTTTTGGATAAACACGTGGTATATTCAGTAACGATGTGCCAATTTATACTGTCAAGGGATACGCTCATCATGTCAGATATAATTAATCATATTTTAATAAACTATCATCTATGTTGCAAAGGTTACCAGTTATATTTAATATGATGAGATAGACTGTGATCATGCCAGATTAGGTCGGAACAAACTACCGATATTCGCGTCGGGTGAACATAACAAAATAAAAAGATCATGTCGCTGTCTTTCAAAATTTCAACGTTACCTTGAAACAAATAGGTTTATCATTGTTATACGATATGTATGTTTTTGCCTACACATACCTTAATTTTCCACCACAGCATACTTTCAAGTTTGTTAAAAAAAAAAACATAAGATTTCAAATCACTTTCGGTTTTGTAAGGACTCGTTTTGTCCTCAATTAGTTCGATTTATACCTACACGATTCTGTGAAGGTTTTTCCCCTGTCTTGTTTTATTAGATGTTGCCTCGGACTTCTTTACAATTTTCTATATTTTATTTTTTTTTAATTCCTTGCATTTGACCTATCTGAAATGATATGTTCTACTTGTTAGAATAAGTGTGTGTTAAAGGCAATAGGTTCATGGTATAGCTATTATACATGTAGCTTAAAGCCCTATACTGTTTGTTATACAGTTATAGCCAGTTCCTATGTAAGGTGAATATACCTATAAATCAGCACGTATTATGACGCTTTGATTATATACAATTACTGATAAGGCAGCAACCATTTGATTTTCTGGGGGGGGGGCTATGGTTTTTTTTGGAAAAAAAAGTTTGTTTCCAGTTTTTGGAGAAAAAAATAATTTGTTTTTGATTCTGAGAAGAAAAAATTGTTTGTTTCACCCTCAGCTGCCACTATATGTAATGCTAAAATTGAAAGAAAAAAATTGTTTTCGACTTGTCGCGAAAAAAATAGATTTTACGTTATTATATTGATAATTATATTGATAATTATAGCCATTATCACCGTTAACTATACAATTATCACCCTAGACGGTATTCATAGCCGCATTCTGTTCTCCAGAGAATAAAAACAGAAATTGTTACTTACTATCACACTTACTTTATGATTCGCATTTTCATAATGTAAAGGATTATGGGTTATCTCATTGTTCGTACACGAATTCCCATTGATTAATGTTTTTAACCAACCACAACGTTTATGTGTAAGCTATCTCATTGTTCGTACACGAATTCCCATTGATTAATGTTTTTAACCAACCACAACGTTTATGTGTAAGCTTTTAATAATATTAGTTTACCCATTTTGAAACGGCGAATTGCATAGAAAGTAAAATGTATTCGCAAATAAAAATAATAAAAACTAGTATCTCAATTGTTTGTAAAACAATTGAAAGGTCTTTCCTGTAAAAGTGATGTTTTCGTAATGTAATTTTTACGACCTTTCGTTTGATATACGACAAGCATACCTTCTGAAACTTTTCGCTTTTTACACTTAATGACCTCATCCGCCTACATTTTCGAGATCGGAAGTTTGATATATGTAACATAGACTTGATGATCTTTCATTTGATATGCGACAATGCAATGTTCTAGAAAGTTTGATTGTTGCACTTAATAACCCCATCCAACTCATTTTTGGAGGTCAGGAATTTGATATTTCAAATGTATACATCATGACTTCTCCTTTCAAAAAGTCAATGCAAAACATGAAAATTTCAAATTGATTTTTTGGGTTTTTTTTTTCATGGAAAGTTTTTTGTACTTGGTCAAACATATAACAATGTTAACTTCTTCAATTTCTTAAACATTTTAGGTGGTATCCTGTTGTTGATTCAGAAATACATGCCTCCGCTCGCAAAATATTAAACTGCATTACCTCTAAAACGACAATAGATATCTCAAATCTGATAAATGATAAATGATCTGCACTTAAAGGACATCATTGTAGAAAAAATTTGGGACAATTTCAAAGTTCATCAAGGTCACAATGAATCATCAAATATATGATGCAATACCAAACTTGAGAACCGGAAGTCGTAGAGACATGGGACTACTACCATTCAACTCAGGACCACTTGATCTGTTAAATGTCACAAGGTCAAGGTCATAGTACTCTTTGAAGGTCAAGGTGAAATTTCATCATGACCTGACATTGACCTCAAATTGAAGGTCTTAAAATACTGTTCATTTTTCAATTATAGTAGGTTGATATCTGTTACCTTTTCAAAGATATACACACAATACTATACTTTTTTGAATTATCTTGATGCAACTTTTGAACAGACGGTCGGACATTATTGAGCGTATGTATAAAATGTAGAGCTCGTCGAGAGGAACATTTAATACACAGTATGTATGCAGCAAACTCTTGTCGTTTTCTTAATATGTAAGCTTGAAATTACAGCATATTTTTTTTTGCACTCAGTGACTTTTGACCTTGAGTGCATATTAAAGGTCACATGAATTAAAGAGTATTGGTGCAGGTCCCAAGTCTCTACGATTTCCGGTTCTCGAAATAAAAATTTCCAAAAATGTATAATTTTTCAAGGGGAATAACTCCTTATCAGGGTAAATAACCTACTAATCGTTTATGTTTATTAACATTGCCATCTGTTCCTGTACATGCTGCCATTTTCAATTCTGTTCTATCTCTAATAATTTTAAAGAAAAATGCAAATAAAAAAAAAATGCTTCAAGGGGATATAACTCTCAAAGGGGATGATGAAATCCTACACAGCCTCATCTGGTAATACGTCATAATGAGATCTATCGATGGTCAATATTTGGTCTTGATGACTTCAATAGAAACGGGGGAGGGCATGTCAAAAAAATGTTGGAAGAAAAAAAAAAACATTAGAAAAACAATAAGGTCTTTCCTCAAGTAGGGGAAAGACCTTAATAATAAAAAAACAAGATTGAAAAATAATTTTGCGAGTACCCCAACCCTAACCACCCCCCAAAATTATAAGGCTTTTTAATGAATACCCGTGTAGAAATTTATTCATCGCTCAACTCTATAGGCCAACACAATTTCCTTAACAATTCAAATATCTTCAGTCATGCCAAAATAAATTGTCCGACAATATTAAAACTTCCAATCTCTACCAATTGTGTACTTATAGCCCGCATTACATTTAAAGATCACATGTATTTTATTTACCAATGTTTTCTATAATGCCTTTAAAGTAGCTTAAAGTAGCATCTTGTCCTGGGAGAATAAAAATCCTACTAATTGCTTACAATCAAACTGCATTTAAAAAATTATACAGACTAAAGCTGGTGTTTTTTATTCAAAATACCAGAGTGCTCTTAAATTAAATTGATTATACCCAATAACACGATCAAATTATCTCGTTCTAGAAATGCTGACTGTATCTTTGATATAAATATATCCGATAAGAGGATATCTCAAACAGGCTCTAAAAATGTATGCATGATATTCGAATATATCAGTAGCGGGTTCAAGGTTGGCGTAGAACGGAGACCTATTATCCCAAATTTAGTTTGAACATATTTATTTATAGTGGATTGGGAAACAAGTTTTGCAACTTATATTAATCCCATTCCACTTTGCGGGTGCAAGTGCTGCTTTGTAGCGGCATTGGCCTACTCTTTTTCGAAATCTACAAGGGTGTCTTTAACGTTCAAGAGATATGGCTCTCTCTACGGGTCAGCCATTTATCGTCCCCTTCCGACGGACTATCATCGTTTCATCAAGACCGTACTCGCAGATGGTGTCAAGGGAGAGCCGAAAATTGAGTTCTTCCAAATTTGGCCCCCCTTCCCTCAGAATCGGTCTCCATCCTGTATACTTATGATGCGTTACTTTTATATACATATCTATACCAATACGACAAGAGTAAAATTTTCGTCGGTATAGATAAAAGATCTGACCAAAAAAAGGCTAAATTCAGACATCATTATACTCTCGTTACTATAACTTTTAATATTTAGGTACTTCTTGGTTTGTATAGCTCTTCAACAATTTCGGTCCTTATATATATCCTTATAATTTTGTTTACTATATCAAATTAAAAGTTACAACGTTTAAAAAGATATAACCAGTCTGTCACATGATAATTACATAGTTTTTATAAAAAAAAGAAATTCTGAAATACAATGTTCTTAGATCCTGCCACGCACAGATACGCGGATTATTTAGTTGTTTTAGATCCTGCCACGCACAGATACGCGGATTATTTAGTTGTTTTCAATAAAGCTAACACTGCGTAACATTGAATTAGGTTATAATCTGGAAATAAATTTTGTTTCATTTCAAAAGGAAATTAATGATGTTCTGAAGAAACATATTTCATTAAGACTGAATTTCTTATGAATTACCCGGCTTAAATCCGATGTTGTTCATTGCATTGATTAATTAGGTATTCTTTTTCATTAGTGTATAAATGCTAGAGAGCAGAAATGTCGTGTAATCTTCACAGAATTTAAACGTACAAAACGTACGTAATCAACGTAGGATTGTGTATGAACGATAACTCATAAAATATACTTTTATAGCTGACGATGCGGTATGTGGATTTGTTCATTGATGAAGATTGTACGGTGACCTATAGTTGTTAATGTCTGTGTCATTTGGTCTCTTGTGTAGAATTGTCTAATTGGCAATTATACCACATCATCTTGTTATAGGCTTATACTTTTGTACGCCAGACCCGCATTTTGTACCACAAAGACTCATCAGTGACGCTCGTATGAAAAAAAAATAACAAATAAAAGGTCATAAACAGTACGCAGTTGAAGAACATAAATGACCACCTATTCCTAAAGATTTGTCAAACACAGCTCAGGGTACATGTCTGTGGAGTACTCATAAACAAAAGAGCAGTCAACAAACATGCATGTAGCAAAAAAGACGTCTACATGCAGAGTCTTAACTGATTGGCAAGTGTCTGAATATTATGTCAAGTTTCAAACAGCCCAGAGTTTACACACGTTGTGCAGAACTTTAACATAGAGGCTATCAAAGATCTCAATATCATAGAGACATAGAATATTTAAGACCATGCAGCCATCGAGACCTATATACATATATCAAGTTTTGAACTCATAAAAAAGCCACTTTTTTAATTTTCATATTTAAGCATATATATATATATATATATATATATATATATATATATATCATAACGTTTTACCGTGTAATTATTTTCGTTTGGTTTTCGGAGCACCAAATGTACTATGTTTGTGTTTAAATTCTACGATTATAAATCAGTGCTCTTTTTACCAATAAAGATTATATCACTATAAAAGAATATTGTTTATAACCCATACAAGATCTTTCAATTTCCCTGGAAATTATATTTTAGCAATACAACATGTCCCATCAGCGCTATGAATAATTGATATTTACTGCAATTATGCAAGTTGTTATGTAACAAAATGTATCAATATGGCCGTATTGGGTTTTTAAATTAGTTTTTGTCATGCATGCAACTTCTCTATAGTATGTTGCAGTTCCATATAGCAACAGGTATAGTTTCTAGCTTGCTTTAAAATACTGTGAAGTAAATGTACTTTTTGTTGTGCTGTAAGTTATACGAATAAAAGAGATGTATGCATGAAAACGTCACCGCAGAATATTCATTTTATTTAAATCGTGTACACTGCAGAAAAATAATGACACAAATATACCAAAGACCAACAGATTAAGGAATTGGACGGTTTCAAATCTGAACGGCCAAGGCAGTATTGTATGTAATTTATTTTCACGTCGGACTACTGTACAACGCAGAAAAGTGAGAGAGAAAAAAAATGACACAAACATCTTCAAAGACCAACAAAACAAGGAATTGAACGTCTACTAATCTGAAGGGCCACCACGGCCGGGTTGAACATTTTTTTTTCCATTTCTATATATGCATTACAAAAAAAAAAAAACGCCTCGGATAACAAATATCTACTAAAGACCAATAGACCAAGAAATTCAAATCTTCAAATCTGAGGGGCCACTACAGCAGGATAATCGAGAAAAAATCATGTCTGATTTCTGTACATAGCAGAATGGAGTTACAATTAAATTTGTTGATGGACAAAAGAAACCTATAACTGAGTTACACAGTCTCGTGTCCGTGATATTCCCGATAGATATAAACTGTCATTTCGTTCAGAAACAATTAATTATTAAATTTGATATAGAAATTTGTATTAAAAAACATCCATAAAATATAAGATGAATAACGCATCGATCTCAAGATATGAATCGTGTAGGATATCTTAAAAGGCGGTAAAATAAAATGCAGAGATACGTGGTTATGACACAAATATACCAAAGACCAACAGACTAAGGAATTGGACGGTTTCAAATCTGAACGGCCAAGGCAGTATTGTATGTAATTTATTTTCACGTCGGACTACTGTACAACGCAGAAAAGTGAGAGAGAAAAAAAAATGACACAAACATCTTCAAAGACCAACAAAACAAGGAATTGAACGTCTACTAATCTGAAGGGCCACCACGGCCGGGTTGAACATTTTTTTTCCATTTCTATATATGCATTACAAAAAAAAAAACGCCTCGGATAACAAATATCTACTAAAGACCAATAGACCAAGAAATTCAAATCTTCAAATCTGAGGGGCCACTACAGCAGGATAATCGAGAAAAAATCATGTCTGATTTCTGTACATAGCAGAATGGAGTTACAATTAAATTTGTTGATGGACAAAAGAAACCTATAACTGAGTTACACAGTCTCGTGTCCGTGATATTCCCGATAGATATAAACTGTCATTTCGTTCAGAAACAATTAATTATTAAATTTGATATAGAAATTTGTATTAAAAAACATCCATAAAATATAAGATGAATAACGCATCGATCTCAAGATATGAATCGTATAGGATATCTTAAAAGGCGGTAAAATAAAATGCAGAGATACGTGGTTAGATTATCAATATGTCTAGTAATGAGGGTTTGGATGGGAAACCTCATTACTATTCATGTTGGCCTTGAATTCATTGTTCTTTCATTCTAAAATTGAGAATGGAAAAGGGGAATGTGTCAAATTAGACAACAACCGACCAAAGAGCAGAAAACAGCCGAAGGCCACGAATGGGTCTTCAAAACAACCAGAAAATCCTGGACCTTAAACAAAAATGTGTACTATAGTTCAGTGATAATGGACGTCATACTTAACTCCAAAATATATATATAAAAAAAAACTAAAATTAAAAATCATACAAGACTAACAAAGGCTCCTGACTTGGGACAGGCGTAAACATGCGGCTGGTATTTAGACTTTTATTTCTATTCTTTATCTATTTTACACATAATTCTCTATTCCTCAAATTTTTTGTTACGTTTCTGTATTTTTCATTCTTTCAGCCAATTGTTCTTAAACTTATTTTGCTTATTCTTTATTCTAATAACTCCGTTCAGACCATCAGTATATATCTAAGAATATGTCGTAAAAATATAAATAACTTTATTCAAAAGGACGCCTCCGGATCCGGGAATTTCTCGCTACATTGAAGACCTGTTGGTGACCTTCTGCTGTTGTTTTTTCTATGGTGGGGTTGTTGTCTCTTTGACACATTCCCCATTTCCATTCTCAATTTTATTTGTAACCTTTTGTTGATTTGCTTTTATGAATAATCTAGAGACGGCTTTGACTCAGAACATATTCTATGAATAATCTAGAGACGGCTTAGACTCAGAACATATTCTAAGCATAATCTAGAGACGGCTTAGACTCAGAACATATTCTATGAATAATCTAGAGACGGCTTGGACTCAGAACGAGACGGCTTAGACTCAGAACATATTCTATGAATAATCTAGAGACGGCTTAGACTCAGAACATATTCTATGAATAATCTAGAGACGGTTTAGACTCAGAACCATATTCTATGCAATATTTATAAATCTTTTATTGTCCATAATCAGAATAACCAATTATTGTCGTTTTCCCCATTTAATAACGGGACTACGGCGTACACGCGCTGTATATTTGCTGTAAAATTTTGAATCTAATGTTAGCATACATTATTGAGGTCTTTTATGATTTGCAATATTAAAAATTTCTATTCCCGTACACATTAATACGAGCATAATATATCATTAAGGTCTTTTATGATCTTTTATGATTTGCATAAATTCTATTCCTGTCCGCATTAAGGTGAAATATTAATTTCAGCCAACATTGAAATAGAAGACTAAACTTATCCTATATAATATAATATATATATTTATTAACCAACTAAGTACATTATTGCCAAAAATGACTGTTTATTAAAAATTATATATTTTCTGTAATGGCCCTGTTTTTCTGTAATGGCCTTGTTTTTCTGTAATGGCCCTGTTTTTTCTGTAATGGCCCTGTTTTTCTGTAATGGCCCTGTTTTTCTGTAATGGCCCTGTATTAATGCCCGGTTTAAAGCACAGTTAGGGTTTTTAATAAAGTTAATAAAATTAAATTGTAAAGAGTATAATACTTTTTTGTATTTTATTTAATTTGGTAACCAGCAACCAACATTAAAGAACCATACATGTATATAGGGATCACTGTTCATCCTGTTTTTCAACACATACATGTAACTTCTGTCAACTTAATATCTTTGATATTTGGTATATTAAGGTAGCACAATACAAAGATTTTTCATCCCCAATCAGACATCTTTAAACTGATGTAATTCCACTCATTTTTCTTTAAATTTTATAAATGAGGTACCAAAAGAAAGAAGAAGGATTAATCTTTCAAATTGTGATAATTTCATTATGACATAACTATTACATCATTAATTGTTATGTAATTAGTTGCCATATTGTGATGTCTATACTTGAATGAATTTAGCCTCTTTGTTATTCATAGCATCCCAAAATATTTTATAGATTCTTGCACAACACAGTTTGACCTCCAAAACTGTGTCTCAGATTTTTCCTATTGTATTTCATTCTCTCATAAATCTTCAATGAAGTTTGCAACATCAATTCATAAGAGACCACTAAATTCAATTGGGTATAAAATTTGTTCTATTGATGTTTTTGGAAATCTGAGACACAGTTTTGGAGGTCAAGCTGTGATGTACAAGAATATATAAAATATTTTGGGATGCTATGAAGAACAAAGAAGCTAAATTCATTCAAGTGTGGACATCACAATATAGCAACTAATTACATAATAATTAATTATGTAATTATTATGTCATAATGAAATTATCACAATTTGAAAGATTAATCTTTCTTCTTTCTTTTGGTACCTCATTTATAAAATATAAAGAAGGATGAAATGAATTACATCAGTTTAAAGTTGTCTGATTTGGAGTGACAAAATCTTTGTATTGTGCTACCTTAACACATACACTTTTATTCAGTTGGTTAATAAATGTATTAAGAAATGGGTGTTTTTATAATGGCTCTGTTATATGTCCTCGGTCAGTAATAATGGCCTCGGATGTCTGTAATGGCCCTCGGCGTTGCCTCAGGCCATTACAGACTTCCTCGACCATTATTACAGACCTTGGACATATAACAGGGCCATTATAAAAACACCCATTCATTAATACTACAGCAATAAGCTATTGCGTTTGCACTTTGATACACTGTAAAATCCTATGGCAGTCATCTATAACTAAAACTTCCGTCATTATTTGCAGTTATCATACCTGCATGCATGCAGCTGTATAAAAATGCATACTTCTTGGATTTTTTTATTTTTTTTACATGCAATCAAGTGTATGACTACAGACACCTCTCTGTCTACTAGCAAAAAAACTAGACTCCTTGGATATGTACAGTTCAGAGTATAGCAAATATTTTATTACCCCTGAAAACTAAAGCTTTGTATGAGCTATATATTTTTGGTACAAATTTGCAATTCATCATGTGTACAGAAATCTTTATCTATGACTTCCAAGACTGAATAAAAATAAAAAGATTAAGGTCATCATGTTCTACCATAAAAAGAAACCAATACTTTATTATTTCCATATGCCAAATTTCATTTCTGAATTATTCTTGCTCATAAAGGTCAGAGCACAAAAGGTTAAATATAGTTCTCATTTGTTGTCTCAAACAGAAATATAACATTCAGATAAGATTCTCACTGTAATACATTGTATATTCGTGTCCAATCTATTTAAAATATTATCGGTGTTTTGTTGACAGAATCAAATAGAGGTCAATGCTTGCACTGATATATTATACACCTATGGTATACTAACTATACAAAATACAGTTACTTTTCTTCCATGTTCAGAACATCAGCACTTTAACAAATCATTATCTAATTTGACCATTCTGGAAATGTAAATTAGTGCTGCTGTGATATCGACATAATTCATATGAAATGACAGGTGCTTGTAAAGATCACTATAAAAAAAAAGTAAAATCACAAAAAATACTGAATTCTGAGGAAAATTCAATCGGAAAGAATATAATGATGCAAAAATGCGTGATATCTAAATATAATATTTATTTATAAATTACAAGTAAAGCTGTGGTAAATAATGGAAGAATTGCACAGAAGTTAAAAAGAATATTTATCATTTAATTGTAAAATAAAATGACAGAAGAATAAACGTAAATAAAACAAATTAAAGAAAGTTTAACTTGTTAATAGAACAATTTTCTAAAAATATAAATGTAAAGTTTTAATCTTTTAAGCATATTTGATAACGTTGTCTCAAAGATGTCCCCCAGCTAATTGATAAATGTGTCAGCTTCGAAGGCATAAAGACAATTGTATATACTTTTAAAATTAATAGACTTGAACAATTAAGATTAAGTAATTCTGCCTTTAACCGACAAAGTCCAGCTATTGTATTGAGTAACAAAATATTCACGTGTCAAATTAAGTCCAGTTCTGCTATTTAAAGTCGTGCAAAACTATTTGGTTCATTAGACTGCGAACCAGAATAAAATGTAGTAAGCAGACTGGATTGTCTTTTAAAGGTTAGTAAATATGTTAATTTGTTTAATAGTTTGTTTTATAAATTTAGAGGAGGAAACGAGTTTAAAGAATTAAAAGAGGTTTCCCAGTATAGTAATTTTAATCACATTCGCATGTGAAATCGTAATATAGATTAAATAAATAATAGGCAAAGTTTGAATTGATATTTGGGTAAACGATTTGTATAAAAGGTTCTTAACTTATAAAAATAGGTATTTAACTTATTCGTATAGATAACTACTGAAAATACAATTCTTACTTTGATATTTGATTTAATATTAAAAGTAAACGAATTAAGGGGAGATAACAGATGACACGACTGTTCATTTATGGCGCGTATACTATTGTCGGGTTTTGTATTATTGTTCAATTTATATCGCGAATTATTTGATGTATAACTATGATGGAAAAGTAATGTATTGTAACTGTTGTAAATATTGATCAGACTGTGAACCAGAATAAAATGTAGTTAGCAGAGTGGATTGTTTTTTAAAGGTCCCGTTGTCATGTCGAGTCCAAGCTAGTGTCCAAATAATGTAACATCAATGTGAGCAGTTCCCCGCAAAAAGAATTGATAAAACCATGAAAGAAAGACTACAACACGAGTTACAAAGACGGGACCAATTTCCCCCATAATAAGTCCCTAATCACATGGCAAAATCAAATGACAAAACACATCAAACGAATGAACAACAACTGATACATCTAACAATATTTATATGCTGTCGTCATTAAATCTAGTTTAAGGTAGTACAGGTATCTGAGAGAAGTGAAAAAGAAAAAAAAATCTGAGTCATATAAAAACCTGGAACTGACGTTGGTTATGAAAAATAGAACTCCATTTGACCCTCTTTTCGTATGATCATAGATAAGCACCTCGTTATTTAAATTTAAATAACAGCCATTTTTGTACACAACCTTCGAGACCTCCCATTTCAAAGCAACATGAGAAAGCCAGAACTGACGATGGTAATGAAAAGCAAAACTCCATTTGACCCTCTTTTCGTATGATCATAGATAAGCACCTCATTATTCAAATTTAAATAACAGCCATTTTTGTGCACGCCCTTCGAGACCTCCCATTTCAAAGCAACATGGGAAAGCCATCACAAATAGATCCTGATTACCATTTTATCTTTGGTGAGTATGAAATTAACTCAGAAAACACAAAGGGCAATTTACTAAATGCTTTATCTTAATAACAAACTCTAATCTACAATTCTGAAACATTCCTTGAAGTTCATTCCTATAGTAGTTTTAAAATCACAAGGGACTTTATCTTAATGGAAAAAGTGAATCGCGGAATGTTTTAACTTAACTATATTCTATACCCTTGTGCGGGAAGATTGCAAGGAACGAAAGACTGATAACCCTAAGACTATACATATTCTCATTCCATGAAAGGGCCTGTGTTTAAGTAACAACAGTAACTGTACCAATGGTTCGTCATTACATGCGTATTTTAACAAAAAAAATGTCATTTCAGTTATGTCCGATGCAAAAATGTTTTAAAATACAAAACTTTCAAAAAAAGGAGGAGGAATATACTCAAAATCGGGCAATGCATCAGCACTTTGCATGTGGGAGGCACTTCCTTTTATTGGAAAATTATTTCCAAAATTTTGTAACAGCACATTAAGTGACTGCTGTATTTTCATGCAGGTACCGAAATACCTTCTACTGAGCTAGTGATGTACCCAGGGGCTAGCAATGCACCAGCAAATGCATCGAACCAGTGGTAGAAGTGTTACATGAATATTTTGGTTCAGTGTAAAAAAAATATATATATCAAGGCTTTTTGTTCTGTTATCTTGGACAGGGTGTCAAATTAATGGTTTTTATTTGTATATCTGTTCAGTTGCAATTTTAACTAGGTTGGTACTTCTATACTATATAATATATAAAAATTGTATAAGTCACTATGTGTTTGCTTAAAATAAGAAATCGCAAACGACCGGAAAGTGAAAGAACAGCAAAATTTACCGCAATCTAAACAAAAAATAATGTTAACCTTATTTTCAATATATTGACCGGATAAAGACAGCGTCAATTATAGCATACATTATTACATATATAATGGAACAGCGAGACGTTATCGGTCTCATAGGAAACACTCTCCGTATATTTTTAAATTAGCTGACGACATCACCTTTATTGGTGTCCATTAAAGACTCATTTTATTATCAAATCATGCACACTATGACATCAGAGTATAGACATATAGTCATAAGGTAATATTTCGGACCAGGACCACGAACAGATTTTAAAATATGGCCCTTAAATAACTATGAAGAAATATAATAGCAACAGAAAACCCACCATGCTTAGTTTTCACAAATACTAGTTTACTTGAATACTATAGTCAGTATTACGTTTTTTGGGATGTAGGAAAAGATCGCTCAAAAGTATATTTCCAAAAAGGATTAAGTACATGTATATACTGACGGTTTTCTGTGCTTTTTTAAATAATCCGGAGCCTTTGCTTCAAATTGGGAGATTTTAAATATACAGCCAACCCTGTTTAGAAGAAAAGAACCTGTATTAAACAAAAACCTGAGCTTTAAGAATTTAGGTCCCTCTGTTATGTCTGTAGTACATAAAAAAAACAAAAAAACATTTCATATAGATTGGACCTGGATTCAAAGACCACCTGTCTTATGAGACCGCTTTTGTCTTCTCCTTTTAACAATCTCTTGAAACAAGTTTTTCAAGTTTTGAGCTCTTCTGTGTGATCCAAAGCTCAGTGTTGAAGACCGTACTTTGACCTATAATGGTTTACTTTTATAAATTGTAACTTGGATGGAGAGTTGTCTCATTTGCACTCATACTACATCTTCTTATATCTATTTACTCTATATGTGACATACTAAACAGTGCAACAGTCCAAATCAACCACTACTAACTTGAGTCCCAATTGTGTCAGTCAGTGTGATTTAAATCGCTAAAAGTCTTTTAATATTTGGCGAGACTGAAGAATGTGACAATGTCTGCTCAGACTCTTTATTGCCATTGAAACATCACAAAAACAAATGAAAGCAATGTATTTTAGTAAGAAAACTATATTTATAAAAACAGATGTATTAAAATGCATATAGACAATTTATTTTTAGTAAATGACTCACTTTAATTTGAAATGAAACCAACTTAAAGTTACGTATATACTATTAAAACTGACAGGTATTGGGAAATATGCATCTGCTATACATGTTTAAAGCAGAAATAGTTGATCTAGTTGCGGATCCAGAGGGAGGTGGATACCGGGGGTTGAAACCCCTCTTTTTTGACGATCGTAGCATTTCAATGGGGACATATAGTTGGACCCCCTTTATGAAAATGAATAGTTCCGCCCCTGTGTTATATTCCTATTTTGGGTCTTCTGGTTATTGGGACTGCCTAACACAAGTTATACTATTATGTCAGAAAACGTGGAGCATGTTTTAGCTATTATCATGACGTTGAGTTGTCGTCTGCCAATGCAAGAGCATGGTCATCCTGTAATAAAGAATTGATTTTAACAACGTACAGTTTATTCGTCTCTCGTTACTTGCGCTTACCATAGTCCCCCAGCCAAGAACACGATATCTGTGATCTAAACATCTTACCATAGCCCCCCAACCAAGATCACGATATCTGTGATCTAAACATCTTACCATAGCCCCCCAGCCAAGAACACGATACCTGTGATCTAAACATCTTACCATAGTCCCCCAGCCAAGAACACGATACCTGTGATCTAAACATCTTACCATAGTCTCCCATGCAGCCAAGAACACGATACCTGTGATCTAAACATCTTACCATAGTCCCCCAGCCAAGAACACGATACCTGTGATCTAAACATCTTACCATAGTCCCCCAGCCAAGAACACGATACCTGTGATCTAAACATCTTACCATAGTCCCCCAGCCAAGAACACGATATCTGTGATCTAAACATCTTACCATAGTCCCCCAGCCAAGAACACGATACCTGTGATCTAAACATCTTACCATAGTCTCCCAGCCAAGAACACGATACCTGTGATCTAAACATCTTACCATAGTCCCCCAGCCAAGAACACGATACCTGTGATCTAAACATCTGTATTGATGTTAATTAGGGAGCTACCATTTGATTTTTATGGGGGGGGGGGGGGGGGGGGGGGGGGGGGGCTAGGATGAAATTTGAAAAAATAGGCAGGACAGGAATTTTGAGTAAAAAAAAAGGCAGGATGAGACACTTGCAAAAAAAAAAAGGCAGGATGACAATTTAGGTAAAAAAAAGTCAGGATAAACTAAAAAAAAAAGAAGGGCAGGACCGAATGGAGTGAAAAATAAAAAGGCAGGACAGAGATTACAACTAAAAATAAATGCAGGACACGATTTTTCATCCTAGCCCCCCCCCCCCCCCCTCCCTCCCCCATAAAAATCAAATAGTAGCTCCCTTATGCAACATATTTTATTTTTTTTGTGAAAAACACAATGAACATTTGAGGCATCAGTAATTTGTGACCTTTATAGAAGTGGTGTTTGGCAAAGCTTCAGACAAATAAATCATTATAAACTTTCCATCTTTGAGTTTCAATTACATGTATGTTTACGATACACGATTTTTCGATATATTTGATATATCTTGTACAAATATATAAACAATTTGTCAAATGACATTGAAAAGGCTTTTTAACAAGTGTGGTGTAAAAACGACAACGATACCAGACTTATAACTCTGTACGCTGACGCACGTGTTGTCTACAATAAGACTCATCAGTGACGCTCGAATGAAAAAGTGAAAAGGACAAATCAAGAACAAAATAAGTTTGCATTAATGATTAAGGACAGAAAAGTCTGTCCAATCCAGATAAGGTAATCTATTAATTGCGATCTCATGGATATATTTTGATGTGCGAATAAACCTGTTTGCTTGTTTTACTGTCTCGCATCTTCTTTCGTATTCATTTCAGAGTAAATTGAAACATGTATATAAATAAAATTAAGAACGGAAATAGCGAATGTCAAAGATACAACAACCCGACCAAAGAGCAGACAACATCCGAAGGCCACCAATGGGTCGTCAATGCAGAGAGTAAATCCCGCACCCAGAGTAGTTCCTCGCCTGGCCCCTAAATACAATTGTGGTTAGTTTAGTAAAATACATGTTTATTTATTAACGGTAAGCAAATTAGCCTAAACTTATTGGATTTGCTGCGAAAGAAATCTCAAACTAATTTTAAAGCTGATCATGTTCAAATCAAAATACTGCATGTTTAGAATATAGAAGTTGATTGCATTAAAAACCAGTTAATCCTCAGTTACGGTTACTAACCAATATATCTTTATATAGAAGTCTGGTATAATAAAACAGATACCTTGCTGTTTGTTTATTTCAAAGGTATTGCTAATAGTGCATCCAGGTGATCGATCTTAAAGGAAGAAACCAGAAGGCAATAAAAAAAAATATAGAGAAATTTTACATCTTGATAATTTTTTCATAGTTGTTGTATCTGAAATAAAAGTTGTTTCTTTTTGTTTTTGTGTTTTTTTTAAATTTAATTACATTTTAATTGAATAAAATAGTCACATAATATTGAAAAAAAAAAGATTTTTGTCTCTTTCAATATATCTTTAACGGTATTTGTATGCCGCATGATGATATATTGTTAAAATATTTGCAACTGTACACAAATCAATGGAAACTTAATATGAGAAAAAAAACCCTTCAGGACAGTAAGAATAAAACCGCCTTCACTATACAAAAGTCATCGTAATGGTTTGTTGTCTAATTCGTTCACACGACAGACCAACCTAGCTCTGTAAAGTTAAGTACTGTCAAAATTGATACAGTGAAACAATTTTATACGACCGTTTTATTCACTGTAGCAATTTCAAATACATTGTAACTGATGTTGAACTTCCGATGTAGACAAATAAATCATCGGTTCCTTATATTTTGTCTTGTACATATACAATATGGGACATCCGATCTAGACAACTAAATCATTGATTCTTTTGTTTGTATTGTCCTGTACATTTACAGCATCTGACAACCAAGCTGAACTATAAGAGCTGATCGACATGAAACTTATTCAGAAGTCAGACCATGTAGAACAACGAAGAATGAATATGCAGCATTTAACTGTTCAAAGGCTTTGATATCAAGTAGCAAGACTGAGTACTGAAAACATAATTTTTTATATCTTTTACTAAAATTGTTAAATATCATAGCTTAATTGACTCGTATGGTTGTATGGTACATACATGTACTCTTTGTATACAAGTGTCGCTAATATTTTATCTTAATTACTATCGAGACATCCGGGTACTGTTATAAATATTACCCATAATGAAAATGATTGTCAAGGTTTACCTTTCTAAAATGGTGTAGAGGGCTATGCGGTGTCATAAAATACGTACGTCAACATAACTTTTGTTCGGTTCTTGAATACCCATACTGAAATTTTACATTTTATCCTGACCGGGATATGATCCCAATTTCATATCTTATTCTAACCAATCGAATTTAAACCGCATCATACTGCAATCAATTAGACCAATATCAGTTCATTGATAGTTCAAAGATGACGTGAATTTCGAATGATCAAAAAATGAGATGCGAAAGATACCAAGGGGACATTCAAGCTCACATTTCAAAATGCTCTTACAAGCCATAGCTAAAACAGAAAAGGACAAACAGAAAAACAATAGTACACAAAACAAAAACAAAAAAGAAAACTAAAAACTGATCAACAGAAATACCACAAAAAAAAACACCCAAAAAAGTAGGGTCATTTCAGGTGCTCAGGAAGGGTAATCAGATCTTGCTCCACATGTGGCATCTGTTGTGTTGCTCAGAAAGGGTAAGCAGATCCTGCTCCACATGTGGCATCTGTTGTGTTGCTCAGGAAGGGTAAGCAGATCCTGCTCCACATGTGGCATCTGTTGTGTTGCTCAGAAAGGGTAAGCAGATCCTGCTCCACATGTGGCATCTGTTGTGTTGCTCAGGAAGGGTAATCAGATCTTGCTCCACATGTGGCATCTGTTGTGTTGCTCAGGAAGGGTAAGCAGATCCTGCTCCACATGTGGCATCTGTTGTGTTGTTCGTGTAAGTACCAACACTATAGTACAGTAACACTAATTTTTGTTTTATTAAATGATGCACCTTAATGTTTCATTTTACTTTTTTTGTTTTTTATAAGTACTGTACATGTTTATACGACGGACATAGAAACATCAATCACACATCGTACTTGGATGTACCGTATTATAGCTGTGCTAGATTTTCTAATATACAGCAAAAAGAAATTTGATTTACTATATCTTACGACATACAAATACATTGTGGCAGAATATCTTATGAAATCGATCTTATTTAATTTGCTGTCTTTTTCATTACAAAAATATAAAATTTAAAACCATGTTTCTATGGCAATAACTTTTAAAGCTGTTCTATTTTAACATTCAAATGTTTATAACATTTCATCTTGTTTTGTTATTGGTAAAGGAATATAGATATTTTTGGCTCAAATTATTGCTTTAAATAATATTGAGAATGGAAAGAAGAAACGTGTCAAAGAGACAACAACCCGACTATATAGCAGACAACAGCCGAAGGCCAACAATGGGTCTTCAATGCAGCTAGAAACTCCCAAAAACGGAGGCGTCCTTCAGCTGGCCTCAAACAAATCGGTATACTATATAGTTCAGGGATAGTGGATGTCATACTAAACTCCAAATTATACACAAGAAAAAGCTACATACAGTGATGCTTTCTTTTGAATGATGTAGCATAAAGCTTTTTCTTACTTATTTCATGCAGTCAGATTTACATGCATATAATGATAAATGATTATAAAACATTTCATTATTTTCATTATAAAGTAGGGCTAATGTATTTATTCAAATAAACACAAATGATAAGGACATTCTTATCCTGAGATGTCACCAAAAACCAAAATTATGTTTAAAAGTCATTCAGATATGCATGTATACACCAATTAATGTTGATGATGGGCGTCCATTTAACAACAAAATTGTTCTGTTTGATTCGCAGTTGCAGAATCTAGCTATGGAGGACAACATGAATGAGTAATTTCATTGTTCGTACTCCGAAATGAGTAAAAAAGTTACTTCATTGGTTGAATTTCTATTGTCTATGACGTTAACCAAATGTACGCTTTTGAAAATATAACCCAGAATGAATAAGATTCAGAAACGGCACAATTATATCTTCAGCAACAATGTAAAACACAAAATTGCATAACAAGTTGACGGATATTTCAATAATTGCTTAAACAACTTTATTTAAGTATCATATATAGGCTCTTAGTTCATCAGTTTTCATCACTTTTCGAAATTTTGAACATTTTAGTACAACGCATTGAGTGGTCACCATATTTCTTTTAAGTTTAATGATCAGAAGGATATACGCAACATTAGCTTTATTCTGTTACACCGTTCCGTAATTTATATAGTTCGTTTGATTATATTCTTAATCTATTTATGTGTTCCAACCTAGGAGGATTATTCATCTTTAACGTTAAAACATCGTACCGTCGCTACCTTTCCCTCTCTCAAACTGAACATTGCAAGGTCATACCAGTTCTGGAGAACTTTTCAAAGGACAAACGTCATCTAGGACACAATTCGTGGCTAACCACAGAGTGAGTTAACTTTACAACATTGTTTTTGAAGCCTTCAAATTACTCTATACATATTTGAACATTCTCTCTGTGAAACACTGGAAATTTAACTGCTCTTGAAAGTACAACATTTTCTCGGATTCAACGGACTGTGCTATCTATTACTTTTGACATTTCGTTTTAATAACATTAATTGAACACATTGTAAAATTGTATTTTATTTGTTTTTCAGCTTTTTACCATTTGTTAGATTGACTCTTGATTAAAGTATCAGCACCTGATAGTCTTTTCTGCTTGAGCCCAATCGTCGGTTATACTTAATGGTCAGGCCATTACAGTAAAAAGTCTACAACTTGCCTGTTGTGTCTCACAGATAACGCCACTCCACAGCTACACAGCAACCTACCTGTTGAGCCCTGCATGTACGCGTCATCCCTTGACGTACAGTAAATTGACGACAACCTGTCTTTACATATCCAGACAAGGAACGACAACGTAGCAACGTACATACGTACATGCCTTTACACTGACAGTGGACTACATATCTTGTGTGAACTCGACAGCAACCCAACAACGTTGAGTCAACATGGATCCCAGTCATGTGGAACAACAAGAAGAGATTCAGCCCCAAGAAGGAGATGTCCCGGAACTATTAGAAAATCCGTCTAGTACATCACAGTCAGATGAAACTCCCGAGGCTAGGCGAGTACGTGACCTCACGGAAAAAGGACAAGGAGCTTTCACTGAAAAACGTGACAAGTTTTGTCAGGAACTAGAGGCTCTCTGGGCAGACATTGAATCCCAGTTATTGGAAGTAACAACGCCTCCTAACGATCTCCAGCAACTCCTAACAGTCCAGGACAAACTTGTTAAAGCCTGTAATAATTATCGTAGGCTTACAGATGAATACCTAGACTTTCTGAAAAGGACCCGAACATTGGAGAGTCAAAAAGAAATTGATGCATGTAAACTCTCTTTGGATTTACGTCTGTCCAAAGTGGAGCTAGTTATGGAAAAACTACACGAGCATCGCCTCGCTCTAACAAAGGCCAAATCCACTAAAACAAAGACCTCAAGGGGCAAGAAAACCTCGCACAGCGGTAGCTCTAACGTGTCAGACATGTCAAGCCTGGCACGGAGAAAGCGAGCCAAGGCAGAGGCTGCAAAGTCTAAGATAGCATTTGTCGAAAAACATGCCCTTATCCTACAACAGGAAGCAATGTTAGAAGAACAAGCCCTGTTCAGACAAAATGAAATGGAACAGGAAGCAGCACGCAAAAAGGCTGAAATGGAACAGGAAGCAGCACACAAAAAGGCTGAAATGGAACAGGAAGCCAGTCGTAAACAGGCAGAAATTGAGCAAGAAGTCGCTCAACGTAAACATGAGGCCGCACAGAGAACAGTTCAGCTAGAACAGGAGGCTGCTCACAGAAAAGTGCAATTAGAACAAGAGGCCGCTTACAGAAAAACGCAATTAGAACAACAATTAGAACAAGAGGCTATGCGCAGGAAGGCTCAAATGCAACAAGAAGCCGCACGAGTAAGCCGGGAAAAGGCCGAGCTTAAAGCCAAATTTAACCTTCTTGAAGCACAGAGAGAAGCTGCAGCCGCAGAGGCCGAGGCTCGTATCCTGGAATACGATGATAGCCAAGCGTATAGCGATCTCCCTGACGAAAAGGAAGACCCGCTCCAGCGTGTGCAAGATTTCGTCAATAAACTTCCTGTATCAACTGTTGTTAAGGAAGTAACAGGACCTCAAAAGAAAAAACAAATTCCTGTTAAGATCGAGCTGAGTCACGAAGCACCAGCGTTCGTGCCGTCAGTGGCACTGAACTTGCTGTCACAGACATCTGCTGTCTTACCTTCCGATACTAAGTCACCGGAAGTTACCTTAATCCCAGATCTGGGATTAGTAACTGGCATACAAAGACTAGGCCTTTCAGATGAGAGCCCTACTGAACACCAAAAACAGGGTGTTAAAGAAGCGATCCCTGTCTTACGCACAAAACAAGACTTTATAGAAGAGATCCCTGTTTCACACCAAAAACAAGGCGTACTAGAAGAGATCCCTGTTGCACACCAGCAACAAATCAACCTCACATCGGAGATAACTAGATTCCTCTTACGTAAGGACCTGCTTTTCTCCCGGTTAACAAGCTTTAACGATCGGGCAGAATCCTTCCATACTTGGAAAGCAAGCTTCAAGAATGTGACTGATGAGTTACAAGTCTCTGACTCAGAACAGATCGATTTACTGATCAAGTGGCTCGGTCCAGAGTCTGCTAAACACGCCATTAGTATAAGAGCGTCGAACGCCAATAATCCTACCATAGGTATACAGAGATTATGGAAGAGGCTTGACGAGCGGTATGGTGCTCCAGAAATGTTGGAAGCCTCTCTCATGAGTAAACTTGCAAAATTCCCAACCTTAACGAATAAGGACAACGCACGTCTCTACGAACTGTCTGACATTCTATCTGAAATAGAATATCACAAGGAAAATCCCAAGCTGGGATGTTTGCTAGCATATTTTGACTCCTCGTCCGGGATAAATCCTATTGTTGAAAAATTACCGTACGGACTCCAAGAAAAGTGGACCACAAGGGCTACAAGATACAAGTCCAAATATGAAGTTGCCTTTCCACCTTTCACAGAATTCTCTGCCTTCATCAGGGAAATAAGCAAAACAAAGAACGATCCTGGGTTCATCTTTGGGTCAAAAGTCACACCAAATACAAAAGGTGCTGCGCCAAGGTCTACGCCTTACCCTAAGACTAAAGTTGGTGCTCATAAAACAGCAGTTGAGCAGCAATCTGGAGACGCCAGCAAACAAGGTCTTTGTATTCTTCACAAAACAAAGCATTCCTTAAATGAATGTCGAGCGTTCCGAGCCAAGTCAATAGAGGAGCGCAAAGGTCTTTTAAAAGAAAACAATGTATGTTACAAGTGTTGTGATTCTACCACACATAGGAGCCGGGAATGCAATGCACGCATAAGTTGTAAAGAATGTGGAAGTAAACAACACACTACCGCACTTCACATCACTAGACCACAGCAACCTGCAAGTTCACAGTCTAGCTCGCCTAAGCAAGCCTACGGCGGGGAGCCTATAGAATCGGCTGAAACTAAGGCAACCTCAGTTAACTCTACCTGTACTGAGATCTGCAAAGATACATATAGTGGAAAATCTTGTGCTAAAATACTTCCTGTGAATGTTTATCACAAAGATAACCAGTACAAAGTTATCAGGATGTACGCCATTATTGACGACCAAAGCAACCGGTCTCTTGCCTCGCCTGAATTCTTCAGTCTGTTCAACGTTCGGGAGAAACCTGAAAACTACTCTCTTACGACATGCTCCGGCAGAGTAGCTACTTCCGGGAAAAGAGGAAAAGATTTCGTCATAAAATCTGTACATAGTGACGTACAATTTGATCTGCCTACATTAATTGAATGTAATAATATTCCCAATAATCGAGACGAAATTCCTACTCCTGAAGTTGCAATGCATCATCCTCATCTGACAGAACTCAGAGGAAGTATTACACCACTAGAGGAACGTTGTCAAATTCGACTCCTAATTGGAAGGGACCTTATAGAGGCACACCACGTCCTTGAACAACGCCTAGGGCCATCACGAACTCCATTTGCCCAAAAGTTGAGACTTGGTTGGGTCATAATTGGAAATACATACATTGACAAACAAACTGTTCCTATTGAAGTCAACACAAAGATAACTTACGTTTCAATCACGGAATCAAAACAACGTCTTGCCTCAAGACCGGAAATAGCCGTTAAGGACAATAATCCAATTGTTGTTCAGTCTAACGACAAAAACCTTCATTCGAATGCCAAGGTCGCTAAATCTCATTCAATACAATCCCTTGAATGTACAGGACCTAGTACCAAGCCTGGTAAACGCACAAATTCATCTAAAGGGACATCACTCGCGTCACTAAAAGCAAAATCTGTGACTTCTATAGAAAAATCTATAGATAAAGAAAGTTTCAATCCGAAATCAACAGAACCTAAAGTTCATGGAGAGGAAATCAATAGCATTCACAAACCTATTCCGAAAGAAGGACCTATTGCCAATCTCAATCTGCCCTTGCATGAGCAACGTCTACTACGAGAAGGAAGCAGTATTGCCAAATCTGACTTGAATATAAGTGAAAAGGAACAAGTAGTCTTATCTGGACATCGTCACAGAGTAACACCTTTTCTTGGACATTACTACAACAAAATCAAACATAGAGGACCCCACTTCACAGATAGAACAACTGGATCAGCAGGATGGAACGTTAGGACGAAACGCTTAATTTCGTCTGATACTCAAAAAGATGTTACATTTCGCCAAACTGGAAGAGGACCGAGTATTAGCTCTCTTCATACCCACCGGAGGACCACCTTCAACCGTCGTCGCCGTCTAACAACGTTGGAGAAAACAGTTCCTACTACCTCAACAACAGCTATGGAACATTCTACAAATCACAGCGATCTCATTGGAGAGATCCTTCTTCATAGGACAAGAAGCTGTGCCAAACCCAGTTTTCCGTGGAATTAATCTATTCTGGAAACTTTATAGTGAAATGCCGGAAGTTGAGACATTTCTCATACGACCAATAGTGGACATTACTCTTGTACATAATCAATTTATGTTCGGATTTTATTTATTTCATATATTCATATGCGATTAAGTTATGGAAAAGTGATATCAGATAGACATCAGACGGGGAGTATTCTGTTACACCGTTCCGTAATTTATATAGTTCGTTTGATTATATTCTTAATCTATTTATGTGTTCCAACCTAGGAGGATTATTCATCTTTAACGTTAAAACATCGTACCGTCGCTACCTTTCCCTCTCTCAAACTGAACATTGCAAGGTCATACCAGTTCTGGAGAACTTTTCAAAGGACAAACGTCATCTAGGACACAATTCGTGGCTAACCACAGAGTGAGTTAACTTTACAACATTGTTTTTGAAGCCTTCAAATTACTCTATACATATTTGAACATTCTCTCTGTGAAACACTGGAAATTTAACTGCTCTTGAAAGTACAACATTTTCTCGGATTCAACGGACTGTGCTATCTATTACTTTTGACATTTCGTTTTAATAACATTAATTGAACACATTGTAAAATTGTATTTTATTTGTTTTTCAGCTTTTTACCATTTGTTAGATTGACTCTTGATTAAAGTATCAGCACCTGATAGTCTTTTCTGCTTGAGCCCAATCGTCGGTTATACTTAATGGTCAGGCCATTACAAGCTTTATATTTTAGCTGTAAATGATACGTTTGATAATAGTCTGCATGTGAATTAGTGAAATCTTAGTTTCTGTTCATCAACATTAAACCTTATCTACATAATCCTCTTATTAAACGTTACCAAGGAAACAAATTTACATTGAACAAAGATCATTTTTATTTGTAATTGCTCACTGAAATTGGAGATATTTTATTTGTTTTATACTACAACCAATGAAAAAAGGTTTGTGTACACAAATAGAATTATACCAACCGAATTTTTACGTGATACTGTGATGTAAGTGTCGCAGTTAATTATATATAATCTTCTTATAGTTTTTCTTATATATATATATATATATTTCATGTTGATTTCCTTTAAATGATCTTGCATATTAAACCTGTAAGGCCAAACTTTATGACATTTTAAAAACATCTCAGTATGTTCATGGGAATAAAAACATAGTCAGATCCAGATTGGGCTGGGAGGCTCGGAACCAACTTTTGTGGGAACAAAAAATGGTTGATTAAATGGGGAATCACTAAAGCGTTACTGGAGCGGACCACTTATGTCAGTCAGCGTCCCCTCCCCCTGATAAAAGTTCTATATCCGCCACTGAAAACACTGGAAAAGAGCTGTTGAGTTTACCTTAATGAGAGAGTCAGTGTCCGATATAACCGGCTTTAGGGAGGGGGATCCTTTTAAAAAAATGGCTGGATTCGCTTCTGAGAGATTAATTAGACAACTCGAAGAAAATGTAACCTGGTGAATTCATGAAGCACGTTAACAATCTGCTCAGCATTTTTGTATAGGACAAACTCATGTTCATATCACATACAAATTATCTTGTTCTGATAATTGCCACTGGACATTAAAAAACTAATCCATCCATCCTTATTAAACTTTAAATCGCGATAGCAGATTGCATGTTAAAGTATACTTAATCATTTTCTACATAAGTATGTGCATTAAAGGAAAATAAAATGTTTATAAGCAACAAACATGGCATCTATTGGATCTTTAGTCAATCAGATACGATATTATGAGGATCTCGATGGGATGTTTTTTTTATAATTTTTTTTGCCATTTTCTGTATTCTTTATTATTTTCTGTCGGTTATTGTTTTTCTGTATATTTTAGCACCCCTTTTGTTTTTTCTCCCATTTTTCCATTTTTTTAAATTCATTATAAATTTAAGAAGGTGTGATTGCCAATGAGACATCTCTCCATCAAAGTAACAATTTTTTAAGTAAACCATTATAGATCAAAGTACGGTCTTTAATACAGCCTTGGCTCACATCGAACAACAAGCTATAAAGAGCTTCAAAATGACTAGTGTAAAACCATTCAAACGGGAAAACCAACCGTCTAATATATTAAAAAAAAATGAGAATCGCTTATAATCCACATCGACAAACGACAATTAAAGAACAGGTTCAAACAAATGCAGCGGGTTTAAACGTGTTAATAGGTACCAACCTTCTCCCTTATCCGAAAGACTGAAACACATTTTTATCTACTTTGTAAACATCGATATATATACCCCATACTAATATGACATGTCACTTACATCTTTGGACTTAGAAATGAAAGTTAACTTCGATATCTAGACCCTCATTCTAATCTGACATGTCACTTACATCTTTGGACTTAAAAATGAAAGTAAACACCGATATCTCGACCCCTATACTTATATGACATGTAACTTACATCTTTGGACTTAGAAATGAAAGTAAACATCGATATCTAGACCCCATTCTAATATGACATGTCACTTACATCTTTGGACTTAGAAATAAAAGTAAACATCGATATCCAGACCCCATACTAATATGACATGTAACTTACATCTTTGGACTTAGAAATGAAAGTAAACATCGATATCAAGACCCTCATTCTAATATGACATGTCACTTACATCTTTGGACTTAGAAATGAAAGTAAACTTCGATATCTAGACCCCATACTTATATGACATGTCACTTACATCTTTGGACTTAAAAATGAAAGTAAACACCGATATCTCGACCCCTATACTTATATGACATGTAACTTACATCTTTGGACTTAGAAATGAAAGTAAACATCGATATCTAGACCCCCATTCTAATATGACATGTCACTTACATCTTTGGACTTAGAAATAAAAGTAAACATCGATATCCAGACCCCATACTAATATGACATGTCACTTACATCTTTGGACTTAGAAATGAAAGTAAACATCGATATTTAGACCCTCATTCTAATATGACATGTCACTTACATCTTTGGACTTAGAAATGAAAGTAAACATCGATGTCTTGACCCCCATACTTATATGACATGTCACTTACATCTTTGGACTTACAAATGAAAGTAAACATCGATATCTAGACCCCATACTAATATAACATATGACATGTCACTTACATCTTTGGACTTAGAAATGAAAGTAAACATCGATGTCTTGACCCCCACACGAATATGACATGTCACTTACATTTTTGAACTTAGAAATGAAAGTAAACATCGATATCTAGACCCCCATATTTATATGACATGTCACTTACATCTTTGGACGGACTTAGAAATGAAAGTAAACACCGATATCTCGACCCCTATACTTATATGAAATGTAACTTACATCTTTGGACTTAGAAATGAAAGTAAACATCGATATCTAGACCCCCATTCTAATATGACATGTCACTTACATCTTTGGACTTAGAAATGAAAGTAAACATCGATATCTAGACCCCAATACTAATATGACATGTCACTTAAATCTTTGGACTTAGAAATGAAAGTAAACATCGATATTTAGACCCTCATTCTAATATGACATGTCACTTACATCTTTGGACGGACTTAGAAATGAAAGTAAACATCGATGTCTTGACCCCCATACTAATATGGCATGTCACTTACATCTTTAGACGGACTTAGAAATGATAGTAAACATCGATATCCAGACCCCCATACGTATATGACATGTCATTTACATCTTTGGACTTAAAAATAAAAGCCGATTAGAATCCATTGCACAGTTAAAACATCTGCATCTTTATAAAATGTTTACATTAGATGGCATATCTATGTTAGAGTATACTAAAAATAAACACTTGTTTCTTAGAATACGTCGTTATAAAGTAGCGACTTCACGTATCAAATAGACAGATTTAAAACCAATAAGCCAGTAAATTAAATTCTAAAAATGTTTAGACATTGAATATTGTTCAAGATTTCAAAAGAATCCTGCTCTTTAAATATAATCTAGAGAACTATAAATCTATATGCACTTAATGACCATACATTCTATAGAATAAGAGTGAGAGAGACGGTAGAAAAAAACATGGTTTTGCAAATTCATATCAACAGTGAAATTAGCCACACTTAATCGAACTATTTTGATATTGTTATAATGAATTACCAATATATCGTGCAGAATAAAGATCAAAAGCGTGTGAGGTCATGTGTTAAACTCTTTAAGGCGGAGATCTTTAGAGTGATTAACCGCCAATACAACCTCAAAGATACCATGCAAGTATCAATAAAGATACTGCACTGATGAGCAAAGGTCATTGGTACATGTATTTTTAAAAAAGAATATTTTCACTTTGTTATCGTTTTTGACTGATAATTTAGACATGTATTCCATAGAACTTCTTGAGATTCCTTAATTTATCAAACGGTAAATAGAACAGATGAATGCGGATGAAGTTTTTGATTCATGTTCGATACAATAGTTATTCAATTATTTTAATTTCATCGATCAAAACGAGGTTATAACATTTAAGTAGTTATGTTGTGTAAATGGTAATATTACATCTATGGTACAGTGGAATCTCTGTGTTTGCCTTTTAGTAACTTCTAATTATATCAAAGGGTTATTCCTATTGATTCTCTTATTTTCATGTTTTTCATTCATTTTTTGTACCAAATTAAGGCCGTTAGTTTTCTCGTTTGAATTGTTTTACATTGTCATTTCGTGGACTATGCGGTATGGGCTTTGCTCATTGTTGAAGGCCGTACGGTAACCTATAGTTGTTAATGTCTGTGTCATTTTGGTCTCTTGTGGACAGTTGTCTCATTGGCAATCATACCACATGTTCTTTTTGTTATATTATTCCTATTGATTCTCTTATTTTCCTGCTTTTTCGATAAACTTTCCATGAAGACACACTAGAGAAAGGAAGAACACAAGTTCAAGAAAATAACTAGATGTTTTAGGATTGTGCAAACCCTAACAAATGACTTCCAGAATACCATTTGACCAACATGCAAATGGTTAAACTATAATATGTATATAATATGTTCATCTACAAATCCTTGATACATGTACATTGATACGACTACAGTATAGTTGTTATTCGCCCCTAGTCTATAAAATTGTAAATGCACTACAAAAATAAAGAATGCTAAATGTTTTACAGTAATCAAATTTTAAAAGTAGTTTAAGAATGTAAGGGTTGAGTAAATAAAATCATTAAAATCGTCATAAATCAACCAATAATTTACAAAATGAAAACAGCAAATAAACATGTAATTGAGATACACATTATGATGTTTAATTTTATTTAAGAAAGTTGCAATTTCTATAAACCGGGTCCTGTTTTCTATCATAAATATAATATAAAAAAGAAGATGTGGTATGATTGCCAATCCACAAAAGACCAAAATGACATGTAGACATTAACAACTATATGTCACCGTACGGCCTTCATCAGTGAGCAAAGCCATGTTGATCTCCAGATGTTTATGTATAGTTTGAATCGCTGGGTTGCTGTCTCATTGACAGTTTATACCCCAGTCATCTCCCCTTCTCATTGACAGTTATCCCAGTCTTCTCCCCTTTTCATATACAATTATATCAGTGATCACATGCATTTGTCGGCATTAAACGAACTTGATAAAGATAACAGTTCTATCTTTTTATACTTTTAATTGTGTTTCAACAGCTAGTAGTCTGTTTTATTTATGTATTATTGTCATTTCGTTTATTTTCTTTGGTTACATCTCCTGACATCAGACTCGGACTTCTCTTGAACTGAATTTTAATGTGCGTGTTGTTATGCTTTTACTTTTCTACATTGGCTAGAGGTATACGGGGAGGGTTGTGATCTCACAAACATGTTTAACCCCGCCGCATTTTTGCGCCTGTCCCAAGTCAGGAGCCTCTGACCTTTGTTGGTCTTGTATTATTTTAATTTTAGTTTCTTGTGTACAATTTGGAAATGAGTATGGCGTTCATCATCACTGAACTAGAATATATTTGTTAAGCGGCCAGCTGAAGGACGCCTCCGGGTGCGGGAATTTCTCGCTACATTGAAGGCTGTTGGTGACCTTCTGCTGTTGTTTTTTCTATGGTCGGGTTGTTGTCACTTTGACAAATTCCCCATTTCCATTCTCAATTTTATTTCAAAACAAACCCTTAAGTTTAAAAGAATCTGTAGCAAAAATTCCTTGGTAAGATTTTCAACAGATAAAACATAAATTAGCACAGAAACCATTTTTTACGAATAAAGAGTAGATACCTGTGAATAATATGACATAGTTAATTTCTATATATAACACATCTTTTAAATACAATGATATCAACAATTTTATTCCTGGAATTTTTGCAATTAAATGGTAACACAGATTTGTCGGATTTTCGTTTCCAATGTAATACTGTTCTCAACCGAGGAAAAATAAAAAGGTTTTGAGTAATTACACTAATATTTGGAAGTCATAATTGACAAATATTTAATAAACATCCATGTGAAACATACTCATAGAAACGCAGATAATACGGAGTAGGTATGAAGTGAATTTATACGAAAAAGACGATGTGGTATGATTGCCAATGAGACAACTCTTCACAAGAGAACAAATGACAAAGATATTCTGATCCTTTCAGATAGAACTTTGATTGCTTTTCAAATCTGTTATACTTTTACAGTCCCTCTTAGGGGACGACCATTTGATATTCTGGGGGGGGGGGGGGGGGGGGCAGGAGGATTTTGAAAATAAATAACTCAGAATATATAATCACAAAAATAAATGGTTTGTTCTGTGGTAGTTTGAAAATAAATTACCTGATCTACAATGTATTGAAAATAAATAACTCAGCAGGTCTAATCTTAAGTATGAGATGGTACCAGATTCTTCATAAATTCAACTTTTTTCCCCAAAAAAATCGGGAAACAATTCCCAAATTTTTTAATAACAAAAGTATAAATATTATTCAAATATACTTGAAATGTCTGAAAATTGGTTTCATTTAACTTGAGGTATATATTGTCTCAGGAAACCTTACCTCACTTTTATTTTAACAGGGCTGTAACTACATGTAGGAAATTTCAAAACCAAAAGCTTGTCTCCATATCAAATTGTGTTCACGGCCTTGCAAGAAGAAAGTCCTCTTTTCCCGCAGACTTATAGCCCTGATTTTTCGGGATCAGTAATTCTTATTTATTTGTCTTTTGTTCATTGACTGCCCTTCTGTAGTGTTAGTGTTAGTGTTGCATTCCTTTTAATTTTGTTATGAACTTGATCATGAGTTTAAAAAAAAGCAGCCACAGACTTAACTGTGTGAATTCCATTTTTGCTTTATCATGCACATTGGTCTTTTGATGTTGTCCCTAGAAACTTCAGTTTTACACCATGTATACTGAATTTATACATTTTGCTTTGAGACCAAAATAAATATTGTCAAAAAATTATTAAAACAAAACTTCATTTTTCAGATTATGAAAGGGTCTTCAGAACACCCAGAAAGCATGATTTTGCAACATTTGTTCTATAGCTTCTTGGGCCTTCAGTGGCTCCAAAACCCTTCAAAAAAAATTTTGCCTCGCTCCGCTCGGCATAGTATGTTTGCCAATACATTTAAAAGTGCCTAGTTATAACAAAACTTTAATACTATGTATGTATGCAATACATGTTTATGCAGTTGGGAATTTAAAAGATTCATTTCTGCAGAGGGGGAGGGTTAATCTAATTAATGACTTGACTATACTTTATGTATTATTTATAATAAACAAATCATTTCAAAATTGTATGTTTTCGAATATCAAAAATATAGTTGTGAAAATGAATAATCAGTCCCTTGCTTTAAAGAAAATGAAAAATCTTGCTTCAACAGTGCAGAAAATGAATAATCTGTCCTCTTAGTTTACAAAAATAAATAACCGATCAAAAACAAATCCTCCTGCCCCCCCCCCCCCCCCTTTTTGTACAAATCGTAATTTCTGAAATCCACACACTGATGAGTAATTGTTTTGTTTTTAAGTTTGCCAAGGAGAAAATTCATTTTCGTAACAATTTTATTTAAGAATTGAATGCTTCTTTTTGTTAATTTATTGGGGTGTAAGAGCGTTGACCGAAGTACATTTTGTATGAAGCGCGGAAGCGTTTCATTCTAAAAATGTACGCACGGTCAACGCTTTTACAACCCTATAAAGTTACAAAAAGAAGCATTCAATACTTATAATTACACTTTTAGCTATGATCGTGAAAACACGAATTTTATATATTTTATTATTTAATTCACCTAAGCACTTTATTGTTGGAGCACGTGTTATCATGAGTGAAAAGTTGTATTGAGCAATGCAACTGCTTACGGAATAACACGTGATGTGCAGTTAGCCAATCAGAATAAAATATTATAATGAAACATACATCTAATGTAATTATAAGAATACATAAAGTAAAAGCAAACTTTTGATTGTCGTTTAAGTCGTTTTACATCAAGCTCTAGGAATAAGTACCCTTTAAAAAAATATACGAGAACAAAAACAAAATCCATGCCCTTTAATCTCTGCAAATAGAGGAATGCTGCTGAACGGCAAGAGTGTATGGATGTAAATAAACAAAAATGAGTGTATAACTTTCGCAATTTTTATCAACCTCTATGCACTTATTCAATCTCAAAATATAATGTTCAATAACTATAAATTTAAAGTATCCGTTATACCCGCGCAAAGGAGGCTTATTACTATCTTATCTTTACTAATAATGTTTAGTTTGAAACACATGTAGAATTTTCAAGTTTTATCGCCGTGACGTAACATTTATAGCTATTGAAAAAACAGAAACATTTTATGAAAAACAGAACGGTAATATCTTATTCTAAAAATAAACCGCATACAACATTTCTTTATCATTGTTTATAGTTATAACTTAATTTGTGTAAACTTAAATGTATTGATACACAACTTTTTGTTCGAAACTTGATTACTTTTAAAATCTACTCACCAAAAATGACTAATTAGCAGCATATTTACATCTAACTTAACTTGTGTAAACTTAAATGTATTGATACACAACTTGTTCGAAACTAAGATTTCTTATATTATAAAAACTACTTACCAAAAATGACTGTGTAGCAGCATATTTTCATCAACCTCACGCGCACCTGTTCTATCGATAATTATTACATATATAATAATAGAATCAGAGGTTTGAACTGGCATAACACATGAGATAAACCATACATCAGCCCTCGTATTTAAACGTCAATAACAGTGATTTCTTAAATTAACCTCATGATCGCTCTTTTTTGTAGAGGTAAAAAATGTGCATTCAGTTATTATCCTTCCGCTATTTGAAGCTGATTTCACTTTGACGATGTCTTTTTTTTTCCTACAACAGCCAGTATTAATAAAGGAAATTTCCAATTTAAGATGTCCTCTTTTATTCCGGTACCATTTGTGTTTAGGTTTCTACTAAAGCCAAAGATTTTTATTTTCCTGAAATTACGTTTTTTTTTAATAAGTATGCCAACATCCGATGTCACCTGTTACTTTTTTTTCAAGCTGTAGCTAAAATCAATATGAGCCTTTATAATGAACAAGAGTGTGTTTCCAGCCAGTATGTAAATTCTCACACTAATTGTAAATATTAAAAAACGTTCTCACGCACTGTCATTTTATTAAATCTATAAGATATTGCAAATACAAACAGTTTCCGTCTTTCAACTCGTATTACAATTCCGTAATTATTTTCAATACGGGGGGAAATATTGAGTTATCGTTCTTGATAGCTTTCCAATTAGCATTCGTCTGTTTGAAAGTACCATCAAATGTCAATCGGCTGACAATCAAATTAGTATTCTGCGTTGACAAAAAAGAACAAAATTAAACACAAGAAAGCGGTATTTGTCGTTATTTCTTTCAATTAAATCTATGTTTCGAGTATTTCAAACATTTTTTAATAGATATGCCGTTTAAATTATTGCATTATGTCGAAACTATATGTAGCAATTGCCAAATTGAATTAAGAATATTGAATACAGTGCATTGCTGCATTTAACTCTATTCCTACATCAATACACGAACAATTATCTTAGCTAATTCCCGCAATTAATACACGAACAATTATCTTAGCTATTCCCGCAATTTTTCACTAATCCAAATGACCATGCAGTAAAGTTATCACCGTTCTAACAGTATCTATAGAATATCAAATTTCCTCCAGAAAGTATTTTATTTCCTCCATACACACCGTCAGAGCACTGTTTTTTTTTAATTGCGCTTGCGTAAACGTACTTTGCCAATTTCAAGTTTTTCTCATAAATTCCACATGCATTCCTCTACAGAAATACAATAATATCTCAACAGTAAATTGATTTTAGAAATACAGTTAACAGAACACCATTATTGGTTTTTATATTTTTCCAGAATCTTGTCTTTTTCAACAGCCTCTTTGTGACATTAACCATGATATATGTATAAATCACTGCTCCGTACTCTCAAGTCGATTTCACTGTATTTATATACATTCATTTATTATACCGTAAAAGCTGCATTTAATTGATCTTTTATTTCATTGCCATTCAATCAGAGAATGGAAAGAACAACTATAACGTTAAAAAGTTCGTATGCAAAATAATTCAAATATCTGGTTTTCGTATATAAAGTTATTCAAATGTCTGGTTTTCTACACATGGTATTCTACTTCAAACACGAGAGCTTCCCTTTTCAATGATTGAGTAAACAGATAAAGCCAGATATCATTATATTATTATATAGGATACAACACGAGACCGTATGCCCGAGTAGTTGAACATGTACATGTATACTATTTACAGTACAGTTCCAAAATTTGACATATTGTTTCCAATCAGTCATGAGTATACTATCAATTGATATGACAATTTTATTGATAACCATGGTAGGTACTATTGCTAAGAAATATCAGGGTATCAGATGTCAATGTACTGAAAATCCGTACAAGCCCCATCGAACTAGACCAAGACCGTGAAGATCCCACCACGATCTAAACAATACATATATACCTATGATATTATTGGTTAATTTCTTTCGGAATTTAGGATCCTCAATTTTGTCCTTTATTTGTCCTTTACACATGGTTTGATTCGAGCTTCACTGATGAGTCGTTTGTACATGTAGACAAAACGCGTGTCTAACATACAGTATTATATGCCTGCTATTTTTGTTGAAGTAAAATCAATGATGTATTGTAATTCGTTGTATTTCTATATCTTATCTTGTCTCATGCATGCATTTATAACCTCTCTCTAATCTAAAATGTTCTAGTCTATACTAAGGTCTTTATTAGCTCTGATGCATAAAGAATGTCTCAATTCTGTTATTTGTTCGTTTCTTCAAACATCATTTCGTGATAAAAATCTGTAATAAGCTCTGTATTTGCTGTTTAGTAATCGTCTTATTCAATTACTCACAGCCTGACAGACAAAAGACGATTTTGTGTTATTCAATTACAATCTAAACCTGATAAAATGATGAGAAACATTTCATTGCAGTATTAAAAGCTGACATCTGTACTTGAAGGGATTTATTAAAAGGAAACTGCAGTTGTATGAAAAATTACTTTTTATTTTAGAACAGAAAAATTCAATATTTCACGTAAAATTAAGGTGATATATTAGGTGAACATTTATATAGTATTGTGTCATCTAATGTAAATGTTATAGATATAAGAAGATGTGGTATTAGTGCCAATGAGATAACTCTCCATCCAATTCAGAATTTGTAAAAATTATGCCTTCTCTAAAATGCTTCATGAAAATTTAAGTGCCGAACATTTAATTCTATGTGAAGCAAACACTTGAGAAGTAAATAACATAAAAATAAGAAGTAGTGGTACAATTGCCAAGGAGACAACTCTTCATCAGAGACCCAATGTTATAAAAGTTAGATAACACCTATAGGACACCGTAGGTTCTTAAACAAAGAGCAAAGAAAGCAAACTCAAAAAGTGCAAATTGTCGTGACAATTCGTAACGAATCGTTTGATTTCGGCAAAATGCATCATGATAAGGGCTATTAGAAACATTCTTAATATTGCTGTATGTTTATCCTTAAAGGAGGTTATCTTCAAGAATTTGCAGAATAACTTTTTGAAATATGAGTGTAACAGGCTTTTATACTTTATTGTTCTCGATATATAAATACATTATTGTAAGAGAACACGACTTTGTATAGTTTCATGGTAAAATTCTAAGTAACACAGTTTTAAAATAGTTCATAGTTTTTGTATAGATTATGGTTTTATTTCAAAATAAATTGTGATCAGTTTTGTTACAGAAGAAGACATTATATTGACAACTTTTAGATGAAGGTAGCTAGTTTTATACTACAGTACTGAAAATAAAAAAATGTAATTTCAAAATTTGCTCTTGTGAGGTAACATATTTTCAATTTGAATAAGACTAATGGAAATGTACGGGACTTTATCTGGGCTGAACCAAACACGTCTAAAAAGATTTATTACAATAGGCATGCATCATATACATTGGTCAATCGTGTAAATCTATCATCATCCTAAACTAAATAAAACATTACTCAACCGAATCAAACTCAGATGGTTTTTTTTTCTTTCTATTTTTGCATTTCTTATATAGAATACAAATAAAAGTTCCGAATGTGTTTCAGCATTGTGTAATATCTTCTTCTTAATGGAGTTTGCTTCTCAGTCACAGGCACTTGTCACAGAAAAAAATTTCCTATATACTATAATAAGGTATATAGGAAATTTTTTTTCTGAGACAAGTGCCTGTGTTCTCAGTTTAAAAAAATGAGCTTTTAGAAACACTAGTTTACATTTATAGGGGATTAATAAGGGAATCAAAAGAGCAAAAAAAATATACAGGTCAATGTGCTTGTTTTCCAGATATTAGCCATTGTAATTTCGGCGTGGAAATATTCTCTCTTGAATTTTCATAGCTTTATCATTGACATTTTTCAGTTCTCAAAAATTATCAGAAAATAATTAAAATATTATATTAAGTCTTTTACAGATGGTGTATCATTATAGATTTAAACGATTTATAAAATAGTAAAATAGGGGTCAATGGCAATTTTTTTAAGGCATTCAAACCAAAGGACTCCGAAAATCTGACAAAAAAACCCAACAAACTTGACAAGCGAACATCCTTAACAACGTGCTTATCTTTCTAATCCTGAAACGACTTCGGAAACAGAAGCACAAACATTCTTCCATGAGAAGAATTAATCAAAACAACTTTTCCAATATAGTTAACTAACATAATGACGTCACAACAGACTACTAATTGAGAAAGACCCCCAAGTTAGATACAATTCTGTTTTCAAAAATACGGTTTCCTTATAATAAAACCACCGATATTGATTTTAGAACGAGTATGTTGCTATTTCGCTTAATAAAGCTATCAACAGCAGTTCGTTTATGTTTAAAAAAGAAACAACATGAAGATTAGTTTTTATAATCAGTGACTTAATTTTCTTTTCATACTAATTTCCTTTTACCTTTCTTATTAGTTTTTCAATAAATTTCCACCTGAATGAAAATGGAGTTATCTGACAAAGCAAAAACTGTATATTTGAACGTTTTATCATCAAGTCTAGATTACTCTGAATCAATGAATTGTTACGTTCAAAGAGCAGATATTTACTATTGAATGTAATCAAACGATGTATGCCTCAAGTTTCATGCACTTCGATGCGTTCAATCTGTTTATCATAAGCAGTGGCGGATCCAGGGACATATAGTTGGAACCCCCCCCCCTTTTTGTCCTGGTTTGGGAACCCCCCTTTTAAAAGGGCTAGATCCGCCCCTACATAAGATATGACTAAACAACATGATTCAACAATAGGAACTCGTTTACAATTAGGGTAAAAGAAAACATGTTCGTCATTTATGTTAGACGCGGTGTATTATTTACAAGTAACCGGCAACAGCTTCATTTTGAATCAAAAGACCATCCTGACTTCAACAGAAAATTACACGAAGACATGCATGAAGCTCGGTACTAAGCTTAAAATGTGGAGTTAATTGAGTCCATATTCCCCCATATCTTTCTCCATTTTTCTCTTCATATTTACGTCGGTGTACAATTCGCCTATTCAGAATCCAATGGAGTCTGGGTAATATTTTCAAAAACGTACCCCAAAACGTTGTGATTGGTTTAAACGTTCTTAAGGGTGTACTTAGCTGAGGTTAGGTGAAAATTGATGAATTAAGAAGTAAAAATTGATACTATAAGTTGGTAGAGCATCAATTAAGGATAAACATAAGCTAAAAATATTGATAGGTAATGGACCTCCTTTTCGAGATATTTGAGAATTAAAATATGGCGGGAAAAGGCTGACTCGTACTTTTACCTTATATTTGCATTGGTATTATTGGGTCTCAAAACAAAAGAAAGAAAATTAAGAATTTTCTAAAATTATGGTAAATAACCTTTCATGAGCTATTAAGTCTTATATGAAAAAATAAGTGGGTGTTATGGGGCAAAATATTTTACATTGTATTGTATGGGAAAACACCAAGGAGTCCGAACATTTGACACAAATTCCAAAACCTCGCCTAAATACATCCTTAACAATGGAAATTCAACCAATGACGTAACGTTATTTTCACATTGAAACTACCCATAGTCCTTTAGATTCTGAAACGGCCAATTATATAACATCGGTATTTGAACTATAAGCTGAACATAATCTTGGATTTTTTTTTAATGATAAACATCAGGGCTTCGGCTAAGTAATAAGACTATTGTACACAAAAAAAAAACCCAACATGTTTCATCGACAAACGTTAAACACTAGTCCAGACATTAAAAGAAGTTATAACAGACGAACATTTAGATTGTAAAAAAATACATGCGTTACACATAATGGTTATTTTTAATTACAATCTGTCGTATTATGGCATAGACATTTTAATTACCATTGCCTATTACTTTTCTTCGTAGATTGTCTGCATGCTATTTAAGTAATTGGCTTTTTTACTTCTTCTGGCAGAATTTTCTGTTTGGTTTTGAACAATAATGTGTCCTATCAGATCTGGCAAAACATTGTAACTTTTAAATCTTTCATCGGATAACGAACTTTTCTTTATTGTGTGTACGTCTGTCCGCCCGTCTCAAGACTTATTAGTTTATTTTTCCAAAGAACTTCAAATCACAGCTTTTTGTACTTTGGTAACACGCTTCATTTGTGTGTGCAATACTAGTACCTTTGGTCATGCACATATAAGTATCCATATTATTTCAAACTTTGTTCGTGAGCTTGCAATAATCGGTTTTAAAATATTGCTTCTTTTATTAATTTGAAAACGTTGTTGATAGTAGATATCTCGTTAATATTAATAACTATAAATAGTATTAAATAAAATGATAAAATATCCTGTTATATGTATAATATCATAGGCGGATTTAGGGGGGGGGGGCCCAAGGGGCCCGGGCCCCCCCTTTCTGGGAAAAAAATTGGTTGCTTATATAGGGAATCACTGAAGCGTGACTGGAGCGGGCCCCCTCTTAGGTCAGTCAGTGGGCCCCCACTTATGAAAATTTCTGGATCCGCCACTGAATATAATTATTGAAATGTAATAAATACATGTACTTTATGAGCTATCTACTTCGAAATCATCTTAATTCACTTAAATGACGTACACTTCATTGCTCGTGGGAGAATGCTGCATGTATATCAGTCAATAATATCTGCCGACGAAGTTTTATGTGTCGAGTTTTTATTTTCAGATTTAAAATATTAATAATTAGAAATAAAAATATGCGGTATGAGTGGCAATGCGACAACTCTCTATCCAAGGCCCAATGTGTAAAAGTAAACTGTTATAGATCAAAGCAGTGGCGGATCCAGATGGGGGCGTAGAGGGCGTACGCCCCCCCCCCCCCCCCCTTTTGCTCGGACTTTTTGTTTGTTTGTAAAATGATTAAAAATGATTAATCAGACTAGACTTCGTGAACTTTGCTATTTCCCGTGTACTACTATTTAATTTGTATGCGACAATTCTTGACTTATAAAGATATTTGTCGCTGGAATTTACTGATTATCAAAGTCACGTGATTCGCTATGGTGGAGTTGACCTGTAGTGCGTCGAATAAAACGTCTCTCAGTCATTTTGAAATTCAAATTACAGTAACACATTGCGTAGGCTGAGGATGACAATCATGACACCTTCAAAGCGACACAGGATTTAGCAAGAACATATTGACTTCTATTTCACTATTCCACCAAACAGAAAGTAATGCTCTATAGACTCTTACAGTCTCATGAAAAACAGTTCCACAGTAATATAATCTAACTACGGAAACATGTTTATTTTATGTTTTTAGTCCTAAAAAGGGTCCAAAAAATTGTTCGCCTCGCTCCGATCGGCGATCTTTAAAAACTACGCCCCTCTTTCAAAGATCCTGGATCCGTCCCTGCAAAGTAAGGCCTTTGGTCATACCGAACAGCAAGCTATAAAGAACCCCACAATGACCTTCTGTGAAAAAATCAATCATAAAAACCAAAGGTCTAATCTATATAAAAAACGAGAAACGAGAAACGCTTATGAACCACATCAACAAAAGATAACCACCAAAATAACAGGTAACTGATTGAGGATAGCATTGAGCAAATGCAGCGGGTTTGAACATTTTAACAGGCGCCAACCTTCACCCTTACCTGAAATAGTAGTGCAAGATTACAACATAGAAAGAAACACTTTAAACTATCATTTTAAATATATTTAGCGTTTATACATTTAACAATAATTCAAAAGTTCTCTATATGCTTTTTTCATAATCGATCAATATTTGATTGGCAGGATTAATTGATGTTGCGCGTTATCTTAAGTCGTCTGCCAGAACTGTAATAAAAATATTCATCGGTATGAAATGAAATATCTAAACTTTGACCTATTGTTTAAGAGACATTAGTAAAACTTATAATAATTGATCGACAAATATAAAATGCCATTTTAGATAACAAAAATCATTTTTATAGACCATAATGTTGGCATTTTCCTGTCTTTCTCGGATCCGTACTGACATTTTGATAGATTGTCGCAGATTGTTTTCTAGTCAAAGATTAACTATGGAATCTTGAAGATCATTTATAATGCTGGTGGTTGTATCCATACGTTATACAACTCGGATTCAATAAATAATCAAAGAGATGTTTAAATATTTATTGATATAAATATATTAATTAAAGCCAATGTTGAGTAATAATACACGACTAAAAATTGTTATTAGCCATATAAGCCATTGAAAATTTGGCGAGAAATCATTCTCTCCAAACGCTTCATACATTTAAGATTGGCACCCTTTTTCTTTAAAAAAATATGAAAATAATACAAGGATTTTATAGCATTTTCAAAAATGGCCTTTTGAACTATGTGTAATAAAATTATAAAAAAGTAGGGGTTTGATGGGATTTTTTTTAAAGGCACTAAATGGATAAAAGCAGATGATTCTGAAATATCTGGTAAAAAATCAAAATCAAGGTGATCGAACATCCTTAATATAAGACTTAATAGTATCAATAAATATTTCGGATAGCAGATATAATCTTCATCCGTCTGATGTAAATTTAATCGTATCAATCTATTAAGGTGGTACCTAACACTACAGGGAGATAACTCTGGAAAATCAGCTAAACGTTTTAATTACATTGTCTTGTTAAGGGAATATCAAGCTTCTCAATGATCAAAATTAGTGTTTGTCAAGCTGCTATATAACCAGTGTAATTTTTCTGATAAAACGGTTGGTTCAAAATTTTTGAATTTTTAATATTTTTGTTAAAGGGTCAAAGTAAATAAACAAAATTTTATGAAAACTAAACGAGCCAAATTGATTTTAGTTAAAGTGTTGGGTACCACCTTAAGTATACTCTGATTTTCCAAATAATATATAGGAGAAAGCAGCGCTGTAATTAAACAACTTGACAGACAACACACCTTCTTCAACAAAAGTTGCATAACGTATGAATAGAACAAATACAGGATGTTTTATAGTAGTTTATAGTTAATCGACCACCGGTATTCGACTCGGAGTAAGAATAGTGTGGTCTGCATGGTAGAGAAACATGTCTTTCTGTGAACTGTTATACATGAACTAGAACTTTTTAAATTCTGGCTCATCGTGTTGGTTAAAAAAGGTTCCTATTCCTGTCTCATCAAGATGTCCTGATATAAACAGTGTAATATTTGTCACTGAACGTTGAACACTAATCCATCAATCCACCACTTAGCTGATATTATTAACCTGTATCAGTTTCATTTTTGTATTGTTATGAGGTTTTGTATTGACCTATACCCTATTTTATTCATACATAAATGCATTCAGCAATCCTCGGTAGAATCCGCTGGTACGAAATCGGCCGAGTTGAGACGAATGACACAAATGAGGGTCCTATAGAGTAACCTCCATGCATGGGACACAATTTCACGTTTAAAAATTATTTTAGATCACAAGGTCACTTGAAAGCAAGATTTGAATAATTTTTTGGGTAGCAGGTCACATTTTATTTTAAATGGGACGTCATGTGGTAGGGGAACTAGCCAAACCCCAAGGTTGCAGGTAAGACTTTAACATTTTGGATCCGCATATAGATATGAGATTTCGTGATTGATCGCTCAATAATGATTTATTTTATTTTAATCGTCATCTGTTTTCCTAAATTCAATGAATCAAATTACAAGCAATGTCGAAAGAGGAACTTAAAAAACAGACCGTAAGAGTAATTTGAAATCTCATTCGATCATCTGACATAAACGAAATAAGAAACAAATTGATCTTTATTTCGCTTTTATCAAATAATTGCACAAGTCTACACTAACAAGCTGTATGTAATAAATCTGTCAATTATAGCTTGTTTTTTGATAAATGAAAGTGCAACATCCTTGCATCGAATGTATTACTCAATGCACTTTGTATTGTAATGTCAATCAGATCGGAATCGGAGGAATCAGAAAGTGATAATTATTCTATGATATGTTCGAAAGAGAATACTATGTTGCTGTTTTCTATTGGAACTATTATAGTCTTAAGCTTTTGTGCATCTGTGTGACGATTCATTGATCGATTGACATCTGTGTGACGATTCATTGATCGATTGACATCTGTGTGACGATTCATTGATCGATTGACATCTGTGTGACGATTCATTGATCGATTGACATCTGTGTGACGATTCATTGATCGATTGACATCGAAACAAACAACAACACCAAACGCATGATAAACAAATCCTGTACCCTCCTTAAC